>NC_139033.1:74930130-75530130 GCF_964662115.1 Mustela nivalis | reverse complement strand
CTTAAGAAAGTGGTTTAGTGCCTGGAAATTCAATTAATCCACCACACTGTTGGCCATATGTGGCAAAACACAGAAATTTTCAACTTTTTAAAATTTCCAGCATCTTTACTGCAAGGGACAAGTAGAGTTATTAGAACTATTTCTCTATTTTGACTAAGTAGTCAAGATGGAAGGTTTCTTGCACTGCTGAAGGAATCTTTAACATGAATAAAGAAAAATGTTCTGACTGTGGTGGGGGAGGGGATGGGGGTGGAGGGTAGACATTAGACTGTGCTGTAAAGAGAGTTCACTGAATCTGTGCTGTAGATTATAATAAAATAAAATAGTATGGGATAGTGCAGTTTCCTAACAAGGAGATATTCTCCCGAGGTGTCCTCCTGCCTTACACTTTCGTGAATAGACATGACATTGTTACATAATGACTATTAACATCTGTTCCCCTCTTTCCCCAAAAGAGTTGATGTGGAGAGAGTTTGTTGCTAGATCAATGTTTGCAATGACTCAGAAAATATGAGTGGGGAATATTTAGTCAATCAGGTCAACTGATTGTCTAATCATCCTTGGGTGAATTGAAAAACAAAAGAGAATATTGATTAAATCTAGCCAATGGAAGAAAATGATCCAATTCACCATCAAAGTCAATCTATTGTGAAAATGGCCAACGTCAGATTTCCGTATCTACAGGGGTGTTACTTATATAATTGTTTAGCTTTGTAGCTGAACACGATGGTAGATACTTCACTGTTTTCAAAGGAAACTGGTCAGGGTCTTGATTTTAATAAAGGGGAGAGCAGACACTTATACAATGTAGTACTATAATCAGATTTATTAGAGGTTCTGCTGGATGAAGAGCCATGAAACATAGTGAAACACTGCGAGTCGGAGTCCAAAAGTTTGGAATTAAGCCTTGACCCACAGATCAGCTGAGTGACCTTGGTCAGTCAAGTCATCTCTAAAAATATGCATTTTCTTCATTTAAAATATAAAAATAGCATTTCTCACAGTAATGTTGAAGAAATAGATAACACATGAATGACCGTGCTTTCAAATCTTTCAGCTATTATGTTAAATGTAAGGCATTATAAATTAGGCACTGGAACTGGATTTACTCTTTCAGACCCCAAGGGGAAGAATTCAATCCAGCAATTAGAGCATGGGCAGTGGTCTGGAGGTCTCAGGACATCGATACCTCATTTGAGGGCTTAATAAAACTGTAATAACTAATAGCTAAGCACATATTACAGTTTATAAAATACAACTGATATCTGTAATTTCATTCATTATTAATTTATTCCTAAAAATAAAGGCACTTAGCCAGGTACAATATGATATAAAAAACTGAGGGTTTCAAAATCAATATGCATAGATTATTGGAAACAGAACTATGAGCCCATGAGGACCAACAAAATACAAGTAATGTGAGTACCTGACACAGTGTTTAGCCCATTATAATGAAACTAAGAAATATTTGTTGAGCTAACTGATTAAAAGGTCATATATCTTTAAGAAATAAGAATTCAATGAGAAACTTGAAAATGCAGATGGATGTTATGACATAGGAAACTACACTCCCTGAGAGGGAAACACAAAAAACAAGATAGTTTCATCCAACAGAAGTCAAGTGACTTGCCTACAGCCCAATAACTTCTAATACTACAGACCCAACAGTGCCTTTAAGCAGTCATTTCTGAATTTCTAAATCACACAGAATTCATCGTGTTCAGGGTCATTGGGATGGTCTGAAAGGGTGTTTTCAACCACAAGTGTTAATTTATAATGCCTCATTTTAATGCAGGACTTTATATTTTTCAAAGCATTTTCTGAAGTGCTTCCTAAATGCTGGCTAAAACCACACTGCAAGGCTGAGAACATGACATCACAGCTCGTGCCCACACACAACTCTACTCTTTTTTTCAGGAGGCTGTCTGTAGTAAGCCCATGGTGGTTCACCCCAGCCACTTCTACATTTGGTCCTTGATCACATTTTCTCAGAATTTTAACTGGGCCTGGGAAACAGAAGTTCCATTAACACCACCTAGTTCCTGGGTTCAAGAGACCTGTTGTCAGTGAAAACCTTCAGTGAAAAAAGCCCATGCCCTCCACTTGGGAGAGCTGTTATCACTAGGTCTTTGCTTAAAAATAGCAGACAATATTCTACTACTTTTTCATCAGCCACAGTACTCCTCTGGTTTAAAAAACCTGTACTTAGATCACATAAACATTACTTTTATTTTAAAAGAATTCTGAGAAAGCTAACCACTGAAAACTGCTTGGAACACAATCATATGATTCCTTAATTTAGAAAGAATCTACATGAAATAGTGAGTCCCTGTTAACTGCTTAGACTCTAATACCCCTACCCACACATACATACACTTCTTTAAGTGGAGTTAACATTCCAAGAAGTTTTGAAATACCATCTAAATTTTTAAAGGACATAAACTGGGAGAGCATCCCACAGTTTCAACCTACCTTTTGTGGCCACTCGGACACAGTCTATTTTGGTTTCCTGTGTCAAATAAAGAGGGAGGAAAAAAAAATCACTATTCATGTTTTATTTAAAACAAATAGGACTATCTGTCATTCTATTCAAATGCCGATAAAGAAGATCTCATTTTCCCCGTGTGGTGTTAATCACAGAATAATTACTTCTGGAACCCCACTCAGATTCATTTTGCAGTTCCATAGCTGAAGACTGTGGGCATTTTTGGGGCGGATGTTGAATGAGGAGCTACCCCCAAGATGTCCTGCCTAGCGGTCCCAGCTTCTCCAGATCCTTGCTTGCTCTCTGGGCAGATGCTACTGGCAGAGAACTCAGGGTCCTAGATTTCTCCCCTTTGCACTGGCAAAAGTCAAGTCTATGCTGATACTTAGACCCATGCTGGAAAACTCACACTTCTTTCTAGGGAGACTTTAGTATCTTACCATAGTTCTGGTTGGCCTGAACAGGAAAGGGAAAAAATTCAGAAATGACTCCAGAGTTTTTATTTTGTTTTCATCTTATCTTTCTAAAGCTGTTTTCTCTTAGCAAGAAAAAAGGATACCTAATTTAGTCACAGCTACAGGAAGCATAAACTCTTGTGAAACTAAAGAAATGGGACAGAATATGCTGAAAAGACAGATGTTGTATATCTCACAAAATTTTAAATGAGCTGAATGTATGTGTTGCAACTATACTATTTTCCTGTAAAATAGTAAGCTAAGCAGAATTGTTAGCCAACTTTTGGTAACAAGTAAAACCTGAAAATAAAAACCATCATGTTGACAACATAGTCTTCCTACCAAAAACAAATACAAATATATTCATTTCTTTCCATAAATTTCTCTAGGTGAAAATAAGTTTAGAAAGAGAAAGAAAACCCACATTTGCCCTAAGTAAAAACACACAAAAGCATGCCTTTATTTCTGACTACTCTCTTCTTTAATCCATGTTCACATTATAAACTCTAAATAGCCTAAGGAAATAGCCATCTATAAAACTTACCCCGTTGGCTCTACTAGCAGCTTGGAAATAAATTCTGTAGCTTTTATGGGGGAGAAGGGGAGTATTCCAGTAGCCGTTGTATGTCTTATTATCACCAATAGTAAAAGGCTGAGCAGCTTGGATACTGTTCGCTGGGAATTCTGCAGCAAAGTAGTACTGGGAGTTCAGTATGGACGCATTCTGGAAGTGAATTGGCACGGGGTAGCACTTCAAGATTTCTGTTGTCTTTTTAGTTCTTCGAGGACGTTCTTCCTCAACAACCACTTGATAGACACTAGGGGGAAAAAAGTATTATCAGTGATATTTTATGATAATCAAGCTTATGTCCTTTGCCTTTAATTGTGTGGGGCCCACAGGATATCCAAAATAAAGAATACACTGGATATAGTCAATGATAAGTGCTTAGTACATAATGAATACTCACTTAACACTTGCTCAATGCAAGAGAGGGAAGGGGCTTAATAGTTTCCCATAGAACTCTCTCACTCTCACCCAGTAATGTAATGTATTGATAGAAACAAAGCTCACAAAAATTAAAAAAAAAAATCACGTAACAATCTCTGCTATTTAAGTGAGCAGGGCACTAAAATAATGCTTTTCTCACATGTAACTGAAGATGAATTTATAGAAAATGAACTCAACTTACCTAATAAGTGAAGTTATATTAACTATATTTTTAGTTTTTTAAAAAGGCAATGTATTATTTTCTTCAATGATGTCTATATGAGTGCATGTGAAGTTTTAACAAGTCAAAAACACAATATGTAAAGATTCATGTTTGAGTAAGGTTTAACTTCCCATATTTTCTTACATTTTGTCCCTCACCATATCAGATCAATGGAGAGAGATGACATAAGGAGAACAGAGAAGAGACTAGCCTTGGAGTTACAAGCAGTTTCTATGAGCAGATCATGAACTGGGTTACTTGAACTATATATAAAGATAAGATGGGGGTAAGCATGTTTCAAAGAGGCCTGCAAGGACAGGTGTCCCAGCACCTACCCCTCCTTCCTCCCTGCCCCCTTTCAATGTCTGAATTTCAAAGGAGCCATAGGAGAATGGGATAAGCCTTGAAGGATGGATGTGTCTATTAAGATATGTATTTTTCTTAAAAGATTTTATTTATTTATTTGACATGGAGATAACAAGCAGGCAGAGAGGTAGGTGGAGGGGGAGGGGGAAGAAGGCTTCCAGCTGAGCAGAGAGCCCCATGCGGGGCTTGATCCCAGGACCCTGAGATCATGACCTGAGGCTGAAGGCAGAGGCTTAACCCACTGAGCCACCCAGGTGTCCCTAAGATTTGTATTTTATCAGAATGATGAACATTTGTGCAGTTTTGGTAGGGGAAAAACAAAACAAAACAACTTTCTGATATTAAGCAAAGCTAACATTTGACAGCAGCTTTCAAGAACTCAATCAAAATAGACTGATTCTGGCCAGGAAATACAGCTTGTTCTCACTGTATCAGAAAAGCACTGGGACTCCCTGGAACAAGGCTGCAATCCTAGAGTTGCTCATACGGGTCCTCAATAAGGCCCAGGAAGAGGAGAAGAGAGGTGCCTAACACCCCCACCTGCCTGGGGAGGACCTAGAGAGGTTCCTTTTTGGGTCTTGCCCTTGGGGACTCCAAAAGTGCCCTCAGGGAAATCACCTATTTCCGGGAGTACAAGCTACTTAACGCATTCCATTACAGGAATGCAATGCAGCAGCTGAGGCTCAGTTTGTAATTCTGTTCAAATAAACATCAACTGTTGTAGAACATCAGAATGATAGATCAGGAGACAGGTAGCACAGTAGGATTACAGTACAATGATAAAGCAAATTCTGAGTGTGAAAGAAACTTTTAAATAAAACCCAGAAATTGTTCCTAACCTTCTAACATCAGAGACTTTCTATTGGTTATGTAAGATACTCTACTGAATCTGGTAGAATTCTCACTGCATGATGAATCTAACACGACTAGATATGTTTAGGAAGAATCACCCTCTACAGAAGACAAGGAATACATATGGAAGTAAAGTGGACTTTAATTTCTACCTCCCTTTTCCTTGACTTCCTACATATATGGTTAGATGTGTTGATTTTAAAATATGGCTGCAAAATCTGACACTTATCCCATCAAGAATAGGGTTGGTCAACCTTAATGACCATGTACAACAAACAGAATGTAACAGTGGGACAATGGGTAGCTCTCAAGGCTTTTGTCAGAGAAGGCTATACATCTTCAACCTGGTTTCCCAGGGAAGCCAGCTTTCTGGAAGAAAAACCCAGCCACCACGTATACGGTCCAATCACCCTGAACCTGCCACACTGGAGAGATCATATGCAGGCATTCTGCTCTGTAGTCCCAAAGAACTTCTAGCCAACAACTGGCATCACTGATAGCCATGTGTGGACCATCATGGAAGGCCACGTGGCTGAGTGTCAGATGATGGCAGCGCCAACATCCCAAGCGGGAAGTGTGCAGACAAGTCTTTGCTGGCCCACAAAATTGTGGCAAAATGGAAATGTTATTTTCAACTGCTGAGTTTTGGAATAGTTGGATATGCAGCAAATATTAAATAGAATGTCAGGTCATAGAATAACAAGAGTGAGGGGTCAAAGTAAAAAATAACACAATGTGGGGCATCTGGATGGCTCAATCGGTTAAGTGGCCACTACCTTCAGCATAGGTAATGATCCCAGGGTCCTGGGATCAAATCCTGCAGTGGGTTCCTTGCTCCACTGGGAGCCTGCTTCTCCCTCTGCCCCTCCCATTGCTCATACTCTCTTTCTCTGTCTCAATTTCTCCCAAATAAATAAAAATCCTTAAAAAAAAAAAAAAGACGGCACAACACAGACAACAGCTGATTCATGAAGAAGTTTAAGCTAGTACACCACTAAATACAAACAGCACTGAGAGAAAGTGACTGTTCTCTTGAAATGCTTTTTGTGGGGTTGGGGGCTGAGTGGCATATGCATTGATCTACGCTCCAATCCTAATTCTGCTAATAACTGGTGTTTTAGATTTTATTTATTTTTTTATTTATTTGAAAGAGAGAGCGATAGAGAGAGAGAGAATCTCAAGCAGACTTCCTGCAGAGCAGAGAGCCCAACGCAGGGCTCAGTACCTGACCACAAGATCATGACCTGAGCCAAAACTAAGATTTAGATGCTTAATTGACTGAGTCATGCAGCTGTCCCACAACTGGGGTTTTAAATTAATTCCTTTGGGTTTTATTATTTTTTTCCAATGAAATATGAGAATTAGATGGATCTCTAAGGTGCATTTTGTGTTTTTATTCAGAATTTTGTTCAGCATACAAAAACTATTTTTAAAAAATAGGATAAATCAAAGCAATAATTAATTGCTTTGCAAAGGGATTCTCCATTAAGATAATGTTTAATACTGGCTTCCTTCTTAACAGTCAGTTTTTCTAAGTTATTTGCTATATGACATGATTTTCAAAATTTCACTTTTTCTAAATATTTATTTATTGGAGAGAGAGAGTAAGCATGAGTGGGGGAAGGGGGAGAGGAACAGAATCTTCTAACAGACTCCTATGTGAACATACAGCTGGACATAAGGCTTTATCTCACGACCCTGAGATCATGACTTGAGCTAAAACTAAGAGTCAAATGCTTAGCTGTGCTACCCAGGGCCCCTCAAAATCTCACTTTAAAAACAACTCTGGAAAACTCATTTACTACACAAAGTGGAAATGTGAAGATACATGTGCAGAAAAAAATTTGCAGAAATTATTTCATACAGGAAGTACTAGGCTGGGTACTTGAACAGGTCATCCTATTTTCCTATTTTATTGGTGTGAATACTGGGATTCAGAGGTGAAATGCCCATTCCATCTGGGGCTCACAGGTGATGAAGTAGCAGATATGGTTTCATGACCATCAAAGAAAGCAGTCCTAGTGTCACCAGTAAAAGCCCTGGTTAAGGGGCTGGTGTGAACCATCTGACTCATGTGCATCTTCTCCTGCTTACAGGGACACAACCAACACACAAACTGGTCCCCACCTACTTCCCAGAATCAAGTGATTTTGAGTATTGTATAAATATTCTCATTTTATCACATCAACAGAGCTATAGATGGTAATGTCACCTTTGACCTCAATTCATTCTCCCATTTCCCTCTGAGTCATTAATAATTTCCAGGGAGGACACTCCTGGATCTGCAGTGAGGCCGGCACCCGGCTGGTGTCCTCTCCAGCTCTTGATTCCAACCAGCAACTCTGTGACCAATGACACCGAGGACAGTAATCACTCACTTTTCACTTTCAACTCCTCTACATGAAAGACTAGCGCAACCACTTCCAGACTGTCCAAGTGCCACCATCTTGAATTCCCCTACACAAACACTTTGTTCTCTATTCCTTCACCCTGGCCTGGTCCCAAGTTTGTTATTGAAATGCTGTTCTCCCCAACACAAAGAAATCCTTTGCCACTCTCAGCAGATGACTCTATGTCACAAAAAGATTGAGACCCTCTCATGAACCTTCTCTCAGGGGCTTATGACCTGTTCCCCCGTTTTGATGTACTCTTGCTTTGCTCCATACTCACAAAAATATATTTCTTGTAGAGACTACTAATCATTTCTGTCTACTTACCAATATTTAAAAAAACCTCACAAGTTTCTGGAGGAAGAGGTCTATTTAGTCATCTCTATCCCAGCACACTTAGAATGAAGTGGGCCACGAGGCACATTTTTTAAAAGCATAATATAATCCACAAGTAATTTCTATTCTATATACATTCTATGTAGTGGTAAGGCAGAAATATACTGGTAATCACAAACATGCCCTGTTTTACTAAATTCTAATACTAAGTTTATTTTGTATTAATTTCTTGAATACCCAAGAGCAAAGAGAAGAAGAAATTATCAAGAAACAAGTTTCATGATGAGAGGATGCTGGTTAGATTGTAAGTTTATGAAAGACAACACATGATAAATAACAAGCTCTGAGAGGTTCAAAAGCTGCCTCTCTGTCTTTCTACCCGCTTCTCACACCTTCATTTCTTACTTCCCATTCATCTTTTCCCCAACTTTGTTACTATATATGCTATGTTGCATGTATATTTACTCATTTATTAACTCAAGAAATGTTTTCAAACACCTACTACGTAGCAGGCACTGTCCTACTTTAACTTGAACACTACAATATTTGACATTTCCTAATGAAAGAATGTTTTGTTTTGTGATTTAAATACCATTATGTGAATATGGGTGAAAGAAATTAATTTTTCCAAGTAGGAGTTTTGTAAGGATTAGACGAAAACTTGAGAATTAAATGATCACTTAATATGCCCCCATTTTAGCCAGTTGGTATGTAATACACTTCGCTCTACTCCAGATATATTACTTTTTAAATGGCTACCATCTACTCATCTTCAGATATATTAAAGGAAGAACTAAGTTGACTAGAGCAATTTCAGACCCAAAATGTCTTTTCATCCTTGCTCCACAAGAGAAATTAGATTTGCAAGCATCCAGACCTCAAATCTATTTGCTCTTTAATAATTTAAGCACTGAAAGGTCAAGCAGCTCTTTTCCATTCCCCTTTATCAACGTCCAAGTGCTAATGAAAAATAGCTAAATCCTATCTGCTGCCCAATTGCCACACGTTGCTGTCTTCCTGATGGAAATTAACGCATTATTGGCACGTAGGTCAATGGCATCTCAACAGAACTCTCTGACTGATATGTTTTTCATTGGTGCAAATAACATCATTTCACTAGTGAATTTCATAAAATCTGTCCAACCGCAATTGCAATCTCAAAAAGTAGCTTCTGAGAAGCTACCATTCTCCCTGAATGGTTTTTCCAAAAAATTGATTAAAAAGAGCAAGTTCTCAAGGATGGAAAACCAAGCAGAAGTTTCTAGCTTAGTGAGCTGAATTAAAATTCTATTATCCTTTTAATGCATTACTCATGCTCCCTTTGTTTATTAAAGTTACACCATCCCTTTCCTGATTCCACCACTATTCTGGAATTTAAAGTAACATAAAATCTTCCTACAGCATTTGCAGTAGGAAGGCACAATCCATAGTGAAGATGAATCTGCCAAA
Organism: Mustela nivalis; assembly: GCF_964662115.1. Taxonomy (NCBI): domain Eukaryota; kingdom Metazoa; phylum Chordata; class Mammalia; order Carnivora; family Mustelidae; genus Mustela; species Mustela nivalis. The sequence goes on along the minus strand of NC_139033.1, from coordinate 75,520,586 downwards.
AACGTGACATCACTATATCATAACTTTCTTATGGAATGAAATTTAATTTAAAGCTTAATTTATGCGAGGCTTTCCTACAACAAAACTCTAAGGCTTTTACAAGGAGAATAAGAAATCTGCATTTATATAGACTAGCACATGAAGTATAACCTAGAAAAGAACATCGGAACATCTTTCATGTACTCTGTGAAACCTGAAAGTTCAAATGTGATGAGATGTTTTTGGTCTTTTTCTAACTTTGAAGATATTGAGGGGAAGCGTGCTGCAGAGTTGAAATTGACTTTAAAATTTTGGTCTTAATTCATTTCAAGATTAATTCCTTAGTTGCAAGTCCATTTTTCTTATCCACATATTCTATTTCTTATCAGCATAAAATATTGGAAGTTTAACCACCCGGATAGCAGAACAGGGGGTGAGGAGGAGGCGAGAGAGGGAGAGAAGTTAACGATGCATTTCATTGTTGTTTTTGCGAATCCTTTAAAGTCTGCACTTCCGATCGTTTCAAGGACTTAGAATATTGTTCATTTCATGGCACCTAAGAGTGCCTTTTAGCTTGATTTGCAATTTTTGGTAAAACCATCCATTCTGTATGTATGGAAAAAAAAGACTGGTATTTCTGTCTTCCTGAAGCCGATTTTTGGGTGGGGGGGGCAATAGAAAATCAAAGTATAAATTAGATGCAAAGCAAGTAAAATAAATGTGTAGTTAAAGTTTATTGTCATGCAACAACACAGTTTATTTTCTTCCTGTCCTTGATTTGGTCCTTCCCTTTTCCTAAATCTGCCAGCATTTACTGGAATGACACCTTAAATAATTCAAACAACCTCGTACAATTAAACTAAGCTTTAAAAATATTCTCACCAGTTAAAAATTAAGGGGATAAAAGGTCAGTTCAGTATGTTCAATATGTTTATCATCATGACTAGGATTCTTCCAAGTCCTTCATGTAACATTAGCTCCAAGAGTTGCCGACCTGACAGTCCTGCTCATTAAGTCACTAAATGACGACTAATAACTAATTTTGCACAGGGAATGGGCACTGGGTAGAAAACACACCGTGCAGCATAAATAGATCTGGGGGGTTGAATATTTTATGTTAGCAACTTTAATTTCTCTTTGTCCTGCTCTGTTCTAGATAAGATTGGCCATAAATTGCTTTGGAATATTTGTGGGACACCACAAATATATTTTATGTTCTCTCAGCCGTAACTCATCCCAAGGAGCTTGCCTAGCATCTGTAAGTTACTAGTGTTCTGTGTGCGTGTGTGCGTGCTCACGTGTGCATGCACGCATATATGTGTGCATGTGTAAGTATGCCTGAGTGTGTGGTCTGATAACCCTGCTGCTCTGCTAGTTAGTGATAATATCTGATAAAATATTAATTACAGCTGTAAGGTTGGGTGAGAAATATGAAGTCAGTTACAGTTCCATATTGTGAACAAAGGGCAGGAAGAAAAAAAAAATCCTTTAGTTATGGAAGTTTATGATAATAAAGGAACAACTAAAACATTAGACTCAGGCTGAGAAGCTCTGTAAAAGGCCACCTGTTATTAATCTTCACAACAGGCACCAAATTTCAAGTAAATTAGTCTTAGATGGAACCTCTTTAAAGAATGATTTCTCCCCATTTTAACAAATGAAGGCATTTTCCATTGCAGATTTTATTTCATTTAAGCTAATCATAATTAAATCATCACAATTTCATAACAAACATGATTGTAAAAATTTTAATTCAAGGTCAGTTACTATTATTAAAGTATGTTTTCTTAAATAGCACTAGTGATTTGAATAAAAATAGAAATCAAATATCATCAAAGCCACACTAAATGTTTTCATTATTGCATGTTTGTATTATATTCAATTCAGAATCTTTTGGTCTGTAAAAGGAATAATAATGTAATAATAATAATACTGTAGGCTAGGTGAGCTGGAAAAAAAATGCCACCATCCAAAAAGGCAGAGAAAGACAATTCTCATATGGTTTCACTCAATGAGGGGAAGGGAGGGAAAACTGAATGGGAAGAAATCAGAGAGGGAGACAAACCATGAGAAACTCCCTGACTCCAGGAAACAAACAGGTTGTGGAAAGGGACGTGGGTAGGGCGTTGTGGTAACTGGGTGATGGGCATTAAGGAGGGTACATGATGTGATGAGCACTGGGTGTTATGCGCAACGAATGAATCAATGAACACTACATCAGAAAGTAATGATGTACTGTATGTTGGCTAACTGAATTCAAATTGAAAGAATTACAAAGGAAGAAAACAAAGAAAAACAACAACAACAACAAACAGGCAGATGAACCAAAGATGGGTGCCATCGAGAGAACACTGAACGGGGAGTCACCATACCATAGGCAACTGGGTCCAGCTTTGCCACTAAATCATTGACTGACCAGTAAGGTCCCTTCAAGATCTAATTTTTATAATTCCTGGCACAAGATCAGGCAAGTCTCTACATTAATATGTGAGAAGATAATTATTTTATTCATGTGTCTTCCATCCTTCCTTTTTACAATATTCGTCATGTTTCAAGCACTGTGCCAGGCACTGGGGAAGAAGAGGAGGAGGAATTAGGCACAGACTGTCGCTGTCCTTGAGAAGATCAGCCCAAGGGTATTAGATATAGGTCACTCAAAGAAATGCTGTGACAGGGAGCTGATCTGGGTTTATACTGAGGGTAATGAAATGCAGGGCAGGGGTGACGATGTTTATGCCAACCTCTCACAGCTTCTCTTCATTGAGAATATCCAGACTGGACCTAGGGCCCAAACATTCCCACCAGTAACACCTGAAGATTGCTGTCCTGCATAGGGCCACCAGCTCTCTCCCCAAATTAAGAATAAAGGCATGACAACAAACAAAAAAGCTAATGTTTTTAGATTGCTTATATAGTCCCCATTCTATCCCACCACTAGTGCTAATAGAACCGCACCGAAGTTCCAACAAGCTCTAACCTCAGACTTACTAATGACTGCTTGTGACAGCTTCTGAGACCCTGTAAGGTCCCTGTATCAATAGTACAGCAGGCTGAAGGGAATGGGCTGTGCCTTAGACTGGTTACCTACCCAGGTCATGCCCAAGTTCCCGAAAAAAGGCCTTAGAGGGCACGCCCAGCAGGGCTCCTTGTCTTGACCCCTATGACCACCTGTGAGGTCTGGGGTGAAGATCAAGAGCTGAACTGCCTCTGCTCTCTGGGGGCTGGTGGAGAAAGAAGACTACAAACATGCAGTCCTGGTCTCTGTTCCATTCCACCTCTCTCCAAATCCCTGTCCTGTAAATTTGCAACTATGCTTTCTGCCTTGTGTGATCAGTCCTCAGGTTACGAGATCCATCTTAGAGTTTAGTATTTTGACTGATATCCATGGTAACAATTAAGGTCAAATCAAAATACTACAACTGTGTTTTTTTGTTTTTTGTTTTTAGATTTTATTAATTTATTTGACAAAGAGAGAGAGTGCTCACAAGCAGGGGGAGCAGCAGAAGGAAAGGGAGAAGCAGGCTCTCTGCAAAGCAGGGCACCGGATGTGGGACCTGATCCCAGGACCGTGAGATCATGACCTGAGTTGAAGGCAGACACTTAACCAACTGAACCACACAGGTGCCCCTACAGCTGTGTTCTGTTGTGTTTTTGGGATTGGGCATGGTTGTTGAGTTTGGCCTTGAAAGCCATTTCCGGCTGTCCCCATCCACAGGCAGCTTCTCTGCTCTACAGAAGGCCTAGCTGCCGTCCCTCTGAGCACCGGGCCTCTGCTCACTGGTGCACCTGCCGCCGAGGCCTTGGTAATAAGACCGGAGCTCTGATCTAATACATAGAATCCTTCAGAGGAGATTATGTTGAAGAGGAGAAAATTTGAAAAATAGGAGAAGGAAAGCTATGCACTATATTTTCATGCACAAAAGCAAGTTTGAAATGGAGTTTGAGGGAAAGTTAAATTAAGTTTCATTGTATAAATGCTCAAATACATCTACTCTATTATTATTATCTTCCCCTGCCATTTTTAAAGCTTCTTTTCAAGGGTTCTTGAAGAACAAACTTAGTTTCCAAAATGAATTTTCAAAGAGATGACTGACATTGTCATCCTAGAAGCAACATTAATAAAAATGATCTTTGTTTCCTGGCAGTAAAGGAATCCAGAGTATTATTTTTTAATACAATAAAATTCACCTAAAATCGGGTGGGGGAAGGACGGTGGTGGTGGTAATAAGAGATTTAGCACCCTTTGTTAACACACACTGTTGCAATTCAGACAAAATAATAATAATAATAATAATAATAATAATAAAAACCCTCAAGCCTAATATAGTAATATAAAGACTGAAGTTTTATCATGGAATGACATTTTGGTCTTTGTGATTATGTGTATTCCAATGAAAAAAGGGAAAAAAAATAGGCTGGAAGTCAGATATTTAGAGCTCTTTCCCTTAAAGAATTTTAGCACCAGATAGAACCTTTCAAAGGTTTAAGCACTGACAAAAGAACAATTTAGCCCCCAAATTTATGATGCTCCTGTAGTTCACATTTCTTCAAGAAATAAGAGGGAGCAATTAAAAAGCCACTAATAAGCATTTCAAAAGAACTGATGTCTTTTTTTCTTCATTCTCTGGAGACTATTAAGAACAGGGAAATGAAAAAGAACATACAAATCAACAACAAAAAAAGACTGATTAATTTGATTAAAACAATCCAATATACTGAAACAACTTTGTTTAATCCAAGTCCTTCAAGTACTCAAAACTATACTCTTAAACAATGAGTAAACTGTAATGGGAGTTGGGCTTCACCAAAAAAAAAAGGGGGGGTGGGGGAAAGGTTGGTTTCAAAATAATAATGAAGAAACCAATGGAAAAAACCCTCCTAACCTTAAAGAAGTAACAGGGATAGACCCCATAGATTCCAATCATCACAATCTAAAATCAAAGGTATAATTAACATGTTTTCTTCATACCAGAAGAGACAATGAAGAGAGGATATTAATTTGCCAAGTGGTCCATGTCTGCCAAGGAAGGCATAACCAGGCTGGTTCTCTCCCGGGAAGGTCTGCAGGGAGGAGGTCTGCAGGGAGGAGGTCTGCGGGCTGAGGAGCAGAGAGGACACTCCTGGGAGGGAGCACATGCCTGACATGCATGTGACTTCACTTGTCATGTGGAGCTGTGCAGGAAGAGTGCTGCTGTTCACCTCCCAGGACCTTAGCACCCTGTGCATGAGGATGCTGGCATCTGACGAGGATGTCTGCTCTTGATGGGTTAGAAACCATTTCATAAAGGACTGAGTGTCGGCTCGGCACACGACAGCTACTCAGTCCAAGTCACAATGATTATTCATTTTTATTATCATACTTATTATTCCTGTATGACAGACTGCTCAGATCCTAACTGAAGTTTAGGAATATTATAGTAGGACCTAGAGAATTTCCCAAGACATGGGCAGAAGAAAAGGGGCCACCACATTATTTAGTTAATGTTACTGCCGTCATTACAGGCCAGAATAGCATCAATAATAAATAAGAAAAGCTTTCCTATGTTGAGCAGATAACATCTGTGTTAGATAAGATCCTGAGTGCTTTGCTGACTGTTATTAATTCTCTCAGCTGTCCTCTAAGGTAGATTATTACTCATATCTGATTGATGAGGGGAATGGAACTCAGAAAAGTTACAGGATTTGCCAAGGTTAGAGTATGAACGTGCACCAGGATTTAATGCACCAAGACCATCCAACTCCCTGCAGTCGTTAGCTGCATTGTTTATGATTTTGAATACCTTTATGCCTTCCTTTCCAGGAAAGAGCTGTTATTTGTAACTACTCCACCCCATAGTGGTTGATGGAACACAAGTTCCTCTGAAACTTTGATGATTTTATGGAATGAATGTACAGTATTAACACCACACACGCAGTTCTTACAACTTCCATAAAATTGCTATCAAAATATGGGTTATCTTTAGGACATAGAGCCCACTATATATTTAATAGTTTCTTAAGATTTTATTTATTTGTTGAGAGAGAGAGAGAGAGAGAGAGAGTGATGGGGGAGGGGCAAAGGGAGAAGGAGAGAGGGAATCTCAAGTGGACTCCGTCCTCCCTGAGCATGGAGCCCAATGCAGGGCTCTGTCTACAACCCTGAGACCATAACCTGAGTTGAAACCAGGAGTTGGGAGGCTTAACTGACTGAGCCACCCATGCACCCCTAGAACACAGATCCTATTTAAGTGATAATCACAGTATATGGGCACAAATGTTAAAGAACGCTGATGATTAGAAATCTGAAGTTTATTATCAAAAGCAGGGAAGAAAGGAATCCAGGCTAAATAGCAATCTAGCCAACATGCTTTGTTAAGCAGATCTGGATATCATAGTTTTACCCTTTTTGAGCACAACAATTTACAAAGACAAAAGTTTACTTCCGCCGGAATTAATCTTCCTGACGAGACTGTGAGACAGCTGGAGCATGTGCTGGTTTCCAGTTTTAGAACTAAAGAAGGCCCCAAAGTTCACAGGATAGCCTAAGGTCACAAACCCAAGGATTCTGGTCCACGGCGAGTGTTCTTTTAATTAGATGAAGTCCTAGAATGATTTACATTAGCGACATCAGATTCCACACGCTCTATGTAAAACTTCAGTCATTTGGAGAAAACTCAGAGTGTACCATGGAAGCAGCTTCAAGCCTCCTCCCCCTGGAGAGCCCCCGTATTTGGTGGGGGCAATGGCACTGAAGCACCCACTTGGATGACCTGTTAGTTTTTTGCCAGGAATTGACCCTTGTGGGTCAATTTTCCTTCCTCTCTGGCCCTGCCCAGGTGACTGATCTAATGTGCCAATGCAATCATATCTCTGCCCCTTAAAAATCCTACAGTCCCATCATTTGCGTGTGGTGGGGATTGTGGGTGAGCAGAGGAGGGAAGAAGAAAGAAGGTTCCACCCTAAAAACACACCAACCACAACCTGGCATATTCTCAGCGCTGAGCGTATATTTACACCTTTTTAGGATGGCCTGAAGGGGAGGGTGATCCAGGAAGTGACTGAATATAGACCCCACCCACATTAAACAAAGTCTGGATATATGCTGAGGGCGGTGGTGAAACCCTGACGGACTATGAACCAAGAGAGCGAAAGATCCTGGCAGCCACATTGTGCACTGGGGACTGGAGAGCCAAGAAAGGCAAAAGTATGAATTAAGACAATGATGGGAGGATGGAAATGAAGGAAAAAAGGTCGGAGGGTGTGGGTCAGTGATCTTGAGAAGGGAGAAGCGGGATAGCTTCCGTAGGAGTCAGGACAGACGTGCACAATTATAGGGACCTTCCTGATGGAATCTGAATTTGGAGTAATGGCTTATTTGAAGTAGCTTTTCTGAATTTTTCTTCTAATTAAAAAAAAAAAATGACAAATTGATTCAAGGGTAAAGGTCGGGTAGTCTTTCATGCTTCTGTCCCATATGGATGGGACATGGTATTTAACGTTTATTTAAGAATAAAAATACGAATTTAAAATCCTTCTTGTTTCGATACGTCCAACTACTTAAAAAGAGATTTCAGTCCTTTGGTTTCTTATCTATAGAAGTTTCAGTGATAATTTTGCTCACAAGAAAAAGATGAGGTTCAATTCAATAAACATTTATTGCACACTTAATTAGGTTTGAGGTACTGAATGATATTCAGGAACTAAGTTATGAAAATCATTTTGTGATCCTTCTGCAGTTCCTGTTACATTTACATGCATTTTACATAATGATTAGCCTAGGAAAAATGCTCCCTTTCAGCATTAAATGCATAAATCTAATTAATATTCCCGAGTGCTGGTCAAACCTCATTTACTATGTGTGTGCTTTTAATTATATTTACTAAGATGACCCCTGTTTACATCGCTGCACTTTCTCTTCTTCCAGGCTTTTCTCTAGGTTGTTCATTCCTTGGGCAGACCTAAACCTGCATTCAGCCTCTCACTGGCTACTTTCTACTTCTCTTTTGGGTTTCAGCCTAAACAATGTACCCTGATCCCCGGGTGAGATTTTGTCCTCTGTCAGATGCTCTTGGAGTACTCTGGACTTTTCTCTCCAGCTTGACACCATCTTAGCACAGTGACTTGAACATAAAAGTGCTCAGTAGGTATTTGGTAAACGAATGAGGAAAGACCGAATGATAGCACAATGTCAACTGTGAAGTTTCCTCTAACACTTTGCAATGCGACAAAGGGCAAGAATTTTAATTAGACGCGAACAACTGCAGAGAGCTCTTATGGCTTCTCAATGAGCAGAAAACATTTGCACCGACAGTGGTCAGGAAAACACTTTTGGGTCAAAGCAGTGAAGAACAACTGGGACACTATACAAAAGTGATGTGCTGATAATAGGAAAACTCCCAGCGCTCCTGATGGCTCTGTTACCAAACAGGCTGACAAAATGAGTATTAATTAAGTAGCTGAAAGCCAAATACAAATGACCATCAAGCGTCAATTAAGTAGCTGAAAGCCAAATACAAATGACCATCAAGCGACTATATACTTAACAAAATCATTTTTGATGAAACAGAAGGCATGTCAGAATTTTTGTTGGCTTTAGTGTTCTCGCCATCAACAATCACCTTGAATGTACTCATATGTGCTGGGGGCGAAATGTTCCGCTGAAGAAAATGATGGAAGACCACACTCATGATCTGGCTGTGTCCCCACACAAACAAAAGTGCTGTCACAACCAGAAAGTGGTCAGATCCTCTCGGGGCTACACCTCAGCTCTGAAAGTCTGCGACTTTAAGCAACGCACTTGGGCTGGCTTGCCTTCTCTGCCCCACACGTGCCTCCATCAGCCTCTTAGAACTTGGGATCTTTTCTCCCATATATATGTGATTTTAGCCCTTTAAAAAAGTAAAAGTGAGGCATCTATAGGCAAATGAATTAGTCTTTGTCAAAATTTCCAAGATCTTCAATCCCAAAGGCTTGCAGTCTTAGCTCAGAATACCTCTAGAAATTCATCCCTTAAATCTCCTGGAATCAACACCTGTGTCAGGAAGACCTAGTAGCTCCTGAGAGCGAAGGGCATAGTGGCTTCAAGATTCATAACAAAGATGATGTAGTGTTCAGCTTAAGGCATTTGTAACTTTCTGGGGCTCTGGGTGACAAGTAAGTTATACAAGTCTTACAAGTAAAACTACTTATAAATTAATCCACTGTTAACACAGATAGTCCAAATATTTGGGGGGACAGCAGCATGTAACTTTCTCTACCATCAGTGGAAAATGAGATCAACCTGCATGTCTACTTCCATCACCCTGATGGATGGTTTCAGGGCAGCTGGTCAGTGTGGGTCAGGGAATGGGCAGCACTACCTGCTCTCCTCTCTAGAGAGATGGTCATGCATAACTTTTGGCTTCTACTGTACATGAAGGCTTTCATGTCTTCTACCGAATTTGAAGGCTTTCATGTAACCTGTAGTTCCAATCTCAGGTACCTAGTTTTTCCGAGAGAAGCATGGGTTCCTTCCGGCATAGCAGAAACAAGACAGCGTATGATCAAACAATTGGGTCTTCCCTGGCCCTAGCCAGGAACTGGCTCCAACCATCCACTAATCAGGCTGTTTAGTGGTGTTCAGAGGCGGCTTTGCACTCCGGATGTTAGTAGGCAAAGACACCACTGTGTCCCTTCAACAGGCCTTGCAGACACAACCTAGTACAAATTATAATCATCACAAAAGCAGCTAGTGCAGGTTCAGGGCAAAGGGATTAGGGTGACGCAGTAAAAGGAAGTAGAAAGGAGCAGAAAGACAAAGATCCAGAAGCTTCTCAGCAAGGAGGGTCTGATAATGCCATGTTTCTACTGCTTAGAAAAATGGAGATTTAAAAATACGTGTACAATTAGTAACTTCCAATAAATTCCTCGATAGAGAGTCATTGCTAAGATGGGCTTTCAGTTTCTAGTGTCCTAGTGTCCACTTAACAATACTCTAAACAGTTACTATCACTAGTTGCTGTGGTTAGTCAAGATGTTTTTCCCTCTAAAAAGGACTAAATGGTTTTGATTCCTTTAAATCCTGTCTCTAATAAAAACTAGCATGTGGCCCTTAGACGATCCCTTCCCTTCATACCTAAAGGTTAGTGATGTCCAAACAGGGACCAGCGAAAAGGAACGGTGGGAGGGGCTCAGCACACCCACCAGCCACACTTCCTCTGAAGCTGTCCTGGGCCCTGTCCCTGCCTAACCCCTCCCTCACTGCAGGTCTGATCTTCCTTACATTTTTTTTCCTTGCCTAAAGCTCTTGAGTGATTACTCACTGCCGAAAGGCTACATCTCTACTCCTTGGCATGAAGCATGAGGCTGCCCAATCTAGCCTGATCTCTCTTGTGGCTCCCTGCCCATCTCCACCTCCCCCACCCCCACCCCCAGCCTATTCTGCTCACTCTAATTCTAATACTCTTCTCATCCCCAGGTCAGGCTGACTTGCTCAGTCCTCCCTGCCCTTTTGGAACTCATCTGTCTCACTCATTATTTATTCCCTGCCACACACACTTAATCTCCTCTGCAAATACCTCCCCAGGACATATGTTTCTTGGACAATATCCATCTGCAAGATTCAGCTCCTTGGCTTCGGAGCCGCTTCTCTGAAGTCTTACCTGACCTTCCCATGTACAACCCCTCCCCCTGGCCTTTCTGTACCAGTCCTCATCCATGCAGTAGGGGACCAGATGACCCGCTGGTCCCTCCCATCCAGATTGCGAACCCCCAAAGAGAGCCTATAACAGGTTCTTCTGTGTTCCCAGTACTCAGCTCAGTGCCCAAAACCTAGTGAGTACTTAATAACTGTAATCCTTATAGCTCCCTGAGATAAGGTGATATTACCTTGCTCTGCAAAGATGAGGCTTAGAGATGTGAAGAAATGGGTAACAGTCACATAGCTCATCATTGAGAGAGCTGGGATTAGAAACCGGGTTTATTTAACTTCCGAGTATGTCCCTTCTCTACATCCTGGGTCTCATTTTAAAAGATAAGTCCACAATTTATGTGACCCATGGAACAAAGTGGTTATTTGACTATTATTCTTTCTTCCTTAGAATATGCCAAAGGAGGAAAGAGTGCTTCTACTTGCCTAAAAGGCCATGCATGACATCTGATGCTATCTTGGGACTCAGGGTAAAATGTTCTTGATTATTGATTCTGCAGTTTCTACGTAATTTACAGAAAAGCCCTGTTTAGATACGGAAATTATACATTTACTTAAAATAGCTAATTTAAAATTATATTACTTTAAATTTATATTACAGGATCTTTGGGTCTTAAGATAAATTCTGCATTGTGGGGAAGGAAAACACGATAGTTTTTCCTTTCTCAGAATAATATTGTCATTCCAACAAGAAAATAAAATAAAGGCATAAACTTATGGGGAAAAAGTAATAAAAAACATTTGCAAATCATGATTTAACTGGTTCCTCTGGCCCAAGATAGAATTTTTGGACAAAACTGTTTTGATGAAAAAGATAATTTTTAGAATCTAGGGAATAAATTCTAAGATAATCATAATGATTAAATGACCATAAGATGGTACTTGAATCACAAGTATGCATACAGATATTTTTTAAGAAATGGGAAGAAGAATCAGATTCTTCAGTGGTGAAGAGGACATTAGACTTCACTGAGCCAAGTACCGTGTATCACCAACTGCCCATAATCTGGTGTCAGATTATGGATTTTACTTTCAGAATGGTTGTAAACAGAAGATCAGTTTCCTTTTGTTCTATGGTTAAGTTTATTCAGTAAAAATAACCATAATAGCTAAGGGTTCAGAAGCCAGCAGGGAAACATCCAACTTTTTAAAGAGCTATACTACATACAGAATTGGGGCAAAGAAAGGTTCATTACCTATTTATAATATCAATTCTCAAAAACTTGCAAATGCAGAAGTAAATAGGTAGCCAGATGCAATCCAATTTCAAAATATAGTAGAGATAACAGAATTTATTGGAATTCTATTATTTATGGATTTTATTGATAGAGACAATTATTAAATCCTTTATTTTTCGTGTAAAAGTAAGACTTTCTTTGTGTTATCAGATTTTTTAAAAAAATGAGACAAAGGAAAAGCGAGAGGACCAGAGTTAGTTCTATGAAAAGAAACAACACAAATCACCTACTGACTCAGTTTGAAAGGGCTGCTGTAAGGAAAAACACTTAAACAGCAGTTAGTAGGTGTGAAGTACAGTTTGGAGTGTTTAAAAAAAAAAAAAACAAAAAACTACCTCTTTTAATCCTTACAAGAACCTCATAATGTTGATTTGCTTTCAGGCTCCTTGCATGAAGCAGAAGAGAATAGTATGACCAAGCTGGTGGTATGCACAGAGTGAAAATGTCTTTCCTTGGACTTACTGATGTTAGGCAAATGGATTGCTGCTGCCTTAAAAGAACTTTTCAAAAATTAATATCTGGTCCATACTTCCTAATATGAAACTTCCTAAACCATAATTAATTATATGCTAACAAGTGTAATTTCTGCAGGAAACTTCTTAAAACCAAACACACAATTGTCTCCTATCACTCATTAATTATAATGATCTCTTTCTTTGCTTCTCCTGTCAAAAGATCTGTTTCACTGTCCCATCCGAGGTGTCAGTTTTCACAGACTCCCTGACATTCTCCTGCTAAATCCCTTTAATAAAAACTTGTGTGTGACAACCAGCTGGGAACGTGAGTGCAAGCTGATGGCCACGAAAAAAGAACAAATCTGGTCTTCCGTATTGCTCCAGGATCAAATCAGACATTTTTAGGAAGTTTAATAAATTTTCTTAAGATAAATATAATTGCTTTACTGACTATTTATCCACAACAGAATGAAAACCTGTCCTTCACCTTAGTCTAAGAACACAGCATAGAGTTTTCAAAGGGCAAAGAGCTCAGTGATGAGAAAAAAATAGCATCCTTTAATGCAGGTTTAATTTTCTATCTGATTTGTTACATAAGAATATTTGATGAGTAGTTTGGGTAAATGCAGAAATACTAGAAGTGAACAATGAGGCTTTAAAATCCATACACGTTTTGCTGGCTATCTAATAAGGCAAACCAGCATAAAGGGAAAAGTGACAGAGAAGAGTAAATGAAAACAGCACACATTTGTCAAGTCTACCGTGGCAATGAGTTCAAGGTGAAATCTTTTTTATAAAAAGCCGAATATATTATATAAAAATAAATAAATTCTTGATTTATGCATAAAACTGAAGTTTTTATATGGTACACATCTTTTTTTTTTTTTTAAATCAAAAGTGTTTTGGATGAATAAAAACATTTATGCCTGCCTTTTACTAACAGAAAATATTCCCTGTCTCATTTGAAATCTTTTTTTCATTTTATTTTATTTTATTTCTTTTCAGTGTTCCAGCATTCATTGTTTATGCACCACACTCAGGGCTCTATGTCATACACGCCCTCCATAATACCCACCACCAGGCTCACCCAATATGTGCTTTAAAAAAATAAGGCAAAATATTTCTTTCATCCCTTCCTTATGACCTCATCTCTTCCCCATTCATAATGTAGTGAAGTTCCAATTTGCTTTAAGATTGTGGCCCTGATCCCTGCAACCAAAACTATCCGCAAATTGTTTTGTTTTGTTTTGTTTTCAGATTTTATTTATTTATTTGACACAGAGAGAGACAGAAAGAAAAGGAACAGAGGCAGGGGGAGTGGGAGAGAGAGAAGCAGGCATCCTGCTGAGCAGGGAGCCCCATGCAGGGCTTGATCCCAGGGCTCTGGGATTATGACCTGAGCCAAACGCAGACGCTTAACAACTGAGCCACCCAGGCACTGCACTGCAAATTGTTTTTTAAATATAACTGTTGAGGAAGTGTTCATTGCAAAGATAACCATAGTATAAGAAGTTACCAATGGCAGTAAAAGCACAGCATCAAAACAATTAGGACTACCCTTGTTAGAAGAACAAGGGGGCTGCCGTCCTTTCAAAGCGTATTCTCACATTAAGGCATCTGCTTTACTGTTCTGGTTGCTCTGATTGTTGCCCACCTCCCATCCCTATGGACAGACCTCTAAATAGATGTTTTCCCCACTCGGTAGTTTCTCCTGAATGAATGAATCAAAGAATGAGTCCTTAAAATGGTAATTTTCTAACGTTTCACTGAAATGAATATCAGAATGTTTAATTAGCATATTCAAGCCCTGAGTTTTAATTAAGAAGACATATAGCTCCAAAACATTTATGAATAAATTGAGTCAACAATGCCTAAAGAACAAAAATGAGAGTCATTTGAAAACACCATCATCTAAGGCGCACCGACGTGCTGAGGTCTCGTGCTGTAGACCATGAGAAGGTATAAAACATCATTGAGGGACACTGGCACACAGTACATACAGCAAAAGAGTAAAATCATGGAGAGAATTTTTATTAGTGCAAGAAAAGCACATAGCTTGTGTAAAACTACTTATTCTTTATTTAGAGCTGGTATTTTACTGGTAAATTACAAGGATTTTCTCTGTTGGACTGTCTGCGTGTAATGAACAGTGGAGAGAAGAAAGAGGAATGAGGAGATTCTAAATGAGTAAAAGAAAATTAAGCTTTCCCCTGTCTTATTAAAGAAAAAAATTGAATCCATGAATAGACATTAAAATTCTGTCCTAGGTGCTGGCTGACTGGCTAGAATGACGGAATTTGTGTTCTTCTTGGCCGTCTCAGGATTTAAATAATTTTATGTGACAGTGCTGATGTGCTGATCAATAAAAAGACAGCAATCGTTTACCTTGAGAGTTTAGTGCAATTTTAAGAATCTGCATTAAGCAAGCTGAGGGTCTGTAGTGGAATCAATGCAAAACCACCTTCCTTGGTGAAGTGCATAAATGAAGTGGGACTGAATTTTTAACACCAATGATTATGGATTAAAGAAAAATCAAATCAATTGAAAGAATTGCCTTTGGAAATCACACAATGACAGTATTTTTGAGCATATCATACTGGGCGAAATCCAGGAAAGCAAACAGATGTTCAGTTCCATTTCCCTCCTTCTTCTAGTCTTTATCTTATCATTTGGGAAAAGCCTTCTTGTATTGCAGTTTGATTACATGTGCATTTTGCAAATTTCCAGATGTGTTCAAATGTTTTAATCTACATTATGGCTTTATATTTTAGGTCCCCATGATTCCCTAATCAGAGTTCTTATTTCTCTAAACATTAAATGAAATTGAAAATTTTCATATACCTCATTTAGCTTCAAAGTATTACGGACATTTTTTTCCAAACTAGTCTTTCTAGCTATATTGGTCTTGCATCTACTCAATAGATAATCAGTCCCATTATGTTGTACTGTAATACCAAACCCCTTGAAAAGAACATTCACTTTCTTGCAAAAAAACACACAAAAAACAAAACCAAACCAAACCAAAACAAAAAAACCCAAACCCCAACAACAACAAAAACACACAACTTTTTGACAGGTGGGGTCATGATAATTTCCATTCTCAATTTTGTGCTAATAAAATTTACACATTTAAGGTAAGTATCCTTCCAGATAAGATGGTATGTGTAGTGGGTTTGCCTGTAACGCTTACTGAATAGTTTCCCATAAGAACTGATCTTGATTCTAGCATGGATTTAGATGATGAACATAGATGGTATGTTTACGAATTTCAAGATGCTAATATTGTGGAAGAAGGTATCATAGAGACGATGAAAAGCAACCCTGTCAAATTCAAGGAATGTTTGGCCAATAACAAGACGATGTTTTTTTTTTTTTGTTTTGTTTTGTTTTTGTTTTTAAAGATTTTATTTATTTATTTGACAGACAGAGATCACAAGTAGGCAGAGAGGCAGGCAGAGAGAGAGGAAGAAGCAGGCTCCCTACAGAGCAGAGAGCCCGGTGTGGGGCTGAATCCCAGGACCCTGGGATCATGACCCAAGCCGAAGGCAGAGGCTTTAACCCACTGAGCCACCCAGGTTCCCTGACAAGACAATGTTTAATCAAAGTGGAGCTATGGTTAGCTTGGAAATAGGGTATCATGACAGTTGTGAAGGAGGGTGTGTTAACAGAAACTGAAATATTAGCAGAGTTAGAGACTGGCCTTCAAGAAATGATGTGAAACATGGTGAAGCCATGTATTTTGGACACTCTGACAAGCACTTGAAGGTATCCTTTTATAAGAATAAAAAGCCTGAGGATATCTACAATTAACCAACTGATAAGTCTCCAGTATCCAAAAACAACTAGAAAGGTATAAAAGAAAACAAAAAGATAATGCCTTGTTTAAACAAAGGCATGTTTAGAAAATATGAATGGTAGTGTGGATGTAAGAGGCACTTTAAAAAAAAGTAAGGAAAGGAGAATTGGGAAGGGGGATGATATAGATGACCCAAAGGACTATCATTTGAAAACTCAGACTTGGAAAGTCCTACACAGACTTATATGGGCGAATTATATGGGCGAAAATCTGATTGAAAGTGTTTGAAGGAAAGAGGTAATAAGAACAGAAGATGAAAAGGAGTTTATGTGAGTTAGGAAGGTTAGGATTTCAGATCCCTTCCATTTGTGGAGGCCTTGAAAGTGAGTGGCCTATACGCTTTCATTTTATCCTAATGCTTCTGTAGGAGAACACGGACTCCTGTCCTAACAGCCCATGTTGCTGAGTCTAGGCGATTCTTAAACGGGTCACAAGAAAATGATGCTCCCAAGGCCATGGTCAGAGCATCAGTTTTCATCTAATAAGACTTCAACTTTCTGGAGTGAAAAAAGTCTGACCCATGGCCACGGATACACTCGGATCTTGGCCAGCTGTCTAATGAGCATGTGTCTTGGGTCATTCGGATTAGGGCAACCCCTTGGCACTGTACAGAAGTCAGCACAAAGGGCCTAGGTAGTGTCAGCGGCTACATTTTTCTAGTAGTAATAATATCTTAAATTTGGAGTAGGGCTTTCACACATTTCGTAGTGTTCTCGCGGACCGCACTTATGGAGGGCAGTCCTCAATCCCTGACATGAAAATCCTTTCCTGCTATGTCAAGTCAACAGAGCGAACTAGAAATTGTCTCCTAAAATTTTTTACATTTTTCAAATAAAAATTTCTGTGATCCCACCCTCATTGGACTTGCCTATCAAAGAATGCTGCTTTTTTTTTTATTGCTAACTCTGTGAAATGAAACTTGTACATATCTTATCATGTAGAAAGAAGTCCAACTGATTGCCTATGATACTGTAGTGAAAACATGATCAAGTAGAGCCAGGTTTCAAAAGGTTAATGGAGTAAAATTCTATACCAGGAGTACTGAAACATACCCTAAATGGGAATGTAAACGTTTCCTCAGAGTACGCTATTCGAAATAATAGGTTATTTTGAAGGGAATCTATTCTGATGGTACAGAATATCTAAATCGCTCTGAAACAAGTAGAGATTTCATTTATATAGATTAATGAGCTTATGACAAGTTCATACTCAAGAGTTATTCAGGCATTCCTTTGCTCCTTCCTAGGAAGAATAAATTTATTTTATTCATTCACTGTAAAAGTTACACTTTGTAATTTCTTAGCTATATAAATCACCGCAGAATGAGAAATAGGGCCTACATGTTGGTAATAAACTTAAATATGTTCAAATAAAGACTTCACAATGCTCTTTCCAATCATCTGTTTCTTTAAAAAAAAAAAAAAAGTTACACCACATATTCAATGGAGAAATCAGCCAATTTCCCAGAAGTTAACTGACTTAAAACCCCAGGTATACAAACAAACAGGCAAAAAAACCCAAAGGTCCATTGAAAGATGAGAGCTCAAGATAAAAATGTCATTGGCCCTTGGGTAACAAAATTGCAGCAAGCACTTACTTGTTAGACTCAAAGCCACCTCTCAAAAGACTAAGGCTTTTGTTCCTTATCTTCAAAGAACAACCCACTTGCATCAGAATCAAACTCTGTACACAATACTTGATCACCCCACATCAAAGCATGTCCCCTTTCCTGAGTCATTTCTTTTAATTAGAGCTAATAAAGAAATGGGTTTACATGCTGACTGATGTTTGTAGCAAATCCCTAGAAAACAGGGTCAAGAAATTCATTAGTGTGATGTTAGGGTCTGTGTCTCTGGAGCCAGCCCACCCCTCCTTGACTCAGTACCTGACAGGTGCGCCTCGGCTCTGTGCTGGTTTCAGCATGACTGTCACCGTGTTGTCCGTTTGATTCAAAGGGGTCTCGAGCTCATAAGCCGGCATAGAGGGCGCTGGGGGGAAAAATGTGTGATGGGAGATTCGTTATTTCTGACCGATCTTTTCGGTTTTCCTCCTAGTTGTGTTTGGAAAGAACATTAAGAACACAGTGCACTTCAACTATAGTTATGAACCGACCATGGGCGGCCTCTGTGAGGAACTGCTGCTAAAACCAGTATATGTCAACTTCTTTGATCCTGAGTTCAAGTTGGGAGAGAGTATGAGGGGGCTTGTGAGGTGGTACTAATAGTCTCTCTCTTGATTTGCATTCTTGATGAATGGGTGTAGGTTAGCTTGAGAACATACATCAAGTTGGGCACTTACAATGTGTATACTTCTTGGTAGGTATGCTCTTCTTTAGAAATAGCTTTAAATGCATATTTAAGAAATAATCACTAGGATCATAAAACTGAATATTATAGCTCTCCCATCAACGTCAAGGTGGAAAACTCTGTGTATGCCACAGATCCATCTAGAAACCTGAAGAAGACTGTAGAAGCCAGAGAGGCTCGTTGAAATTAGTGACCACGAATGGGCTGTCAGGGAGAGCAGGAAGGTGGAAAAGGTACGGGAATTGGAGTAAGGAAGGCTTGGTTTGACTTTCTGTTGTTTTGTTTTAATCAGTGTAAGAGCTTAGGTTCACGAATTATCTCTGGGTCTTCAGTTTACCCTTCTTTCAAAATAGGAGAAATTACCCTCTAG
Organism: Mustela nivalis; assembly: GCF_964662115.1. Classification (NCBI taxonomy): domain Eukaryota; kingdom Metazoa; phylum Chordata; class Mammalia; order Carnivora; family Mustelidae; genus Mustela; species Mustela nivalis. The sequence goes on along the minus strand of NC_139033.1, from coordinate 75,501,716 downwards.
GGTTATTATGGGAATTGAAAGAGAAAATAAAGGGTGTCAGGTAAATACAATTCTACCAATGTTCATTCTTTTCCCCCACTTCAAGAGAATCCTATTTCCAAGTCTATTTTCTGGCATTCTTTGTTTTCTAGATTGTTTAGTTTTCTCATGTGAAGATAATGATAGAGTTCTTCAATAATTTTGTCATTGCCATGGACTAGATGGATCAAAGCTGTGATGTGGGGGGCACATGGTCTTTTTAAGAACCACAGGAGTAGGTGACTGATGAGAACACTAGTGATCATTTTTTTTACAAATATAGTTTTTTAAATCTCTTACATATAAAAAGCTTTTATGTAAAAGGCATGGGTTATATCTCATTTCCATTTATTGGATTTTCTCAGCATTAAAAATTAACTCCAATTCTATTAAAAATTAACTCCGATTCATAACACAGAATTACATTTTGTATAGAGAATAGTTCTTTCTCTGAGGTCCATGAAAGTAGAAAATTGGGGCCCATAAACTGTAATTTTCTTTGAACTATAAAAATCAAATAGTTATTCTTGATGAGTCTGTGCAGGCTAACAAAAATGTCAACTGTCTTTGTTTTTGGATAGAACTATAGGAACTTGGGAGGCTAACAGCGGTCAGAGTCATATCAAATAGAATTTTTGTATAACAAGAAATGAAAAAAATGAATTCTTTTTTTCTAAAAGAACATCTTTAAGATAATACTCTTTGAAATATAGTTTCCATAGGGGGAAACTACCAAAACAAAGAAGGCTTAGAGATACACATACTGGCACACATTTCCTCTTCAGTCTCCATCATAAGTTAAAGCACCAGATTCTATCACCTTAATTACATCTAGGTTATCAGTGCACTTGATCAAGATCAGAGAGGGCATGCATAGAAATTACGACTAGAAGCCAGATTTTCTGATTCCAAGTCTAGTGGTCTCCAGAGATGTAGGACTAAATGGCATTTTCCTAACCTCACAAGGGCATCTTCCTCTTCTTCCAACTCTCCATATTGTTATTACCCAATGTTTGTTATGAAATATCAAGTGTATGTTGAACTTCAAGTTGAGTTTGTGTTCATAAACAAAATCTTATATGATGAAAAATTTCCCCTCAAGTTTCCCCTTAAAAAGAAAATTCCAAACCTCCCTCCCTCAAAACCTAATTGAGTGCTTATAGTACTTTTTTTTTTTTTTTTAGATTTTATTTATATGAGAGAGAGAACACACAAGCAGAGAAAAGGGCAGAGGGAGAGGGAGAAGTGACTCCCCACTGAGCAGAAAACCCCTGCCCTGATATGGGGCTTGATCCCAGGACCCCAGGATCATGAGTTGAGCTGAAAGCAAACACATAACCCAATGAGCCACCCACACACCCCTACAGTACTCTTGTTGTAAGCCTGCCTCTGATTCTAAGCAAAACTTCCGAAAAACTAGAAATGAGGGACAATAGATAAAGATAAAAAATAGACAATAGATAAAAAAAAAAATAAAGCTAAACATTACTTAGCTAGAGTTATTCCCCTCACCAGCTTCCTGCTCATCTTCCCCTAGCCAAAACAGGCAAGGTCAAAACTCAAACACTTCACCACTCATACCCAAAGGGGGAAAATGGAAAAAGGAAGTGTCCATGGAATTGTGTTCATTGCTATTATATATCCCACAGCAGATGGCAACTCCATTTCCTCTAGTCTGAAGCACAAACACATTTTCTGCACAGTTGCACATGCCCAGAACTACTTCTCAAATTATATCTTTGGTTGGATGGCATAACTGAGTCTCTACCAGCAAAAAGCTGGGGGATGTAAGTGTCTGGGACCACCCCTCTGTCATTGCAGAGGATGTGCAACTATGAACGGTAAAGGTCCCCATGAAGGCTGATCCTTCTGGAAGCAGACTCCATATAATGCGGTCTTTCCCCCGGGGAACAAAATCAGTCATGGCTCACCACAGAGATCTTTCCAATGGTGCTGCTCTGGTAACTTGTACCGTGAAGGGGACAGGAGCACGCAGACCAGAACCCTCACTCTATGTTCAGGTCCTCTAGTGCAAAATGACACAACGTGGCTACTTGCCAATGCAGAAGGATCTTAAGCTTCCAAATTATAAGTACTTGCAGTATTTTATTCCATCCCATGAGTCTGATTTGCACATATGCCCAAGTGCTCATCTGAATACAATGGGTCAGTTGGGGTGAGCTTTGTATCCTTGACAATGGGGATGAAAAGGTACAAAAACCGCCACTGCTGATGAAAGACATAAGTCACAAAGGTATAATACCTGATATTTTGGTGGTGAACTGATTTGTGGCTGGAGGTCCAAACCCCTTAGCTGTGCTGGCTCGGATGGTGAAGGAGTACGTGGTCCCCGGATACAGTCCAAAGAACAGAAAATGGGTTTCATTCCCCAGTTTTGAAACTCTTCCACTTTGATTGGATAAATCTATTTCGGGGTCAAAGGAACTGACTGCTTTGTAGGTGATCTGCAGGAGAATAAGAAAGCGATAACATGTCTGGAGCAGGTGCACCAGGATCACATCTTTATCCAATAAACCCCTGTGATGTATGCACTGTCAGATGCTTCATGATAAGCTCCTCTACTCACTTAGACTCTTCAAATCCTGGATCCAGTGAAGGGGCTCAGGAACTCAGCCAAAACTGCTTTGAGTTATTACTTTTATAGACAGAGGAACTGAAAGCCAGTAGATTAGAACATAAAGGATGAGTTCAGGTTTAAGCTAATACCTTGAAGTTGTTTGCTTTCAAAATGTCACTTTGGAAAAACTACATTACAGTTGGCTTAAAACAACATCACAAAATGTACAACTAGTTTAAACAGATAAGGACCATACAAGGGTAAGGCCTCATCTCTCATCCAGGGGCCAGCTTGATTCTGCACTGAATAGGAGTATTGTCTCCTGGGAACAAGGGTGCTTTTAAACGTTTTCATCGGGGTGGGCCAAGATATCTGGTCTCACAATAAATCCCAGACACACATCAGGAGCTCCTGATGGTATGACAGTGGTGCTCATGAACAGTGGTATTTACTACTTTTTCTTCAGAGCCACGCTATCCGACTGGACTTCTTGTCATGTTAGAAATGTTCTACTCTGCACTCTCATAGTAGCCACCAGCCACAAGTGGTGACAGACCCCTTGCAATGTGGCTCGTGAGACTGAGGCCCTGAGCATTTTATTTAATTTTCATTTACTAAAATTTATATGTAAATCACCGTGCGGGAGTAGGAGCTGCCATTCTAGAGAACCTTCTAGGGCAACATTCCTATGTTGCCCTAGAAGGTTCTTATATGTTTGCCACTTAACAGGTGTTTAAAGCACATTGGATGTGTCTGGAATGTGTGAAAATAAATATATCATAGGTATCTTTAAATTTGCCCTTTCAAATGATTTTTTAAAGAATTTTACTGTAAGTAGTTCATCAACTATTCACGAACGCGCATTTTAGTGGTGATTACGAACTTCTACTGGTTGTAATGACATAATTTTTAAATGTGCCATATCAAAAGTTTTAAATTGCAAAACAGAGCACTTTTCTTGCTTTTAAATAGGAAAACTTACTTATAATTTATGTGCATGAACACTAACACTGTTATTATACGGAGTGATAATTGACATTCTTTATTCTTATATTTATACCATGTCATTATAATTAGGGGGACCTCTCTGCGAGATTATTTAGATTGAATCATCTAAGCTTTGGCAAGAAAATGTTTGCTGTATATATTAATCACTACAGTACACACCACTCTCAGAGTTAGGCGGCATATCTACTGTTAACCCTCCAGCCTATTTCCCTCACAAGGTTACTCTGAGTCAAGAAACAAGACAGCGTCTCCCACCTGCTGCTCTGGGAGGAACTTCAGCATCGGCACCACTGTGTGCTTCACTGTCTGCTTAGTCCTCATACTGACACTTCTAGAGAAAAGGGTCATTCAGAGAGGGTAGGTCTAAGCTGTGATGGCATTTTTGCTCCCCAAAGTTTATTTATTCATTCATTCATTCACCCATTCTAAACACATTCATTGCCTGCCTCCGGTGACCCAAGCTCGGTTCTCTGAGCTGGGATCTCACATGGTGGGGGAGACATGAGACCTGTCCTGGAAGAGGTAACAGGCTGATGGCTAAGTAGAGACACAATTCAACACCTATGATACAGTCTTCATAAATGAGGATGAGTACAGCCCACCAGGGCTAGGTACAGCTCCCTGTTCATCTCACTGCCTTACTAAAATCTTTAATGGGACACACTTGTATGGGAGACAAAATCTGAACTCCCTATCTTGGGGTTTAAGACCTGCAACATATCTCTGAATACTTGACACAAGGCCATTACATCACCTTCTGCTCTGGTCAGGGGATAGGATTTTCTGTACCACAAACACTGGGCTTTTCTGACATTCTTTGGCTCATCATCATTCACCTGCTTGGAAGGTGATTGAACCATCTATGACCTGCCTTCTCTCCCTGCTCAGAGTCAGTCATTCCACTGGAATATCGATGGGGTGGACACTGACACCACAAGCACTGTGGTCAGTGGGTGGACACAGGCCCTGCCCGCAGGTAGCTCAGCATCTGGACTACAGTGGGTGGAGCTCGGAGAGATGCAGGAAGTAAATTAACAATTTGAAAATACTAAAATTAAGTAGATGAAATAAACACGGTGCTAAGACAAAGAATATTGTAGGGAGAAAGGACTACATGGTCAGCCACTGGAAATGACTGTGGAAGGGGCCAATGAGGGGCGGACAGTTAATCTGAGGATACTGGGGGGCACTTGGGTGGCTCCACTGGTTAAACGACTGCCTTTGGCTCACGTCATGATCCTGGAGTCCTGGGATCGAGTCCTGCATCAGGCACCCGCTTAGCGGGGAGTCTACTTCTCCCTCTCCTCTCTGTTCCTACTCTCTCTCATTATCTCTGTCTCATTCTCTCCAATAAATAAATAAAATCTTTAAAAAAAATCTGAGGAGAATTTTGTGAGAGAGCCTACCATGCCAAGAGTTTGGGAAAAAACAGCAAGAACCAAGGCTGTGAAGCAGGAGTTTTCTGCACACAGTTAGTGGACAGAAAGAAGGCCTGTGTGACTGTGACCCAGCAAGCGAGGTGAGTGTGGTCCTTTGACCAGGATCCAAGTGGGCATGGGCCATACCATGCAGTGCTCTGTACCCTAAGATAAGAAGCATGGATGCATCCAATGGGGAGCCTTGGAACATCTTAAAGCATGAAAACCAAAGGATCTAATTTCCCTTATGAAAAGACCACATTAGCTGCCAGGGGGAGAAGTTGTTTGTTGGATGGAGGCAGTTAGGGGAGGAAGGGAGGCCACCAGGAACCACCACAGAGACCACGGGGGAACCTTCAGCACTTCTGACAGTGCCATGGTTGGGAATAAGGTGAGCATGGCCAAGAAGGCAGTAAATGAGGCATATTTGAGAGTCAAAATGGACAGAAGTCAGTGATCAACTGAAGCCGTGGGGAGGGGTGTTGGAGGAATGCAGGATAGTTTCCATATTTGGGGCTTAAGCAAAAGAAAGCCCCGCTTGTTGAAAGAGATGGAATGGAAGAGGGGAAACGAACTGCTGGCTTGTGGACATAGTGTGCACGGTATCAGGCTGGGATTGGAGAGGTCTGGCCCAGAAATAGAGATGTGCAGGTGATCAACATTGCAATATTATGGTTTAGGAAATGGGTGAGGTCGCTGGGGAAAGGATTTGAGAGAGAACACTGACATTTAATATAATCAGTGGTGGAGGAGGAGAAACCAACAAATGAACCAGAAAAGCCAACAGAGAGAGCTGTCATGGAAATCAAAAGGAAGGAAAAAAAAAAAAAAGAAAAGGAAAGGAAAAAAGTGTCTGAAGAAGGAAATGCTTTCAAAGATGCTGGAAGTTGAGGCAGACCTGCCATGTCTGAAGCCAGAGTTCCCATTTCCTTCTCTGCAAAGCTTCTAGGACGAGGCCTAACCATCACTGGCTCAGCTGAATGCCTGGTGTTGTGGCTGTGTTCGTGCAGCTCACCTGGCGAGACATCATGGTGGACATCATGGTGTGCTGTGAACGCTCTCGCGTGGTCTGAAATCATGGCTTAAATATGCCAAAGGAAGTGGAACTATTCACCTAAATGCATCTTCCTTTCTGAGGAGGTACTGATGTCTTACTCTTCTTTCTGACCCCATAGTGATCTGTACATATTTTGCAATGAGTATACATTTTCCTCAAAAAGCTCCCAGGGAGAAGAGGTGTGCACATGCGCTCACTCGTGCTCTTACTAGGGCAAGTAGGCCGTCGGGGCAACCGCTCTGACCATAGAGCAGAAAGCAAATGCTGGAGCAAGGGACCTGTTGCTCCACGGGGCGCATAGCTTGGTATTCACCTATCACCATGGTCATGCAGGATAAGCTGAACAGGGGCTCCGTCACAGGACTTTTGCTCACAGCCCTTTGAGAATTTGCTAAGATTAATAGATCCTCTCTCCCCGACCCCTAAAAATGTACATACACACTAATGCACGCACTCATAACAATTATGGACCCTCTCCCTCACTATTTTTAAAAGATTTTGTTTATTTATTTGAGAGAGAGTGTGTGTGTGAGAGTGAGTGGCGGGGGAAGGGGTAGAAGGAGAGGGAGGGAAAGAATCTCAAGCAGACTCCATGCTGAGCACGAAGCCCGATGTGGGGCTTGATCTCACAACCCTGAGATCATGACCTGAGTCAAACCAAGAGTGGGATGCTCAGCTGACTGAGCCACACAGGTGCCCCTCATCTCCCTCTCTTTGAACAAATCCCTAACAACCAAGCATGTTGTATATGTACAGACACAATACATCAGAAAGGTCATCAATCCCTCTCAAAGCCACCCAGAGCCCACTGACCCCTTTCAAAACCATTCCAGAATACCAGGAATAAAAAACCGCGCTCCACAGGAACAGGAGCAATCCATTCTAGAATCCATGGTCTGTGGGATCTGCATATTATCTGAGCAGTTGTTCTAAAGGACACAGAGAAATGCCTCCATGCTCAGACCCAAATGTACCAGGTCCTTTTGGCATTTATTTTTTCATTTGTTCATTAAGAGCCTATGAAGTGCCAGACTATAGTAGAGCAGCAGGAAACTCCCAGAAGGAAAGTTTGGGACTGCTTCCACGCTTGCACTGGATCACTGGCTGAGGGCCAAGGCAGTTTTGATGCAGTCTGTGTGAAGAACACTGACGGGGTGCCTGGTGTCTGCCTTCAGCTCAGGTCATGATCCCAGAGTCCTGGGATCTAGTCCCGCATCGGGCTTCCTGCTCAATGTGGAGTCTGCTTCTTCCTTTCCCTCTTCCCCTTTTCTCCCCCTCACTTGGGATCTCTTTCTCTCTCTCCCAAATAAATAAATAAAATCTTGAAAACAAACAAACAAACAAACAAACAAAACCAAAAATGCTGATGTTCCATATTGGGCATATGTAGTTTTATGGGATGTCCCAAGTCAAAAGCAAACTGACATGCAAACAACATAGGTGGGGATTACATTTAGGTGAGATGGGATCAACTGTTGCTTATATTGGATGATTTCTGGTTCATACATAGATGCTTGAAATTTTCTCAAATTACCTTCACTTCCTCTACTTATAGTTTCAAGTTCTGAACCAAAAGATTCATAAAGAACCAAAATAGAATAACATGCAATCTTTGGCCAGAAAGGGATTAAAAATCTTTTAGGGAGTGTGAGTTGATTGGAATTTCAGCTAGTGTTAAATACAGTCCTTTAACAAAGAGCCAAAGAATCAGAGGAAGGAATAATGAAATCTGATTTCTGGGGAGGAAGAACCTAGGATACTTCAGAGAATGTATTTAAATAATATTTAGATAAAAAACTGAAAGAGAGGCAGAAGAGACAGGAAAGGAGAGCATCAGGAGGAAAGAAGGAAATAAGCCAAAACAGGTGGTGTGATAGTTTAGAAGGTTTTCAGAGAAAAGAATATTCCATATATGTAGCTCATTAAGTTCCAGGAGAAAAATATTGGGAGATGCAGTAATAAATGAGTCGGAATTAGATCATGGCAGGCCTTGAATACTGAAATGAAACTTCTTGACATGGCCCTTAAATTCTACTCCTTTCTACACTCTTCCCTATCTCAGTCAGTAGTGCTTAGTTGAGCCCAGTTATCCAGACCCAGGACCTTCAGGTGTCTTTAACTACTGAATGTCCCCATCTGTTGACAAATCCAGAATATTCTACTTTGTTATGTGCCCACAACACTGCATTTTATGCTCCTCACACATTAAAGTGGTTTGCTTTTGGTACTTATTTCATTCTATCATTAGTTGTTGTCAGTACTGTTACTTCTAGAAGAGAAGGGACAGTACCTTTTATACTTCTGTCTTCTCCCCGTACCTTTTACACTCTCTCCCTCCCTCCATATAAATTTAAATTCCAGTTAGTGAACATACAGTTTAATATGAGTTTCAGGTGTACAATAGAGTGATTCAACACTTCCATACATCACCCAGTGCTCATGATGACAAGTGCCCTCCTTAATTCCCATCAGCTATTTAACCCATCCCCTACCCAACTCCCTTCTGGTAACCATCAATTTGCTCTTTATAGTTAAGAGTCTCTTTCTTGGTTTTCCTCTTTCTCTCTTTTATATATATACATATAATATTTACATTATATATATCTTACATTAAATATATATCTATATAATATTTACATTATATATAATATAGTAAATGTATTATATATTATATTTATTTTAAAATATTTATGTATATCATATATAGGGAAAATATATATTTTGTTCCCAAAGCTTGTCGATGGGAACATGGCCAGGAATCTGGAGTTTACTTACTAGGCAATCAAGAGCCATATAGAGTTAGTGAGGTACAATGAAAATATTTGGACATATGTATATACCCCTTTGTATTGGAGAGTATTACTGGCTGATAAACTTCTATGCAATGCTTGATATCCAATTTGCCTATGTAAGAGATACAACATGTATGTTTCCAACAACAGTCTATGCACACGTGCATTTGCCCACATCACTGTTTAACACAGACCTAAACTTTTTGTAGCACTTGCTTTATTTCCTTTCTGAATCATTAGTAAGGTAGGATAGGTATCTTTTTTTTTTTTTTAAAGATTTTATTTATTTATTTAACAGAGAGACATCACAAGTAGGCAGAGAGACAGCCAGGGGCCAGGGTGGGGGGAAGCAGGCTCCCCGCTGAGCAGAGAGCCCGATGCGGGACTCGATCCTAGGACCCTGAGATCACGACCTGAGCCAAAGGCAGCGGCTTAACCCACTGAGCCAGGATAGGTATCTTTTCACTTAAATGCTACTTGGATCTTTTTCCTATGAGCTGCCTCCTCTTATTCTTTGTCCAGTTTTTCTAATGGAATGCTTTGTCCATTTCTTAGCAATTTGTATCAAGTCAGTTTAATGTGCCCAACAGCCCATCCACTGTTATAAATAAGGAAAATAATTTCCTCAAGTCTTCTGTCTGTATTTAGACCTTTACTAGTGCTATCTTTTGTTGTTCAGAAGTTTAAATTCTTATGAAGGTAAATCTCTCAATCTTTTAAAATATAACTTCCAGGTCTTATGTCAAGCTTAGTAAGATACATTACAGAAATATCTTCTTTATTTTTCTTATAGTGTTCTGGTAGTTTAACTTTTGTGTTTAGAATGTCAGTCCTTTTGGTATTTTTTTTTTTTAATGATGTGAGGTAGTTTCTTATATGGTGTAGTATTCTTGTAAAAAATGCTGGGTTTGCTAGCATTTATTAAATTTTATCGATCTCTATTCATAAATAGAGATTGCTTGCCCTATAACTTCTACCTTGTAAAATTTTGGAAGGTCATATACCCAGTTGTTAACTCTGAAAAGTGAAATTGGGAAGCAATGATATTATGTTGAATACTTTTGTACTTAAAATATTCTTTCAGAGAGCAATATTACATTTCTAATTTAAAAAAATTAAAATTTTGATCACTGTCGAGGAAAGCTGTATTTATCAATCTAGGTTTTAGGCAGATGACTCTGATAAAAATATAGGGCTAATCAAAAAATGAAACAAGATGGGACCAGGGAGGGAGACAAACCATGAGACTCTTAATCTTACAAAACAAACTGAGGGTTGCTGGGGGGTCAGGGAGAGGGTATGTGGTACGGTGAGTACTATGAACTGTGTAAGACTGATGATTCACAGACCTGTACCCCTGAAGCAGATAATACATTATATGTTAATAATTTTTTTTTTTTAAAAGGACTGATCAAGAGGTAAGGGACCAAAAGAGCTAGATTCAGAACAAAGGTGGGGAAAACAGAAAGGAAAGGCTCGTTCAAGAAGGCTGAAAATGGTTGTCAGGGAAATGAGAAGGAGAGGCAAAGACTAGGACCGGAAGAATGCTTTAATGTTGCCAACTGCCATGACTCCTGGCAGAAAACAATGATGTGAACATTTCCCAGTCATTGATGGTGTGGTATATTTGCCTAATAGATAACGAGAACCTGAAAATAATCTGAACCCATAGCATATTCATGTACAACATCTACAGTATTCAACCTGTTTTCTCTTCTCTTCTGCAAAAATGAGCCAACTGTACTTCCTATTTTAATGAAACACCTGTATCATTTGTTACTAAGTTTTTCTTCAACTATGATAATTTACCTCACTTTCCAGTTTTTACCTATAGTCAAATGTGCTTCTATGTCAGAATACACTGTCCCTAAGGTTCCTGCCTTTTTTGAGGGGACAACTGTTCTCTATTTCCTTAGCATGACGTCCGTAGCCAGAGACGATGGTTCTCCGGAGGGGACCAAATCTGGCTCTACATCAGTCTTTGGCTCCAGGAGGAAGCTGGGCCTATCACTGACTATCGCTCACGCTGGGCATGGCATACAGTGCATCTGAGCTGAAGAAGAGCTCCTTCCTGAGACCCTATCTAAGACCTATTTCGTGAACAGAAAGGGGTTTAAGAGAGAGAAAGATTTGGTGGCGAGAAAACTTGTATTTCATCACTGAAGCCTGATGTACACACTTGACATTTTCCCTTTGGTACCTAGAAAAGTAAACCAACCTGCTCTACTTACCTAGATCTGATTTTTAAAAACTGATTTAAGGCACATTCAGGTATCCCCAATTATAACAGCATTTAGGTCAGTGTTCAACTGGGAGACCCTGGCTGCTGAATTCAGAGAGATTAACGGATTCCTCTTTTGAATTATTATTCCTATTGTTTCTGTGCTAAAGTTACTTGCTACACAAAGAAGTATGTTCAGTGGCATCAAGAAGAATGAATCTGGCTATCATTTTCTGTCTGTCTAGATATCTACATGTGGCTTTTAGGACAGATGGACTTATTTCTTGACACTTAACACTGGTTCAAAGGTTGTTATCTTTTCTAGGAAAATATCTGTTATTCTTAGGTAGGAATCTCCAAAACTGAGCCCAGAAAATGGTCTTGGGCCCAACAATATCAATTAAAAATCTGATCACTGAGAAAAAAATATGAACTTGTTTGATGGTAACACTTAGTTCTTTCAAAGCTGAGCCACAGATTTTTATAACACTGAATTCATTTACAATGAAGCCGCCCAAGGAACAGCGTCAATAACTTAACATGAAAATCAACTTTTTCTTTTCTCTTATGTTGTTTAGCTTTCAATTAAAAACATTATTTTTTGCATCTCAATACCAATTTTCTAAAGGTGTAAGGAAACATAAATGTAAGGCTAGTTGGGTCAGGGAGGGGGTTTACCAGCGATTACTGTCTGACAGCTAATCTACTCAGTCTTTTGTCAGTAGTTCTGAAAGGTATTCAAGCAGAGGTTCCATAAGAGGAATTGCCGCGATTTTTAGAGACCTAACAACATATAATTTTGTTAAATTTGCATTCAAATAAATGCTTGCTTAAAAAAATGCACCTGCTTGTTTCTATGACAATAGGCACAGTGAAATGATGCTCATACAGACGTGATGATGACTGTCACTCCCTGTTACTGCTGTTATTTTTTCCCTGGAACAATTCATCAAATTCTTCTCTGCTCTCTATCATTCAATCATTTGATATGCCTCAGTAGACGAAACTATGTCAAGGAAGTCTAAAGGATGTTTTGCTAATACTAAGAAACCAAAAGACATTATTCTATTGTTACCCCTGAGACAATGTCTATTGACTTTGCTAATTGGATAATCAGTGTTCTTCTATAATTCAGGAGTAAAATATTTTACAGCTAGCAAGAATAAGACTATGTGGTTGCCTCCTAATCAATGTACACTTCAAAATACTTACTGCTTTTAATATGGGTGATTTTTTAAAATACCGTGTTGTGTCTTTACATATAATAACATATAGTCTAGAAACATCCAAATCATTATAAGCATACTTCCTGAAATGACACATAACTGAAAAACCGGTTTTTTTGTTTGTTTGTTTTTTGTTTTTTTGCTTCTATGCAAGAAGCATTGTAGCTATCAAAGGCGTTAAACTTCTTAAAAGACATGATGCCATTATGCATTTTTAAATACTAGACAGTTTAGCTATCATAGACATTATAATGAAAAATTAAATTACTAATGAATGTATATACTACCTCGTATAAAGTGATGACACCATATGTTTGAATTGGTTCTCGCCATTGAAGAAATATCTTCTCTTCAAAAGTACTTCCTTGGATGGATTCAGTAGGAACAGCTCCTGGCACTAGAAGGGGGTGAGAAATCAATAAATGTTTGAAAGACTCCCCCAAATTAGATTTTCCTAGACATATTAGGTTTTTCACTCTCAACTGAGATATAAGATTTAATAGTCCATAGATACACTTAGTTTTCTTTTAAAACCATTTTGGCCACACTGTCCTTACGAAGAAAATAGTCTCATCACATTTTTTTTTTAAAGTCTGAATCAACTAGACGAAGCTCAGTAATCACCTTTTAAATGAACTTTTACATTCTTCAGAAATAAAGATATAGAGCAATAAGATTCCCACACGTTGCTCATGAGAGCAGAAATGGGTACAGCCACTTTGAAAAATAATTTGGTAGTATTTAGTAAAGTTAAAGAGGCATGTATCATATGCCCCAATAATCCTACCTCCAGGTAGATTTCCTAGTAATATTCTTGCATGTATGTACCAAGAGACATATAGTAAGATGTCAACATAGCTTTTTTTTTTTTTTAAATATCTTATTTATTTGACAGACAGGGATCATAAGTAGGCAGAGAGGCTCGCAGAGAGGGAGATCGGGAAGCAGGTTCTCTGCTGAGCAGAGATCCTGATGTGGGGCTCGATCCCAGGACTCTGAGATCATGACCTGAGCTGAAGGCAGAGGCTTAACCCACTGAGCCACCCAGGTGCACCGACATAGAATTTTTTAAACAAAAATAATAATTTGGGGACAAACTGAGTGGTTTAATAAATTGTTATAGTCACACAATATAACACAAAAAATGAGTATAAATGACAGCTATATACATTATCATAGATGAATTTTATATTTATAATTTTATATTTTCATATATTTTACAGTTACAATATCAAGTGACAAAATTATGTGAAAGGAAAATGGATACAAACTATTGTACTGACATTTAATATATCTGTTAAAAATGCACACAAAATAGATATTCTAAAAAGATGTGATATAGATGAGATAATATGTAATAATAAATATTTAAACAAATTTTATTAATTAACGATACAAAAGACTTTGGGAATTTTTATGCCGGTTTTAAAACCTGAAATATGCAACACCTTTTGACTAGTTTTCAGATAAATATAATTAACATAAGGAAAGGTGGAAATTTACCTGCCAATCTTCTATAAAATAACACTTAATATTATTTTTAAAATATTGTTTATCTCATTTTCATTTAAATTCAGTTTTTGCATTGCATCATATCGTACAAAATTTAGTATATTAGTGTGTCTATTCTATTTAAAAACTAGTATATCTGTCCTACTTATACATATATTTGAAGGTACATGATCAAATTTTTTGGTGACTCTATGGGTAATCATAAAGTAGTGAGAGAGGACTCACACTTCTCAAAACTTTCTGCAAAGCTACAGTATCAAGACTGTGTGGTACTGACATAAAGATAAACATACAAATTAGTGGAGCAGAACTGAGAGTACAACCTACATTTGCAGTCAATTGGTTTTCATTAAGGGCCCAGGAAAATTTAAAGGGAAGATAATACAAATGGTGCTGGGACAACTGGATATTCATATGTGAAACAATGAAGTTGGGGGGCACCTGGGTGGCTCAGTGGGTTAAGCCGCTGCCTTCGGCTCAGGTCATGATCTCAGGGTCCTGGGATTGAGTCCCGCATCGGGCTCTCTGCTCGGCGGGGAGCCTGCTTCCCTCTCTCTCTCTCTCTCTCTGGCTGCCTCTCCGTCTACTTGTGATTTCTCTCTGTCAAATTAATAAATAAAATCTTTAAAAAAAATTAAAAAAAAATGAAGTTGGATTCTTACCTCACACCATATACAAAGATTGTATCAAAATTGATTAAGAGCTCAATGTAAGAGCTAAAACTACAAAATTCTTAGTATAAAACATAGATGTGAATATTCATGACTTGGGATTAGGCAATAGTTTCTTGGACAGGACACCAAGAGCAAAAGCAACAAAAAAAATATACAGATAAACTGTACGTCATCAAAATGAAAAGCTTTGTGCTTCAAAGGGCACTATCAAGAAAGTGAAAAGACAAGACAGAATGGGAGAAAAGTTTAACAAATCATGTATCTCACAAGAGGCTTATATCTTAAATACATAAATTACTAAAAACCAATAAGAAAACAAATGATCCAATTAAAAACAGGCAAAGGGTCTGTATAAACAGTTCTCCAAAAAAGATATACCAATGGCCTATAAACACATGGAAAGATGCTCAACATCACCACCTAGCAGGAAAATGCCAATCAAAACCACAACAAGATAGCCCTTCGCACCACTGAAATGGCCATAGTCCGAAGGCAGATAAAATAAGTATTGGGGAGATGTGGAAAAATTGAAATCCGCATACACTGATGGAGGGAATATAAAAATCCTACATTTTCAAAGGAGAATTTCAAAGGATCTCCTTTGAAAATAGTCTAGCAGCTCTTCAAATAGATGCAGATTGTGAATTTCACTCCTAGGTACATACCTAAGAGAACTAAAAACATATACTACTCAAAAAATTCTACACAAATATAAAATTATACATGAATATTAATAACATTTTCATAATAGCTCCAAAGTATAAACAACCCAAACGTCCATCAACTCATGAATGGGTAAATACATCTCAATAAAGTTATAAAAGGGGGTTGAAGAAGTTTTAGATTATGGGAGGCTATGAATGGTCCTTTAAGGGTGGGTAAGAGCTCCACAGATTGGAAAGAGTGCCTACAATTGCAAAAGGACACTCACAGGTAGTCCACATTTTTTTAGATGAGGGGGTACAGAGGTAGATGTAGGATTTTATAGTTATTTTAAATAGAGCTCAGTATAGCTTGGCAGAAAAAAAAATACTGATTCAGGATTACAGGCATGGGTTCTCATTTAAGACTTCTCAGTAACTAAACTATTTAGTTTGGGCAATTCACTGAACCTCTTGGGTCTCAGGTTCCTCATGTTTAAAATGAAGAAGTTGGACTAAGTTCATCTTTACTATCCAAACTCTAAATAACATACAAATATTCTCTCTTGTGATACCTTTAACATTAGTAAAAAGACAATTTTTTTCCACACATTTTTTCATGAGATAAATAATATTCAATAGAAATAGTATACCACTGTAAAACTCACAAGGTTCAATGAATTGTAGCCTTTTATAATAGTAGATACATAAAGTGACCTCATCATTCTTTTCTCTTCAAACTCGGTATTGACAATTATTCTATTTTTGTCTTTCTTTCTCTTTCTCTTTTTGAAGTCTTTGTTGTTGTTGTTAGGAAATATAATTTGAAATAAAAGGTTTTCTAATTAACTGGATGACAGTGTGCAATGAAAATAATGGGTTTTTATTTGGAAATTATGCATGCCCCAACTTCTGGGAATAACAAGACAATTTAAACAAACAAAAAGATAAGTTATTCTGATCTCAAGTTTTGACAGAACTTAACAGAACTCCTAGCTCATGTCCTTTCTCAATCTGAATCCCAAAAGGGGTAAGGGGATCCATCCATGTGGGTTCATGAATAAGACATATCTGCTCATCTCTAGAAATGACTATATCTTCCCCTGTTGTTGATTAAAACATTACTGTTGATTTAAACACGAATGAGACGATTATCAACAAACTTTATTGTTTTATCTAAGGACTAACAGAATACTTTTGAGTGTTTTGATACCTACTCAGTATGATGCCTAATGTTACAGAGGAATAGAAGGATTTTCTCTTTAGTTTATAGGTAAGAGACAAAAGATTGTATGTAACAGAGAGAGAGAGATCAAGGAAAGGTCATAAGGAATTGCTTTGAATCATTATAGCAATAATAATGACCACTTATTAAAGTGTCCCTCCCACCCCTGTCACCTACAAAGAATTCTCTATGTAAATTGCCTCTAACTCTAATATGGTTGAGAACTGTTACTATTTTCACTTCTCAAGTGAGGAAATTAAAGCCCAGAGATTTAAAAATTCTTATCAGGTGCAAAGGAGGTCAGAAGGATGAGAGTGCTACAGGCTATAAGCATTGGAGGCAGCTCTTTGAAAAACCTAAAGGCTGATGAGCCCTTTGGAGGGCAGCAAAGGAGATGGAAGTAAGAGGCAGCCAGGTGGAGGGCAGGAGGCCCAGGAGAGCAGACCTTGAGGAAGAGCCTGGAATGGAAGAAGCGTGAGCTATGGCTTGATTGTCACTGATGTCTGGGTGACATCTTTGCAGAATGAGTTGCACTGGAGGAAAAGCCACTAGTTCTAGAGAAGGAGTCAGGAATAGAGAAAACCTTGAAAGTCAAGATTTATATTAAGTCCTTGAGAGCTCCGTGGAGAGAGTGACACGATGCAAATGTATTTTATTTTATTGTTAAATTTTGTTTAAATTCAAGTATAACTAACTGAGAGCGTTATATTAGTTTTAGGGGAACAATGCAATGATTCAACAATTCTATATACATTTCTCAGTGCTCATCAGGGTAAGTGTACTTTTAATCCCATTTATTTGTTTCACCCATCCCCCCCACCCACCTCCCCTCTGGGGACCATCAGTTTGTTCTCTGTTTTATGGTTTGCCCCTTTTTTCCTTTGTTCATTTGATTTTTTTAAATTCTACATATAGATGATATCATTTGATGTTTGTTTTTCTCTAACTTGTTTCACCCTCTATGTCCCTTATGTCCATCCATGCCATGTGGCAAGCTTTCATTCTATTTTACAACTGAATAATATCCCATATATCATCCATCTATATGTGGAAACTTGAGTTGCTTCCACATCTTATTATAAATAATGCTGCAATAAAAATAGGGGTGCATATGTCTTTGAATAGTGTTTTCATTTT
Organism: Mustela nivalis; assembly: GCF_964662115.1. Classification (NCBI taxonomy): domain Eukaryota; kingdom Metazoa; phylum Chordata; class Mammalia; order Carnivora; family Mustelidae; genus Mustela; species Mustela nivalis. Next base: position 75,484,209 of record NC_139033.1, on the reverse strand, counting down.
GGGGGGGGGCAAATACCCAGTCATGAAATTACTGGATCATATGGTATTTCTATTTTTAAGTTTTTCTAGGAACCTCCATACTATTTTTCACAGGGACTGCACCAATTTACATTCCCACCAACAGTGCATGAGGGTTCCTTTTTCTCTATATCCTTGCCAACACTTGTAATTTCTTGTGTTTTTTATTTTAGCCATTCTTAGTTTTAATTTGCATTTCTCTGATGATTAGTGATGTTGAGCATCTTTTCATGTGTCTGTTGGCCACCTGTATATCTTCTTTGGAAAAATGTCTTTCAGGTTTTCTGCCCATTTAGTTGGATTACTTGTTTTCTTGGTACTGAGTTGTATAAATTCTTTAAGTTGCATAAGTTATTTATATATTTTGAATATTAACCCTTTATCAGATATATCATTTATAAATACCTCCTTCCATTCAGTAGGTTGACTTTTTGGGTTTTTTGACTGTTTCTTTTGTTGAGCAGAAGCTTTTTATTTTGATGTAGTCCCAAAAGTTTAATTTTGCTTTTATTTCCCTTGCTAGAGGAGACTTACCTAGAAAAATGCTGCTGACATCGAAGAGAGAGGACTCGAGTAAATAAAATCATAAATGAAGGAGAAGAAACAACAACCAACACCACAGACATGCAACTGTATTTTAAAAATTAGTTTTTGTGGGTGTGTATGCAACATTAGAATGGGGTAAAACTGGAACCACCAAGGAAGGCTAGAAATTTCAGCATGAAACAATGAGGATCTGCATATAGTAGTGGAAAAGGAGAGAAAAGCACACTCTAATATTTTAGGAGTAGAAATAGCAGGAGTTAGGACCAAAGTAAGCACAGAAATGCGGGGGTATGAGGGTAGGGAAGAGTCAGAGGTGACCCACTGACAACGTTGGTACTTTCTTTTCACTTTTCAGAGAGATAAGGAAGAACTGAAAGAAACAGAGACAGGGCTTCTAGCCTCAGTCTGATGGGGTGACCTGTAGCAAACTCATATTCCTTACAAAAATAATGGCAGTAAGACAACTATTTGAGAACAACCAGCACAGGTAGGTTGTGGGGCTATAGAAAAGAGAAGAGGAATTTGTAGGGTCAGCTCCTCATTTATCCTGGCTGTTCCCACATTTTCCTTCCACAGCAATATGCTGGGTGTTATATAGGTAATAACACTCAAAAATACTTCATTATTTCTTTAAATGGTACAATAGAGTATTGTTGTAAACATTTAATGTATGTTATATTCAATAATTAAGGATCATGGCATAATCAGCTGCATAAAAAAAAAAAAGTGTAACATCTCTTTTTCCCAGGAATAAGTAAGTACATTCATTTGATGGGTTTCTCAAGTTCTTTGTCACTTCCTCTGATGCCTAGCAAATAAATTGTAGGTCAAATATATGGTACACTACCGCTGCACTTTATGTGCCAAATCTAAATGTTATTGTACATGGGAGTCCCCTGTACAATCAATGTAAAACTCATATATCCTTGTTATGAGATTTAATGTATAATTTTACTATTTTAAATTATTTCAGAGGTTTATGGCAATTGTGTATTTGCTTTTTTTGATGAGTTGCTGGTGACATGCATTGTCGATTTGTTAAATCCTTGTTTATTGAGGTAATATCCAATTACAATATTGTTCCTATGGGAAAGTATGATCTATTACACGGCCACCAACCTAATGAGGTAATTTCTCAGCACTGTGCTGAAAAGCAAGGGCAGCCTCTATTTTCAGCTGAATTTTTATATGAACAATGAAGTATGTTTCAGAATACCATTTCAATATATTTAAATAAGCATTTCTTATAAATAATACCCCAGCAGCAACTCTTAAGTCCAACATGATTATAAAACTTGAATGAAGAACTATTTAAAGCAATATAGCATAATTATATATAGAAAGGTAACTATATGACTCATAGGAATTAAACCTCTACATCTTTCTTCCGTTACCTTTTCAAAGCCATGCTTATGTTCCCAGAAGCACATTTATATTATTCAACCGAGTAACTAGTTCCTTCATTTTCCTTTTAGAGACCTCAATTTAAAAGAAATAAAAGCTGCTTTTCTGAAGGCATGTGTATTTCATACAAACATATCATTGAAAAGTACTCACAATCTTCATCCGTCTGTACTATGAGTTCTTGACTTTCCTTCCGTCCCTCAGGATTCATGAGGATGAGTTTCACACTGACATTGGTATACGGTGAAAGGTTAGTGATTGTGTGTTGAGGGTGTGAATTATCTGTGTCCCAGCTTACTTCTTCTCGCACTTGCTCCTGTCCTCCGACTTGGTAACAGTAGTGCACTGTGAGATTATAACTATGGCAGCGAGTGACATTATATCCAAATGGCTCCCAGCGGATAGTGATTTGTCGAGATTTGACTTCTACCACTTCCAGTTTTCTTGGGCCACGCATGGGATCTAATATAGAAAAGAAAAGGAGAACAAGAAAACATAAGAGAAACGAATTATAAGAGTTCCGGTGAAGCCCAAATGTCAGAGAGTCCTCCTTATTCCCAGTATCTGGTCTTTTCTTCTTCCATGATTAATGAAATCCCTAAAGCTTAGCTGGGCATAGCACCACCCAGAATTAAGACTAGAATTTTTAGTGTCTTCTGCAGTGAGATATGGCCATATGCCTACATTCTGGTGAATGGCATACAAGATGAGATAAAGAACAAGTTTCTGGGAGGTATCTATAAGAAGAAAGGCTCACCATCTTTTTTTCCCATCTTCCTACCCGTTAGGTAGATTGAAGATATGATGTTTTTTGCTCATGCCACCATGATGGACCAGCAAGCACTTAAACATTAACCATTCAAAGTAATGATGAGGAAGGATCCAGAGTTCCTGATAACTGCTGAATTACTGTAATATCCTGGAACTGTCTACTTCCAAAACTTTCATTAGAGAGAAATACAGTGCTTTTATTTAAGGCTCTTTTCCTCTGAGGCTCTGATACATGAAACCAATCTTAACGCTCATTGATAAATATATGTTATCTTTTAAAATTAATTTATAATTATGTAATTGGAAAACATAAGAGAAAATATTGAGAATTCAGCATGAAACAATATAATGATTAGAGAACATAAACTTCTGAGCAGGACTCCAGGCCTTTCGTGACTTTTGATTTGTACAGAATTTCATGCAATTACTGCTCTTTCCTATCCCTGACAATGTCTTAGTATTATTCTTGAGCCCAAGCTCCAGATACAGAGTTTCAAGCCTAGAAACGTAAATGGCATGCAGGGAATATAAGCATTTTAAGTGGTTTAAAAGAAAGAATATATACACAGGCTGCTTAAATATCTTTATGAAATGATGATGAAAATACAGTAATATTAAATACATAACATATACTGAGCACTTATTATGTGCTACACACTTTTCTAAGAAGTTTACCTTTTATGGGTTTGGGGAGAATCTGATCTTAAATGTTCTGTTTTGGGATATCCATAAATACCCTTATTCCATATAGTCTGATTTTTTGCTTTCCTTAATTGTGGTCATCACACATGAATGCAAAGAGATCTATAATTGGTAAGGGAAAGTCAGCATGAAAACGAGAAATAATAGCTACCATTTACTGTATGTGCATTTATTATGTGTAACTTGCTTTATATGTAGTATTTATTCCTCAAAACAATCCTAAGAACCAACAACTATTCTTCCCAATACATAGATAAAAAAAATTGCAACCAAGTCTGGTTCAAGAACTTGGCTCCAGGCTTGATTGTGGCTATGAATTCATACCTGTCTGACAATGAGAGATGCTGCTTTAACTCACTACTGCACTACTTTCTTTTACTAAAGTAAAAGAAAATCAGATAAAAAGAAATTGGAATACTCAATATACCCCAAACTTCTAAAACATGACCAAAGAATGTAAAATATAGTAAAGACTGCATGTCTTTAATCTTGGAACACAGGTGTTGTGAAGACTCTTCTCTTTCTCATGCCATAGAAGGGGATCTACGCCATGTTCCCAGTTCAGCTTTGGCAGACATCCCTCCCTATACTTTGTGGCTACTGGAAATTTATCTGGACTGTTACTGAAGTTCATTTCTTGATTTCCCTCTGTGCATAAATTCCTGGTTTGCTCTTAAGATGTAGGGAGAACCTAGAACTACTCCCTTTCCTGTGACCTCCAACAAATGAAAACATTTCAACTGAAATAATGCTTTGGTTTTTTAAATGCAAGATGGGATTTATCTGCCAGATATCTACTCAAACCATAAAATGAGGTTAATAATGATCATTCATGCTACTCCATCCTGTAATAACTCTAGGAACCAAGGACGAGTAAGACAAAGGCTCCCCCAGGGAATCTTGAGTGGAATTACCCTGGAATGTTCCTTACTACTGAATCAATTTTTTATATTTAAATTACTAGTATTAGGGGAAATATCATAAATAAGCTATTTAGAAATAACTTGAAGGTTTTTTTCAAGTCTAGTGACTTTGTACAATGCAAAGGAAATGTCTAATTTTATATAATGCTTCATTAGTTGAATGTTTACAAAAACTTTTAATAAGCTCCAGATCCCTTATACATAAGCAGATTAACATGCATCTCTTTGCCGGCTTCCTTATTAATCACAGGTATCCATTAGAAGTGTTCTAATGCATTTTCCCAAGGTTTCCATTAATCTTACTTACTAATAAAATGACTAAATATTTCAGATATTAGTTTAAACAATGCTGTTCTACCTTAATTTCCATAGAAACCTACTTTCTACTGCACAAATAAGCCTGCATCAATTCAGCACTTTTTAGTCAAGGAAATACAGACATGAAAGAAATTCCACATTAAAAACCCAGGAGTTCTATCTGTTTACTGCTCAAGTTTTCTTGACATGCATGCTAGTTTCCTCTCTGTTAATATATCTAAAAATTTCATTATGGTAAAATTGTTTTAAACTTTACATAAATTTGCCAAGTAAAATAGTTAAGGATAGCACAAAACAACCATATCTGTTACCAAGTTTCCAGAGTCCCTACTGTCAAGAGTGGAAACTAGCAGACTAGAGATAGCGGCTGTATGAAGTCTAAAGCTTACACAAAAAGAGGTTTGTGCTCACTGACTTGCATCTTCAAGATTCTGGCTAACCAAAACAAAACTATCTTACAGAGTTGTTACAAATAGAATATCTGTACTTATGTTCTTCGTGGGCCTTTACTAGGGTATAGTGCTGTTGTGTCTCCTAAATGGCCATACCAAAATGGCAGGATCAAATCTTATCAATAGGGGTCAGGGATGAACACCACATTGACCATCATTCTATCCCAATCATTCTATGACTTCTTCCACTGGTTGAAAGCTTAAGGCAGAAGCTGAATCAATACCATGACGCAGGCAACACAGTCCACCTTAGAGGGAGACCTGTCATTTCTCTTGGGCCAGAAGGGAAGAGTTAGGTAAGCATGATGGGAAAATGAGGTCTGATAGCATAACTGGATGCTATGCATTAACCAGTACCTGTGATAACACGCTGTTTTGAGGGTAGTGTTGGTAGGCAAAGTCCAATGACTCAGGGAAACTGAAAATCCTTCCAACTCATCCCAAGCAAATGGCCTGATTTCATTGTCTTTTTTTTCCTTCTCTTCTGCTATTCTTCAAATTGAGCTCTGATCCAGAAATGGTTTATAATGGTTACATCTTAAGTTAGTGTTCTGTAGTACCTTTATCTTCAATGATTATGCTGGAACCATTTCTATTAGCGTACCACTAAGTGTGAATGAAGCATTCCATAGGGACATTTACTCTGGTGAGTTCTACTGATGATCATTGCAGACTTTGAAGGGCTGTTCTATTGTTGTAGAAATATATCACACTGGAAGCAATAAATGGCAACTTCATAACCAGAAATGTGTAATTTCAGTCAGCTAATTACAACTCATACTGCATTTCTAGGAGCAGAATGCGAGCACTGTCAACAAAATTTGGAATGTATTACTACCATTAGATGCACACAAAATAAATCTCTTAGGGTTAGCTAACAGGGCAATTAATTATATTCACAGGACCACTCGTTGTCGGATATCTGCTTCTTTCTCCTCAGAATCCTAGAGATGCTACTGAGGACATGAGTCGCTTCCAAGGCCGTTTGTCTTCACACTCATCCCCTCGGCCCTCACTGGAATGAGTCTCGTGACAGGCCCCACTGGCATGAATCATGAGGCCAGTCGGCCAGGTCTGGGCCTATGGGCTCATGATAAGAGACTAGAACAGCCTCCCTGAGGAGCGCCATGGCTTGTCTCGCCTGCAGCTTAGTCAGGGAGTTCTTAACCGCTTGCCGGGCTGGTGGCAGCATTTTTCATTCTGTTCCCTTTCTGCCAGTCGCAGCCAGGTTTCCTGCAGAGAAGTCTGACAGTCGCAGTCCTGACCTGAGGGACCAGCAAGCCCCGTTCTAGCCTCTGGCACTTCTGCATCCTATTTAATCAGTGATCCTGGCTTCTTCTACACTCAATCCTGTTTTCCCATGAATAAGGGCAGAAACTGACTGGTAGGATCAATTTCCATCGCAGGTTCAATTCACAGCTCATTTCTTTGGAACTCGGCTCTTTACTTCTATTACTACTATGGTGCTTTTTCAGAAACTCAATTTCAGAACCTGTGAGAGATATCTGGGTGTAATTTTAGGACCCTGCCATTGATCATCAAAAACACAGATCACAACCAATGCTCCTGCTAACAGGTTTCTCTTTCCCCCCTCTTCACAAACTATCCAGAGGTCTATTACAATAAAAGGAATCACAACCAGAATGGCCTGGTGGGCCCCCTTTGGCACCTTTAGCTACCCTATTTCTGCCTCATCAGTCACACAAAAGGAGACAAATAAAATCACAACAGCTTTCTCTACTCATCAGTTAAATCAGAGCAATACCTGATTAATTAATATTATGTTGGCTTACCCAATCATTCAATACTAAGCAGCAAGGATTCCAGGCACGTGGCACTGTTTTCAAGTGACACAGCTATAATTTTTGGACTAGACAATGTTTTCCAGAGTTTAAAAAGTTCCCTTTGTCAGTGAGGCTTAAAATTTAATTTATAAAATTTTGTAAAATTTAATTTATGCTACCCTACAGGCATGTATATGTCTGGGATGTAAATTGAATAAATTAAAAGTTGCCATAAGAATTACATGAATTTGAATAGTCTCTTCAACCAAAATATTTTTTCATACAGGTATTGTATGAATTGTTTTGGATTGTATCATAATTAAAATCAAGAAATGTACTTGAAAGCAGTCTAGTTTTCTTAACTATTTCACACAATCCTATAAAAAAGGATAGTTTCTTCCTAAATAAAAAAAATAAATTTCAGAAATAATACTAATTAAAGAGATGAGAAGACAGGCCTATTTAATAAATTTGAATGGGAGTATAGCAACGTCAAGCCTCACACAAAATCAAACATTCTGCTTTCTTTCTTGGTTTAGGATGTACATACTCTTCATAATGTCCCTTGTATCTTCCAAGTATAGGTTTGAACTTGGCCTAACTGATAAAAGTATGTTACCTACTATCCCATGTTGCTGGAAAATGGACTATCCACTTATATTGATTGTTTTATTTTTCATCACAGAACAAAGCTGGAGCTGCTATTCACATTTTAGGGAAAATGTAAAGGATTCTTACATAATAAAATGACTAGGATACATACGAAAGTGAGAACACAGACCCTCCAGGAAGGAGGCTAAAGTTGTATAAAGTGCAATAGGAGTAAACCACTCATAGCCTGGGAAGGAGAATTCTCTTGCGGTGTCATGTGAACTGAAAAAGTAGAGGGGACAAATGCTTTGTTTGGTTTTTGCAAAAAAAAAAATAATAAAGTATATAGTATGTATATATACTATATACTATAAAATATACATATATATTATATGTATAATATATACAATCTATATATGTATTTATATAGAGAGATATATATCTCAGGTCTTTGGTTAATCTAATGTGCGTGTTTTTAGGATAATTTCTTCAAGTGTTTCAGAATAATATAATTTTTTAAAGCTTTATTTATTTATTTATTTATTTATTCATTTGAGAGAGAGAGAGAGAACATGAATGGGAGGGATAGAGGGAGAGAATCTCAAGCAGACTGAGCATGGAGACCAATGTTGGGTTTGATCTCATGACATTAAGATCATGACCTGAGCCAAAGTGTTGGATGCTTAACCAACTCTGCCAGCCAAGCACCCCCTGGATAATATTTTTTAAGCAATTTTTAAATTTAATTTTTAATTTTTATTTATTTATTTATTTTTAAAGATTTCATCCATCTACCTGACAGAGAGATCACAAGCAGGCAGAGAGGCAGGCAGAGAGAGAGAGGGGAAAGCAGGCCCCCTGCTGAGCAGAGAGCCCAATGTGGGGCTCAATCCCAGGACCCTGGGACCATGACCTGAGCCAAAGGCAGAGGCTTTAACCCACTGAGCCACCCAGGCGCCCCAAGCAATTTTTTTATTTTTAGCTTAATGTTCTTTTCTTTTTTTTAAGATTTTATTTATTTATTTGACAGACAGAAATCACAAGTAGGCAGAGAGGCAGGCAGAGAGAGAGGAGAAAGCAGGCTCCCTGCTGAGCAGAGAGCCCGATGTGGGGCTCGATCCCAGGACTCTGGGATCATGCCCTGAGCCAAAGGCAGAGGCTTTAACCCACTGAGCCACCCAGGCGCCCATTAGCTTAATGTTCTTAAGTAAAAATTTCTGAAAGGTGAGTGGAAAAAAAGAAGCAGTGAATATTTTACTGTTGACAACTTCTGAAGTAAAATAATGTAGGCATTGACAAAGTATTCAATGGCAATGACATCTGTCATATTTTATTCTGCCTGAATTGGTTAACTGCACAAAATAAGGCTAAGAGTCACACAATGGTTGAAAGATGTTATTCTGGTAAACATAAAATGTTCTTTTTGTGGTTTTAATTTAAGGTCTTTGAAATTCTTTTAAGGCCTTTGAAATTTTAAGTAATAAAACCTTTGAAACACATTGAAAAGTACCAAATAAAGCAATCACCTGTGTCCCTACTAATATCAAATGTTAACATTTTGTGTTTTGCTTCAGACCAGTTTTTATTAAAGAAATAAAATATTACTGATTATTAATTCTTTCCATTTTCCTATAAGCAATTCCAAGGTTATTATATTTCATTCCCAGACACGTTTTTATATTTTTATTACATATATCTGTGATGCTTATAAATTTACATAAATGCTACCATTCTTTGCAACTTGAGAATTCATTCAATGCCAGTCAAATTGAAAAATATAAATTTAGTTATCATTTTAATGGGTGCACAGAATTCCACTAAGCAAATGAACCATAGTTTACTTATACTTTCCTTCATTGAGGGACAGATAGGTTGAATCTACTTTTTCTCTATTTCAACCAGTGTACAAGGAGCATCGCTGTTTATATATCCCTTAGACAACTTTCCTTGGGTGAACATAAAATGTGGGACTGTTGGCCTGTAGAGTCTGCATGTCTTCAAGTGTACTAGATAATGTCAAATTGCTCTCCAAAAGGAAAGCAACATTCAGATGATCCTTTCCCCCAGTGAGATTCTATTTCAAGACTGTAAATCTAAAACCTGCTCCTGAGGAGTGATCTTGAATTATTGGTACTGGTTCCAATAAAATGTAAATAAGCAAAGTCTAATCTAAGACCATTTCATGTACTGTATCATTTATTTGACATAAACTTTGAAATGGAAATTTATTATATACAGAACAATTTTTCTTCGGCTATAGTGTTTGACAAGTGTTTATGTAAGGAATCTCTCCCAATTACCATTCCCTATATCATATTATGTGTATGTGTAAAAATAAAAAATTCAAATTCATCAAATAGAGAATTAGATAAATTGATAAATTGATGGATAATACATTTTAGGAATACATTCCTAAAATTAGCATTGTTTTCTGATTACATCAAATGGCCCTTCATAAAGTACTCTCCTATTTCAACAGAACTAGATCCAGCTTAAGACATAAATATACCTTCTATATTTATGTATATTACATTTTATATTATATACTTACATACACACACACAAATATGTATATGTACATATATATTTTTTATTGCATAGACCATGATGTATCTCCAATGGTACCTTACATCATGTTCCTTACTTAAAATAAAATAAAATGATAGGATTGCAGACCTCAGCTTTGCAATCTAAAGACGAATCCTTGGGCCCAGAGCAGCACAGGGAAGCTAAACATCTAGTTCTAGGTTAATCTCAGATCCTTGGAAGTAGATAAAACATCCATAGTCAATAGTGATAGTCAACAGTGAAATCTCTTGGATCCCAAGAGACACAAACACAAATTTCTAAACAAAATCATCCTTAAATTAGATCTCCTGTTTTCAGAGATTAAGACAGCTAAATACAAGCTCATTAGCAGAGATCACACACACACACACAAAAAACAAGAAACATACATATTCACCAGTAAGAATCAGCAGAAATAGGAAACAAGAGATTTAGACCCCCAAGATTGTCAGATGAAGAATATAAATTTTGAGTCACACTTTCAAATTTAAAACTGTAATTACCAAAATGAGCATGCCATCATGAAGAGTAGCCAGTTGGATTTTAAAAGCAACTAAGTATTACTTTTATGAATAACAAATTAAAATATCACAAAAACTCAAAGGATGGATAAAACAACAAGATTAGACACAGCTTAAGAGAAAATTGATGAACTAGAAGATAGATCAGAGGAAATTAACTAGAATGCAATGCAGAGAACTGGAAACTGGAAAGTAGTAGAAAAATAGAAAAGAGAGAGGCAGAATGGAATTTGAACGTCTAACTTGTTTCTAGTGGGTATTCCAGGAGGAGAACAGAGAGAATAGAGAAGAGGCAAGCTATCCGAAGATAGAATGTCTGAGAAATTTCCAGAGCCAACAAAAGATATCAGATAAAATATAAAGAACATAAAACATATACAAAAAGAAGGTAAATGAAATTAAGTCCACAATTAGATAGTGTAGTTAAATATAGATAACCAAATCAAAAAGAAATCTTACAAATATCAGGAGAGAAAAGACATATCACTTATAAAGTCATAGCAATTAGATTGACAGAAGTTTTCTCAACATTATCCATGGAAAGCAGAAAATGGGAACAAAACATCAAAAGTGCTCAGAGAAAACATGTCAACTTAAAATTTCATACTAGCGAAACAAAATGTAAAATAAAGTTGATTTCAAAGAATCAAAACCAAGTGAGTTTACTACCAATAATCTACATTAAGGGATAAACATCAGAAAGAAATAAAGCTGATGTTCAAAGGAAGATCTGACATGTTAAGAGATATGAGATGAGCAAAAAATAATCTAAGTCTGTATACATAAAATAGTAATAATGTCTAATTTGAGAGGTTTTAGAAAATAGCATGGAATTTAACTACTGACAATAAAGAATAATATAAGTAGGGAAGACAGTGCTCAGAGTCAGAATAGTTCAAGACCCTTACATCATTGGAAAGAGATTTAAGATATTAAGTATAGACTTTTTAAAGTCTGCATGGCATATTTCCTATGGTAACCACTATACAAATAGCAGTAGAGTGATATTTTGCAACAGTAAGGAATAGTAATTCTTCAAAATCTAATACAGAGGGGGAAAAAACCAAGTCAAATACTAATATAAGTAATTCTACTTGTTGGTAGAAACATGTCCAAATATATTACAAATCACAATAAATGTAAATGGAACCTTCTCAATTAAAAGATCCAGAGAATTACACTCAATGTGAAGTCAATGTTTTGCTATATGTTGTTATAAGAAATAAATGTAAGTCATATGTACATGGAAATTTGAAAGTAAAAACATATAAAAAAGGTTATTAGAAAATATTAAACATATGAAACAGAATAGTTGCATTAAGGGACACACAGAATTATTACATAGTAATAATAGTTTCAGTTCATCAAAAAGATAAGAAGATACAACAATTATAAATTCTACACAACAAATATAAATTATACACACATATATCTATATAAAACTGACAATACTGCATGACCAAGTTAGATTAATTAGGATGGTTTAACATAAAAAGTCTATAAATGTAATTCACCACATTAACAAATTAAAGAAGAAAAACCATATGATAGTTTTAATAAATGCAGAAAGTGTATTTGTTAAAATGTCCATTCATAAGAGGAAACACTTTTGGCAAATTGAGAACATGAAATCTCACACACCTAATTAGCAAACATTGTTCTGAATGAAAACACATTACGGAGCAGCACAAGGATGCAAGCTACTTTCCTAGTAGCTAGGAGTCTAGCTGGTTCTAGACTGTATGGTAGGAAATAAAATATCTAAAATTTAAAAAGGAAAAAACAAAAATCTAATTATACACAACATACATGTTGACACCTGCACAGGCTCTACAAATTCTAAGAAGCAGCAAGTATTTAGCAAAGTGGCTAAATATAAATTACTGTTAAAATCCTTTGTATAGAAATACATCAGTAATAAACTGGGAGGACTGGTTGGCTCAGTGGGTTAAAGCCTCATCCTTCAGCTCAGGTCATGATCTCAGGGTCATGAGATCAAGCCCCACATCAGGCTCTCTGCTCAGCGGGGAGCCTGCTTCCTCCTCTCTCCCTCTCCCTGCCTCTTTGCCAACTTGTGATCACTGTCAAATAAATAAATAAAATCTTAAAAAAAAAAAAAGAAAAGAAATACATCAATAACAAACTGGAATACCAATTTAAAAAAAAGGTAAGACTTAGAACAAGACCAAGATATATAGGTGACTCAGGAACAAATCTTACAAATGAACAATAATAAAATTTAAAAATGTACTGAAAATCATTGATGAGAATCAAAAGAACTGCAGATCTAAATCCTGGTCATGAATAGTAAGACTCAGTATTGTAAAGCTACTTGTCCTCCCTAAAATAATCACTGGAATCAATGCAAGTTCAATCAAAATCTAATTAGTTTTGAGAAACTTGATGAGTTGATTCTAAAATAAATACAGAGCCAATGCCCCCAAATATAGCCATAACACCCCTGACCAAGAATGGAGTAGAGAAACATGTTCAATCAGATATCAAGAGCTATTTACAAGCTACCAGGATGAAACAGTGATATTGTTGAAAGAACAGGCATGGAGTTGCCTAGACTGCTAATATATGATAGAGCTGGAAATTCTTATTCTGACTGCTGGAGTAAAGACAATTAGTCCTGGGGAACTTATGTATCCACATTGGAAAGAAAGAAAAAAAAAAAGTGAAAGAGAAAAAAAAGTATCATGTGTCAATGAAAACCTTGGTAACTTATATTAAAATCAAGAATGTATGTTAATTAAACTGTACCATTACAAAAGTTAAGACATAAGTTTATTCTTGGGAAAAAAAAAAGAAAACCAATGAAATACACTTAGGACAAAAGATATAAATAGGCATTTCACAGAAAAGTAAAAAAGGCATGCCACCAGGCAGAAGATCTTGGCAACTATTTAACAAAGGAGAGATATAACACACAGAATGCCCATGGATCACAGGAAAAAGGTGACAACTTGAAAGAGAAACAAGTGAAAACTAAAAACATGAGTTTCACAGTAGAGGAAAAAAACAGACCATAAACAAAAAAATATGCTCAAGCTTCATATTAACCTGAGAAATGCCAAATAAGTAAGATTGTAGCAAGGCTCCATTTTATACCACCCAGATAGCAGAAATGGAAAAGTCTGGTCATACTAACAATCAGCAGGATGTAGGTCAAGGGCAGGTGTCATATACACACCCCACTAATGAGGGCATGAGCTGGTATAGCTACCATGAATGAACACTTAGCATCATCTTGTAAGGTAGACATTCAAATACTCTATAACCTAGCAATTCTCTTTCTAGGTTTGCATCCTAGAATGGAACTTCTAAACTTCTCTGCTAAGAACAGTCTGGAACATTTTTAAAATATCACGCTTCCTAGGCCTTTCCCCAGAGATGCTGATTTGGTGATCTTGTAATGAAGCTGCAAAATCTGATTCTTGAAGAAGCTACCCAGGGTAGTCTTATCCCCAGAGAAGTTTGGGGAAGAGGTCTAGATCCTTGCCTTTCAGAGTATGGTTCTCACACCAGCAACAGCGCCACCACCTGTTAGAACTGCAGATGCTCCAGCCCCACTTCTCCCATCAAGTGGAACCTGCCTTTGCACATTAAAGCTTGAGAAACTCTTAAGAGGATTATTTTTTAGAGTGAAGGTTGGGTCCCTAGGTCTTAAACTCAGACCAGCATTTTTTCTAAAGGAAGAGAACAGGAAGATAAACAAGAGAACACATTTTTGGTCCAAAGATGAGGACTGTATGGTGCAATTTTTGCTGTAGATCTACATACCCACTCTTTTCCAAATTTATAGGAGTCTGTAACTGTGATACAATGTAAAACGTAAAACACAGCCATTCTGCAGCAAAAGCCTTTGAAAGACACATCCTTAGAGACGTTGTTCCCTGTGGGCACCAGGTAATACCTAAGAAATGTTTTTAGCAGCTTTGTTGACAAAAGAATATGAAAGAAAAGTGTGGAAACAGCCCAAACATCTACTGACCAGACAACAGATATATACTCATACAGTGGAAAATCATACTGTAATGAAAATGAATAATGCAAAAAAATGAATCTTAGAAATGCAGAATTGAGTGAAAAACTCAAGTTACAGAAGACTACAGGGATACAATTTTATAAAACTGAAAAACAAAGGGCACCTGGGTGGCTCGGTCAGTGAGGCATCCAACTCTTGATTTTGACTCAGGTCATGGTCTCAGGGTTGTGAGACCGAGCCCTGTGTTGGGTTCCATGTTCAGCTCGGACTCTGCTGGAGACTCACTTTTCCTTTCTGTCTCTGCCTGCCCCCCAACCTTCTCTCTCACTGTTTCTCTAATAGATAAGTAAGTCTTAAAAACAAAACAAAACCCAAAACTGAAAAACCAGCAAAAGGGAATTGTATAAGAATGCATACATACAAATGTGATAACACAACCAAGTAAGACAAGAGCAAAGGAAACTTTACACAAAAACCCAGGACACCAGTTCCCTCTGACTTGGTGGCAGAGGGACAAAATGGGAAGCAGCATGCAGTTAGATTAAACACAAAGTTTCTAGGCATGGTCTGCTTTTAAGCTGAGGAGCCCACCCTTCTTACGCTACACAATTTATGTAGGTTGCATATAATCTTTCATAATAATTTTAAAAAAGATTCACAGACCTGTACCCCTGGGGATAAAAATATATGTTTATAAAAAATAAAAATTAAAAAAAAGATTATTGTAGGGAAGGCATGAATATTCCAGAAACATTGTTGGCTCCCTGAAATTTTCTTTTTGGAGAACAGTCAATCTAGGGTTCTCACAGGTAAAAGACTATGGTTTCTATAACCAGATTCGAGGGAAGTAAGACTTGAAAAGCATTACAAAGTCCTCTTCCCACAAAGTATCATAGGCTTCCTAGCTGCAATGTCCTCATCCCTGAAACCAGACCTTTGGGGCCTGCCCACTGTGTCTCTCCTGTCCTCACTTCATGCTGATA
Source organism: Mustela nivalis (assembly GCF_964662115.1). NCBI lineage: Eukaryota > Metazoa > Chordata > Mammalia > Carnivora > Mustelidae > Mustela > Mustela nivalis. The sequence goes on along the minus strand of NC_139033.1, from coordinate 75,468,637 downwards.
CTTATGGCACAAGTTTTTGCATTCATTGCCCTTGTCCAAGCTTCTGGACTTCACTCTCTCATTCTTAGATACTTACAGAGAGGTTCAAAACAAAACTCAGGACATCCACGTAGGGAAGAGCCCCTGGGAAGGTAACTGTCCAAGGCCACGCCTAGCCCATGTGGTAACTTTGTGCAAATTAGAAAGAGTGCCTCTTCCTCAACAAACTTTTTGTCCTCTGCTGAAAAGTGTCCGTGGAAAATACACCCATCTATGAGGCTTATGCGATGAGTTGGCACTGTGTGCTTACATACTGCTGAATTGAACAACTATACGCCATGGCTTTGTTTGTGTACATATATGTGTGTATGTTTGTGTGGTGTTCAATGTGTTCAAGTTATGTGATCAAAGAGATATGTTTCCTACCTGAGATATATACATATATACACACACTTATAGTAAAGATTCTTAGAGAAGACACTTTGTGGTGAAGAATCTCAAAACTTATGAAAAACCAGGTCTGCTGAAATAAATATGCTGTGGGGTATGCATGTTGACAGAGGTATATGGATATTTTTTTCTTCCAACTCACACCATTGACTCCTTGACCAGACTTCAATATTCATACATATGTGTAACATACTACTATTGCGTTTTCTTGAAGGTATCCATTTTGGTTACTCCTCCTTAATCTTATCTGTCCCTCATGCCATTGCCAGAATATCTTTGATATGTGATGGTTCATCTGAATCAATCCAAGGATGTCTAATTGATTTCCCCTTATCATATGAGCAAAAAAAAAAAAAAAAGTTTCCATTAGTTAGTTACAACTATCAAATAGATGACATAATCATTCCCACTTGCTGTGCCAGTCAGGGGAATCTGTCTGCTGTACCCCAAATACAATTCTCCCTCCAAAATTAATCTCTCTGTTCTCACTGGTCCATATACATGCAGTAGTAAGTGGTAAAGAGTAGGCCTCCCAACTTGGTTCCTTTCAAACTTAGTTGAAAATCAGTCTCTTTTGTGACTATTTTTTTCTTAGTCAAAATAAAAACTCACAGACTTTCATAGACCCATAGGGTCAAAATCCTGCTGTTCATATGTTGATTCTGCTTCTGCTCTATTGTGCTCTGTAACAATCAGGTGTGTTGACTATTGCTTTCAGATCTAATAAGAATGCTTTCTCCTAAAGGATGCCTAGATTTGTTACCAACACATTTGATAAAAAGATACTAAAACAGAATAATAAATGACAAACATCCAGTCAGTCACTTCGTTTTCATAAGTCAATTCAGGGAATGGCTCCTCTTCTCCAGGATTTACCAATGTTTTACAAAAGGCCCTTCCAAAGTCTGTGCTTTGACTTGCATCTCTGTTTTATTGTATTGCTTTAAAGAAGTCACACTATCAACGTGGCTTCCAGTAATCCCTAGCACTATCTGTTTGGCCTGACCTCCTTGGTGACATTTCCAAAAGTGTAAAGTTCATCCCTGTAGGAGGAACACTGTCACTCTACAGCAAAATGAGAATCTTCAACTGTTTTGATGCACTGGAATGAACAAATGGCAATTAATCCTATAGATTAATTTTACAAGAAAACTGTTGTATGAAATAAAAATGAATCTGCAGTACAAGACTTCCTTGGTATTGGGGCACCTGGGTGGCTCAGGGGGTTAAATCCTCTGCCTTCGGCTCAGGTCATGATCCCAGGGTCCTGGGATTGAGTCCCGCATCGGGCTTTCTGCTCACCAGGGAGCCTGCTTCCCCTCCTCTCTCTCTCTGCCTGCCTCTCTGCCTACTTGTGATTTCTGACTGTCAAATAAATAAATAAAAATCTTAAAAAAAAAAAAAAAGATGTCCTTAGTATTTATTTCAAACTACACAAAACAGGAGGAGGCAGAATGATTTCCATAGAGTTTTACAGAACTGTCAAAAATTGGTTTGGAGTGGGTTTTGACCTCTTCTGGCCCTTATTAATCTGTGATACCCACAACAAGCCCCAGGAGCTTAGGATCTATTATTCTACCCAGAACATAAGAATACCCAGACCATTCACTCTTGGTTACAGAAGCAAAGTGACTAATGTTGGAAAAAAGCCACTCATATATAATTTTAGTTCTACCTATAGGAACCATTTTCTCTAGTTAAGATTAAGCAGATAAACGTTATTTAAAACATTTTTACCTGTTCATAGCCTCCTATTTTGGTATTTACAATTTTTTTTGTGACTGCATAGTCTTCTGTTTGAGGTTGTTTATGAGTCTGGGAAAACAGTTCCTCAAAAGGCCACACGCAACTATGCTAGATTCATTACTGCCCTATGATTCTTCTTAGTCTTCATCAACAATTTGCTTGGGAAAAAAAAAAGCTTTCCTCAATTTTTAAGGTCACATATGATTGATAAGTCTGTATTGAAAAACCCAAGTTTCCTTCCTGCTAATCCTCTAGGGATGCCTGGAGAATGAGAAGGTAGAAACAGAAAGTTCTGGAAGGATAGCAGGTTGTTTGCATCTTACCTGGGATGGTAATAGCAGGGAAGGTAGAGGGATTACCATGGCAAAAATGAACCAGTCCCTTTTTTTTTTTCTTTCAAGACTTATTTATTTGAAAGAGAGAGCCAATGGAAATTTTCACTACCCAGTAGTGAAATTGCTGGATTGTAGGGTAGTTTTATTTTTAACTTTTTGAGAAAACTCCATACTGTTTTCCACAGTGGTTATATGTTAACTATCTAGAATTTAAATGAAAACCTTAAAAAAGAAAAAAAAAAGATACACATACACAATGGAGTACTATTCAGTCAAAAAAAGAATGAAATCTTACCATTTGCAACCACATGGATGACCCTAGAACTATTACGTGAAGCAAAATAAATTGGTCAGAGAAAGACAAATGCCATATGATTTTGATCATATGAAAGCACAAAACAAATGAGCAGAGGGAAAAAAAAAAAAAAGAAAGAGGCAAACCAAGAAACAGACTCTTCACTAGAAGGAACAAACTGATGGTCACCAGAGGGGGGGTAGGTGGACGGGATGGATGAAATGGGATGGGGATTCAGGAGGGCACTTGTGGTGAGCACCAGGTGACGTATGGAAATGTATGGAAATGCACTGTATTGCGCACCTGGAACTAATACTATACTATGTGTTAACCGACTGGAATTTAAATAAAAACTTAAAAAAAGAAAAAAAATGGAAAGGCAATGTGGATTTTTTTTGTTGTTTCCTTGGAAGCCAGGAAATCAATCCATTTTATTTATGGAAGAGGAACTGATTCAAAGTGATTGAGTCCAACATTCTTGTAGGTCTGTCATCTGCTCCATATCCCTTTAATAGTAGTTTGTTACATTTATTTATGTATGACTACCCCAAACTTCTCCTTTAAATGAACTTTGACTCCCAAATTCATAGCTCTCAATTGGAAAAAAAAAAAAAAGTTCTAGAGACACTCATCTCTACAGTCCACAAACACAAGGAGGGGTTGGGTCAGAGAGCCCCTCCAAGAACACCTTGTCCTTTGCCCTTTCATCGCACCCCTCCTACATCCCTCCATCCAGACAAGAAGTGATTTTGGGGGAGGGTGGAGGGGTTAGGAATCAGGGTAAAGAGGATCCTCCAGGTGACTCAGAAACCACCCAATATAATACAGCCCACTTTTATTCTTTTTTTTTTTTAAGATTTTATTTATTTATTTGACAGACAGAGATCACAGGTAGGCAGAGAGGCAGGCAGAGAGAGAGGAAGGGAAGCAGGCTTCCTGCTGATCAGAGAGTCCGATGCGGGGCTCAATCTCAGAACCCTGGGATCATGACCTGAGCCTAAGGCAGAGGCTTTAACCCACTGAGCCACCCAGGTGCCCCAGCGCACTTTTATTCTTAAGTTGTTTGGTGCTAATTTTTCTTTCTTCTTCTTTTTTTTTTTAAAACTTGCTATATTTTCCAAGAATAATTTCTTTAATAAAATAACAAGAAAACATCACAAATAAGCATTATTATAACAGATAATTCATCACTCAATCTTTAAAAATAAATTGCAATTCAATGATATGCATTTTTCATTTTTAATTGTTTATTTGCCACAGAAAATTTTTTAAAAAATTACTGACAAGAATGCTTCCTTGAATATTGCCTCGAAGTAGCTTCAAAACTATAATCTTAATAAGACAGATCATTAATTTGCTTTCTAGTGTTTAGTTTAATTTAAAATACTCATGATTCTCAATAGAACAGCAATCAGATATTGGAAAGAATGAAATCTTGCCATTTTCAACCACATGGATTGACCTAGAGTATATAATGCTAAGTGAAATAAGTCACACTGAGAAAGACAAATATCATATGATTTCACTCATGTGTAGAATTTAAGAAACAAAGTAAGGAACAAAGAAAAAAGAAACCAAAAAATACACTACAGAGAACAAATAGATGGTTACCAGAGGGGAGGTGGGTGGGGGGATGGGTGAAATAGATGATAGGAATTAAGGACCATAGTTGTAATAAGCACTAAGTAAATGTATAAAATTGTTGAATCACTGTATAGTACATCTGAACTAATACAGTAGTGCACAGACTGGAGAATGCTCAGGAGGAGAGGGTGAGAAACAATTCCTCCATGCTGAGAACCAATGAAGAAAAATAAATACAAGAGTCTGGATACAAGATGCAGATTCAAGATAGAGACAAGATACAAGATAAGTGGTGTTCTCAGCTATGCCTAAGTATGTTGAGATTGAGGTTTTAGGAAGTCAGTTCACAACAGTCTGTCTCCTCTTTCAGGTTCTCAGCTGAGAGAGAGAGAGACCTACTGATATTAGACATAAGAATATCATACTGTTAGGTTATTACTGATAAAGGTGACTGAAGAAAAAGTCTTATGTCTGTGGCCTATATAAGACTCTACTATAGCCATTCTTTTTTTTTCCTCATTTAACTCTTTTAAGATTTTATTTATTTATTTGTTTGTTTGTTTGTTTGAGAGATTGAGAGACACAGAGAGAGAGAAAGAAGACTCCCCACTGAGCAGGGAGCCCAACAAGGTGCTCAATCCTGGGACCCTGAGATCAGGATCCAAGCCAAAGGCAGACATTTAACCAACTGAGCCATCCAGATGCCCTTATTTAACTCTTTTTAAAATATCTTTTTTGAGCTCTTATTCATGTCACAAATTTACCCTTTAGAGAGTAAATGAAGAGACTGTCTTTTTTCCACTGCATATTTTTTCCTGCTTTGTTGAAGATTATTTGACCACAGAGTTGCAGGTCTGTATCTGGGCTCTCTACTCTGTTCCCATAGTCTGTGTGTGTGTTTTTTGTACCAGTACCATGGGTACTGGGTTCTTCTTCTTACTGAGTTATGGGAGTTCTTTATATATTTTACGTGCCAGTCCTTTATCATACATATGATTTACAAAAAATTTCCCCATTTCTGCACGTTGTCTTTCATTTTCTTTCTTTTTTTCTTTCTTTCTTTCTTTTTTTTTTTTTTTTTTTAACAGAGATCCTAAGTAGGCAGAGAGGCAGGTAGAGAGAGAGGAGGAAGCAGGCTCCCTGCTGCGCAGAGAGCCCAATGTGGGGCTCAATCCCAGGCAGAGGCTTTAACCCACTGAGCCACCCAGGTGCTCCTGTCTTTCATTTTCTTGATGGTGTCCTTTGAAGAACAAACATTTCAGTATTTTTTTTAAATTTCATTAATTGCTTTTAGTGTCATTTCGAAGAAACCATTGCCTAATTCACATGGAGGTCACAAAGATTTATACCTATGTTTTCTTCAAAAAGTTTCGTAATTTTGGATTTTATGTTTAAGTATATGGTTCATTTTGAGGTAAGCTTTGTAAATGTTAGGAAGGTGTCTGACTTTATACTCTTGCAAGTGGATGTCTAATCATCCCTGGACCATATTTTGAAAAGACTATTCTTTCCACATTGAATGGTCTTTGCACTCTTGTTGAAAATAAGCTGACCACAGATGTAATAAGGGTTATTTCTAAATTTTCAATTCTATCACATTGATCTATATGTCTATCCTTATGCCAATACCACACTGACTTGATTACTGTAGTTGTGCAGTGAACCCATTCTTTTTTTAATTGAAGTATAATTAACATAGTGTTTTATTAGTTTCAGGTGTGCATTATGATTCAATAATTCCATGCAGTTTTCAGTGCTCATTAAGATAAATGTACTCTTGATGTCCTTTATCTATTTCATGCATTCCCCCCACCCACATGCCCTCCAGCAGCCAGCAGTTTGTTCTCTGCATTTAAGAGTCTGTTTTGTAAATTAAATTCACACACCCCCTTCATTCACTGGGAGAAAAAAAAAAAAAACACTCTTCACCCCAACTTAGGGGAAATCAATTTATTCCTGGTTGTAGAAAAGAACAATTGTGTCCTGAGGAACCATATCCAGAGGGAGTTTATCAAATATCCTCACTTGCTCTTTTTAGAGAAAGAGCATATGTGCATGCAAGCCAGGTGGGAGAGGGACAGAAGGAGAGAGAGAATCTCAAGCAGCTCCATGTCCAGTGTTATGCCCCACACAAGTCTCAATTTCATGACCCTGAGATCATGACCTGAGCTGAAATCAAGAGTTGGATGCTTAACCAACAGAGCCACCAAGGTTTTTTTTCTTTTCAGAAGTCATCATTCTGAATCACTACTCATGGGAAGGAGTAAGAGTAACAAAGATTCTCTCTGTGACCAAACACAAGCCAGGCTCCTCTGAGCCCTTCCTCCCCTAGGTCTCAACCTTCTCCTGTGAAGACTTGAACAAACACTAATAGTTTTCTAACTACTCAAGGCTTCATCCCTAGGTGATCCAAACCACCTTAAAGTGCCTCCCTGAGAAAACTTGAAGCTTCCCAAAGAACTGAGGGTTTGTTCCAGTGACACCTAAAGACAGGGCCCCTGTGTCCCATCCCTGGGGAGGGGAGCAGCCCAACTTGGGTAAGTGCCAGTTAGCCAATCAGATGTGTTGTCTCTTGGACCAAGAACCCCTTCTAGATTTGTGTAAATTTTTGCTTCCGTGACTCGACTAAGCCCTTGCTCAACCATTTCCATTCTCCAGTTATCTTAGAGCAAATCCAAGTTGAGTCATTTCATGCTGGATTATTTTTCCTATTGCAGTAGAACATTTCTGATTAAAACCTGTCTTTGCCACTCTAACAAGTGCTTGGCTTTGTCTTTGATAGAGGGAAGGAGAAGCAAGAGCTGAGGACCACGTCCTTTTACTTCTATGGAAGCATCAGGAATAGAGAATAGGCATTCCCCATTCCCCAAAACATGGATGATTTAAAAAAGAACTAAAAAAGAAAATCCCCAAACCAAAAAAACAAAACAAAACAAAACCCAAAACCAAAAAACAAAACACCCCAAACTCAAAAAACTAAATATCCATCTAAAAAAGAAAGAGAAGAAGAAAATCAACATACTATATATAAAGCTTATTTCTAATGTAGAACAGAACAGCAAGCATATGTTATAAAGACATTAGCATGGGACCAAATAGTAGAAGAGATAATCCAGGTAGAGCAGACAACCGGTAAGTAAAGACATAATATCAGGTGATCACATACTATGTTTAGCACACTAAAACAGAGGTGTCAAGTTAACATTAGGAAATTCTACCACTGACTAGCAAAGTCCTAGGCAGAGAATGGGATCCAGGGGGCAATATGAGGCATATTAATGCAAGAGAAGGCTACTGCCATAAGACAGGCATCTAGTTGCTTGACATGAAGTATGAGCTGAGATCTGATCTGCTCAGTTATCACTAGGGTAGAACAAATTGATAATGCGGCCAGAGCAAAGCAACAAGGTGATGAACTGCATGTCTTGTTCTAATCTCCCCTGCATGAGGTCAGTAAAGGTCCCGGAGACAGTGAAGGATTAGGGGTCCAGCTATAGGGTGGGGAGCTCTGATAAGCCTGGGAAGCAGATGCGGGTGACCAGCCTATGGGCAACAGAGGATGGACTGGAGAGGGGAGGGTGAAAGGCTGGAGCTCCCACAAGGGGACTCTTTTGGCCATGGTAAACTCGGCCTGTACCAGGAGCATGGAAACCCAAGAAACCTCTTTAAAACACAAACCATGAAATGCAGTCCTTTAGATGGTCAGAGGTGGGAAAGAAGTGTGGAACAAGAGATAGGAAACAGACAAATGAAAAAACGACTCAAAGTGAAGCCAGTCTTGCCAAGACCAGGAGAACGGGAAAAAGGCTTGGGTCTCATTGTATCTGACAGTTTGTTGCCTGTGTCATATCCATAGAAGGACACCCAGCATGGCACTTTTGGTAAACCTGAAGCTCAGGGTCAAGGCTAAAGGACAGGAGGTTATGTGGCTCTTCAAGCCACTGACACAGGTGGTGGTTCCAAGGAAAAGCATTCACAAGGATGAGAGAAATAAAGGAAAAGACCTCATTAGCTGAATATCATGTTTTGCTTTTAGGTTTTCCTTTTAAGATTCCTCACGGCATTTGCCCTCCCCTAAGAAACTAACAATAATGCGATATTAAGAGTCAAATTTTTTAAACCATTCATTCTTTGAGACATGTCATTTTCAACGTATTAGTTTACAATAGGTTTTACTTGAGTTTTAAAAGAAGGTAAGTTTTCAGTCAAGCGAAGAATTTTCAACTCGAACTAGAGCCAACTGGTGTTTGAATTTTTATATTTGGTACATACTTAATAGTTACACATTTTAGAGAATGCCTCATTTAAATTCTAATGTATTTTAATAAGGAATGAAAGGAAATATCACCCAGTATTTTTTTTTCTTAAATTACCCCTAGTGCTTGATTACTCCTCCACAATCAAAATCATGTCTTAAATATGAATGATACAAAACAAGACTACATACAGCCTGAATGTCTAACAGAGAGATTTTAGCTGCTTGTTTAAAATGACATACCTAGCTATTCAGTAATCACTTTATAATAACCCCTTTCATTTCCAAATCTACTTAGCCATCAGGCAATAGTGAGCAAAAAGCTGGCAGTAGTTTTTACAACTGCACATTAGTTTTACATTTCATGACAAGCTAATTCTAGAGAATTCTAAAGAGAGACAAGTATGGGTCCTTGTGATTTTCTTCCCTTTGCCTGACGGAAACATTTGTCTAGTTGCTAAATGAAAGATAAAAGACTACAGACATATACTTTTCACTTCACCCTTATGTCAGAGACAATTTGCCCCAATTACACCCCAGGTACATGGTACATATCTAAGTCAAAAAAAAAGTGGGTAGACTGACAATGACTCTGACTCAAGACAAAGAGTTGCAGGGGTTCAGCATCCCAACCACAACTGAACTGAACTGTGGTGTGATGATGGGGTCTTCATAAGAGGTCCTGGGTTTAAGTGATGCATAAACATAATACAGAACTTAAACTTCCATATTTTATTTGTAAAGATTTTTTATTTATTTGGGGGGTGAGGGGGATGGGGCAGAGGAGAGAGTTTTCAAGCAGACTCCCTACTGAGCATGGAGCCTGATGTGGGGCCCAGATCTCATGACCCAAGAGATCATGACCTGAGATGAAACCAAGAGCCTGTCACCTAACTGACTGAGCCACCCAGAAGCCCCCTCCACTTCCACATTTTAGAAGGCAGAAGGTATAACCACACTGTACTGATATGACAAATGTGCTTGGCGATTTTTTATTTGGTTACACCAAAGGCATTTCAATGCAGAATAACTAACTTAAGGTCATACCTTTCGACACCCCTAATTAAATTCAAAACCCCATCAAGGGTCATATGTGTCTATTATTGTACCAAATGGCTAAAAGAGCAAACTAATTTTCAAGGCATTATTTAAGCTAATCCATGACCCTCACCCCTAGCAATTCTTTAAGCTCCTGGTTTAAGCTTTAAGGTTGCCATGAAAATCACCTGGTAAGATGATAAACCATGGTATAAATCTTCTCGGATTTTAGCTGCTCCATCCTTGCCAGGAAAGCAGAAGCACAGATGTTGTTTGTAATGTTGTACAAAAGTAAATGGGATATGCTATTTCATACATCAGTCTGAAGAAGATGTGGCAGGACATTCTTGCTATCACTGCAGTCTACATCTGCTAACAAACTGCATTAATTCAAAGTCATTATCCCCAGGAATGTTAGCTAAAACAAGAATTTAAGGCAAGACTTTCCTGAACCAGAGTGAAAAGACTGCATGGCCCTATAAATCTGTGCTCAAGAAATGTTATCAATTAATGCTGCATGGCTATTTTTTTTTTTTTTTTTTGTAAATGGATACATTCTGATGTGTATAATCAACCTGAGCCAAGGAACGTAGAATGAAATCAGTGATGGCAAATGAACTCTCAAATGCAGGAACTGATAAATGAACAATATTCTCCAGATCAACTGGTGAAATAAACTTTGAACTGCTCATTGCATTCAGGCCCAGAATGAACAAAAATAGCTCTCTCACCATGCAATTATGGTTAACTGTTTTAAACATCTGGCAACAAGGCAGAACAGAGCACAGATGTGAAAATGGAAAAACTCAAGATTAAAAGGTAATGCATGAGAAGAAAGTCACTTTTACTTTTTGATTGAATCTTGGTCTTTTTTTTCCTATTTTTCCATATAAAAACCCATATCACTTTTCTCAAAAAACATGTGGTTCTTTTCGGGCTTGGGGGTGAGGTTGGGCTAAATAGGTAAAGGGGATTATAGAGAGCACTTGTGATGAGCACTAGGTGATGAATACGAGTGGTGAATCCCTATATTGTACCCCTGAAACTAACATGACACTACATGTTAACTAACTAGAATTTAAATAAAAACTTAGAAAGAAAAAAAAAACAAACCCTGGGGTTCTTTTCTTTAAAATCCCACCACTACCAATGACCTTGAAGTATATCTTATCCTATCAACTCCAAGTCAGCTCTTGGTTGACAAGTCAGCTCTTGGTTGAATTTTAATGATAGCACACAGACTGCTGACCCAAGTGCAACCTTATACTCAGTTGTACCCATTCACAAGACAGAAGGTGAAAGAAGTAGCAGGCTCTCCATGTGGGGAATCACCCAAATACAACAATAATTCTTTTTTTTTTAAGATTTTATTTATTTATTTGACAGAAATCACAAGTAGGCAGAGAGGCAGGCAGACAGACACAGAGGAGGAAGCAGGCTCCCCGCTGAGCAGAGAGCCCAATGCAGGGCTCAATCCCAGGACCCTGAGATCATGATCTGAATTGAAGGCAGAGGCTTTTACCCACTGAGCCACCCAGGCACCCCTACAACAATAATTCTGAATGCAGACACTATTTGAGTGAATATTATTGCCTGCATCTCTGCCTACTTATGATCTCTCTCTGTCAAATAAATAAATAAAATCTTAAAAAAAAGAAAACAAACAAAAAAAAAAAAAAAAAGAAAAGAAAACGAGAGCCAGACTTAGGCCTGGCTGCTACACATCAAAATACAAGGTACAAATTCAGAGAACATATGCCAGCCACCACCTCCCCAATTTTCATGAGCTAATATGCACTTTCCCAGAATTATTGCTGCAATCCAGAAGCTTGGGAGGGTCACCCAGGAGGCTACATCCGAAAGAAATGACTGCAGTGGGTAGCAAAGATACCACATCCCCATTCAGCAGGATTCTAAGGACAAGAAAAAGTTGCACTGAGTTGGTGAGATGGGAGACATGTCAGAGCCTGGGGACAAGATACATGGGAAAGAAGGGGTCAAGGGAGGGTACAAGTACCCACACTGTATGCACCCAACTCTCAGCTCATGGGGAAATTAGCATTAAAGCTTTCATTCTTTGTCATCTCATAAAAAATATTACCTCTTCGGGAAAGCTCTAAATGAGGAAGATTTAAATATTGACCTTAACTTATTCTGTCAGCTTGTAATATATCCAATTGGGAATATACCCAAGAAATTTTTCTTCCTTAATGGGGGCCTTCAGTTTTTGGGGGTTTTTTGTTTGTTTTTGTACCAGAGTATGGGTATCCACGACTATAGGAAAGTCCTCTCAATAATCTCAAAGTGTCAAGACCTTTTCTAGCCTTTTCTAAACTGCATACTACCTCTGAAAAATCTATCCCAGGAAAGAATAAATATTGATCTAACCATGTATCAAGTATGATATTTTAGAAAATAACATTAAAGATAATATCTACCATTTTTGAATATTTACATTTTATACAGTATTCTAAGCAAGTATACATATATATATATATATATATATTTAAGCAAAACCTAATTAAATATAAAAGGAATTATTCTAAAATTATACTTAAGACTCTGTGGAAATGAAAGATTGAAATCAAACCTCCTTTAATTTAAATAAGAGAGCAGAATTGAACAAGTATCAAATTGTTGAGGAGAGAAATATAGTAATCTGTAAAAGTTCCCAGAACTTCTTATGAGGCTTCATTTCCTCATGGATGGTTTATATGCATACAAAATAATATAGAAGATTTAATGGGTATTTGCAACACTGACAACTGCATTTTATTAACTTCAAAGGTTGGCTTCTAGACAATAAATCCAGTATGTTCTAATAATGTAGGTATTAAAAATCTGCTACTTACAGAATTATGAATTTGGTAATTACTTCTGAGTTGCACAAAATCATAAAATGCATCAGGTTTTCTCTAACTTAACTCCAGTACAAAATAAACTAAAAAAATAGTTCCAGTTTTTTATTAATATTAAGACCTTTTCAAGGTGTTACAAGGACATGTTTTAACATGGATTATGTTCTTAGAACCAACTCTAACAAATATCCTAATTCTGGCTATGTGTATAACTTTAATCACTTTCCAGTTTCACAGAATTAAAAGGGGGGAAGGAGGAGGACTTGCCTGATAAAAATCAAGAGGCTGACTAAGTAGGTACTGGAAATATTATTAATACTGTGAAAATATTATGATTAGAAATATGACCATCTGCTAAAAATTCAAGTAGCTAACTGCAGAGGGAGGAAAAAATCAAAAAACAAAAAACAAAAAACAACCCCAGAAAGCTAGTATATATTTTTAAAACTGTGTGGGCTTTCTTCTTTCATCAATCCCTGCAGCTGTTTCCCTCCTCCTAAAACCAATAAAAATTTGATTAACGTGACAACAAACCTCATTCTAAGTTACAGAGACCTCATTAAGTCAGGTGGAAGGCAGAGGTAGCCACACCTCTCTTTCTATCTGAAGATTGACAAGTGGCATTTGCGGGGAACTCTTCAGTCATTCAATGAATAGCCTTTGAGCATACATCGTGAGTTATAAGGGTCTAGAAGTCTGAAGAACACAAGGAGCTCAAAGTCTGTGACCTCAGTCATACCTAAGCTTTTTCTTTTTTTTTTTTTTAAAGATTTTATTTATTTATTTGACAGACAGAGATTACAAGTAGGCAGAGAGGCAGGCAGAAAGAGAGGGAGAAGCAGGCTCCCTGCCAAGGAGAGAGCCCGATGTGGGGCTCGATCCCAGGACCCTGGGATCATGACCTGGGCTGAAGGCAGAGGCTTAACCTACTGAGCCACACAGGTGCCCCCTAAGTTTTTTCAATACAGAGTAAGTGTTCTTTCAATGGTGACACATAAGTGGGGGAAAGGAAAACCCAAAAGTATTAACAGTAAACATCGGTGACCTGGGGCTAACATACAACAAAGCCAGCTCTACCTCAGGACTGTTGCAGATATTCTTGGGCAATGTGGGTCTTTCCGCCAGGTCCAGTCATTATTCCAGACCTCTTCTTGTTCAGATTGGAAGTGCTCTGCTACCCAAATCACACTCGGTTTACTGGGTATTTACCTCAAAGATACAGATGTAAGGAAAAGAAGGGCCATCTCTACTCCAATGTTCATAGCAGCAATGGCCACAGTCGCCAAACTGTGGAAAGAACAAAGATGCCCTTCAACAGATGAATGGGTAAAGAAGATATGGTCCATATATACAATGGAGTATTATGCCTCCATCAGAAAGGACGAATAACCAACTTTTATATCAAGATGGATGGGACTGGAAGAGATTATGCCGAGTGAAGTAAGTCAAGCAAAGAGTCAATTATCATATGGTTTCACTTATGGAGCATAAGGAATAACATAGAGGACATTGAGAGATGGAGAGAAGTGAGTGGGGGGAAACTGGAGGAGGAGACACACCATGAGAGACTGTGGACTCTGAGAAACAAACTGAGGGTTTTGGAGGGGAGGGGGTGGGGTGTTGGGTGAGTTTGGTGCTGGGTATTAAGGAAGGCACGTGTTGCATGGAGCATTGGGTATGGTGCATAAACAATGAATCTTGGAACACTGAAAAAATAAAATTTAATTAAATTTTTAAAAAAGCACTGGAGAATTAACTGATGAGAATGTAATTCACCTGAAAGTTTTACAAATCTGAACTGGACCGAGAAAAATGTAATCAGTGAATCAGAACTTAGAAAGACCTGTGATGCTATTATATTAGAGGATGTATACTGACCATCCCTGACTTACGATGCCTTGACTTAGGATTTTTCAACCTGACCATGTGCGAAAACAATACACATTTGGGAGAACCTGTACCTTCAATCTGCAATCTTCATTTTTTCCCTGAGATTGATACGCAGCAGATACTCTCCTGCGATGCTGGGTAGTGGCGGCAGCTCCCAGTGAGTCATGAGATCACCAGCACACGAGATCACCAGGGTTAACAACTGCTAGACTTAAAACCATTCTGTTCGTCACTTTCAGCACAGGATTCAATCAATTACAGGAGCTAGTCAACAGTGGATTGTAAAATAGGCTTTTGTCAGATGACTCTGTCCGGCTGTTGGCTAGTTTAAGCTTAGGCAAGGGCTACGCTGTGACCTGTGGTAGGTTAAGCATGTTCAATGCACTTTCGATTTACGGTATTTTCAACTTACAACATGTTTATGTGGACATGAGCCCCACTGTAAGTCAAGGAAGATCTGTGCTTAGAGGAATGGAGAATTCAGACTGCTTTATACACTTAATTCATTTCTTAAAATGAGAAATTTGGTAAATCATGCAAAATGGGTATTTTTTTTAATAGTATCCGTTGACTAAATAGAGGCTTCTCACACTTGAGATGTTGGATCAACAATAGAAAAAAACGACAGGAAGCTGCCTCAGTAATAAAACATTAAAATTGTATCTGCAAAGAAGAAATTCTCAAACATCTAAAGAAGCCATTATCTGAGGCACAAAAGATTTTCCCTCATAAGTACATTCTGAGAGCCAGGAAAATGAGTAAAGTATAAGGAATTTATTTAGACTTGAAATGCTATTTTTTTAAATTGAATATGCTCATACTTTCTAATTTCTATACTACTGAAATATAAATATTTTTATTACAATAACAACATAACGTGTTATAATATGTGTGGGTCAAATCACCCTCTTGGGAATGCTCTGTTTCAAAATTTTTTGGATTAGCTTCACATGTCTCTAATCCTCCAGATAAACTTTAAAAATACTTAGCAAGTCCCTAAAAGTTACTGGGATTTTAGCTGAAATTATATTAAATTTAAAAGTTACTTTTAGGAGAACAGGCAGCTTTAAAATATGAATATTTCCTCTACTTATTTACTATTTGTTAGGGTTTTTTTCCTAGGCATTGTATATGTTTAAGGAGGTTGTAAATGGCATCTTCTTAATTACATTTTGTTCTAAGATTACAGGCAAGCTGGGAGTAGCATGAAAACAACAATAACAATGAGCATTCATATTGCACTAGCTGTAGCGGGCACCATTCTAAGGCTTTACATAAAACCATTTATTCACAGATGGGGAAACTGAGGCACAAACATTAAACAACTTGCCCAGCATTCTATAACTGACAGATAAGCATCAGAGCTAGAATTTGGATTCAGGCACTGTAGCTCCCAAGTTAGTAATTTTTATATTCTACTTTGTAACCATGTACCCTCTCAAAGAGTTCTCATAATTTTCAAGGGCTTTTCCTATGTTTTCCAGTAAGAAAATGCTATGAAAAAAAGTAATAGATAATTTTACTCTTTTTTAAATATTATATTTCATTTTCCCCTTAGTTTATCAAACTGGTAAACAATTCCCTAATATTAAATAACTGTGATTTCTTTTTAACTCTAAGATATCAATGGCTACTGTATCTGGTATTGTGTAGTGCATGTAATAAATGGATCCCCAGTCATTTCTTTCTTGCTCCTTCTACCCTCTTGGCTAAATCAGGCCTTTGTCATCCTTTACCACCTCCAGAATGAACCCAAGCTTGACTAGCCTAGAAAAGACTCCTGACTACGACTCCCAAATTCGACCATAGCCCTGGGTGACATCACTCTCCACATCTCCACACATCCGTCAGACACTTGTTGCCGTCCCTTTGATGGCAAGGCCACCTCTCCCTCCTCTGTCCACCTTTTCTCTTTGTATCAGAGATCGCAAATGTGCCTCCCTTAGAACTCTCCTCCGTTGTCTTTCTGGAATGCATTTGCTTCAAATTCAAGAGGAGACTGGGTTTTTGCCCTGACTTTCTGCAGGACTGGCTTGCTGTCCAGACTGCTTTGTTTCTGGCATTTTCATTAATTCCACGCATATTGTATCTGACAGAATTACTGCTGTGTTTGTTGACAGGGCCCTCTGGCCTCCAAGATCAAATACATGATGTTCCTATCAAACTTGACACCTGTTTTTCATTCCCAGGCATTGATTTTCTACCCACTAGCCAACATATTTCATAGAAAGAAACTGTTAGCACTATCTGCAAAGTATTGATTGCGGCAACACTGAAATCCCTACCTGAAATTTACAGCCTTAATTTCCAGTAGGTTCTATCAGTTATTTCCAAGTGGGGGAAGATTTAAGAGTGTGATCAGCATGTGCTAACTAAAATGTTTACTACTGAGCAGCCTCTACAGCTTGCAACTTAGGACAAAATTGGAAAGACAGAAGTAAGTGCTAAACAATTGTTTGATTAAGTTCCTCAAAGATCCCATGAAATGGCCATGTATTTTCCAAGGAAAGAACAAAAATGCAATACGAAGCAGAAACTCTTTCAAAAAAAAAAAAAAGGAATCCCCAAACCAAAAGAAAATGTGAGGATCAATGTTGCACCTTGGGAAGGAAAGACTGGGTGGTTTGCAGGTTTGCAGGTAACTACTTCTAAAGTTTGGAGAAGAGAGTTTGTTTTTGGCAAAATGTGACACAGAATTTATCACTTTGTATATAAAACATATACTAACCAAGAGTTAATGAACTCATTTGTCATTCAACAATCATATATTGAGGGACTACTATGTGCTAGTTAGTATATTCAGAATTTCATCTGAATCCCTTCATCTTGTCCTCACATTATTCATTAAATTTGAAACTATTTTTCATACTTTCAGAGAAGGGACACCTCACTTAGGAATTCCCTCTGTGTTCTACAAAGAGGAGACACAGAGAGAAGGCTTTCAATAATGGAATTAAAAGAACCCAATATTTCCAAATTTATTACATTAAAATAAACAGATGACCTTTAGAAGAACCCCAGGGGTCAGCATACTAACCTACTACTACAGAAACGTGCACTACAGAAACACAAAGAACACACACATAAACAGAAATCTATCCATGCGGTTTTGAATAAACTCTCACTTCAAACCCACATGGCAAGGGAAGACTTGTTACTAGAAGTTACTTAGAAGTTGGCTTTGGGAGGTCAGTGGATCAGGTTCTAGGCCACAAATTACTTTTCTTTTCTTCTACCTATATCAATAATTGCTGATGACCTAACCATTAGACCCAACAGTGTTCAGTGCTGCTAGGAATACAAAAAAAAAAAAAAAAAAAAAAAACATAAGGTACGACTCCTAATGCTGAAAATGTTCATTATTTTGAGCTGGGTGTCAATCTAATATACACAGAACACATGAATGAAGATGGTACACGATGTCCACACTGTATTAGAAGGCAGACCTCATACAGCTTTACAAGCTGTACTATGAAGTATAGCTTACAAAGACAGCGGTATCTATGCTCTTACTTAAAGGAAGAGATGGTCTGAACTTGTTCATCCAAAAGAAAGAATGGATTATAGGCAAGGACAACATCATTAACTGAAGCCTGATGTGAGATTAGTGTGTTGGGACCAAGGGCTAAGACCAGGTGGACGTGCTGCTTCAATCACAGGGAAGATCAGATCAACCAGGGCTGCACTCAAGCTTGAACTTCCTCCCTTGGACATCAGGAACACATCAAGAGGAGAATGTTCAATTCAAGAAATAGTTACTGAGGGTTTACTGTGTGTCGGGTACCATACTGATGCTGGAGACACAAAATTGAGTAAGACATAATCCCTACTTTCAAGGAGCTCACATTCAGTGGTGAAGAGTGAAATATAAAACCATAAGAATTACAGAACAACGCATCAGGACAATGAAAGAAGTGTATTTGAGGAATAAAAGAACACAGGGAAGGAAGAATCAGCTCTCAGTTGGGAAATGAGGGAACAAGGGTAGGGGGTTAGTGCAAGGAAGACGTCCCAAAGAAGGTGACATGGGAGCTGGGAATACAGGAGACAGACGGTGGCCAAGCAAACAAAGCTGGGAAGAACACTCCAAGCCTGACAAAAATGTCCAGGAGGTCAAGGTGGACTTGAAGTGAGGGAAACCATATTAATGAAACCAGACAGGAAGTTGCCTCAAATTCCATTTGGGAGACATATGCACAATCCACTATAATGAAGCCCAGCCCAGGGCTTTAGAGAAAAAGAGAATAAAGAACATGTACTTTCATTTTCTGGAGGGTTTAGGTGGATTACAGTGTTCTATAACTAAAAATCAAAGGCTATGAATTGAAATGTTTCCTCATTTGAGATGTTACTGCTAAATTATTAAAAGGCATAATAATGAAGGGGGCTCATTTTCAAGACTGAATTCACAACCTTCTTTGCACACTTTGTCTCCTTCCATTGTATCTTCTTGGTCAAAACTATTGCCATTCAACCGGCTGAAATAAAGAAGTAGTTGAAATGCTAGAAATACAGAAGTCAAATTTGATTCCTCACTTCTTCCCCCCCCCTCCCCTTGTATACAATTCCTCATCAAATTCTGCATTTTATTTCTTATATATCGTTTTAATTCATCAGTGTTTCACCATGTCCACTTCCAACATCACAGACAAATCTACCGTCTTTTACCTAGAGATGGTAAAAGAGAATAGTCTAGTCTTTTAAACTAGTCTAAATAGTCTAGTCTTTTACCTAGACTATTACAATGACTAACTCTAGTGTCTGATATAGTAGGTACTTTACAAATACTAGCTAAATTAATAAATAATTTGTTAAGTAAGGGAACAGTTAGCCCTACTTATATGTAATATAAGTATATTATAACATACATGTGGTTTTAATTGAAGAGTTGATCACACTCCTAAATTAAAAACATGTTGAAGGCACTACCTGTAAGTATACAAATGTGCATGCTGTATCTATTATTAATTAATATGTTTTCCTATAGTGGTACTAAGTGCCAAATATTATGCATTATATTATTTGGTCCACTCTAAAAAAACAAAACAAAAAGATGAGGTTATTGGATTAGGGATATCTACATCTAAGAATGACCATCAGAATGGATAATCAGGGCCACCTATGGCTTAGTGGGTTAAGCAACAGCCTTGAGCTCAGATCATGATCCCAGGGTTTGGGGATTGAGCTCCGAGTCAGGCTCAGTTTGCTGGCGAGTCTGCCCCTCCCTCTCCCTTTGCCCCCTGCCCCCACTCATGCTCACTCACTCGCTCTCACACGCCTCTCTCTCTCAAATAAATAAATAAATTCTTTTTTTAAAAAAAAGAATGGATAATCAGATTGGAGAGTGTTTAAAAACAGAGTGAATGGGTTTTCAAGCACCATAAAAACAACCCACCAGTGGGCAGTGGTCCAAGATAACAGTTAATGAAGAGGAAAGAATGGGGGCTGGGGAAGGAAGAGAGGGGAGTGGATGGGGCTGGAGACAGAGCAAGTGGCGGACAGATGGAAAGAAACACTAAGATAAATTTTAATTTTTATTTATAATTTTTTCAGACATAAGACATGTCTCTGCATCTAGTCGACTGCCCTCCAGTAAAACCTATCATTTTATACTCAGTCCCACTTGTCAACTTTTCCTACTAACTCAGAAATTATGTTCCTCTTTTAAAATCAAACTTTAATAGGTTAAGCTCCTTCCAGCTTTTTTAAAAAAAAGATTTCATTTTTAAGTAATTTCTATACCTAACATGAGGCTTGAACTTACAAACCTGAGATCAAGAGTTGCAGGCTTCACTGACTGAACCAGCCAGGCAGCCCAAGCTCCTTCCACTTTTATGTTGTCTTGACTTTTGTTTTTACATTTATTTATTTATTTATTTATTTATGTATTTCTTTATTTATATTTTTCTTTGTGGGAAGTCTCTTTAATGTCTAACAAACACACATTTTTATATACATTCATATTTGGCTATGGAATATATTAGCAGAAATGTACAGTATCAGAACAAATAGAAGATTGAAAATGACTCACAAAGGTTATTACCTCACAAATGTACACATTTCCATGCACAATATATTCTAGAGGAATGTAAAAATCCTAATAACCCTAATATGCCAAAGTGCTAGGACCCCCATTTTTTAAGGGATGAATTTCTCATTCTAGAATATAATTATCAAGCCATCTCTAGGTAAACATTGAATGTAACCAAGAACACAAAATATTTGTCTATATAATTTATTTATATTAAGAGAAAAAACAGATTGAATTATATGTTACTAAATGCTGAAAGACTAATCCTTAAATGGATAGATCAAGACTTATCAACTTTAACAATACTTTATAGTGTTTTGTTATAAGAAAAATTATTTTATTTTATTTTATTTATTTGACAGAGAGAGACACAAGTAGGTAGAGCAGGAGGCAGAGGGAGAAGCAGACAACCCTACAAGTAGGGAGCCCGATGTGGGACTCGATCCCAGGACCCTGGGTTCACGATATGAGCCCAATGCAGACACCTGACTGGCTGAGCCACCCAGGCACCCCGAGAATTTTGTTTTTTGATGAAGAAATGAGTATTATCAAACTCAGGCAAAGGCTTCCTATTTCATATACATAATACAGAAGACTATAAATTAGTACCAATTAGTACCAATTTGTGCACTATTAAATATCAATAATTTTGGATATTTAGTATCTATATTTGAAAAAGATTCTTTGACAGGGGAAATCGTTTATTTATGAATATATCACCAGCCCCAAAAGCTCATAATACAAGACACTTGGTGAAGACCACATAAGTCATATTTTTAAATGACATGCTTTGATCTATTATCAGTATGCCAAAATTAGCAAATATGATAACTAAAATACTAGTTAAATAATATTCCATATAGTAAGAAGTTAGCATGAAATTCAATAAATGTAACTATTATTATTGCTCACTTTACTTTTCTTGAGATGCTTAACACTGTGTGTGATTTTCCATCCTAAGTTTTTGTCCTTAGTATATTCTTATTTCACTACACAATTTTCACAAGTTTGATTTTAATTCCTATATACCATATGATTTGGAGTTATAATACACATCAAGTATTAGGAAAAGACTCAAAGACTTGAATATACCCAAGCAAATGGAAAAAGTTGACATTTGATACCATCTGCTTTCCCTCCTCTAAATCTCCCTGCCCTGTGGCTGTTCCATTCTCAGCTGTCTCTACCATTCAAGGAGGCAACAATATCTTAAAAACTTGTGATTCAGAGGTGTGCTGAAATACCTTGCTTCTGCAACACCAAAGAAATTGTCTTCAACCCTATACTCTAGTCCAAGGTGGCCCTGTGTCTGCTCCTAGCAATTTCTCTGAAGATATTTGAGTAGGTAGGAATATATTTTCTCTTCCTTTTGGCTCTTGGTGCATTCCTTCTGTTGATGTATCTTGCGATGTTTCCAAGGGCACTAGTGCTGAGGGCCATTCACTAACAAGCACCTTTCCCCCTCTGCTCTTTGCTGCGAATCTTCCACGGGCATTTTCGTGTGTTACAGGCTTGTTGAAGTTCTCGGGGAGTAAACAGGAAGGATTTTATGACACACCCATGTAGTCGAGAACTAAACACTAAGAAGATATCTTTTGGTTCTTTTTTACCTTGAAGCTCAGCCCTATGTCCTCTCCCTCCTCCCATCTTCAAACCCCTGTTTTTACTTGAAATGGGAAAGCTATCATTTCCTTGGTGCCTGAAAACCACGGCCTTGGGTTCTATATCCTGCCAACAAGTTTACCAAGGTGTTTCCCAAACAAAGTTCCCTCCCTAATCTGGGGCCAGCTGTTGGAACAATTAATTTCTTCTGTTTATGCAACTATAAAATATTTTATACCATGTGATACAAAACCATAGCAGATACATATGCAGGAGTATTTGTGGCATGAATCAACGAATACCTTCTTTGGAGTGAAGGAAATGGCAATGATTAACTCAAAAGAAGACACCTCTTGTTCCAAATCAGGCAGCTTTTCAAGAGTTTCTTCAAGAGATAGGCGGTCCTCCCACCCCTCCAGCCACAACCTTTATGTCCCCAGGAGAGGCTAGAGGAGACCCAGAGACATCCCCGTGTTTTCAGAAGAGTCAATCAATTCTTCTCATCTTCAAAATGTGAGGTCACTTCCATCAGTTCTTTTCAAACATTCAGACAAAAGTACCGCCCACAACAGAAAAAAGAATAGAGAGGTTTGAGGATACTGTCATAAACAACTTGTTGTAAATATGGTCCTTCTCTGGACCCAAAATTTTACCTTAAAAATATGCAGACTTGGGATTCTCTTCTAGACTTCACAGGTTCATGTCAGCAAAGAAAGGCCTTCTCCGGTCAGCTCAGCTTGGGCTTCCCGAGGGACCCACTGGTATTGACTATAAGCAGGAAGGCTTGCGATGGATGCATTTAGTAGGATGAAGCCACTCAAGCCCATGCTCAGTGGTTGTGGGATAAGGGTGTCACTGGCAAGGGTCAGTGGTTGGGTGGGCCTGTTGGCTCTGCTCCACATTCAAATGGGGCTGTTGAGTTGGCTCCCTCCTTGGCAGCAGGGAGGGGGGCTGCTGGCTGTACTCCATGGTCAAGGGGTGCTGCTAGCTGGACTTGGCAATCCCTTCTGGTTGAGCAGGTTGCCACACTGTGTTTCTTGGTTGGACAGTGCCTCTGGATGGATTCCATGATGGGCAGGGCTATGGGCTGTACTTCACCATTGCTGGTGGTCAGATGGGGCCCCGGGCTGTTTCCCAACCCAATGGTGTCACTGGCTAGAATCTGTGTTCAGGTAGGACTGCAAGTCAGCTTTTGAGGTCAGATGTGGACTCAGACTGTGGTCTGTAATAAGGCAGGGCCGGCAGGCTTGCTGAAAGTTGGGTGGCGCTGTGGGCCAGACTTTGTGATTGGGTAGGCCACTGGTTATGCTCCATTGTTGGGTGAGGTGACTAGCTGTGCTCTCTCTTTAAGAGGGGCCTTTAGGGGTACCTGGGTGGCTCAGTGGGTTAAAGCCTCTGTCTTCGGCTCAGGTCATGATCTCAGGGTCCTGGGATCGAGCCCCACATCGGGCTCTCTGCTCAGCAGGGAGACTGCTTCCTCATCTCTCTCTGCCTGCCTCTCTGCCTACTTGTGATCTCTATCTGTCAAATAAATAAACAAAATCTTAAAAAAAAAAAAAAAAAGAGGGGCCTTTAGAGGAGTACCTGGGTGATTCAGTGGGTTAAGCCTTTGCTTTTGGCTCAGGTCATGATCTCAGGGTTTTAGAATCCAGCCCCTCTCTGCTCAGCGGGGAGCCTGCTTCCCTCTCTCCCTCTGCCTGCCTGCTTGTGATTAATCTTTCTCTTCCTCTCTCTCTCTCTGTCTGTCAAATAAATAAATAAAATCTTAAAAAAAAAAAAATGGGGCACCTGGGTGGCTCAGTGTGTTAAAGCCTCTGCCTTCGGCTCAGGTCATGATCCCGAAGTCCGGGATAGAGCCCTGCATCAGGCTATCTACTCAGCAGGGAGCCTGCTTGCCCCTCTACCCCCTCTCTGCCTGTCTCTCTACCTACTTGTTATCTCTCTCTGTCAAATAAATAAATAAAGTCTAAAAAAAGTCCCCCACATATGGGTAGGGCTGGAGATTGTGCTCTGCAGTCAGTTGGGGTCACTGGCCACAGGTTATGCACACTATGATTGTGTGGGCTCACTGGCTGAGATCCTGCCTGAGTGAAATTCCAGGGTGTATTAAGCAAATGGGCGGAGCCACAGGATGGGTTCTGGTACAGGTGGTGTTGTGGGCTATGTTCCATGGCCAGGTGACACTCTAGGCTAGGCTCTGAGGCTGCCCATGGTGCCTATATAGGCTCTCTGCTTATACCGCACTGCAGGTGATGCTAAACTGTTGGACAAGGCTATAGTCTTGACTCCTTGTGTGGGTGCCTGATTGGCTGTGGTCCACATATCCTGTGGCCATGCTTCCCAGAGGGAATACTGTACTCAACAGTTGGGTAGGACTGTGAATTTCCTCTTCTGCTTTGAGGGGCTCCAGAGCCAGTATGGCCCACTGGCTGGGGATCTAAACCAGGAAGCACTTCCAGCTGAGCCCCTTAGCCAGAAAGGGCCACCAGCTCAGCTCTGTAGATAGGTGTAGCCTCTGGCTGGGATCGCCATGTGCTGCGGCAAGCAGGAATGCAGTCTGCCAAGAACCGGTGCTGGCTGCTGTAAGCCCTGCTCCCTTCTCTGTCTTTCTCTGATCCCTAGTAGTTATGCTCTGCAGATAAACCCAGTGATCCCCATGACATGATATCCAAACTGGCCCACCAGGAAGCATCTTATAATGTTGGGAAATCTGGATGTCCATCCTGGTTCTCTCTTTCCCACTGCAGAAACCATATGCCCAGGGAGGCCCTCTTGGTGTGGGTCTGTGCTGGCCTGGGGGAGGTGCATTTGGTTGGACTATAGCCTTTCCTCACTATGGTCCTTCTCACTCTCTGTGGTCTGGGGGGTTGCTTCAGCTTCACACCTAGGTTCTACAATTTTCAAAATGATGTCCTATCTATGAATAGTTGACAGTTGCTCTGCTTGTGAGGGGGCCTGAAATCAGAAATGACCATGTCCCCATCTTGCTGATGTCATACCCACTTAAGTTTTTCATTTAATTTTCTAAGACTCCCTTCACATCGTTTAATTTAATTCTGAGGGGAAAAAAATGGGATTCTCAAAAACTGTTCATTTATATACCAATTTACTGCTGTGAACTATAAAAACAAATTCAGTGGCTCTCAGAATAAACTCCTTCATGTCAAATTGTGAACGCAAACTTCCATGTGCCAACTGTACTTAAAATAAAAACTATACCTATTATTATCTTTAGTTAAATATAGGTAATTTGGTTAAGTATGGTCTGTTTTAAAATCAATCAGAAGACACTACAGATCTTCATGTTAGTATGTGATTTCAGTAGCCTGCATTCCTAAGAACATATAAGTAGGTTTTTATCACCTGGAATTAATGTACCTTCCAAATTCAAACACGATAGAATCTTCAGTTTCTTCAATTTATCCACTGCTCTGAGGCTATTCACCCCTTTCCTTCCTTACTTTTCCTTCCTTCTCTTCTAGCTGGGATGGTCTGCTCATCCCATCAATGACTCCCACTGCTACTCGGAACCCCTTGACCCTTGTTCTTCTCATTATCTACATGGAACAGACCCAATTACCTGCGTTAGCCTTCCAGATTCTGACTTCTCATTCCTGTGTTGGAGACTTTGTAAAATGTTGGGTAACTCTTACTGAGAGGATAGTGCTACCTCAGACTGATGAGATCCCATCTCCCTGGGGATGGAACTTCATTAGGAAGTTTCCACTTGCCTCCTGCCCTCTCCAATTCCCTCAGAAGCTTGTCCAGTTTCTATTTAAATGTTTGCCAGACATCTCATAGCCACAGCACTGATACAATGCCCAGCAAATTTTAGCTTCTGTATCTTTAGGTGAACAGTAGAGTGACTTCCTACAAATTAAGGAATTCAGAGGTCATGCATATGGCTGAGGGATAGGATGGATTTTATATTGCTCTGCATGGGAACTGTGTGCCTTGTGAAGAAGCTCCAGAGCAACAGACTCCAGATCAAGAGGGGGGAAACTTGGAGCCACCTGCATGTTACTAACTTATAAGGTGCAAACTTCCCAGACATATGTGTGCTTTAGTAATGGTGGGAGGACTCTACAGATGGCTGAGGTAAGAAAATGGTCTTGAGAAGTCCCTTCAAGATTCAGATTCCTAAAAGACATGCCATGAGCTGCAAAATGCTAGGGACGATGTGTGGAGAGTAATGAGCAAAAATCAGGACCAACAGCAAAAATCAGGACCAACAGTATTAGAAAATGCTACCCAAGATTCCTTGCTTTCTTTGCAGCACCTGCCCTGTAGAGCTCGCAGTACTTTGCTCTTGCTGAGGCATAGTAAAGTTGGGCAGGAGAATGAGAAATGTCAAGAGCAGCATATCATCATACGAGGATGGCTTTAGGGGGTTTGGCCAAGTTCACAATTAGTCTTTCTTTTTTCTTTGATTATGTTCAGTTGGCCCCTGTGTAGCCCATCATTAGTTTTTGATGTATGATTAATGATTCATCAGTTACACATCACACCCAGTGCTCATCACAACACGTGCCCTCCTTAATACCCATCTCCCAGTTACCCCCTGCCCCTAGCCTCACCCCTCCCGTCTGAAACCCTCAGTTTGTTTGTATGGAACCAGAAAAGCCCCTGAATTGCCAAGTGAATGATGAAAAAGAAAAACAAAGCTGGCGGCATCATGTTGCCTGACTTCAAGCTATATTACAAAGCTGTGATCACCAAGACAGCATGGTACAGGCACAAAAACAGACACACAGACCAATGGAATGGAATAGAGAGCCCAGAAATGGACCCTCGACTCTATGCTCCACTAATCTTTGACAAATCAGGAAAAAAAAATATCCAATGGAAAAGAGACAGTCTCTTCCATAAGTGGTGCTGGGAAAATTGGACAGCTACAATTATTAGCCTTTTAATAGGTTGTCTCTACCAGAGAAGGAGGTTCCAGATTTCACTTATTTAAAGGGTCCCTGAGAGACTGTAGACTCTGAGAAACAAACTGAGGGTTTTGGAGGGGAGGTGGGTAGAGCATTGGGTGAGCCTGGTGGGTATTATGGAGGGCAAGTATTACATGGAGCACTGGGTGTGGTGCATAAACAATGAACTTTGGAACACTGAAAAGAAATACAATGAAATGAAATGAAAAAAAAATAAAAACATCCCTGGGGGTACAATTTGGGAGCACTGGGTGTGATGTGTAACTGATGAATCATTAATCATACATCAAAAACTAATGATGGGCTACACAGGGGCCAACTGAACATAATCAAAGAAAAAAGAAAGACTAATTGTGAACTTGGCCAAACCCCCTAAAGCCATCCTCGTATGATGATATGTGGGGAGCCTCTTCATATTCTACAAGATCTATATGAAAAGAGACGATGGCCCTCAGAGAGAAGAAAAATGAAGCAAAAAAGCAGAGATGCAAGACAGAGGGAGAGTATGGGTTTCCCTTCCACACAGGTTACAGGGCCCAGATCAGTCCTCTCTGCGGGCATGTCTGTATTCTCACTGTCTAGGTCTCTCTTCTGCTTCAGCACTTACTGCTTATTTTCTGTTACTTGGAACCAAAGCGACTTAACTAGGGTAGCATAGCTCCTGTAAGTCTGTGTAAAGACTTACCCACATCAACCAAGGCCCAGGTCAGAAATGCTTGCCTGTCATCAGGAACCGAAAGGAACGATTTCTTATTGCCCAGTGCCATTTTCCTACACGGCACGGAGCAGGGTTGTCACGAGGTGTTGCTACTTAGGAGACTGCCAGCCTCATGACAACTTTTCTCTAAGCTTTCCTGACAGGTGTTTCTGGCCAGGATACCCACACATTTATTATCAGAGTTTACTTAGTTACGACCAAGGCCCATTACCGCAATGGAAACAAAAGGCTCAGAGAATGTCACTGGAACTGTGCCCAGGAAGCTTCGGTGATCACAAGTGCCAGAAGCTTTAAAAAAATCATAGTCCTATAAAGAATCATTCCAAATAATACTTTGCTGAGCACATTCAGATTCTGTCCTCATCTGCCGCATTGAAACAGGATGCAAAATGGATGTTTACTGCGTTGGACGATTGTCATCTTGTTCTTTTCAAACCACCAATGAACAAGACTGTCCAACAGAAGTGGAAGAAAGAACCCTGGAAGAGCAGTGTGCAGCACGATATAAATATACCATAATTGGGCCGTAAATGGACTTAAGTAAGTAGTAAGAGATCAAGAAGTGATAAACCCGCAAACCTATGTAGCAGGGAGACTGCCCCACGTGCTAAAATGCTTTTTAAAATTCTCATGGGATCTATCCATATTTTCAGAAGTATTTTCACCTTGCTCAAATGTCATTTTAAAAAGCCCATAATCTGGTGCATTGCTTAAGTCTTACGAGTTCCCCCCCTCCAAACTCTGAATATTCACAGGACCAGAAAAATTCTTTTTAATCACAGGCATTAGACTGTGCCTTGGCTCCCTCCCCTTCCTCAAGCCACAAAGACATGTGAACCCAAAAGCAATGAGAATCCCACTAGTGTGATTCAAAAAGAATAGCTACTTGGACAGAGGACTGGGATGACTTTGGCACTGGCACAAAAAAGAGATAAGTAGGATGTGGTTTTGTTAAGTAGAGAGTAATGAACTCAGATACTTCAGCCATTTTCTGCCAGAAACACTTCAATAAAAAAAGTTAATGAGGATTAGTGTCAACAGTTAATTATAAATGATTCATATATACTACAACTCATCGTTAAGGCTTCTCCTTGGTAAGATTTTTTTAGAGCATTAATTCTTGTTACCCGAGATTATTAGAAAAAAGTAATAATGTCCCCTTATTAAATAGTAATCAAGTTTCTCAGGAGGATCTTATCTTCAGTTACTCTAAGTCACAAGGATTTAACTCACCAGAACAATCTCAAAAGCTCAATGTTTAGATACATAATAAACTTTGAGTCAGTCTTCCAAAAGTAAAACACAATCTCTAATCCTCCTTGTTTAACTCCATGGCAGTCAACAAAGGAGAAAGAACACTGGGGATGAAATGGGTTTTCTTTTCGACTGCTGCATCGTTGAAAAAGATTGAGTAAGGTCCAGTGAGATGGTGAGATCACAGAAACAAGGACCAAATTACAAGGCCAACAAAACCTTGCTATGGTCTACGACATCATTGTGTTGTCTCTCTAGGATAATAATGCTGTTTATGTGTTTTTCCACAGGGACCGATACTAAAGAGAAATCGAGGTGGTTTTCAGATTGTGAATGCTACTAAATATTGTAATAGATTAACTTATCTCATTTAATTCTTGTAAGTCTGAGTTAGGCATGTTATCTCTAGTTCTCTAGGATAAAACAGGCGCCGTCAAATTAAGTCACTTGTCCAAATTCACGCAAAGAATGAGTCACACGGTCACTCCAAAGTCAAACCATGCTGCCTCCACTGCACTTCTTTCTCCATAACCCATTTCTATGAAAGGAATTTACACTGTGCAGTCAAGTTCAAACGTGCTTCTCCTCCAAAGAATGGAGAGAACTGATGAGATGCTCTCTGAAACGCTCTTCTGCTGTATATTTATTCGGTCTTTTTTGGTGGAGTCTGAAGCCTGTCGTGGACATTACCTTATTAATCTTTACCATTTATCCGGGTACACTACTTTTGGATGTTATTACCATTGTTATTACGAACGAGAAAATTAAAATGAACACTCGTGAGCAGGAATGCCAGTGTGTGAGTGGCAGTTTGGACTGGAAGTCTTGCCACCTAATACATAATCCAGAGTCCTCGCCACTAAATCTTGCTTTTTGTGATACGGTAAAGCACACAAGGCCAAGCTACTATTAATCTTTAATGAAACCAAATGTCAACTACGCCATTCTGAATCATCATTCAGTTTCCAGCATAATATTCAGTATATCTTCAATCTTATGACCACACATTCATACACAGAAGATGAAAGAAAATCCAATTTCCTTCTATAATTACATAAATTACTTTTAACCTGTCACAACAGTTTTACATGAGAAAGGAAAATGAATTTATCCATCAATTGACACTCAAATATGTTTTCTTTCTTTAAGGAGTCGATCCCCTGATATTGTAGCTAATTATTTTTCCTTTCCTTAAAGAATTCTGACAAAGAACGCAGTTATGCTGACGAATGTCTCCTTTCCTGTTCGTCAGGAGCAGATGTCTGCGTCTGCCTCGAGGATCAGTCCACTGCTCTGTGACACTGAGGGAAGTCTAGCCAGTGACCAGGAAACAACTTGCGTCTCTGCTCGAACCAGGTTCAAGAGACCACTTCCTCTTTTTACAAACGCACGGTAAGTACACAACTGACATTTAAGAAACTGCCTATGGATTTCCCAATAACCCCTAATATTATTATTGATCATCGGGCTCCTATTTCAGTTGGATTTTGATCAAAAAAGCTATCTTTTATGTGGTTCCTTGGTAAAAATAATTATTTAAGAAACCCACACACATCAAGGTCAGGCCAGAAGCTCTCAATCTGACACAACCATTTCACAACATGGGTTCACCTTGCTTGATACTTGAGAATGAACATAACAAGTACGTTAACCCCTCTGTGTATCCCTGAATGTTGTTTCTTCTTCTTCAGGTCAGAACATGCATCTACTTTTCTTATTTATCAGGAGCACAATTTTTTAAAAATTTATTTATTTGACAGAGAGAGAGATCAGAAGTAGGCAGAGAGGCTGGCAGAGAGAGGGGGGAAGCAGGCTCCCCACTGAGCAGAGAGCCCAAAGTGGGGCTCGATCCCAGGACCCTGAGATCACGACCTGAGCTGAAGGCAGAGGATTAAACCACTGAGCCACCCAGGTGCCCTTTAGGAGCACAGTCTTGGCTAACCTTTAAGGCTTGGCAGAGAGACACTCTTTCTCCCGTCTTGGGTCCACTGCTGCTGGCCCACCATGTGCTAGAACACTGGATTCTCTTGAGTTCTATTGCACTTTAATAGTTTCTCTATTAAACAAGCAATTCCCATTCACTACAGAATCATTTATATGAGATCCTTCCTAAGGCTACGCACTCCTTGAGAGGAAGGGCCAGACACAGAATTTATCTCTGTACCTCCCCTAGCCCATTTCCCTCTTTGTTTCTCAAATATGTTAGCCATGAATGTTGGGCAAATATAGTACGGTGACCTCTTGAGTTATAGGATTCTTGGGTCTAGTCTGAGCTCCAATGGCCTTGTACAAGCCATACCGTTCACCTCAGCTACCTCACTGTAAAAGGGGCCAATGATACTTGTTTCTGGGAAGCTGTTTTCCTGACCCCAGATTGAAAATATGCTTTGAAAACTATGCTTTGTTAGATAAGTAGAAAATCTCACGCTTGTGTGTGTGTATATTTTTTAGAGGCTAAAATGTTGTGTAGTGTGTAAAACACTTGAAATAATAAATACATGGACTGTATAATAACATATTTGATCCACTTCAACTACAAACATGCTTAAAGAGAATCCTTTCAGAAACCAGCAGGGAATGCAACTATCCAACTGGTATCTAATTTATAGATGAATGGAGTAGGAAAAAATTCATTATAGATGAATGTATCTGTTCCTATAATGAATATCCAAACTGTGGCTACTGTTGTGATCATGTACCCATGAGGAGCAGAGAAGTTAACCATATCTACCCATGCATGAATACTGGCCAGCAACACAGACAGAAGAAAGAAAAGAGAATCATTACCTAAAACCTTCACTTGCACTCTGTTTAAAATGTATGATTGTTTTCAGATTATTTATATGGACAGAAATGTTGTTTTAAAAATGAATGTGCATTTGTGCATTTCCAGTGATAAGATGGTATCAGAGGCTACATTAATTATATGCTGTTCTCAACTCTCCTCTTGTCCTCTAGCTTCTGTAATCACACACTTAGTTTCTGTTTTGTCCTGGATCCACCAAATTCAGAAACCATTACCTTTTGGATGCACTAGAAAAAATCTGCTTATAGAGGAGGATAATAATGCTCTAATATTTTTCTTAAGTTTTTTTTTTTTTAATTCGGTGAGGAAAATTAAGGTGTTTTTCAAACACCTTAGTTTAAGTGTTACACTCAAGAGCAAAAACCCAATCATGTGTTCTCCTTCTTTTTTTTTTTTTGAATTTTGTACTTACTTATTTAATTAATTAATTTTTATTTCTTTTCAGTGTAACGGAATTCATTGTTTATGCACCACACCCAGTGCTTCATGCATTATGTGCCCTCCATAATACCCACCACCTGGCTCCCCCAACCTCCCATCCCCTGTCCCTTCAAAACCCTCAGATTGTTTTTCAGAGTCCATGGTCTCTCATGGTTCATCTCTCCTTCCAATTTCCTTCTACTCCCTTCTCCTTTTTATCCCCTATGTCGTCCATGTTATTTGTTATGCTCCACAAATAAGTGAAAGCATATGATAATTGACTCTCTCTGCTTGACTTATTTCACTCAGCATAATCTCTTCCAGTCCTTTCCATGTTGATACAAAAGTTGGGTATTCATCCTTTCTGATGGAGGCATAATACTCCATAGTCGATATGGACCACATCTTCCTTATCCATTTGTCTGTTGAAAGGCATCTTGGTTCTTTCCACAGTTTGGTGACCGTGGCCATTGCTGCTATAAACATTGGGGTACAGATGGCCCTTCTTTTCACTACATCTGTATCTTTGGGGTAAATACTCAGTAGTACAATGGCAGAGTCATAGGGAAGCTCTATTTTTAATTTCTTAAG
The DNA here is from genome assembly GCF_964662115.1 of Mustela nivalis. NCBI lineage: Eukaryota > Metazoa > Chordata > Mammalia > Carnivora > Mustelidae > Mustela > Mustela nivalis. The sequence continues at coordinate 75,435,851 of NC_139033.1, read as the reverse complement.
GAATCTCCACACTGTTTTCCAAAGTGGCTGCATCAACTTGCATTCCCACCAACAGTGTAAGAGAGTTCCCATTTCTCCACATCCTCTCCAACACACATTGTTTCCTGTCTTGCTAATTTTGGCCATTCTAACTGGGTAAGGTGGTATCTCAATGTGGTTTTAATTTGAATCTCCCTGATAGCTGGTGATGATGAACATATTTTCATGTATCTGAAAGCCATTTGTATGTCTTCATTGGAGAAGTGTCTGTTCATGTCTTCTGCCCATTTTTTGACATGATTATCTGTTTTGTGTGTGTTGAGTTTGACAAGTTCTTTATAGATCCTGGATATCAACCTTTTGTCTGTACTCTCATTTGCAGATATCTTCTCCCATTCTGTGGGTTGCCTCTTTGTTTTGTTGACTGTTTCCTTTGCTGTGCAGAAGCTTTTGATCTTGATGAAGTCCCAAAAGTTCATTTCGCCTTTGTTTCCTTTGCCTTTGGAGACATATCTTGAAAGAAGTTGCTGTGGCTGATATTGAAGAGGTTACTGCCTATATTCTCCTCTATGATTCTGATGGATTCCTGAGATTTCATTTTTTTATTTGAAAGAGAGAGAGAGAGAGAACATGAGCAGGAGACAGGGGCAAAGCAAAAGCGAGAAACAGATTTCCCACTGAGGAGGGAGCCAGATGCAGGGCTCGATCCCTGGGATCATGACCTGAGCAGAAGGCAGATGTTTAACCCACTGAGCCACCCAGGCCCCTACAAGCATGTGTTTTCTTCAATCAGTTTACAGAATTCTATTTCTCCCTTCTTTCCCTATTCACACTTGCCCCTCCACTGATGATTTCCTCTTCTAGTAATAGCATTTCAGGGCTTTCTCAAGTTTGCTTCAATATCTCATTTCAGTGTTTACGCACAAGAAAAGGGATTCTAGTTAATAGGCTATACTTCTTAAAAGACATTTTAGGCACTATCTTTTGTTAATTGATTATACTTATCTACTTTGGCAGCTTTTACAACTAACTTTAGTATTCACTGCAAGGTTAATTATGGCAAATTCAAATTTTTCCCTATCTCTAGGCACTGAAAATATTGTGGGTTTTTTTTTTGGGGGGGGTGGAGAGGAGTGGCATTTTCTATTATAATTCCAATTTAAAAGGCTTTAAAATGATGAATGCTCACATCTACACTTATCTTGAAAATAATTAGTAATAATCTTCTTTCATAGTTTTGGACCATCCATATAAATATCATTTCCTTCTCTTCCACATTAGTATTTAAACATTTTTGTCACAGATTCCATGGAAGGAATTTTCTCTAACTCAATTTTAGAACTATCATACTAAGACAAGTATAGTCATTCCTCTGTTTATCCATGGTTTTGCTGTTTGTGTTTTCATTTACCCATAGTCAACAATGGTCCAGAAGTAGATGATCTTCCTTTGGACATATCGTAACATGCTTATGCCACTCACCTCACTTTATCTCATCACATAGGCATTTTATCATTTCACATCATCATTATAACAAGGGTGAGTACAATACACTGAGTTATTTACAGACCCTGCTCATATAACATTTATTACAGTATATTGTTATAACAATTGATCTTATTATCATTACTAATTTCTTACTCTGATTAATTTATAAATTAAACTTAATCAGAGGTATGTATGTGTAGGGGGAAAAAAACAGCATACATTGGGCTCAGTAATATCTGTGGTTTCAGTGAGCCACTGGGGGACTTGGAACATATTCCCTGTGGATAAGGTAGGGAGGACTTAAACTCTATCGAAGTAAGCTAGGTTGTCAATTACAGTGATCAGATTGTCAGAGAATCAAGTCCTAATGACTTATTCAAAGCATTTGGGACATTTTTCTTTGTTGAATTTGAAGCAATATTTCACATTTTGAATTGAGTATGAATAGTTTTAAATGAGAAGATGTCATTTAATATAATAACAAAACAAAACAAAAACCCAGGGGTTTGAAAAGCATGTTTATTCTGTCATGTTTAAGATAAAATAAAATAAATCACAGAAATACTATGAGCAACAATTTTTCATTTCTTATACCTGTTCTTTGGACAAGGTCCTCGTGTTAGGTTAGAAATTGGGAGTCGGTGCTGAATGGTCCATAGTCCCTGTCCTCATGTAGGAGTGTCATGCCCTTTCTTACTTTGGCTGAGTCAGTGGTGGTCTCACCAAACTACATACATGAGCGTGGATTCATTGAAAAGGATAATTTCTGAAATTCGGAGAGCTTGTTAAGAATGAGTTCTGCTGATGAATGTAAACAACATTCCCAGAGATCTAAAGTGAGGGGCTGATAAAGCCCTTTTCTCTGAGGCACCAGGTAACACCTGGAATGTAAAAAATAAATTCTTTAATTGACAAACTCTTCTGGATTCACAGCAAAGAACTATTGGAAAGCAACCGAAAGAATGGGCCATTGCAAAGGACTGTGAAAAAGGAGACAGTGGACCCAAAATGGAGTCACTTATGCTAAACCCCACCAAGATTTGATATCTAATCTAACTGCAGCTTTTGCTTCTGCTGAAATGGGACCTTTAACATGACAACCTAGAGTTTACTTGTCAGCACTAAGAGGTTATCCACCGATAGACCTGTTCTGTTTCCCTTGGGAGTGTGGCCATGCCTAAAACAAGGCATCATTTCCTAATAATTTCCTTGTTTCCATTCCTTCTCTGTTTTTAAAAACCCATCTCTTTCTGTAGCCTTTTGGAGCTCCTTTCTATTTGCTAGAGAAATCAGAGCTTTAAAATATACTCCGCTGTATTTTTGTTATTTAATAGATTTGGTGACAGTGATGGGACCAAAGGAGGCCTCCAATGGCTTTGAGGACAATGAGACACACAGGTGTGGTACCCCATGAACACTCTGAGTTCACCATCTCTCTCCCCAGTTCCTAGTGCCAGACTAAGCTACCTCTAGGTTCCAGGCTCTACTTTCTTTGTGGTGAGTTCCTGATATAATTGGCTTTTCAGTCTGCAATTCCCAGGTTTTTGGGTGGAAATCTTTAGTCCTGAATCTGTTCCAAGAGCCATGAGGGGATTGTTAGTGGCAGTGTGCAGTTCCCAATCCATGTGGAGCCCCAAGTCTGCAGTCCCTATTTGTTGAGATCTACTGGCTCAACCCTTTCCACAGTCCAAGGTTCCATGGGAATGGCTTGTGGTGAGTACAGCGCCTACTGTTGGCCATTCTGTAGTAAGTCCTAAACCCCAGACCTTGGTTCTGTCCTCATATTCCATGCTCGGAGTTCCTCATTTGTTTGAGATAAGTCCGTGGTCCCCATTCTCAGCTGGTTTAATCCTTTCCCCAGTTCTTCGTTATTTGGTTACCGTTGGTATCCACACCTTTGTTTCCTCCATTACTGTTGGTTGCTATTTTTGTGCACATGGGTATAGATTAATTGCTAAAGGGGATCTCAGAGGCCAAAAGCCACACAAATTGATGGGCATGGGTTGAGTGTCTAAGAGCTGTTGGAGTACTTACCAACTAACCAAAAGACTCCTGTTTTAGGATAAATTGGTCATGGAATGGGTTAGACTGATATTAATTCACCTGCCAACCTTAAGAAAATTTCTATATAAGGAAGTACAACATGAAACACTACACAAACACAACCCCATAGCACATCCCTCTTAGGTATTAATGTGGCTGTGAGAAACCCAAAGACTTGGGGCATGTGGGTGACTCAGTCAGTTAAGCAACTGCCTTTGGTTCAGGTCATGATCCCAGAGTTCTGGGATCAAGTCTCACATTGGTCTCAGTGCTCAGCAAAGAGTATTCTTTCTCTCTGTCCCTCTTCCCATTCACACTCTCTCTCCCTCTTTGAAATAAATAAATAAAATCTTAAAAAAAAAAAAAGAAAGAAACCCAAAGACATATAAGTGATCAATCAATCAATCAAAAATCTTTAATTTCTAGAGTCAAGACACCAGCTCTGGCACACCTGCTGATTTTATATCTAAGAAATATAGTTTGGGAAGCTGTACATATCTATAAAAATTGGCAAAATCATATAGTATCCTGAAAGCCTGGCTTGGCAACCCACAGAATGGGAGAAGATATTCGTAAATGACACTACAGATAAAGGGCTTATATCCAAGATATATAAAGAACTCCTTGAACTCAACACCCAAAAAACCAGAAAATGGGCAGAAGACATGAACTGACACTTCTCAAATGACAACACACAAATGGCTAACAGACATGAAAAAACATTCATCATCATTAGCCATCAGGGAAATTCAAATCAAAACCACACTTAGATACCACCTTACACCAAATAGAATGGCAAAGATTAATAAGACAGGAAACAACAAATATTGGAGAGGATGTGGAGAAAGGGGAATCCTCTTACACTGTTGGTAAGAATGCAAGTTGGTGCAGCCACTTTGGAAAACAGTGTGGAGATTTCTCAAAAAATTAAAAATAGAGCTATCCTATGACCATGAAATTTCACTGCTGGGTATTTACTCTAAAGATACAGATGTAGTGAAAAGAAGGGCCATATGTACGCTGGTGTTCATAGCAGCAATGGCCACAATCGCCAAACTGTGGAAACAGCCAAGATACCCTTCAACAGACAAATGGATAAAGAAGATATGGTCCATACATACAATGGAATATTACTCAGCCATCAGAGAGGAGGAATACCCAAATTTTGTATCAACATGGCTGGGACTGGAGGAGATTATGCTGAGTAAAATAAGTGGAGCAGAGAAAGTCAATTACCATATGGTTTCACTTACTTTGGAGCATAAGGAATAACATGGAGGGGGACATTAGGAGAAGGAAAGGAAAAGTGAATTGGGGGAAATTGGGAGGGGGAGATGAAGCATGAGAGACTATGGATTATGAGAAACAAACTGAGGGTTTTGGGGGGGTGGGGGATGGGTGAGGCTGGTGGTGGGTATTAAGGAGGGCACATATTGCATGGAGCACTGGGTATGGTACATAAACAATGAATCTTGGAACACTGAAAAAAAAATTGGATAAATATTTGGTAAGGAAAAAAAAAATAGTGTGCTTAAGAGTTAGGGTTCCCAAATGAAACAAACAGAATGGGATACCTATTTTAATTGGTATACAGAAACCTATTCCCAAAAGGTTTCAAAATTCCAAAAGAGTTTCACTGAAAGCTTCATTATAAAAGGCTAATGATACAACAAAGACAAGAGGAACTTAAACAAGAGACTGTAAGACTGAGGTTGTTCCTTCTACTTCCCTCTGACCTTCTTTGTCGGAGGACTCATCCCAGTTATCCTCTGCCTGAACTGTCTTCATGTGGGGGTACACAGAGGTCTGCCAAGGGAATGGCCTCCAGACACCCCCAAGTCTACCTTCAAGGGGGTGCCTCATAGAAGACCCTCTCAGATTTGATGACACGCTAAGGCACCGTCTGGTAAACTGCTATTTTAGCCTTTCAACAGCCAAGGGAAAACTAAAATTTAAAACAAAACAAAACAAACAAACAAATGTTGCCAAATTCCAGTAAGTATCAGAGGCACACTCTCCACTTTAAATCCCACTCAGAACCTGCTGCTGGAATCCTGAAAAACTGGTGGAAGCCACAGGCCAACTAAAGTCCTTCTTCTCTAAGCTAAATGTACCCAGAGGAGGGAGAAAAAAAAAAAAAAACAAAACACAAAACATCCCAATACATGTGGATATGTCCGTTCTTTGACATCCAGGCTATAATCTAATTCCTTGAAGAAATCAAAAGCCACTGTCCTGATCTTACAAATCTTGGCAAAGCTAGAGATGCAGTTCTAGAGGTAATTCAAAGTTCACCTGTTCATTTTACCAATCCCCAGAACTCACCTATTTATCTCAAATACCTTATTCGTTATTGGCCTTAAAAAACCAAAATCATTCTTGGGGGAAAATAGCATTTTTCCCCATGAGATGAAATAGTAAAAGTACAAGCTTCAGGGAGGTAATTTTTTTTTCTTTTCTTTCTTTCTTTTTCTTTTCTTTTCTTTCTTTCTTTCTTTTTTTTTTTTTTTTTAGCTCAGTTATCCAGGGTATAGTAATTTTTATCAGAAATAGAACAACAGCTAATGATGTACTATATGCTGACTAACTGAACATAATAATAATTAAAAAGAGAAATGGAACATTAGGGTGAAAATTCATTTGAAGTTTACACAAATGAAAAATCAGGTGTCTTCTCCACAAACATGAGTAGAAAATACTTTAGCCATTGAGCAGGTAAACTTATTTGCCAGGAAAACAGTTTGGATCCAACTGTTCCTTTATAAATGAATAAGTTTTGCATTATCATACCCATCTTACAGTTAAAAATTTTAAAACAATAAGGTCTGTGTTTATATGTTTATGTGTGTCTGTATATGTATGTTGCATACATGTGGCTTTTTTTTTAACCTTTGAATGGTATTGCTAATATTAATTTATAAAAACTCTATTCAATTGGCTTAAAAATAAACACAGTGTATTAAAATACTTCCCAATTTCAGAAATATAACAGAAACTAACCCAAATGCTATACAGATTAATGTGGTCTGGGAAGATATTCAGTATTAAAGCTAGGTTAGGCCTGTAAAGTTTAATTAAAATAGGTATGTCTTTACAGTTTTTCTCCCACCTGGGTTTACTAATCAAATAAGTTCATGTTATCTCTGTCACAAAAGTTTAACAAAATAGTAACTTGAGACAATGGCTGATTTCATCTTGTGATGCTTTTGTGGGTAATCTAAACATAATTGTTGAGAAAAAATAAATATAAAAAATTGAAAAAAAAAAGAACGAATAAACTGAATAGATGTAAGTAGGATAAAAACTTTTTAGGTAAACTTTTAAAATAGTTTTCCCAAATCTTTTTGGTAACCTGAAACCTTAAAGTTTTGCTAAGTGATGAGTTAGAGTCACTGAACTTGCAAATAAGATAAAATACTAAAATATTAATTTTTGAACATGGATTTATCCATTTTTAGCTTTCTTTTACAGAGTAACTAAAGAAATTTGAATCTGTTAGTAAGCATGTTTTATGCCACACTGAAATTTTCTATGAAAAAGCACCTTTTTAGAAATTATAAAAGGTATTTGTAAGTCTGCCCATTCACACAATGCTACTGTAAAAGGCAGTTTGAAACTGTTTAGTTCCTAAGGGTTAAGAATTCTAATTAATATATGTGATTAAAGCTACTGGAAATATTAAGGAAAACATCTCCATATGTAAGAAAAGATGATGTGTGCTTTTTGTAGAAGGTGTGAGGAATGGAAATGCATTTTCATTTAGGGAAAAGAAATAATTTTGTCCTGAGATGAGGCTGGTTATTTTGAGGGAAAACACAGGAGATAATCTGGATGTAAAAGAAAAAGTTGTAGAAGGTTTGTTTAAAAGGAATATTTGAGAAGGAATTCTGACATGTGGTCAAGCTGGCTAATATTAAAACCACTTTATTTAAAAATGAGTTTTACTATTTAAAGAACACTGGTGCAAAATTAGAATTTGATTTTTCTCTCTTAAAAGTACAAAGTTTTGGGGACCCTGGGTGGCTCAGTCTGTTAAGTGTCTGCCTGCCTTGGGCTCAGGTCACGATTCCAGGGTCCTGGGATCGAACCCCACATGAGGCTCCCTGTTGAGCCAGCTTCTCCCTCTTCTTCTGCTGTTCCTCCTGTTTGTCCTTCCTCTCTCATTCTCTCTCAAATGAGTAAATAAAATCTTTTTTAAAAAGTACAAAGTTTTGGGGCGCCTGGGTGGCTCAGTGGGTTAAGCCGCTGCCTTCGGCTCAGGTCATGATCTCAGGGTCCTGGGATGGAGTCCCACATCAGGCTCTCTGTTCCGCAGGGAGCCTGCTTCCCTCTGTCTCTCTGCCTGCCCCTCCATCTACTTGTGATTTCTCTCTGTCAAATAAATACATAAAATCTTTAAAAAAAAAAAAAAGTACAAAGTTTTATTAGATTATTGGTCTGCTCATAATAGGCAATTGTAAGAAAGTTTCTTTTTTTGTTTTGTTTTACCTTTAATGTTATCTGCCTAGAAAAAACAAAGATTCCATGCTTTGTTTTTATTAGGTCTTTGCTTACTTAAAACAACAACAACAACAACAACAAAAACAACCCTCAAGTCTTTTCAATACTAAGGTTAGATAGAGTTTTTTACAACTAGTTTTCTGTATTTGCCTGCAAAGTCTTTAATTGTCATGTTGGTTAAAGCATTAAGAACTCAACATTATTTCACAATGAACTGTGATCCAACTTAACCAAGAGTCCAAACCTTTTGATATTTTGACAAACTGCCTAAAAATCAACTTCTAAATGAAGTCGTTTTGACCTTGAAATAACTTCGAAATATCCTGAAGGGTTCCTGCAATATCTCAAAGGATTTGTTCTCTCTCTTTATAAAAAGGGAGATGTGAAACTAATTAAGCTTGTTAGATCTGTTAAATTACATGAGAAGCACTGTGAACAAGTAATCTAAGCCTTCTTTATGTTGTCTAATGGTGTGCTGTAAGTACTCCAGATATTTACATGAAATGCCTGGAATCTGGTATGTCTTGGTATAATGTTAAATCGGTTAAGATTCCAGTTATTTTCCTAAAATGTTGTTTGTTATGAAAATAACCAAATTTCCTTGTCAATTCTATGATAATGAATCAGATCTTTAAAGATCGACATTTTAAAGTCTCCCATCTTTTACTTGGATGCATTTACAAAAGTGTCTCTGCAAAAAATACCTCATCTTCAAAGAGATTCATGGACAGGCCTTTTGACAAATACAGGTTTCTGACAACCTTAAGATCATAAAACAGAACTGGGTGAGAATTTCCGGTGCTAGTGGAAAAAGCAGACTCAGGCGGCACAACAATAACACGGGACTAAATAAACTGAGGAGGACAATTATAATTTTTATGACTTCTTGTTTGAACCCCTGCTGGTTTTCTGATGTTTGCTTTTCCAGATGTAAGGAGGCTTTTTCTCTTAAGCAATCTATAACTTACAGCAATTTGGTAAAATATACCTTTGTCAACAAAGGTGAAACATTTACTTTTTCTCCCTACCTGATCCCTTCAGAAACTGGAAACTCCTGAGTATTCTTCTCATGGCAACACAGTTAGCTCTTTGCCTAAGTTTAGTGAGAATCTGTTCTCCTTGTAACAGACACAGTTGGAAATACCAGTTCTAGTACCAAGGTTTTTGCTGGATTGCCATGTCTGAGAGAGATGTACATAGACTCAGATATGATCACATGGCTTTAAGGAACTTCTTAGAAAAACTGGCCTGGTTACTTGCTTATAAGGTTCCAGCAAGGCAGTCTTGTAAAGAGTTTATATGGTCAATCACTATTCTTGCTGCACTTTTGTAAATAACCAGTCATGTTTAATACAAATGAATTCGTTTTACTGTGACTATCTTTAGTTTAAAAAAAAAAAAAAGTGGGGATGACTGTAGAGAGAAAAACTGAGCTTGAACCTGTACTAGATTCTGATTCTATTGAGTATCTTTAAATTTTTGTTACATACCTGTAAACTGGGCTGGTCCTGAATTCTTGTTAACTTCAGAGCTCCAACTGTCTAACATTTCTAATTTTCTTCCAATCTTCTGATTTGGAATCAGTAAGAGCAAAGACTACTCTTAAGTCTCTTTGAAAGGGACTATTGCAAGTCATCCTCTCTATCCAGATGACAGCCAAACTTTAAGGACTTGAACCTTGGACATACATCTCACAGCTAAAAGAGGCTCCATCTGACATCTGGTCTTATACAAATGCTAGAAAGCTCCAAATCAAATTGACTAGGGAGGGAAGTAGTTGACATCAAGATAGATCGTTTCTTCCCAGGACACCAGATCAACATTTCATAGCTGAACATGAAAGCCTTTCTTCTTCTTTTCTTTCCTTTACTCTGGTACTGGCCTATAAATATAACACCATTATCCATAGATTACAGGTGCCTCCCAATGTGGGTGACCTTTGGAATTTAGAACAACTTTGAATTTCTGTCTCAGAGAAAACCTAACCAGCCCCTGGCTTGAATGGGCAAATGAAAGAATTTTGGGGAGTGAATTCACTCACAGGGTCACCTTCGGAGGAATCAGTCAGTGCCTCGATGGGCTTGTCATTGGGATGGTTACCACCCTCCTGGCACCTCTATATGTCTAGGGAGCTGTCACATAGCTGGACAATGCCTAGGTGACCTAACTGTGCCCGTAACATTGCCCAGGCAAAATAAGACATCTCATTGGTTGACTTCCCTGAATTTACAGAAGCATTCATGCCTCAGGATTTGCTACTTTTGGTTGGGCCATACCTTAAGATATTGCAATAAGCTGCCCATCAGAGATCTTTGTCCTTGTCCTTGATAACAGGCCAGCCCTTGATTATCTTTTAGCTGAGCAAGGAGGGGTCTGTGCTGAAGCCAACACCTGCTGTACCTAGATTCACACTCCTGGAGAAGTGCAGAACTCAGTTACTAAAGATCATAGAGCAAGCCACTTGGCTTAACAAGGAGACTCCTTCGGAGGGGTCTTTCTTGGACTCGTTCCATTTTGATTGGCCTGGGTCCTAGGGACCATGGCTCTGAAGTGTGCTCCAAACAAGAGGAATTATCCTGCTTATCATAACGGTCATAGTCTCCAAGCGCACTGCATTCTCTCAAGCCACCAGGCATGCAAACCTGCCGAGCAAATGATCTCCCTCTGAAGAGTAGATCGTTGGAAAAGGAACAAAGAGAATGACTGACTTCGAGATTGTGAACCCGAAGTTGTGGTTTGTGAAGCTCACAGAGATTAAAGCAAAAAAAGTCATGACCTGCGGAATACCACACAAAGGATCAACAAAATTTCACAAAAAAGCTGCAGGTACTGCGGAGCAGTAGCTGAGAGAGGGGCGGATGCTTTCTGTTTTGATTACACTTCCCAGTAGAGAGTCTGGTCAAAATGGGAGAGCTGTTAGGAGGAGACAGTGGGCCCATAATGGAGTCACGTAGGCTAACTCCCCCCAAGACTTAAGACCTGGCCTGGCTTCGACTTCTCCCTGAAATGCAACCTTTAACACACCAACATGGTTTCCTGGTCTACACTAAGAGCTCATCTGCGGACAGACCCTGTTCATTCCCCTCAGAAGGGTGACCTTGCCCAAAACAATGCGTTCTTAGCTAGTAATTTCTCTGTTTCTCCTCCCTCTCTGCCTTTGAAAACCTTCCCTTTCTGTTACCCCCTTCCTATCTGCTGGAGTCCTGGGATGCTGCCTGATGCATGAGCCATCCGATAATGCCCATCAGATCTTGCAAATATACTCAGTTGGTTTTTTTGTTATTGAATAGGATAAATTCCATTTGTTTTCTACCACAAAGTTTTGACACTTGACGATTTCAGTGTATTTGGTGTATGTATATAAGTGCATATCTATGTGTAAATTAAGAATATATATACACACACGTACATATACATCTCACAATATACATATGTGTGCATGTATATTCTTAATTTATACCTATCTACAAATTTTCAAACAAGACACAATTTCCTTTGTAGTTAGATATATTCTGTGTATTATTCTTTGTTCTAATTTACACTTTTACATTTCATTTAGCAGTAAACAACTGAAGCATAATGTGTCCATAAAAGGCAATTATCCTAACAGTTCTAATTATGTTGTAACACTTGCTCTTTCTTCCTTAAGTGTATGTGTATACAAATGTTTGCTTTCTTCGAGAAAACCACTGAAAAACATGTAGACAGAAAATATGTTTAATAATTCACTCATTTGGGAGAATGTCACTTTTCCAAAACAAAATAATAAATCTTTGTAATTTCAAAATGTTGAAAATAAAATTTCCAGTCAAAAGATAGCTTAATTATCAAAATAAGTGAATAGTCAGCTTTAAATGGCCTTTCTCAATTAAAAAAAAAGTATTCATTATTACATGATATTTTTAAAAGTTTGATAATACAGATATCTGGTAAGAGGTAATTTTTCTTTCCAAAACAAACAAACAAATAAAAAACCTGGCCCCTTATTAATTTCTTATATTCTAACAGCCAGGTAAAAAGTTAGCAAATTGCCTCAAAATCTAATTAAATACTCTACACCAAAACAAAATCTCATCCTTCTTACAGTGCCTGTGTTAAGGAAGAGGAATACTAGAACTGACAGTGAAACATTTTTTTTTTATTATTTTAACTCCGATTTGTTGTTTATGACAAAATCTTGATTTTCAAGGTGGCGTGTTTAAACATAATTTTCACTAATGGATGTAAAAGAACTCTGTGCCTAAAATTGAAAGACCCCTCCCCTAGTAGACAGATAGGATAACTAACCGCTTGTTTGCTTTTCTGTAAATCGCTGGCTTTTAGGTATAAGATTAGGTTATTAATTGTGTGATTAATTGCTTATTAATTGCTCTTTTGCCTTTCTGTAACCCCTTGGCTTATAGAAATAATAGAGACGCCATGATGGCATTCCTCCCTTCCCCCTTCTTGTTCCCCTTCCCCGCCTCTCCTTTCGCGCGGGCGGGCCCTCATAACCAATCAGCTTGTTCCCCCTTCCCGCCACTCTCTTCGCGCGCGCGGGTCCCTGGAGCCAATCCGCAAACTCCAAGTATGCCTTTTTCAAAGTTCAAACTGTCAACCAATCAGTTGCGCCCCACCCAAAACTTGTTTGTACCTTCCTATAAAAGACCCTGCTTCTCTCCGGTCGGTGTGCTCGGTTAGCTGGAGCTGCCGAACACCCGCCGGTACCTGCGTGACAATAAACCTCTTGCTGTTTGCATCCAGTGGCAGTGTTGGATTCTTGGGTAAGGGGATCCGCGGGTCTTTCAAATATATTTGTACTTCTCAAAAGACCTACGCTTTGAATGTTAAAAAGCATAATCTCTATAAATGAAGTGGTATAGCTCTTACAGTTTGATAATTTTGAAACTGTAGAAAAACTTTTAGAAGCCCAAATGGGTTTTCTTCCCCAAAGGAACATGTGCCCATTGAACTAGTCCCCCTCACCCTGGAATGAATGGCATTCCTCCATCAGGGGGGCTAACAAATGGAAGGGTCTCAGGGGCAGGGTGTTTTCTAAACCACAAAGACTAACAACCAGGAATGCTGGTTGCTAAAAAAATGAAACAAAACAAAACAAAAAACTCTTATTTAATTCTATTTTCATACTGTTTCCTGAAAGTTTTCATGCTGTTCAAAACTGAACCAGTCCTTCTAAACATGAATGCACTGAGAATAGTGTTTACACCAAAATAAGCATTTACCCACCCAGTAAGGCTAGCTAGTGTGGCTTCCTTCCCATTCTACCATATGCCCTGCAGGGAAGGGTTATGGCTGGTGAATGGACTTTTGCTTCTGCTCCTATTCCCTCATCCTCCCTGCCCCCAAGGAGCAGCTAGAGGCTTCCACCATTCACCCTTGAGTGATCTAGCTCTTTTGTGCATTTCCCTCTCATCCATACTCTCAGCAAAACAAAAACTTACTTTGTATCTGAGAGACACAATAGTCAATAAACTGTGATTCCCTTTGTTCACAGAAAGCATTTCCAAATAGGACAGTGGTGCTCATGCAAAGAACACAGATGATATCATTGGAAGGCTATGGAATGCCAGAGGACATCTTGGTAGAAGCAAAGTAACCATTCTCAAGAAATTCCCCACAAGTCGTCAGTTTATCACAGAAATGGCTATCCTTTAGAGTTTTAGGAAATAAACAAAAAGATTTCTATAATAACCCTTAAGTTTGATATAAAAACAGATGTACTATTACCCAGAGTTGTATGGAATCAATAAAGAAAACTCTGTGTCTAAAACAATAAACTACCAGAGGTGTAATTACCATTTTGAAAGAGATGAGAATTTGCTACAGTGCCGCAAGTCTCACAGATCAACGTTACCTCACAGTCATATCTCTTCATTCGGGGCTACTGTGAGCCCATAGACTGATCCACTAGAGAGTAGTCAGAAACACAGAAAAGAAACCACAGCAACAGACCTGATTTCCTTCTCTAAGAGAGTGAAGGCGAAATATGAGGAAGAAAAACATATACAGGAAAATGTTTCATTTTATACTTATTTCTATACCTCTAATTTGGTCATTTTACTAGAAATGATTTTAAGATGAGTACTAACAAATGTATATTTCTTCTTTTAATGGTGAAGGGGGTAGGTCTGCAAAAACCAACAGTTAACATTAAGTCGTTGTTAGTTGTCTTACAAACGTGGCACTTTAAGCTTTGTTCTTGGTGTTCCTGTTGAGTCCATTGGCCACTACAAACCCCGCACATCACCTGTGATAATTTTCTTGAGCAATTATTTACTAATGGCTAAAGCATGACTTTGCATTTGAAAGTTGAGGTGGAAGGACCGTAGAAGGGAATTGTCGAAACAAGCTTCATATTTCTGCAGAAGTCCCTCCAGATTACCACAGTTTGCTTTGGGCAAAGAGTGACTCAGACCAAAGAATTAGAAGTACAACTAACTGGAAATTATTGAATCTTTAAATGAGTCTAAAAATGGGTTAAAAAAAAAACCTTATTGGCATGAAGTGAAACAATGCAAGAGTTTTTTACTGGGACTAAAGGCTGCAGATGGTTGGTTATGAAGAAGTGATCATCAGAAAATGTCCCAGCTGGTCTCTCCCCTATGGGAAGACTTGTCTGCTTCCCTTCACCCTGCCAGCAAGCAGGCGCAGGTCCAGAGGTTTCGATGATCAGTATTTCAGCTGTGGTCTTCCACTGCCAACATCTGTCTCCTATCTCCTGTCCAGCTTGAACTGGACATGAACTGTTCTTTCCCATCTTTTCTCCTATAATTTCAACCCAGTGAAGCCCCAAACTACTCTGCAAACTGCAATATTCCCTGATTTTCCCCAATGTTCCAGTCCTTTCTGGAAAAAAAAAAAAGAAGTTTCACTGGAGGCAGATACTCCCTTTATTTCAATCTGGATTTTCCTAAATTGCAATACTTTCCTTGTTCTAAATACCCTGGATTATGAAAAAGGATCCTGGGTCAGGCTCTATAGGGCCTCTTCTGGACTTCTTCTTCTTTTTTTTTTTTTTTTTAACACCACTTTTCTCACATTCAAGATACTATTGCCAAATCACTTCCATGGCATCAAACAGTTTTCCAATGGAGTTTCACCTGCAGATCACAGTTTTCTCCTGCCCTTCATCTCCTACAGTCTATAATCTCTGTATCTATAAGAGTCACATTAAAGATTAACCTGGCTCCAAGAATCCCAAACCCCTCCCTGTCTCTCTCTTTTTTTTTTTTTATTTAATTAATTTATTTGAAAGTCAGTGAGAGAAGAGGGCACGAGCAGGGAGGAAGAGCAGATGCAGAGGGCGAAGCAGGCTCCCAGCTGAGCAGAGAGCCTGATGCGGAACTCGATCCCAGGACCCTGGGATTATGACCTGAGCTGAAGGCAGACGCTTCATGGACTGAGCCACCCAGGCGCCCTCCCCATCACTTCTTTTTTTGACTTTTGGTTGTGGAAACGTCTTCAGCCTCAAAGTATGTTACATCCAACATCTTCAGTATAGATCTTCCCCTTCCCAATCCCAACCTCTCTCCATCTTCAATGAGTCAGTAACTACTTGGACCCTCTGTGTCCGAATGCCCTGTCTATATGTGGCGACATATCCTAGGGAGAATCACAATACAGACATCTTGATATTTCCTTCTCCACTCCTCTTTTCAACATGGTGAATCCTCTTTCTTGAGCTGAGTTTTCTGGGATGGAGAAAATCTGGCTAGGCTGAGAGCCTGCTGCCAACGAAGCCAGAATGGTATGATAATCAGGATTTATTTGAGGTCTGTGAGCTAATCAGGCCTGAAGGAAAAGAATTTTCGTAAAGGAAAACAGTAAGAGATAACACTGAAAAGAAGGCGAATCCAGATAAGAAAGCCAGATACTTTGTACTTAACCTGTGAGACAAAAGTCACTGAAGGCTTTTGAGCAGGGATCTGACTTGACCAAAGAAATTTTGGGAAAACAAATTCGGTGACAGCATCAAGAAAAAGGAAGACAAGAGAAATCATCTCATGAACAATGAAGTGACTGTTCAAAGTTATCTAGCCAAGAACGGCCTCATCTCTGCATTATACACTGCTACAGGCATCACATCTGTCATCAAACATTTCACAAAACAGACAGTCTCTCTTACTTTATGTATTTCAGGATGGAATAGATACTTATGTATAAGAAATACCCAGCAAACTCGAATCTGTGCACCTGTACTTGAAATTTTTCACTCCCAAATAATTTAGTGTTTTACTATAAATAGGAGTGTAAAGGGAATTGATATCCAGATAGATATTAGAGTTAAAGGGAAAAGATAGAACTCAGGAAAAGAAATTGGCAACATGGTTTCATTCCATTGTCCCCAGTCCCAGTTTCCCCCATTCATTACAGCAGAGTGAAGCGCTCTGTTTCAAAGTGGAAAGCACAGTGATGTCATTTAGTTCAATGGACACATTTCCCATGGAAGAAAAGTGGGGCTGAAAGCAACGGGGATTTATTTGATTTCTCAGCTGGCTGGCAGAAAACCAGGATTCTAACTGGAGTAGGTAAGTTATCCTCTCAGGTTCTGAGAAAAAGGAAGAAGAAAGAAGAAAGAAAGAAGAAGGAAGAAGGAAGAAGGAGGAAGAGGAGGAATTAGAGGAGGAAGAGGAAGATGAAGGAGGAGGAAGAGGAGAAAATAATAATAATAATAATAATAAAAGTTATAGAAGCTGAGGAAATACAACTGCTTTGTTTACTGTCTGATGATGCCTCATCTTTTAACCATACTTCTCCATGAAATCCCACTCAGCACACAAGATCCATTTCTACATGGAGGAAGGCTACTGTAGACCCGCCTTGTTTAAAAGGTCCTTGCTTCCCCCACTCCATTTATCTTGCTGATACCTCTCCAACAGCTGTCTGGCTTTCAAAGCTCAGCCTACTTTCCCAACCCTCTAGGAAGCCTTGTCTTGTGACCACCACTACCTGAGCGTCTCCTCTACAGGGCTGGAATGCACACCTGTAGGCAGTCCCATGCAATTCACCCCTAACTGGGTTTAAGCCTCCTTACATTCTTCTTAAGCATTTAATTTTTACCCTTCGCTTTTCCCCCAGAGTCTAAACTCTGAGTGGGCAGGATTTAGCTCTTGCACCTTTTTGTATTCCTAGTGCCTGATGAATGACTTATGCACAAAAACTAAGGCAGAGGGAGGGAGTGACGTCAGGGTGGATCTCTAAGCACTTGCTGGTTTCCATGGAGTCGCGCAGGAAGGAGCAGGAGCGTCCAGCAACAATGCTTTGGTTTTAGCAAGCCTCCAAAACTTCAGAGGAAAGAAGAAAGCGACATGCACGTCCAAAGCAACGTTAAGTCAAAGAGAACAATCCGCTTTTTTTTTTCCTCTGTCAACCAACCACATTATTAAACCTCCAATCACCCCCAAATACAAAGAAATAACATGACTTGTTATTTAAGTTTGGAGCCAGAGCATTCAAACGCTAGAATAGGCAACACTTTCTTCTCTTATTCTTTAATTATCTATTCCCCAAAACAGTTAAGGAAAGACATTTTATTTGAAACTATAAAACAAAAAGGGGGGCCTTTCTCTGAAGATTTAAAGCTGAAAGATGTAACCTTTCACCAACCTTCTTCGTCAGCCTGTAATTTTTCCATAGTTAGTCCTGTCAGCTGTTGTTTATTGATTTCTCAGAAATGTATTCTGTATAGCGTAGCGCTGAACTGCCGACCTCCCACTGCACGCGTACTCTGCAATTTCAGGGTGAAGAGGAGGAGGGGGACCTGAGGTTGCCTGGGAGCAGGACAGCAACATCGCTATGTGATTAAGCAGGCAATGTCTCTCACACAATGCCACTGCCGTGGATTTTCCGTTCTCCCAACAAAGCCACCTGCTAATCCCTCATACGTAGCTTGGGGATAATTTCCACAGAAACATTTCTGTGGATATTACATGGGCCTTAAAGAAGAGGCAAGGATGTGCCTCTTAGAAATGGGGACAGTCGCACAAGAGGGAAGGCACTTGGCAGCCCAGGCATCAGAAGGCAATGATGGAGAGGAATTCAAATTAATAAAAAGAATCAGGATTGATTCTTCTTCTAGCGTCTTTAACCATTAGACAAGAATTTATCACTGGAAATTTACACAATGTATGAAATAATTTAAGATGTAGTTTTGCACGCAGTGTTAAATTTCAGGGTTTAGAATGAAGATTCCTGTGGTGGTCACATTGACATTGAAACAGTGGGTCCCACTCCACTATTCTATACTGCTAGCTCTCTTCATTCTCCACAACAATGGACCTCAATCGCGGTGTCTCATATATTTGACTAATTCCAATTTTTCCTTATTTGTTAGGTCAGCATGAGAACTGGCTGAGAAGCCCTCTTTGGGATCTAGTCTCACCTGATGGCTTTGCAAAGCACCCACAGGCAAGTCATTTGACTCTGCTATGTCTTGATTTCACCTGAAAAAGACACCGCCTATTTACCTGACTCATTCAAGAATGTTCCAAAATTACAGACAGGATTCAGCATCAAGGGCTTCTCAGCATAAGCTAGTTGGAAAAATTAAAGGTGGTGTTTATGTAACAAATATCTGCTCACAAAATTAGTCCAATGGTCCAAGCTTGCCTGATCATAAGAACTGCTCCCAGTTGTAAAAATGCAGATTTCTAGGTCCCACCCCTGAAATTTGAAATCGGCAGGTTGGATGTGGTCAAGAGTAATGGTGTAGAGGGTAGAGGGACAAATACATTTTTGTGCAGTTTCTTGGTTCTCAGAGAATTTAATAAATAGCCATCTGGTGATACTGTTTAATTTCCAGAAGGAGGGGTTAGGATGCAGTGTTTCCATTTGGGTAAAGTTGACAATACCCTACAGAGAAGTGAAATGGAAATTAAACCTATAAAACCTTTTGAGAACAAAATAATGTAGGTTATCTAACGGGGATGAGTTTCCTGAAGTAAGAGTGCAGAGAGTCCTGACTAGAGTCAGAAAATTTCTCAGAGAATATCCATATTCAAATCCATGCTAAGATAAAAAAACAGATACAGGGGTGCCTGGGTGGCTCAGTGGGTTAAGCCGCTGCCTTTGGCTTAGGTCATGATCTCAGGGTCCTGGGATCGAGTCCCGCATCGGGCTCTCTGCTCAGCAGGGAGCCTGCT
Organism: Mustela nivalis; assembly: GCF_964662115.1. Classification (NCBI taxonomy): domain Eukaryota; kingdom Metazoa; phylum Chordata; class Mammalia; order Carnivora; family Mustelidae; genus Mustela; species Mustela nivalis. The sequence goes on along the minus strand of NC_139033.1, from coordinate 75,416,700 downwards.
TCCTCCTCTCTCTTTCTCTGCCTGCCTCTGCCTGCCTCTGCCTACTTGTGATCTCTCTCTGTCAAATAAATAAATAAAATCTTAAAAAAAAAAAAAAACAGATACAAAAGACCCTTATACCCTTGGGCCACTTTTGGTCCATCTCTTGAGGACCTGTGTGAGTAGTGTGGTTGGCACAGAAGATGAGAGCTGGGCTGGTGTTTCGTTGACTCAAGAGGCCTCGTACTTCCACGAAGGGGACCCAGAGCTCCACAGCCATCATAAAATCTGGACTCTGGGAACACCATGGCTTTAGGAATACCAGGTCCTGCTAGATTTCACCCTCATCTTTTGAAAACAGGACCCAAAACATAGCAGCTTTGACTCTCAAAAAAGCCAATCAATAAGTAGGAGGAGAACTTGCCTTCACCCCATGCCCTTTTGATCTAGACTTACAACAATGATTTTGATGCAAGGACTTTCTAATATATTTGTGATTCATCAAGAATAGGAAGGTCAGGGGCGCCTGTGTGGCTCAGTGGGTTAAAGCCTCTGCCTTCGGCTCGGGTCATGATCTCAGGGTCCTGGGATTGAGCCCTGCTTCGGGCTCTCTGCTCAGCGGGGAGCCTGCTTCCCATCCTCTCTCTCTCTCTACCTGCCTCTATGCCTACTTGTGATCTCTGCCAAATAAATAAAATCTTAAAAAAAAAAAAGAATAGGAAGGACAGATGGGGGGATGCCTCATCATGTAATATGCAAATGTTTTCTGCTAAACATTCATTAGGCTGATAGGACTGTGGCAACTCACACACAGAAACACTGATGATGGCTATGCACAACTATTACTCTTAAAATAAAGTTTTATAAGGATGTTGAGATTTCTCTGAGATCTCTTCCAAATATTTATACATGTTTACTTGAGACAGAGGACATGATCTAGCAGTAATTCATGGAGTGGTAGCTCTTAGCCATGTAAAAATAGATTGTTCTAATTGATAGTCAAAACACACACAATCTCTGCCAATTGCAGGAGCTGGTTTGCAAGGTCTCAAGGTCATCCTTCCAACAAAGCCACACTTGGGCCTTCAGGGACCATATGCAGCCATCATAAGACTAAGGGATCATAATCCTTATATCTCGCACCCCTAAGTTACCCTAAAACCAAATAAACTCAGTTCCTGCTTACAGGCAGAGCTCCACAGATCCTGCGGGGGATGCTCAGAAGGCTAGCCCCATCTCTGAGACAGGTTTGTCCTAGAGCTCCTGAAATCACTTAGAAAGGAAAGAAAAGCCATTTATTCCATAATTCAAAAGGAAAAGGCTTATGATACGAAAGGCAGATTGAGGCAGTGCTTAAGTATAAATGAATTTCAGCTGCACAATAATAATATAGTAATGATAATACAACTATTGGTAACTGCAATCAGGAGGTACAAGAAAGCAGGCACCCCAGGAGGTACCTAGGCTTCTAAATTAGGAGAGGCTACCCTTGATGTGACAAAAAGGCAGTCTTCTTCAACGAGAAATTTCACTGGAGGTGGCAGCTGGAGTCTTGGAGGCAAACCTGTGATCCCACTCACTGGTAAAATTCAGGGACAGTCTTCACGTGGCCGAACCACAGTTTATCCATCTATACAATGGGAACTATGTCAACCATGGCCATAATCTGGGAGTTCGATGGAATTACTGATGCAAAAGCATTTTGAATGCAGACAACTGTGCATTGAAGTGAAGCACTATCTGGGCATCAGAAGGCTAGAGCGAGAGAAGAAAAACCTCGAAGAGATAGGACTTTGTCAAAAGTGAGCCTGTTTGCTCTAACAGGATAAAGACAATATGCAGTACCTGAAGCTATTTCAGTTACGTAGCTAGTACATTAGTGGCCCTTCCTGAGAGATTTTGTTCGTTCATAGCACAGTTGACATGATTATGGAAGGGGATCGCTTGACTGAGATCTACCTGTTCCAAAGCTTTGTTACCCTGCCTTTAGGTGTATTGTCACGCAAGCCACCAACCGTGCCCAATGGACCATTCTTTCAAAAAGCTCTAAAATAAATTTAACATTCAGCTATACAAGCGGCAAACATGATTTTGGAAAATACAATATAGTGCGTGCTTATCATTTACATAACCAGACAGCTGGAGTCTACCGAAATGCAAATCCAGTCCCTACTTAAATGCACCCAAAAAAATCTTCCTCATTGAAAAGCAAGGGTGAAGGAGAAACATTGAAGGGAAAAGATTTATCAACGGATACAAAGCTTACGGAAATTAAAACAAATTCAAGTGTCCTCTAAAAGTAGGGTGGGGGTTGAGTTTCTTCATATGATTCTGGATTTATTCTGACTTCTGCCACAAGCTAAGAGCTGTCCTCATGGTTTCTTCTAGCTTTGTGAAATGTATGGCAATTCATTGTTAAAGCATCTCTTCTTGCTCCAGTGCTACAGGCTTTTCCTCAATCGGACTTTCTTCCGTCACGTTAGATGTCAGCCATCTTCGGAACTGAACTATGGGGGCTGCAAAGGGTACGGAACGAGGCCCACACCCTCCCCATCTTCGTATTACCCAGTTACAAGGCTGTGAGAGCAGCTTTTACATTTTCTTTTCTTTTTTTCTTTTTTTAAGTCCACTAGATAAGCAGGCAAACAGCCAGTCAAAATATGCTAACTAGTGCCACATGTTATCAATATGAATTGCCAGAGCAATTTTCCTATCCAGTTCTCTACAAGATAGACACCACTCACATGGCAGACACACACACACACACACACACACACACTTTACATTAAAAACAGGGAAAAATCCGTAAACTACAGAATTACAGTGATTTGATGTTTCTTCATTATTTTAAAACAAGGGCTTTATATAACATACAACCTCTCAACCCTCACTCTAAATGACTGGCTGCTTTCAATTTAAAGCCCAAATCACTTTTAGCCTTCAAAACAATCTTTGATTCACTCTCAAATCAGAGAAAGTGATTTGGATTAGAGAAATTCAAAGCACAGCTGAGACCCGCCCCCACCCCCAGGCCTTTGTTCTGAGGCCCACATGGGGGGGCTGAGGCTCACGGAGGTTTACAGGTCAGTCCCAGAAGAAAGAATTACCATTTTCCCCCTCAGAGGTATGTACCTTCTCTACAGGCAATGCCTGGCCATCAGAAAAGTTTCAGTTAAATGCTTTTCAAGTCTGGAAGAATTCACTCAGCTCCCATTTGCCAGAACTATTATTATACTCCTGGAGCTTCTGGCAGGAAGCAAGTGACTGAACTTGGTGCTCCCCTGGGGAAGAAAAGGAAAGTGAATATTTCTCTTCTTTTTTTTACATAAGCTTCCTTAAACAGAATGGTCCCAGGCAGAAGGCCAAGAGGCAGCCCAAGGAGCACAGAATTAGGGGGGCCACCTTGTAGGTCACAGGCCCTTAGCTGTAGATTACATGAAGCTGTTGGACTAGGGTGTACCTACATGGATGCAAAGAAATACACACTCTCTTAAAATCTTTAATGTTCGTAACTAATTAACTCCCAGGGATTTAGTTTAGTGCGTTGCGCCACAGCTAGGACTGTTTGGCTGAGGTTTACTTCTTGCTCTGTCTCTGTGATCTTCAAGATGGCAGGAGGGAATGGTCTGGTCTGTCCTTCACTGAGCAAATGTGAGAGGTTCAGAGGAGACCTGCAAGTGTAGGAACCAGGTGCTCTGGTGGAGGAGGGTGTCTCTCTCTGTCATCTGGAGAACACTGGTTCTGGGGTCTAGAAATGAGATGCCCACTTTGCCAGCTCTCTTTCTCAGCCACAGCAAAGTAAGAAGCACTCTGGATAATAAACACCCCAGAGCAAGCATGAGACTATTCTACATATTCCATTTTACTTTTTGATCACAGTAGAAAATATTTTCTTATTTTTAAATTTTTACTATTTTTTAAAGATTTTATTTATTTATTTGACAGACAGAGATCACAAGTAGGCTAAGAGGCAGGCAGTGGGTGGGCAGGCTCCCCACTGAGCAAAGAGCCCAAAGTGGGGCTCAATCCCAGGACCCTGGGATCATGACCTGAGCTGAAGGCAGAGGCTTTAACCCACTGAGCCACCCAGGCTCCCCCCAGTAGAGAATTTTTAGAGGATGTTACTTCATACTTCAGTTTTTAATAGAAGAGAAAAATTTGGAATTAAAAAAATACTCCCCAGGGACGCCTAGGTGGCTCAGTTGGTTAAGTGTCTGCCTTGGGCTCAGGTCATGATCTCAGGCTCTTGGGATTGAGTCCCGTATTGGGCTCTTTGCTCAGTGAGGAGCCCACTTCTCCCTCTGCCTCTGCCCCCTCCCCCTGCTCATTCTCTCTCTGAAATAAATAAATAAATAAAATCTTAAAAAAATAATCCTCAAACCTGTGGGCCCCTTGACTTGCTGGTCATGTTGGTGAGTAGAGATGCATGAACATTTTTGACCCCTCATGGCAGCCGGAGGATTGAGATCATGGGATGATGAAGTGAAATTCGCTTTACCTCACCTATGTTGAGAAGTAATTATTTACTGGTTCCCAAACTTTAGAATGCCTCAGAATCACCATAAGAACTTGTTAGCCCAAGACTGGTGGGCCCATCACCCAGCGTCTCTGAGTCTCTGGGCTGGGGGTCTGAGAATTTGCATTTCTAGTAAGTTCTCAGATAATGTTGATATATATGGCTGGTCTGGGGACCATACTTGGAGAACCCATCATGGTAGAATATATAGGGCTGGTGCTCACAAGAACCGAGAAACAACACACCCAGTTCCTCCCGGCCACACTTCTCTTTCTTATGAGGATTTTTCATCCCATGTCAGGATCTGATGACCTAAGGTTGTGTCATTTCTGCCACTGGCTTAGATGCCCACCTACACAATAGCAGTTGTTAGTGGGTGCTAAGTAGTCAGGATATGTTTAGGTCAAGTCATTTCTGGTAAGGAAGTGCTTGGTCTGCTACCTGAACCTATCAGTCTGTCTCTCTATCTGTCTGTCTATCTATCTATCTCTCTCCTGAGGGTAGGAGAGTCTTTCCCTTCTCAGGGCTTGATTTTCAGCATTAATGAGATTTTTAGAAACCAAGCTCACATAAGAAAAGGAAGACAGAAACTATGTGCATATATGTACACCTGGCATTCAGGCCCCTAAACATCTATTATTCGTTGCCCATTCCATGTGTGCAGTTTTTCTGCCTTGGGGTAGGGCTTCATAAATCTAAATGCAGCTTGAAGGTGAGTGGGTGGATGGCCTTTAATTTTCCTATTATCCATCCCATGTGGTCCATGGATGGCCAAAATAATCAAGAGCCGTTTTCAACATTTAACAATAACTCTTTTTAAATTCTGAACCTTAATGACCTTAGCCGAGGCAGCCCTGTTGAGGAAAGGAAAACATCAGTTATAATTCATAGCAGGCACTGACAGTGAACTCCGAGCTAGAGACAGAAATGTATGCGTTACCTGTAGTAGATACGATTTGTTCAGTAAGGCCTGTCTTAAAGCCTTCTGCCTACCGGTTTTCCATAAACCTGACAGTCACCTGACATTGGCAACCTCATCAGGCCAACTGGCTGCTGGGGTTCAGGACAGAGGGGACATCAGCAGTGACCCGGCCTGGCTCTTCCCCGAGGAAAGATCAGCGCAGAGATAGGAGTGTGTGGCCCACGGGCAATGCAGACTTGCCCACATGAATCTTGGAATCATTCCATAATTACTTCTAATTTTGGAATATGTATCTCAGGAGAGCCCTCCAAAGTCACAAAAGTCTGTGTGAAGACTGGCGGAGAGGCAGATCCAAAACAGCACCTTTCCTCCTGATGTCCATCAGCACGGATTGCCTGAGTCTAGTCTCAAAGGTGATATTGTTAATTTCCAGTAGAACTTCCAGAAAACCATTCAGGCCAGACATATAACGACACACACACTTCACTGTCACCATGGTTTGGGCCATTCAAAGCTGAGGAAGGAGCAGTATTTGGCAGCAAAGCCACCTGTACCCTCAAGAAGAACAAGAGCTCCACTGTGGAATTTCTGAGGGGCCTACGATTTTGTGCCCTAATAGAAGACACAGGAGTGAGAAGTTCCAGCCCTACTTGGCAAGAGTCTTCATGGTTTGTTCCTTCACCAGCACTGTCACAGGAAGTGAGGGAAGGAGGCAGCTGCAGGGCTGATTGAGTTCAGGCATGTGCTGAACCAGGCACCCCACTCTGCCGTCTCAAGCTTCCATGGCTCACTCTTCCACCCCGGATCAGACACTGCAGCATGCTTTAAAAGGCCGCGTCTCACTCAAGATCTTGGAACGGTTGTTTCTCTCCTCAGTGGCCACCATGGTGTTCACCAATCTATCCCATCCACCATTCTTCACATGCCTTGAAGCTGCTGGCTGTGTTCCAACTCGAGTAGTTTGTTCAAGAGCCTGCCGCCACTGAAGAAGGTGAGTTAAGTCTTTGGAGAAGCTGTTGGCTGTTGTAAAAGCTGACTACTTTGTTGACTTCCCCTACAGGAACATTTAGCAGAGACTGCCATTCAGGATGAATTGTTTTCTCTCTTCCTGGGGCTCCATGATGTATGGTTCCCATTGGATGAGGCGGCCTTTGTAAGGCACGCCTCTGTGTCTATCAAACTTGGTCTAGGGTCACCTGGGTGGTTCAGTAGGTTAAGCGTCTGACTTGTGATTTTGGCTCGGGTAATGATCTCAGGGTCATGAGATTAAGCCCCTTGTCTGGCTCTATGCTCACTGGAGAATCTGCTTGGGCTTGGGATTTCCTCTCTCCCTCTACAACCACCCCTGCCATCACCCCACTTCTCTAAAATAAATAAATAAATCTTTAAAAAAATATATCCTTAGTCTGAAAGGTAGGTCAAAGATCCTTAGATTAATGTCCATAAACATGAATATTTATATATAAGGGTCCTATTTCCAGCTGAATTATAGAGGGCAGTTATTTCTTTGCTTAACTAAGGCTCTGTCCCATATCGATAATAATTTTTGCATAAAAATGTGAATCGACTTGAGGCTTTCATAAGAAGTAAGAATCACATTATTCAAATATATTTGTAAAAATCCAAACAGATTATTTTTTATTGATGCATATAGTAAGATCATAACAAATCAAAGAGTGCAGCATAAACAAATGGATTTGATTAATAACAAACACATGTCACTTTAATACATGTGTTTTCTAACAGTTTAACTCATACAGACTTTTTTAAAAGCAGTACAATTTTCAGCTATTTGCAAATTAAATGTATGTTTCTGGCATTGATGATTGTGATGGCTAATTTTCTGTGTCAACTAGACTGAACCATAGGATGCCCAAACAGTTAGCCAAACATTACACTTCTCAAGAGTCTGTTCATCTTGAGAATCTGAAACATCATGGATATTTCTTATGATGGGTTGTTTCTTACATCATGTCCATAAATTATGGACTTCCTACACCTAAGCCTTTTCAGCATTCACTGCTCGTGTTTTTCTGGGATTCAGGAACCACAGGGACCATCGGCAAAAACCTTAGTGTCACACAGTTACTAATGGAAACAAGCTCTCTTGAGTTAGGCAGCTAACACCTCATTAGCTTAAAACAGAGCCCAACAAAAGACGTTCTACATGAAGTTGCTGGAATGGGTTGCTACCCAAAAATATAAATCTGCTTCATGCAGCTGGCTTCCTTCTTTAAGGAAAAGTCCTTGCTGCAAGGATGTTGATGAAATTAAGACCATGGCTTCTATTAGGTGCTACCTCCTTACAAACAAATAGTTGTCTTCCTTTAATAGTCAGTTCTGAACACTGTCTTAAATTCGTTTTTATCCTCCCTTCCTTCCCTTCTTCCTTCTGTCCTTCTTCTCTTCTTTTCTGCCCTCCCCAATCACGAGCCTTTGTCCTGTCCCAAACAATCGTAACTCCATTAACATTACTGCCAAAGTCCCCCCCAATCTTCAAGCTTTTAAAAGTGCTGTGTCCCTGGAATGAAGTCTACACCCTCTGCTTTGCACTATTCCTCAGTTAAAGAATGGTGGCCAACACACTTGGTCTTTAAAAGAGGGTGGGGTGTGAAGGGTTTTCAAAGAGAATTTTTTTTTTCAACACCCCCAATTTTTTCATAATATTTCCTCTGGTGTCAGGGCACAAGTAGGAAAGCAAATTAGGAATGTCATTCATGGTTATTTCATTCTCAATTTTAATACAGTGATACTAACTGGAAGAACCTAAATTCACTGATTCCACCAAATTACACTCAATTATACTGGGTCAGTAAGCTTCAAGCAAACCAGGAGCTTAATCTGAATCATTTCCAAAAGGCCTCCATTAGCTACAACAATCATTCATGTAAGAAACCATTAAAAACACCCTGTCACCTGCAAAATGCGCCACACTGAGACAAGTTTCCTACAATCCACCTGGACCCCTGCCCCCAAGGCCTCACCATCATTTATACACACAGAAAAGGGGTGACATGAACACACAGAATATTCTTGGGAGGAAAAAGGCAACTTATTAAAAGGCACTGTGCAGGGGGAAGGCACTCCTGTCTAGGTGACTGGTGCGGGCTATGTGCAGGCGAGCCTCCTGTGTTTGACGATCATCTCGGTTAAACTGCAGCAATGAAACATTTCGAGAAGCAAACACGGTCCACGCTTTGCACACACACAACCACATACATCATTTCACCTTATTTCAATCTAATAAATTTTATTTGAATATACACTGATGCAACAGGCAAGGCATAGGTAAATATCTAAGAGAAGGTACCGTTTTCTCTAACATTTGGTGTTAGTGATAGTTATTAACTCCACAGTTGGTCTTCCCTGGGCTTTCACTGAACTCAACCTAAAACGTCACGGGACCTAAATCCGACGTGCATTGAAATCCCTTCAAATCCAAACAGATTCTTGTACATGAGAGTTCACTGCAGCACCAGAAAGAACCCAAATGCCTATTGAGAGGGAAAGAGATACACAAAATGGGTTCTATCCATACAACGGAGTATTATCTAGCCACTAAATGAATGAGATTCTGATATATGGCACAACACGGATGAACCTTTCAAACACTATGCTGAAATGAGTCAGACACAGCAGAACAAATACCGTATGGTGACCCTTATGAAGGGCTTATATGAAGTCCTTCCTTATATGAAGGACTGAGTAGGCACATTTGAAGAGACAGAAATAGAAGGAGGTTACCGGAGCCTAGGAGTGAAGAAAGAAGTGGAAGTTAGGTTGAATGAGTCTTTTCACGGGGGATGACAGCAGTGTCAGGAGTATAGACAGTAGTGAAAGGCAACACAGTGAAAGTATTTAATGCCACCGAGTTACCCACTTGTGGATGGGAAAAATGGTACATGTTATGTGTATTTTACCACAATGAAAAAAAAAAATTAAAAGCCCTCACTAGGGACTCCTATGACTTTTCTTTTAACCAGATCTAGAAAGGTTCTTTTCTCTCTATTCCAACCACAAACATATAAAAGGGTTACATTTATTTCACTAAAAATTTCAAACTATTGGAAGGATCCCTAAATAATTTTATTTTCAAATACATGTTTGCTTTCGAGGACATCAAAGACAAGGAAAAGGGCTTTTTTACTTAAAATTTCAAAGATAATAAAGCATTGTGAACAGAAACAAATGAATCATAACAAAACACTATTTTTCATCTTTAATGATATGTTTTAAAAATTAGCATGACATTCATGAGAGCATTAGGTACATTTGTTTTTCATCAGTTTTTCTAAACCGATTAAAATGGAAATCGAAACATCACCCAGGTCCTTGTCAGCATCAGCCTTTGCTGTGTCTTGGAGACTGGGGGTCCCAACTCCCTGTCCTCTATGCCCCGAGGATCACTGACCGCTGCTGGCTGTAGGCCTGCCTCTGCTCATCGGGAGCGGTTACTTGGTTGAATGACGAGAACATTGCCAAGAAATACTCAGGACTGTTCTTCCCCATCACTGATTTTCACGTCTATTATGTACTAAGTATTGTGAAGTGACAGCTTATGCTATGAATAATTTAAGAACAATTAGACATAGTAAATATTTCTCCCCATGTTTCTTTACTAGTGGCTTAGACAGCTTCAACTGACTCACATCATCACAACTGAGTCAACCTTCTTCTAATTACAATGTAAGAATAAGCCTTATAAACTCCTATTTAAACACAACCTAACAAGGCCTTACATCAACTTCTACACCTGTTTCTCCAGAGGCACACTGCAGGGAGTGGGGGAGTAGACACATAAAGATAGATTTGGGGGTGCAGTTAGACTTTGAAAGCTCTATTTAACTGATGTCTCCATGATGGGGCTACCAATCATATGAGTTCGCTAGGGCTACCTTAGCAAAGGACCATAGCCTGCATGGCCTGAACAACAGAAATTAATTTTCTCATAGTCCTGGAGGCTGGAAAGGCTAAGATCAAGATGCCAGTAGGGTTGGATTCTTCTGAAGGCTCTCTCCCTGGCTTGTAGATGGCCGCCTCCTGCACTCTGCCTGTCTGTGTCCTAATGGCCTCTTCTTACAAGAACACCAGTCATGCTGGATTAGGACATGACTCAATGACCTCATTTTAACTTCATTACTTCTTTAAAATCCCCACCTCCAAATACAGTCAAGTCTGAAGACTGGAAGTTAGGACTTCAACGTATGCATTTTGGGGGAAGGCGGTTCAGCCCCAAACACCTACCTACTCAGAACACCACTATCAATTACTGTGTACAAAGATATTTTACAAGTTTAAAAAATGGTCACTCAATTTGGACCATCCCACTCCACACCTGACCTCCTTTACATACTGATGTGGAGTTAACTCCAGCCCTTGCCTTGCTATTGGATGCTAAAAGATCACGGCTCCTTCCAGCTGGGGCCGTGGCTGGGGATGGGCCACAGCTGGGATGTGTGCCCACAGCTCCCGCCAGTGGATTGGAGCTTGCGATCTTCACTGAAACAAGGCCGGCTCTTCCTGGCACACAGAGACACTGGGAAACGCTGCCCAGCTGATGGCTGGCAATCACAGACTTGGTGTTACTGTGTTTCTCTGTTGCACTAATAATGGATCAGAACCACCAAACAGAAAATATTCCTAGGCAATCAGGTACAAAAAAGTAAGGAATCTGCTTTTCTCATTCGAGAGAAAATGAAAACACATTTCAAAAACCCTACAAAAGGCTTTGATTCTGTGTGTGTTAGACTGAACTAAGCTGCTTTAAGCCCTGTTACACAGTACTGAGGACTTGAACTTTAGGGGATCTGTTATCACATTCATTTCAAATTCTCTAGAATTTTTTAAAATGTTTTTAGCTCCTTTATTTGAGCACTGGGCCTCAGACAGCTCTCCTTTTATCTCCCAACTTCAAAGAATAATTTTGAAATAAAGGTTTACTTTCCCGTGAATTCTGAAAGTTTCATGCTGTCAGGGACAATGGGTTTGACGTTTTTAGAAATGTATCCCAGACTCTGAAAGACCTTCCGGCTGCATTCCAATTCCTCTCTCTCAGATGGTGGTTAGGACTACAGTGATTCCAGGGTCCTCCTAACCCGGACACTCAGTGACGTTACTCTTGGGAGAGCGATCACGATGGGAGATATTCTCAATAGTTTCTAAGTTCATATCAATTCAAAAGTTTTAGTTCCCTAGCAGTGAAGGAGCTGTGCTGTAACAGAAAGAACCTGATCTGGACCAGACACATCGGGAACTGTCTCTTAGTTTTGTGTGACCTCTGAGTATTTCATAACCTCTTGCAACCTCAGTTTCCTGATTCGGAAAATAAGGATACTGTTAGCTACCTCACAATCATTTGGGGGATTAGGTAAGAAAATGGGAGTAACCGTGCCTTATAAATTACTATACACTCAGTATCAGTACAGGCATTTTTCTCGATTCTTCATGACTGTGATTGCTGGTCTTTGTTTAAAATTACTAGGCGGCCTCACAGCATGAGGCGACTTCTTCCTTGGCTTTCTTTGGAGACTAGTCCATAAGGAATGCTGAAACATGCCGCTTTCCAGGCCACACTGTATTCTAACAATTTACATTTTTACTCATCAAGATAACAGTATTTCAAGGCAAATTGATCACCTACCAACCCTGATAATGCCGATTTACTATTATGGGTGGATATCTCAAATGTCTCTGGCTCTTTAGCATTAAATACTGAGTGGAAGTAGAGCTTTTATTGACAGCTTTATTACTTTATTTTACTACCACACGTTTTTATGTGACAGTAAAGCAGCTAAACACACATTAAATACATGCCGAGATAACTTGATAATGACCTTCCACAGATTATTTTCTCCAAAAAGGCTGGTGGCAAAGAAGACAGGAAAAAAATGCATTAAAAGGAGAAAGCAGCCTGACCTAGACAGAACTTAGAGCTAAGCACCATGTGTGTGCCGGGCACTGATGCACACAGGACAGACAGACATAAGCCTGTGTTTTTGCCTTCTTCACCCTATAAACTAAGGTTGGGGCCAGGGACAGGAAATATGTCTGAAGTAAAGGAGACTCAAGCAAACAGAGATACTTTCAAAGTCTTAGGCAGCACAGGGGCAGGGCACGGGTCTAGGTGGTGGATTTGATAAAGCCTCATGGTTTATACGAAGGATGTGCTAAGTGTTTGACAAGCAGAGAAGAGAGGCATTTCTGAGGAAGGAAACAACATGTGAGAAGATGTGGAGAGATGACAGAGAATGACGTGCTCAGCAAAGTGGGAAAGGTCCACCGTGAGTACAATGTAAGCTGTCGGGGAGGGTCCGGTCAGGTGTGTTGGGTCTTAAATACGAAAACCCTCTCCGGCTTTGCAAAAGCTCTCTGGTTCCCACAAGTGCCAGAGAAATGTCTATAGACTTATACTCACTTAGGTGTATGTATGGGAATATGAACTTAGGTGTATGTATGGGAATATGAGAGACATTCCTCAGGGGGCAGCCCGGGCATCAGAGAGGCCTTTGGCTGGGAGACCAGGTCGGGGGAGTAAAGGATGGAGGGGTGTGGAATGGGACCAACTGCCCCGCACCTTGACTGATGTCAGTGGTTCCCGTGAGGAGAACACCTCCGCTTCCCTGCTCATTAGGTGAGAATCCAGACGCTAAATGATGCAGACTTCGTCACTAAATATTTGGGGAGATCCCTTCCCCGGGCGGGTGCTGCGTTTACAATAGTGAACTAGACAGATATTACTCCTGACATCTGGAGGCTTCCGGGGTAGCAGAGAGATCAGATGTTGACAAGACGGCTACAGGGGAACACACGGTTCCTTTGGCCAGAAAGAGTTTGGGGAACCCCCCACCCCCACCCCCGAGGAAGGGACACAAGGGGCAGACACGTGGGAACTCCGCATTCCCCGTGTTTCTCAGGCAGGCAGGAGCAGCCTGAAGGGAGGGAAGCGAAGAGGTACAATCCGTCTGACACTGAGACAGCAAAGGAGCAAGTGCGAAGAGCGGAGGACCAGGGAAGCCAGAGCCATCCATCCGTCCATCCATCCATTCCCGCTCTTCCCGTGCCTTCCTTGTCCCAAGCACGGCAAGCAAGATGTTATCATCTTTTTATAAAGCCCTGTCCTACCCACGCTTACATTCTGGTGGACAGAGACCTGACACACAGCACCAACACCCAGCATGTCAGGCTATGAGAATGGGGACAGAGAACAAAGCCCTCAAGGAGACAGACCCCTCCTGTGAGGGGTCTGCATTTTGCCATCTTTTTGTGCAGACCTGGTACCATGACACTTGCAGGTTTAATAAAGCTCTTACCACCAGACAGTGAAACGCTGGAGGGGAACAAACAGGATCTGGGATGCTGAGCTGGAAGGATGCGCGGAGAGCCGGGCTAACGGGTGGCGGTCATCGTGGGGCCATTGCAGACAGTGCTCCTCCACGCTCCACGCCCACAGGCTTGGGAAAGAAGAACGGGCGGGATTGGGTGATGGATTGCATGCAGGAGAAAGTAGTGGAAAGAGTCAAGGGGTTAGTCCTACTTTCCTGGCCAGAGTGAGTGGGCAGTTTGTGGAATGATTTATTGAGCCGAGAGACATGGGCAGTAAAAATATTACGGGAGGGTGTTGGGGGGGAGAAGCCTGTCGGGCAAGAGCGGAGATGCTCGGTTGCATTTTAGGGATGAAGAGGTGGAAATGCTCAGGGAGGGCAAGCAGGGTGTCTGGGACACCTGGAGGCAGCAGCAGGGCCAGTAGGCTCCGAGTTCTTCTGGGCTGGGTTGAGGACAGGGCTGGGGAGATGCACACACGCACCCTGGGCGTGACAGAAGCCAAGTGTGGATGAGCTGGTTCCCTGCCCTGCCATCCTTCTCAGTCAGGAAGAGGAAATGGGTCCAAAGCTGCTTCAACTAAAATGCCACCCCAACCCCCACCCCCTGCAAGACCCCAGCCCGGCCTCTCCTTGTCTGTGCTTTGCCAACAGACATCTCGGTGACAAGGGAGCATGAACTACAACACCAAGATGCAGGAGACTGTGTTTCCCCATTCTCATTTTTACTTTATATTTTATTTCAGCTATTAATTATTCAAAACTATATCACTTTCTGAGCATAAAGTGCTGGAAAAAGATAAATAATGCAAATGTAGTAAGGGTTCTATGCCCTCTTTGGGAGAAGGTTTACTTTAAATGTTTTTCATTTGAACTAATAAGTACATTATGTAACATGTTAACTCTCTGTCTCAAATGAAACACGTAGATTCATTATCTTTCCAAGAGAATAACTTAGGTATTCATGTCTAAACCGATTATTAAAATACTTGCGAAGTGCCCAACTGATGATCTTACCAGAAAAAATTACCTAGTGTTAAGTGCTGGTATTTCTGCTTCTAAATCTCCAATTATTTTATATACAGAATACTCTATATTGTTGATTTTTCTTAAAGTCATTCTTAGAAACTTCAGGCTTCAACACTGGAGGAGAATGTGTGGATATTTCATATATGTAGGCAGGGTAGACAGAAGTGGTCAGGAAAGCAAACTATGACAGAGGGTCAGTGATTTCCTCTGATGGCTTGAGCTAGATCATCTAAAGAAATCATTCCTCTGCCCTCACTGCTGTTTTCACCTTGGCTACAGTGAGAGCTTCGATAGTCACAATGAAATTAAAGACCCAGCTTACAGATAGGTCACCCCGGTAACACTCAATTTTCTTTGCCATGGGCCTACAGCTCAGTGAAAACCCAGGTGTAGAGCCTAAAGCCATGTTCTGTCGGCTTCCATGGTGAAGCATTGCTTTCTAAAAGGTGCTACAGCCAATTCTGAAAGTGTCTTTCTTTAAAAAAAAAAATTATGAAACAGTGCTGGAATTTATAGGAAAGATTACGCTGTCCCCTGCTTACAGGCCCTTCATGATGGTTAATATCTTAACCTTACTATTATAATAGAAACTTTTTAAAAAATTACAGCTGAGATTTGATCAGTATGCTCTAAGGGTCAGGTATAATATTGATGAAATACAGAACAAGAGTTATGATTTCCTGGTGTTATAAAGAAATTCTTTTTAAACCAAAAAAGGATATGTGTTGGTATTTCAAAACATACCAAAAAAAGTATTACCGATGTACCCCTAATAAATGAGCAGGACAAATTGGCCAATCTGAGAGCTTAATTGAGGATGAAACATTGAATGTGATCACCTTACTAAGTCTATATCTCCTTTTGGCTAGAAATTATGTTTAATAACCAATGGTCAGAGTTCCACTTTATAAATTAAAATAAATTGACACCTGGCCTCAGACCCGCAGCAACAAGCAAACACACAAATTGAGAAGTAATAGAGAAGGTCACTTAATCTTACATTGTAGTTCTTAGCAGAGTTACAGCCTAAATGACCCTGGCAGATAATTATCTTTTATTCCTTCAGGTATCTCTTAGTGTCGAATAACTCTGTCAGTTTATATTTACATGCTATATGCAACTAGCCACCCCACGCCATTTATGTCCATTTCATCTGATTCTATCTTGAAATGAGAGATTTTTATTGTCCCATCACATCCTTAAATCAACTCCGAACCAGGACTATAGGCTTGACTCACAGAGCTGGGTTCTTTGGTGAAGCAAAAAGGAAAGTGCTCCTGGAGTGGCAAGCAGGGCCTCTGAGAGCTGCTTCTGCAGCAACAGGCTCGCTGTGCACTTGTGCAAACAGACTAACTGTGCACGTGTGCAAACAGCCTCGCTATGCACTTGTGTTAAATAGACTCACTGCACATGTGCAAACAGGCTCACTGGGCACTTTTGTAAACAGAATCATTGTGCACATGGGCAAGGAGACTTGCTGTGTACATGTGCAAGTAGACTCACTGTACTTGTGCAAATAGGCTTCCCGAGGACTTCTGTAAATAGATTTGCTGTGCACTTGTGCAAACAGACTCACTGTACATGTGTGCAAATAGGCTTGCTGTATACTTGTGCAAACAGCCTCACTGTGCACTTGTGCTAAATAGACTCACCGTGCATATGTGCAAACTGTGCACAAGTGCAAACAGGCTTGCTGTGCACCTGTATAAACAGATTCGCTGCACTGTGCAAACGGGCTTACTGGGCAGTTGTAAACAGAATCACTGTGCACATGGGCAAAGAAACTTACTGTGCACGTGTGCAAGGAGACTTACTGCACTTGTGCAAACAGGCTTCCTGGGCACTTCTCTAAATAGATTTTCTGTGCACTTGTGTAAACAGATTTACTGTGCACTGTGCAGACTGCTATGCACTTGTGCAAAGAGATCACTTCACTTGTGCAAAGACATGTTGTGCCCTTGTGCGATGAGACTGGCTGTGCACTTGTGCAGACTTGCTGTGCACGTGTGCAAGTTGCTTCTGCTTTCCACGTCTCAACTTCCCAGTCACCAAAATGTAGGCGTCAAATGAAGTTACTAAGAACTCAATCTTTCTTCTTCTAAGTATGTTCTGTCAGGGTGTGTGTCTTAGCTGTGAAGGGGCTGACATTTTACCCACCTTTCAGATGAACAGTAACCTGCCCCAATGTCATGGATCTTGACAGGAGAATTAAGATTTCTAAGTCAGAAACAAATGACTTTATTATGAATGACACAGCAAGTAGCATGAACTTCCTGCTCCTGTGGGCTCCCCCGCCCCACCGCTTCCGCCTCCAGAGCCCCACGGGTCCAATCACGCTTCACACATAGTAGGTCTGTGGTACATATGAAGAACCATGGGTGTAGGGAATCCAAGTCTTTTCTTATGGGTGTAAGGAAACCAGTATTCCTTTTGCTCCAGAGAGAGAGAGAGATTATCTCTATTATACTGAGCAGTAAGGTAGCTTGTTCTCGGCTCCAGAAAGAGGTACTGTGTTGTCCAAAGCTGTTCCCTGTCCAAACAGCCTTGAAACAGCCCAGAACAAAGGCCACTGGTGCCTCTGCTGGCAAGGTATGCAGAAGCAAGAGGGACCCATGGAGAGCTGCATCCCAACATACTCTCAACAAGCCAGGTGATATAAATTTCTCTCATTGTAACTGAACTCAAGTTTAGATCCATGATGACTATAAAGAATGGATTTCCAGTTAATCCCTATAGTAAATTTTTCTAGTATCCCTACTAAACTCAAGGATTTTTTTTTAATTAAAAGCAACATTCTCTGCAGATATTTCTAATCTGATATTATCTATCAGATGATTCAGACTTATAACTAGTACTTAACATTTAGTCAAAATCAGAAATAAGCCTTGCCTAATTTCTCAATAGTAATTTAACTATAAATACTGTATTCAATTCATCAACTTGTATAACATACCCTATATGTTCTTAAATAGCATTCATTCTCATCTGTCCTTTCTAGTAGCTCCCCAAATCCCTGCTTTTGTTCAGATTTTGTTTTCCCTCCCTTGTGGCTCAGGGATAGCACATCCCATCTCTAGACCCAAGGATACACATTTTTCCTTTTTTTATTAGAGTAGGTTCACAACAAAACTGAGCACAAAGTACAGTTTTCCCATTTACACCTGCCTCCACACACATGACCCTCACACTGATGAACCTGCATTGATTCATCATTCTCTGCCGAAGTCCATAGTTCATTAGGGCTCATGCTCTGTGTGGTACATTTTAGGGATTTTGAAAAGTTACCTTACAGCATCATGCAGGGTATCTTCACTGCCCTAAAAATCCTCTGTATTCTGCCGGTTCATCCCTCCCTCCCCTCTAACCTCTAGCAACCACTGATCTTTTCACTGTTTGCTTCCTTTTGCCTCTTCCAGTTGGAATTCCAGGTGGAATTCTACATATGTAGGGTTTTTTTTAAAAACATTTTACTTATTTATTTCACAGAGAGAGCGATCTCAAGTAGGCAGATAGGCAGGCAGAGAGAGTGGGGGAGGCAGGCTCCCTGCTGAGCAGAGAGCCCCATGCAGGGCTTGATCCCAGGACCCTGAGATCATGACCTGAGCTGAATGAAAGCAGAGGCTTAACCCACTGAGCCACCCAGGCGCCCCACATATGTAGTCTTTTTAAATCGACATCTTTCACTTAGTGATAAGCATTTAAATTGCCTCCATGTCTTTTCATGGCTTAATAGCTCATTTCTCTTTAGCACTGAATAATATTCCATTGTCTAGATGAACCACAGCTTATTTAGTGTCCTACTGAAGAACATCTTGGTGGCTCCAAGTTTTGGCAAAATCTATGAATTAAGCTGCTGTGAACATCATGTGCAAGTCTTTGTGTGGATATAGGTTTTGGACTATTCGGGGTAAATACAAAGAAGCTCTATTGCTGGACTACATGATGGGGTGGATTTCCTTCTGTAAGAAATTGCCAAGCTGCCTGGCATGGTGGCTGGATGGTTCGGCATTTGCACTGGCCACGACTGAGAGTTCCTCTTGCCCCACATCCATACCAGCAGGTGCTTGTGTCAGTGTTCTGGATTTTGGCCATTCTAATAAGTGTGCGGCACAAGGGTACACCTGCATTACTCCAAATCAGTAATTCCCAACCAGCAACATTGGCACCATTTGGGAATTTGTTAGAAATGTAAATTCCTGAGCTTGACCCCAAACCTACTGAATCATCAACTCTGGAATGGGACCCAGCAATCTCTCTTGTAACGAAGCTTCCAGGTGATTCTGACACACACTAACACCACTGAACTACATTAAAGTTAGAGAGTAAGGACACTAAGCCAATTAGTTCATAAAAATATCCTGGCTCTTATTATTGGTCCTTAATGGGCCTAATAGACCGAAAGAAAGGAGTGATATTCTGGGTGTGAGGAAATGTTTCTCTTTTCCTTTCTGGAAGATCTGAACAAAGCAATGTTTTTCTCGTTGCTTCCAAAGGCCACATGACGACCCTGAAGAAGAGCAGCACAGGGTTGAAACCAGTGCAAGGGAGATTTGGAAAGAACTCATGTCCCTGTTAATACTACTGAGCAATTAAATCAACACACTGTTAAGTGTGACTTATCTATGGACTTACTGTTACTACAAGGAAATGCATGTCCTTATTAATCTGAATGAGCTGGCTTTACGTTATTTGTAGCCCAAAACACCCTGATGAAAACAATTTATTTGTCAAGTCTGTCCTAACGTGTATGTTTACCCTACACTCTTTGGGTAATTTCTGCAAGCTTTGCTTCACTTAAACAGGCATGCACTGAAAAACCAATGGAAGATGTTATAAATTGGAAAGTCATGTGCATGGGCAAGGTACTGACTTGTTTTACTCTCCACTGTATTCCCAAAGTCTAGGAAAGTACCTATCAAATAAAAGACTCTTAATAAATATCTGTCAGATAGATGAATACATGAATGAATAGATGAAGCAAACCAGAATAAGGGGTAGGGGGGTCCTGTAATTCGGTTATGCCCACTCAGCTTTCATACCTGCTGTCCTTTTAGTTGGTTTCCCTGTGGTCACTGGATATGCACCCCACCTCATACAGCCTCCCAGAGCAAAGGTGAGGAAAGATCATCTTTCTCTGTACATCATTAAAGAGCAAAGGAACCCTTCCCAGAAGGCTCCACAGCCCTGTATTCTTCCCTGCAAGACCTTTATTTTTTAAAGATTTTATTTTTTTTTAAAGTAGTGCCTACATCCAACATGGGGCTCAAACTCACAACCCTGAGATCAAGTGTTGCAGGCTCGACTGAACCAGCCAGGCGCCACTTCCCTGCAAGACTTTTGACCAGAATTTCACAGACTGAAGATCTAAGTGCAAAAATAAACTCATTCTGAAATATTGTTCAAAGACAAATGTGGAAAAATACCTTCTAAAACAAGACTGGAAAGTGAGAAGCCACGAGGAAAAATAAAGAGTTTAACTAACAGATATTACTTCATTTCTGGCCGTTTCCTGATAATAAATTAATTTTTATTTGGATCGATTTAAATTCTAATGACATTTTTTATCCTATATTAATGTATATGGATAGCCCAAAAGGATATGATAGATAGATTTAACTTTATAAATTTAAACATTTCTCTTTAACAAAATATACCATGAATAAAGTCAAAAGGCAAATAGTACAATGAGGGAAAATATTTGGAAAACATGTGATAGGCAAATGGTTTGCAACCCTACTACAACTAAAACAATCCTACAAAACGAAAAGGAAAATATTGGAAATGCATCCCAAGGATAGAAATAGATAATCTGATGATGAAAAATTATAAAAAGTCAATGAAAACATGAAAAGCTGTGAAATGCAAGTTAAAATAGTGACATATTATTTCTAAACCAATAAACCGATAACAAAATTTAGAAGATCATTAACGTTCAATGCTCCAAAGCACGTTCAGAAACCATCACTGTCACACCCTGCTGCTGCTGGAAACTTCTGGAAAATAATCTGACAACATCTACTAAAAGCTTAAATGCGTTTATTTTCAGCCCACCAACTCTACCTTAAAACTGCAACCTCCAGAAATAAAACTATTTTAATATAAGGAGATATATTTACAGATATTTATTGAAATATTCATTTTAACAGAAAACAACAACCACCTCCCTATCCATCAAAATGAGGAGAGCTGAGTGATTTAGGCTGTCCATACTCCGGAATAATAAATAGCTCCTACTCAGAATGAGTTAAGTCTCTCTATATTGTACTAGACTCTAGCAACTAGAGAGATGTTCACTGAATACTGACAGACGTGAAATGAAGTTGCAGAATACCATGACAGTATGGTCTCATTTGGTTAGAATTAGTAGTAAAGAACAGATCTGGGACATATATGGATATTTATATGTCTAAATGGACATAGAAAGAGATGTGCAAAGAATATACTTATTATTCCCAGGAGAGAAACTGAAAGAAAGATGGGGGAACCTATTTACTTCTCTATCATTTGCCTTCTTATATGCTACCTATTACTTCAGTAGTTAAAATGGATAAGTAACAAGATATAAACATTAACAAATAAAATGTTATTCATGATGAATTCATAGACAAACTTAAAACAATATAGCCTATTTCAAGAATTGTGAAATAGTAACATATAATACTTGACAGAAATATATATTAGTATATATATATTATATATCTATATGCTATTTGTAGCTTTTATACTGATAATTTAAGCTAGCAAGTGTTTTCAGTGCCAACTATAAATGTGTGTCTACTGTCACTTGCCTAGTTCTATATGGAGGAAGTGCTAGGACTTGGTCAACAGAAATATTCTACCAGAATAGCTATATTACTTGTGTTACTCCTTCTACAAGTGTAATAACATGGTTGGAAGATCAGCAATTTTGATATCAAACAGTTCTATTATCATTCTTATTTTAATAATAGGTGTAACCATATTTCTTAATAAAATTTCTTGTATTTGTAGTTTTAATTTCGTTTATATGCATTATTCATTTTTAAAGCTTTCTATTCACTTGCAATTTATTCTAATAGGTAATGTAATTACAAGTTCTTTATATTCTTAAAATTAATTTATAAAAGATATTACCCAAACAAAGAAGTGTGGTTAACGCTCATAAACTAAAATCTTGACATATCATCAATGTTTCATAATCTCTTATTATTACTGTGCAGGTCTTAGTTCTCATTTATCTTACTTCCTATTAACTTAGTTTTTAACCCCACAAGCAGCTTTATCCTTATGGAATGGAGGAGGCAATTTCCCATTAGAGGCCAAATGCCACAGAATGTGCTCAGAAGAGTCATCTGTCCGCATGAACAGGAACACATATGCTGACAGCTGGTTTGAGAAGAGGAGGCGGAACCTGGGCTTGCTTAGGGAAGAAGGAGTAGAAGCACACAGATGTCTGAGGTCAAAGATAAAATGAGTCTACTTCCCATCTCATGACAGTGCTGTGTCTGAAGTTCCAGGCACAAACAGATGGCATACTGGTAAGTTAAGACTAAGTGAACTTTTCCTAGTATGTTCTGGAGACAAAGACCCTCCTGAGACTAGGTATTTCTGTTCTTCCATCAGGGGCCCAGAAGACAGGCAAGCCCTTCTAGAGGCAGTCTTCACAGTGGAAGATTTGACCTGTGCATTTGAGTTCCTCAGATCCAGAGCATCCGAAGGACCCTCATCTCTAGGTCCATGTGGGTGGCTCAGTCAGGTAAGCCTCTGCCTTTGGCTCAGGTCATAAACCCAAGGTTCTGGGATCAATCCCCATATAGGGAATCGCCACTCAGCAGGGAGCCTGCTTCTCCCTCTCCCTCTCTCAGTGTGCTCTCTCTCTCTCTCTCTCTCAAATAAATAAATCTTTTTTTTAAAAAAAAAAAGAGCCTCATCTCTAATCTCATTCAAAAAGGGTCCTCAACTTTCCTGAGGTCTGTGGGTAAACAAGCAAAAGGAAAGACGTCCCCCCCAAAACACTCAGTCTTAGGCTGCCTCGCTATGCTACTCAAACTGTGGTTGTCAAGCTTTGTGTGTTCTGGACAAACTTTGGGTGTTCTGGGGCACTGCTCTTCAAAGGTTCAAAGTGTCAAAAGCATTCTTCAAGTCAACAATAATCACAACACATCCACTCTCACAGAAAAACAATGTAGCACATGTGAATAAGGCATTCACTCTTATCCTTTTTTCTGTGCCACCCTTCAGTGACTCTGGGTCATCCATGGTGCTCTATCCTGACAACATCTGAAAGAGTAAAAAATGCAATGACCCCCCAGGTTTCGGTGAGCACACAATCATTTTTTGACATTAACTTGAGGATATACATATGCTTTTTTGTTTGTTTTACTTAAAGCAAACTGAAACTTGATGTGTATATCAAACAAAACCCAATCTATTCAGCTTAACAGTCCTACTGGAAGGTTTTCCATAGTATTCTGTATCCTCAGTGGTGACAAGTTTATTAATTTTTTAAACTGCCTACTTCGAACTCAGGGTGTACTAGGTGACCAATGTACCCCCCCTAGCCATTTTTCATGCATTAGTGCATTTACTTCTGGCAGTGCTATGAAAATGGAATCAGTGGAAAATGGACCAGAATTATCTGGAAGCTTAGGTCCAGAATGGGTAAGTAATTTGTTGAGCTATTTTTAGCTACTAGGTCAGAACCAGGACTCACCCCAAGTCAGTCAGCCTTAAAAGTGAAAGAAGTTAACCAATGGGTTTTCTCTTCCTTGGATTGATTCAAAATATTTACAAAGGCAGTAACAAAACCACAAACCTTTATGATTTATAATGGTCAATCATGCTCTGAGTCCTGTCAAAAAACTCAAGCATTCAGTACCTATTGAACACGACTGGGAACGCTGGTTGATTCTAAAGGCTTACAGAGAGACTGTAAAACATAGCTTGACAGCATCATAATTTGATAAGGAACTAACAAGGCATTTGCTCTACTAAAAATTAATAATTTCATTATCAATACTTCCTCTTTTTGCCAAATATATTACCCAGGACCTCTTTAAAAAATTGTCCAAAGAAGATTTAATACACGTCTTCCTTTTCTAGAAGATATCTACATGGGAAGCAGAGGTGCTCTCAAGCATTCTGGCGGCTTTAGGACATCACTCAACATACTGTAGCTCGTGCTCAATTAGAGGCTGATTCGGCTAAGGCTGATGTTTCTCCATGATAGCAAACCCCTCTGACAGAGGCTGACAGATCAGAGCACTACAACAAGGAACGTGGTCAGGCCCCTAACTGACAGATGTACAAAATGTACCTGTAATGGTTTTGTGGTTTTATTTTTCAGTGTTAAATGGCCCATTAGACACAACTGGGAGAGGCCAAAGGCCACTGACTGATAATCCCTAGAGCCTTCTCTTCATTTCTCCATTTCCTCAGTTTATTGGAAGCTACACAGGAAGCTGCCTACAAAGTTTTCCAAATCACGCCTACATGTACTGTTAGCGGGCTCATTCTTCACAGTGCAGAGGCCTGCCTGATACCATTCAGAGAACTATGAGAAGACTTCAAGTGTCACTGGGGAACTCTAAAAGCAAAAACCTCCATCTGGTCTCTTTGGAGGCCCTTCCGAACCTCTCCTACACAATGGCTTGAGTAGTTCTATCCTACATTGCCCCCTCACATGCCATGTCCTGGGGTTCACATAGAGAGAGAGAGAGAGCCGACTCAGTGTTTAAAGGCAGCTGGACTGGAGGAGTGGGTATCACAAAGGCTCTGCTGCATAAAGTTGGGCAAGGAAGGTGCTGAACGCATTGTAACAAAAAAACAAAAAACAAAAAACAAAAAACAAAAAAAACGGTGCTGCATTGCTACAATCTTCCTGTCCTCTACCCAAATGCAAGGATGCTACTCAGTATAATGTATTTATATCTAGCATCTAATAGGGAAGACACTTTTTATGTCCTTTTAATGTTTATAATTAAAAAAGGTTCTTAATGGTTTAATGTGACGGAAATGCATTAAAAACACAATGCCCTTTGGCAGAGCTGTTTTAGAAGTAGAATTAGAACACTTTAATTTTTTCCTGGTAAATAAACTTAAATTAAAAATAAATTATGTTCTATTCAGTGAGATCTCTGGCTGTACTCCCTGTAAATAACATGCCATGGTTAGCTCTTAGAGAGGCTCCCATCTGCCCCCGAGTCCCCCGGGTCAGCCGTGTAAGTCCAGATATATATTGTAACACCAGTGGCAGTTTTGTATGGAAAAGACAATTGGGCTATCCTTGATTTGGGAAGAAAACAAATCCAGTTTTGGCTAAGTTTAATTTCAGATCAGCCCCCTTCCAACCAAAACGATTCTTCTTCTCCCACAGGAAGAACCAAGACTAATAGACAGACAGTGAGGCTGGCCTGACATGGAATGCACAGAGAGACAGGGTGGGCTTCACGGGGGGCCCTCTCGCTGAGATGCTATGGTGCCTCTTTGCCCAGGCATGAACCTCATCCACATGTATGTAAAACGAGTCTCTCCAGTGTCATGTTTAGCAAACAGGAGAATTAACATTTTCAAAGCAATGTTAACCTGAATCTCATAGACTGAGACCAGAGCAGGTAGGACAGAGGAAGCAACTGTAGAAAGCACGCTCAAGACACCCTCAGGGTGTGATGAAAGAGAACCTGATACTCTAGCCCTGAAGTGAACAGAACAGTCCCATGGTCAGGGCTGCTGAGGCTCTGCTCAAGTATGCAGGTGTTTCATCCACACCCATGGCCAGGACACAAGAGAGCAAAGAGACGCAAATATATTTGTTCTCATTCAACAGTTCGACTGCCATTACAAAGGAGAGGGGATACATGAAAACACACCATACTGCATTAGACACAAACTCAATCCTTCCCAGACCACAGAGCATTAGAAGGTACAGGGACTCAAAGCAGATGAGAAGTATGTCCCACGTCTCATGTCACTGAAGGCACTACAGATAAGACAGCGGTATCTGCATGTGATCGAAGCAACAGGGTAGAACAAAAATACATTTTAATGTAACATATATTCAAAGATTCTATCACAATTACGTAAAAGGTTCAAATGAGGTTCCTATAGAACAAATTTACACCTCTATGCAAATGAGTATAAAAATATACCCACTTTATGAAGAGAATGGGACATTATAAAGAGCACTGTAATTTCTTGTATCACTTTCTATTCAGTGGTTGGCAGGACAGCTGTAACATTCTGACACAGTACTTCCTGGTAGTTATTTGTACTTGACCCTCCGAAAGCACAGCAGTACTACCTGCTTTAGTCGGCAAGACTTCCGTGAGTCATAAAGATGAAGCATTTTTTTAATACACTGAGCAGTATTAATTTCATTGAAAGCCCAAGTTGGTGCTTAAATTCTCAAAATAGTTTACAAAGAATCACATAAACGAAGTATACACAATACAATTATCAGAGTAATTAAAATGGTACAACCACACATACTATATTATGAATGAACCTTAAGGACATAATGCTCATGGAATGAGCCAGTAACGTAAGGACAGATTTTTACATGGTGCCATTGTAAGAGGCACCTCGAGTAGTTAAATTCATAGAGACAGAAAGTAGAATGGTAACTGGCAGGGCCTGTGAAAGGGGAGTTGGGGGATTTGTACAGCTAGAGAGCTTCAGTTTTGCAAAATAATTTAGTTCTAGAGATTGAATATACTTAACATTATTGAACTGTACACTTAGAAATGATTAAGATGGTAAATTTTAGGTTATATGATTTTGCCACAATTAAAAATAACAGATAACCTAATAAAAAATCTCCTGCTTCTCTCCATTCTGTCTCTTTCTGTACAGCATTTAACATACCATATGCATGTATGTATATGTATATAATGTGTGTATGTATGTATGTGTGTGTGTGTGTATATATATATATATATATATATTTTTTTTTTTTTACTGCACACTTCATCCCTCAATAGATCAACTCTAATGGCAGATCTTATCCTGTTGCTCTCCCCTCAGAGGCAGGAGCAGTGCCTTGGAAATACAGGTGTTTGATAACTATCTCACGAGCTCACGAGTAAATTTTTTTTAAAGGTACAAGCTTTTTTTTTTTTTTTTCTTTTCCAGATTTTTAGTAATATTAATTCTAAAGAACACATTTCAGTTGAGCTTTATTTTCTTTTCACTCTCGCCAATCTTAATTGTTAGGTCATTCATTTATCACCATCCTTTTAACTCCTGGGGCCGGTTGTTAGCAAGTCACTTAGACACAGTTAAACAATAACTAGGATACATAAAAAGCAATATCCTAAAATAAAACACATAAAAAGTCTACTGTGAAAATTAATCTAACAGCATCTCCCATTTCTCTTTTTTAAGTAGCTACCACTTACTGGCTTGTGATACAGAGCTGCACATAATTATAGGAATGTAAGATATAATAGAAAATACAAACTAAACTATATTTTGCTGAAGTGGATACTGAAGTAATTTCAACTCTCTGAGGTTACCAGACTATAGCTAAACTGCAAAATTGGAAAAATACCTAGGTATGTGTATCAATCTTGAAACTAGCTCCTTACTATAATCATTTTTTTTAAATTACCCCATATAGGAAGAACATTTTATCACTTGTAAAATCCCTTTACAGATAAGATCTAACCTCATCTTCACAAACACCTCTGACAGTCAAGGCCAGCGTCACTGCCCTTATTTAAAGAGAAGGAGAAGGAACCAGAGAAGCTAAGTGATTTGATCAAGGTTACGTGAGGAGCGCCTGTGCATATATTTGAAAATAATTTTCAGAAACACAAGAAGCAAGAGCTCTGGAAGTGGACTACCATATAATTCTTGAAAGAGACCTGACCAGGTAATGAGATTGCGTCTACTAGCCACACATGAAAATCAATTCTGTTGCTCAGAGAAGGACAATAAATACTGATCTTGCCATTTTAATGCAAGAGGCAAAATACATTTTCATGGGTGTCACCAAAACACAATAGGACAGGTCTCACTGGTATAGCACAGAAATGGAAACAGAGAGCTTGTCCAAAAGAAACAGATTTAATAGAAGAAATGAGAGAATGGCGTGTGTCATGAATGCAGTGTTCCGCTGCACAGAATTCTGTGAGCCCATGCTATAAAACTGGTCCTTGGATTTTCAATTTACCAGATAAATAATATTTGTAATACATCTAGGGCAATGAAATCAGGTTGCTAACATCCAATTATTTTGACTGAAAATGTTAAAAGATTTTTTTTAAATGGCGGTTAACTTTTATTGACTATTTGCTTTATGTCAGGTTCTGTTGTAGGTGCCATACACACAGGCTCCTTAAAGTTTCATGGCCACAATAGGAGGTCTATATTTTGATCATCAGCCCTGTTCTATAGATAAGGCAGTGGAAGCCAAGGGAATGTCATCAGTGTTCCCATGGTGCCACGTATAGCTCTGGGCAGAACCAGAACTCAATCTCTGGCAGCAAGGTCCCAGAGCCCAAAATCTTGGCTCTAATACCCTTTAGCTTCATTGTTTCATAAAAGGGATAATTTAACACAAAAACCAGGCACAGTATCTCAAAATAAGAGTCATTTCTTCAAATTTAATCTAGTTAGCACTATTAAAAACTCACTAGCTCCCTCCTTTTTGCTCAGACTTTTGTAAATGTCATCATAGACCTCCCTCCACTGGTCTGCCCAGCTGAGCCGCAGAAGCATGGGAATGGGGTTTCCAGACCAGGATAAAATAAAAGTGAAAGTCAGAGACTTTCAGGGTAATAACATACAATGGATCATCTCTTTAGAAAGAGAACAACACATGAATCAGAGAATCTTCTTGTCCAAAACATCTGCAGGGTCACCCAGTTCAATCCTCTTCTGAATATAGAAATCACCTTCTACAATGTCAGGTTCTACTTGAATGGGTCAGCCACTGGAAACTCACTACTCATGATTCGGCTCTTGTCAAATTTGTACAGACCCTCTGTTCTTCCCCATCACCTTTCTAAATTCTTTCCATCATTCCTCATTGGTGGAGCAAGGTTCCAGAACCTTTCCTTACCTAGACGCTATCCCTAGAGCATAGGCCATTTTGTGCTCTTTTAATAAAATACAGGGAGCAGAAATCAGTGTGGTAATTGTAGGGAGGCTGATTAGCTCTGGTACAATAAGACTATCACCTTGTCCATCATGGGTGTTTGGCTTTCTTAATGCAACCTAAGATTATAGTAGGCTTTGGGGGGGGGGGCGGAGTGCTAAGAAAATAACAGTACAGAGGGATATGGATCATATGGTAGATTCATATGCATTTAAGCCAAATTCTCCACCTTTTTTTATATATGTTGCTGCTAAATTTTATTACTCTAGTTCCATAGTAGTACTGTTGGGTTTTAAACCATAAGGATGAATGTGCAATTATTCCTACTACCTATCACCCTATTAGACTCATCCACTGATCAAGCTTGGCCAAGGACAATTTCCAACTACTTTTCAGAATGCTTAGAGGCCCTCCCAGCTTATAACCTCCATGACTTGCTGCTCTCTATGAGCCCCAAATGCTCACAAACCATCCAAGTTACAGTGGGGACCATCTTGCATTTTTTAGTCTCTATAGTCTGCAGCACCGGTGTCCTTTATACCTCAGTCCTGCCATCTACCATGTTCTACTGCTCACTGGCTGTGCTCATCAGTCTTATCTTCACATTTTCTAAAGAGCCTCAGGTCAAGGAAGGGTGAAACTATTTTTTTTTCATACAGTAAAGAGAAATTTGACTTCACGTTCCTCACCCACCTCTGATGTCTCCCCCCCCCTTTATTTCTAGCTCTGACTTTCCGACCTAACACACTCCTACTTTCTAAGACTGACTTGCCCAACTATAGCTGTTTCAACAATGTTCAAGGTCGGCATGTGACACTCCAGGAATCGTATCAACCTCGGGTTGCAAACACTGAAAAAAGCACGCTTTGTCATTAGGCTCCCTCACTTACATGAGGTTGAACACTTTTGAAGGCATAGTGTTGGTATGCAAATGTCAATTCAGAATTGGTTTTAATTTCTCTAAAAGTTCTCACAGTCTAGGATAAAAGGTATGTTGTCTCTTTGAAAGTTGTATATGTATGTACACATCAAGCAGCAATAAAAAAATCCAAGCATTCTATTCAGGGGAAATGTATGTAACAGTTGTGTCAGTAGCTGAAATACACAGGCAGAAAACCAAGAGACAAGACAAAATCTGTAATGGAGAACAGGACTGGAAACATTAAGTAGGCGGGGTTGTTAGTGATGAGAATGAAACAGATGGCATCCTCTCTCCAGTCTAGACAATGGAATTCTAACCCTTTTTTGGACAGCAAGGGAGACTATATATTGCTGTGCCCAAAATAGGATTCCTTAAAATCACACTGAAGTGAAATAGCACTAAATGTACTGCTCATGGAGAATGCTTGGAGGACAGAAGGTCCCGCGGGCTCCCATGTCCCACTCATAATAAGGGGGTGTCAGCAACTGCCTGGGAGCCTTCACAAGGCAGTTACCAAATCAATAACAGGTTCGAAAGAGAGGCCTCTACTGCGAAATGATATAGCTGGTGTTATACATTGCTACTGTTTGCCCTGTAACAGATGATAGGATCATATAAGAAATTATTTCACCAAAAAAGGGCAGTTTTATTCAACTAAAGAGACAGGGAAGATGACATCATTTGGAAACCTGAGGAAGAGAAAGCACTTTCAAACTCCTTTCTCCTTGGACCTGCTAGCCCAGGCTTTGTGAAGAGCCCATCCAGAGCTGCAGTTTATTCCAGAAATCCCACACCTGGTGGGCGGATCTGGGAAGGAGACACAGGGTTGGCTAGCACTGGCCCATCATGAACTCCCAGAAGGTAGCTGCTCTCTCTTCTAATGAAATCAACAACAACAACAACAACAACACAAGCACAGAATTTGCCCACGAGTGTTGAACTTGCAGAAGCAGTATACAACCTATTATCATCATTTCTCCTCCTGGTGAGGGGCAGACTGTCCTCTGAGAACTTTCACAACTTAAAAAAAATAAATGACACATATGGTTGGGTCTACTTACATAACGCTATCTGAAGAATCAATTAATTCCATAAAAATTTACTGAATCGCCTCACCTCAGCCCACCATTCAATACAGAGATCCTTCAGGTCACCGAGGAAAGAACATTGGAGCATCCCAATATATCATTTGTTTCTACTTCCCTAGCAGAAAGTAGCCACACAGAAACAGCACTAACACCTCTCATAGGAGCTTTCTTCCGGTTTTGATTTTTGTAAGGTGCTACATCAACCCTACTTTATTTAAGCTGTGGACCGGGTTCAGCATAGTCAATTAGAACTTTATAATCTCAACTTGAAGACCGCAAACAGCCCACAAATCACCCTGGCTGAGTTTACAAATGGGCCCTATGTCATTGGCAAGCAGCCCCTCCATTAAATATCCATCAATAAAAACACAGCTTTAAAGCTATCTCTGAGTTAGACTCTGTTATTCCAATGCCCCTCCAGGCTAAAAGCACATTAACGGTGAACATAAAACAAGGGGACCAGAATGAGAGGATCTGACCTATGCGCCGACATCACTGAAGGAGACAGTTTCTGTCAAATGTAGGGAGAATTCCTACACAAACTAGATGACACTCACAGGAAAGTATAAATAAAAAATAGGGTAAAAAGAAGTGGAGGTTGCCCGTAGATACCAAGCTTTGAGGTCCCCAAGTCCACAGGCTGTCAGGCTACCGCTCGGAAGTGAAGGGAATTATTCATTCCCACAGAGGATGCTGACGGAGCTGGGGAAGCTTATTAACCCCTGAGAAACACAATGCTGCAAGTCAACACCCAGAAAGACAGTAGCAACTGGTCCCAGGTGTCCCTTACTCACCGGCACACTTTGTCCTGGTTCTGAGAGCTGGCCCAGGAGACCCAGTGCCGCCCTCCCCTGGCCTGGTGAGCAGCACACTGATCTCGTATTCTGTATCCGGGTCGAGGTGCCCGATTTTGTAACTCGTGGAATCCACTGGCTGCCGGTCGTTCCAGCTCCCACTCGCGGTGCAGTACTCCACCTCTCGGGCGACAATGGGCCCATCCCCATTGATGGAGTTGGCATTGAGTTGAATCCAAAGGTAGGTTGCTCCCACGGAGGCAAGCTGAGGTGGAGCGATGGGAACGGGGGGCTCTGGAAGGTAAATCAGAGAGCTTTCAGACACGCTGCCCTTCAGTTTTAAACCAGGTGAATGTACATCAATTATTAAAATAAAGAAGCCGTGAATATATCAGAAATGAAGTGATGAGAATGGTTTTGTTTAGGTTATTAAGAAAAAGCACACTGGTGAAGTCTTCCCCCATGTTCAGATTTGTGAAAAGAACCCATCTTTAAAACCAAAGCTTGCTCAAGTAGGGATACCCCCAGTTTGTTTTAGGACACAACTCCTTTTTCTCAGGCTCAGAGGATCTTCCCTCTCACTAAAAGTAACTTGCTAAAGCTTTCTCAGTGGTAGTACTTAAGCTCCATGAGGCACTCTATTGCCAAGTTCCTTATTGAGAAGGTCTTTGAAATCATCAAAGGTGCTAGTTACCTATCTCATTAAATTCAGTTTCCTTATATTTATTATTCCACAGATTTCATCAATTTTAAAACATGGCTGAGTTTAAAGTTTCTCTCATCCTTTTCCAGGATGACTTCTTGCCCCCCAAAGCCCCCACCACAGTGGACTCATTCAGCCGCAGAAGTAAGACATTTGGATAAGAAAGCCTACCACTGCTTCTGTTCAAGGAGCCTTCAGTAATGAGTCCTAGGAAAGCAGAGAGGAGGAAGAAAAGCTCTAAAGGAAAGTGCAAGCCAGGCCCAGCTTGGTAAAATTCCAAGCAATCAATAGCAAATACTCTTCAAACCCAGCAAAGTCTCTTTCATTGTTTAAAACCTGAGATGGACTCTTTTTCTGCATCATTGTCTGAGGAGGGAGAAATAGACAATCCTGTTTTAAATAGTATTCCCAATCTATCAGTGAGGTGTTGGTTGAATGGCTTTGCCAGGTACCAAGTGAAGGCATCTTATATGTCCAGTGTCAATGTACATGATACCGGGAAGGGAGAAAACTGTAAAAAACAGTTTATTTCTACCTTCATGAATCTCCATCTGAGGAAAAAAAAAATGTAAGTAAGATCTGGTGATTTTTTTTTTTTTTTTTTTAGTTTCAGAGGTAGAGTTTAGTGATTCATCAGCTGCTCATCCTATCAAGCGTCCTCCTTAATGCCCATCACCCAGTTAGCCCATCCCCCCCACCTTCCCCTCCAGCAACTCTCAGGTTGTTTCCTAGAGCTCAGCATCTCTTATGGTTTGCCTCCCTCTCTGATTTTTTCAAGCATGTTTCCACAAGTGGTTTGTGTCTTTTTGGGTGAGTGTGAGTGTGTGTGTGTGTGTGTGTGTGTTTCAACTCCTCAATTAGCACATCTGAATGTACAAAAAATAAAGCCTGCTATGTTCCATTGCAGGCATAGGCTGGCTTGCATATTGTAAATTCTGTCAGCCCCACAGTGGACACAGCCAACTGCTCAGGTCCTGCTTCCTGCTGATAGGGATCTCATCGCAGCTAGGACCAACTGACCTTGGCCCTTGGGACGATACTTGGTGGATCCCTAGACTAAGATGCCAATAACAACAGTTGTCTTTGTTGGGTGGAGGTGTCTTTGTTCTTTTTATGTAATCGAGGTGTGATGAATCTTACTGACTTTCAAAAATAGCTGGGAAACTTCATCAGACTGTGTCAACATAGACATTGAAGGCCGAACTGTAGTTGCAAGACTACAGAATTCACGGAGACTTACTAATATATTGCTTCTATTGTTCATAAACCACAACTTTGTGCTGGCTCTTCATTTCTTTAAACAGTTCTTACTCAACTCATCATGATTTAACATCAATTTATATCATTAGGCGATTCCTTGAACCGAGACATGAAATGGGCCTTTTATAGTATATCCTAAGGCAGTTATGGAGCCAGGCTGAAAGAGCAGTTAATTACTTTGAAGTTGCAAATGCTAGCAAGGGTTGCTGAACTGCCATTCAAAATACAACTCAGGGGCAAGGCCACAAAGGTTAGTGAGCACACCAATTCATTTAGGATACTGTTGCTAGTATCCTAACATAGACATGATTTTAATGCTTGCTTGACCTGAGAATATTTTCTCTATTAATTCTCCATGAAGAAAAGTATCAAATATGTGAAATCAAATGAAAGGTTCCACTGGAAGCTGGAATAATTGGACTAGACTTTCCAAGGGACTTTTAGGTTGTTGGAAGAGTCCGTATGAGAATAAGTCAATATTTAAATTTTGAATAATTCCCAAAGTGAAGGAAGGAAGAGGAGAAGGAAGGAAGTCCACCTATACTAAATGACAGAAAGCAATTTAAAATATATGATTCTAAAGAAAGTGCAAGTTCACAATTAAAGTACAGTTGACCCTTGAACAACACGGTTCGAACTGCATGAGCCCACTTATACATGGATATTTTCTCTCCTTCATGATTTTATTAATAACATTTTCTTTTCTCTAGGTTACTGTAAGAATACAGTATATGATACATATACAAAATTCGTGTTAATAGACTGCTTATGTTATCGGTAAGGGTTCTGGTCAGCAACAGGTTATTAGCTAAGTTTCTGTGGAGCCAAAAGCTATGTGTGGATTTTCAGTTACACAGGGGTTGGTGCCTCCAGCTGTTATGCTGTTCAAGGCTCAACTGTAATTTTATTTTATTTTTATTTTTTAAAATTAATTTTATTTATTTATTTGACAGACAGATCACAAGTAGGCAGAGAGGCAGGCAGAGAGAGAAGAGGGGAAGCAGGCTCCCTGCTGAGCAGAGAGCCTGATGCAGGGCTCGACCCCAGGACCCTGGGACCATGACCTGAGCCGAAGGCAGAGGCTTAACCCACTGAGCCACCCAGGCGCCCCTCAACTGTAATTTTAAACCAAGCCAGCAATGAAAGAATTTATACACATACAGATACATAAAACATGTATCTAATGATAAACATATGCAAATGCCTAATACACAGCTCACATAATTAAATGATACTGATACACATGCATATAGATGCAAATTGTGGAGATTGTATGAAATATTTTTTTATGTCCCTGATTAGCAAAAGCGTGGTAGACATAAATAAGAGAGGAGTGACAGTTACTTAATGACGTGGGTTTCCATTTGGGGGCCTGGTACCAAATCAGGATGTGACCTTAAGAAAATTACAAGCTCTCTAGACTCTGGTTTTCCCATTTTTTAGAAGATCAATACTCCACATATTACATGCATACAAAAAAGAGTTCAATTCTATACAAGTGGCCTCAAAAGTGTCACCACATATTTTAAAGTAATTATCTTTCTGTGTAAGGTAATGTCTACCTTATGTATTAGGTAATTATGTGTCTTTATGTCAAGGTAATACTTTATGAAGCATAACATGCTAGTACGATTCAGCATGTTATCTCTCTTAAAAATATAAAACATATGAAAAATATGGCCATAAAATTATAAGTGGAGGAAAATTCAAATTTCAGATTTGAGCCACAACTGCAAGCCAGCTGTCCCTGGCTTTGGTCATGTGCAGCAATGAAAAGAGGTGCCGGGACATTTTTATTTTTATCACAAGGAGCCAAGCCACCACTATGCCATCCTAACACAGGAAAATGGGTTGTATAAATGTGAATTACAACCCATTCATTCTTTGTGCTCACGTTTGTTCTGGGAGACTAGCAATTTATGATTGACTTATGCCATCCAACAAATGAACTTTTGCACAGAGGCCATTCTGAGCAAGGTTACGAGAGTTACATTATACTGATAATGAAGCACGAAGTCTCAAGAACAGTGCTGGTCACAGTGAAATGCTGGAGCGACTATCAGTCAGAAAATGGAACACAATCACAGAGAACTGAGCCGGGAGGAACATTAAGTACTAATAATGATAATAAAGAACTCAGCCTTGGAACGAACACTGAGGCTGCTGCTCTACTGGATTTGTTGGTAAATGCTGTCTGCTTTTCTTTCTTTCTTTCTTTTCTTTAAAAGATTTTATTTATTTATTTGTCAGAGAGATAGAGACAAAGAGCATAAGCAGGAGAAGCATCCAGCAAAGGGAGAAACAGGCTCCCCGCGAAGCAGGGAGCCCAATGCAGGACTCAATCCCAGGACGCTGGGATCATCACTTGATCCCAAGGCAGATGCTTAACTGACTGAGCCACCCAGGCATCCCTAGTGTCTGTATTCTACACGGTGACTCCTCATCTTTCAGAGAGCCTTCTGCAGACTAGGATAGGCGTTACTGTGAACAATTAGTTTTCTTATGGCTATTAAACGTAAACTCAAGTCTTAGCCAGACCAGCTAAAGTTTCACCACAAACTAAAATTCCTAAGAATCTGATGTGACAAAATATATTAGCGGGATAGATATTTCAATATGCACAATGTCAGTCCTTCCTGCTTGGGGGAAGGCTCACCAATGAACATTTCTCTCCTAAGCCAGGTGTGACCAATATTGGCAGCAGGGATTTCACAATAGAAGCATATGCCAAAGTCACCTATAGATTTTATAAGAGAGGCTGTGTTCCCAGAGACTTGCATTTAATATGGGTGTGGTGCAGGGAGGGAAGAAAAGCTGGGCAGGCATTTAGGTTTTAAAATTCGGAAAGAGGGGGCGCCTGGGTGGCTCAGTGGGTTAAGCCGCTGCCTTAGGCTTGGGTCATGATCTCAGGGTCCTGGGATCGAGTCCCACACCGGGCTTTCTGCTCAGCAGGGAGCCTGCTTCCTCCTCTCTCTCTGCCTCCCTCTCTGCCTACTTGTGATCTCTGTCTGTCAAATAAGTAAATAAAATCTTTAAAAAAATAAAATAAAATAAAATTCGGAAAGAGGGCAGTGACAGGCATTCGTAAATGAAGTTCACTGATGCCCAGAAGCAGGGGCTAAGGATCACCTCGCCCACCCCCATCATGGCCCTGACATGTGCCGGCGGCTAACTATGCATACTGTTCTAAGTGCCATTCATCTACTTTTTGCACTTGACCTTCTTGATCACCCCACAGGGAAGGTGACATTATTAATGTTTATTGTATACTTGAGGAAAGTACAGAGGAGGCAAGCCCCTGGCCCATGCCCACATAGCTAGTTCTGGGGTTTGAACCCCACAGTCGTTAAAACAGCTTACACAGAGAAATTTGCTGATACAAGGAAGAACTGATCCAAAAGAGATCAGCGTTATGTTTCATATTTAACAAATGCAATGGGAAAAAAATTCAAAAATGGGCATCATGGGGCGCCTGGGTGGCTCAGTGGGTTAAGCCGCTGCCTTCGGCTCAGGTCATGATCTCAGGGTCCTGGGATCGAGTCCCGCATCGGGCTCTCTGCTCAGCAGGGAGCCTGCTTCCCTCTCTCTCTCTCTCTCTCTGCCTGCCTCTCCATCTACTTGTGATTTCTCTCTGTCAAATAAATAAATAAAATCTTTAAAAAAAAAAAATGGGCATCATTCTGTTCTCCTAGGACAAAACAGCAATGGCCTACCACAAATTATCTAAAAATGCCTTACAGTGCATCCAGAAGTTCAAATCATTCTGTCTGGGACTGAGAATTGCACTAGTAGTTTAATATCATAAACTCCTTAGCCCACCAAAAAAAAAAAAAAAAAAAAAGCCATTAGACCAGCAATGGAAACTTATTTATCCTCTTTTTATTTTTTTTCCCTCACACACCACCTCCCTGAATATAATGACTCAATTTTTCAGTCATGCAAAATATAGTAATGGAACCTAACTACAACATTACGAATGTTAACTCAGTATTATCAATATGGCTTGTGTGATATGACTGAGCATTTTTATACTGGCATTGCTTCATTTTATTAACCACCCTGCTATCATAAACACCCTGGCTGGTGAATATTTGCATTTTAAGTGATTTTCTATCAGTAAAAAAAAAAAAAAATCATTCCTTAAAAGAATTTATAGGTTGTAATCGCTGTGTACAGAGTTGGCAGAAAAACTTGCCAAGAGCACATTCAGGGCTTTTGCTTGCAAATAAACCAACATAAATAAAATACATTTTTCAGAAATATCGCTCACGTGCAAAATTTGTACTTATAATGCAATCCATCAAGATAGCCTGTCACCAAGCTACGGTTCGGAAATAGACAAGGATAAGTTTGCGTTTTAAACAAAAAGTGAACTCACGGCCATCTGACATGTCTATTTTAATGGACTATTTAAGGGTATAAAAATACATTAAATACCTTTAACTACCAATTCTGCATAGTTTGATATTCCAACCCCTCCTTCGGTGCGAATCATGCAGCGGTACTTCCCAGCATCTCGTTTTGTTGTGTTCACGACATTAAAAGAAGCTATGAATCGCCGGGAACTGGTCACCTTTATTTCCTTGAGGGGAGCATCGCGCCCATCAATGCCCTGCAGAAACAGGGGTAGGGGAGAGAAAAAGAGACAATATCAGTCATCATATTGAACCAGTGAGACGCTTGATGGCACAGTATCCATGTTCTTTGCATGTGGATCTGGGTTCCATTGTTTATTACCCAGGGGCACTAGTTCTAGGGAAACAGCTGGTCGGGAAAGTGAAATCCTGCCACGATCAACACTTTCAAGATTGAGGAATGCAAAATTAATGTGCAGAACCATCTTGACTTGGCCCCTTCAAGATATTAATTATGTGAAGTGAGCTCACCAGGAGTAGAAAAATGCATATGGAAAAATTCTTTATTTGACTCCCAAACGATTACTATTTGGTATTTTCATACCACTTTATACTTTATGTTTTGATGCTTGGCTAGGAAATAAAATTAATTCACATGCTACCCTACTGCCGACCTTTTTATAATCTATGAAAAAATAAATATTAAGAATAACATTAAAAAAATAAGTAGGTATTAACATATTCCTGAACTGAACAGGTCTGATGGACTATTCTAAGCTTTATGATGTGTTTCAAGATACAAAAACCAAGAAGATGTTTAATAGTACCTGATGGTAAAATGCTACAAGAGAAGTTTCTCCCGGGGTGCCTGGGTGGCTCAGTGGGTTAAAGCCTCTGCCTTTGGCTCGGGTCATGATCCCAGGGTCCTGGGATCGAGCCCCACATCGGGCTCTCTGCTCAGCAGGGAGCCTGCTTCCCCCTCTCTCTCTGCCTGCCTCTCTGCCTACTTGTGATCTCTGTCTGCCAAATAAATAAATAAATCTTTAAAAAAAAAAAAAAAAGGAAGTTTCTCCCACATCCCACAGAAAGCAGTTGCCCTTCCTGTGGTACCTTCGTCTTACACCATCCTCAACAATGAAGCCCGTCTTGAGTTATGTAGCCTCAGAAATCCCTTATGCTTCTTATAATTTAGGGTCTCATAAGAAGGCTATCGATTTCAGTCCTTAATTACAATTCCCAGGAAAGAGGCTACCTTTAATACGTCATTTGCAAGCACTGAATAAAAAACAGTGGACACAGACCTCAGAACTAATGCCTGATGCCAAGCTTTCCATCCACTTGTTCACTCAGAATCCATTTTGGGTGCCAACCAGGTGCTTTGAACTGTGTTAAGACACTAGGCTCACAGTGCAGAATGACAGAAGTGTGGTTATGGTGCCCACAGCACTTTGGTTCGTGGGAAGTTTAGGCTGGAAATGAATACAGAATGACAAATGATGGCCAGGGTGGTAAAGGGACCCATCAGATGGCTGACAGAAATCACCATCTTCAGATATGGCGGCTGTGGGAGGCCAGTTTGAGGAAGTGAGCTGAGATCTGAAGGCCAACAAGGAGCTAACCAGGCAAAGGGAGAGGGTGGGAGAGGAGTATTCTATCTAGCCAGAGGAAACCGGGCAGGAAGCCCGAGATAGTTAGAGAGAACTGAACGCTTTGGATGAAATGAAGGCAGCCAGTGGAACCAGGGAGGGAAGGAAGCACCTGTGTATTTAGTGACTTGCAGGCTCCGTGAAAGTGTTTTTATGTAGGAGTATGAAAATGCTAAGCTACACATAATAAAACTCATCTATATTACTCAGTGATTAATATTACACAATGTCTTTTAAAAGCTTTCATCTGTGATTTTTTTCTTTGGCGGCGTGCCCTAATGGACATGGATTTGGATTCAGACCGACCAGGGTGCCAAAGCCAACTTCAAAGTGATTTACCTTCCTAGAGCCTCCCTTCCCTTATCGGCAATAAGAAGTGTGATACAGCTCACCTGCAGGGCAGGTGTGAGAATTTAAACATACAAACACAGACACTGGTTTACTGAGTCGCACCACACATCCCCACCCCAACTGTGGACCAAGTGAGTGACAAGGTCAAGGAGAAAGGTGGACAGGCAGTCAAGGTACTGCTTTTATGACCTGTCAATCTGGTAGTAGAGGACATGGCTGAGATGCAGTGACAATGGGCTTGCTAAGACTGAAGCACAGAATTAAACTGACTCACCCACCCAGCCACAGGCCACCTTAGAAAAGCACTGAGGCCTCCCACATGTTGGGTGCTGCTGTAAAACTCACAGGATGGAAGAACAGGGCTCCTATAGGGGGTTAGCTCCCAAAGAAGGAGCTAGGCTGTGTATGCTCACAGCTTCCTTCCCAGGCAGCTCCTGCGTGGGCAGAGAAAAGGCAGCAGAGTGCTGCACTGGTACAGTTCCTGCCGCAGGGAAGGAAACATCAGGAGTGGGGAAGAAGAGTTCCACCAACATCCCCTGCAGTGCTTTCTGCCACAGCGGCTTGGTTAATAGCTGAAGAAGTTACAAATCAGAGCGTGAGGTCCCATAGATATCTTATGTGTCTTACACATCTGTCCCAGTTTTTACTAAATCCCCCAAATTTGCTTTGACAAGAGCACACCAAGGAGTTAGGAAAGCGAAACAAAATGGAATCAATCTGGCATCGTTGATTAATGCTACGGGGGACGGCACTCCTCTCTATAGTCCATGCGTTCAGTCTCCCAACCTTCCTTGCAAATAAACAATCCAGTTCTACCACTAGGAGAAACCTCAGATCTACTAAGTCTATAAAACGCAATTTGTCTTTTTCCAAACTAAAAACAAAGCAAAACAAATCTAATCTCCAAGTTCAGAGAAAAAAAAAGTTAAGCCCTAAAGAAAGGCATATTTCATATTTGTATTTGTTTTATAAATCGCGGCAACCAAAAAAAGGCTATCTACTTATTTATTTACTCACTTGTGGCATGAATCTTGTAAGAATATACTTCTATAGTAATCCTGTAATATTTTTCTGCCAGAATACGCCCATTTCAAAAGAAAGCTTCTTTCAAAGGATTTGGAAATACGCATTTATTGATTACTCACAACTATTCAAGACTGGGTTGATGGCACTCAAGTTTAAAAAAACTTCCGTTTTGGGGGCGCCTGGGTGGCTCAGTGGGTTAAAGCCTCTGCCTTTGGCTCGGGTCATGGTCTCAGGGTCCTGGGATCGAGCCCCACGTCGGGCTCTCTGCTCAGCAGGGAGCCTGCTTCCCTCTCCCTCTCTCTGCCTGACTCTCCGCCTACTTGTGATCTCTGTCTGTCAAATAAATGAAAATCTTTAAAAAAAAAATTAAAAAAAAAAAAACTTCCGTTTTGGATTTATACATACACTGAGAGGAGGATTACTTCCTAGGTGTTGTCTCCATGCCAGAGATCTATTCTTTAAATTAAACAGCTTCAAACTAACAATTATACTCTAGTCCATCAATTCTCAGGACTGGGGCTTGCTTTTTGAATCCCACGTACTGAAAATTAGATTCAGTTTCTTCAAGAGAAATAGTATATAGGAAAGAGAAACCAAGTGCTAACTAATAATCATTTTAGCTTAAGTCCATACCTGCTCATCGATCTTACTCAAATCTGCAGGTCATTTTGCATTAAATCATTCCAAGATACATGCATCCAAGCATTCATTTCACCAACACTTAGTAAAAATCCCTTAGGAGGAAGGCACTGTATCACTGTATCATATACAGGGAGAATGGAATTAAAAGATCCCTCACCTCACTGAATTTACAATCTGGTGAGAAAAACAGCCAGGTAAGGCAATGGTTATATAGTATAGAGCAATAAATTGCATAACCCAGCAAACCCAGAAAAAGAGGACCACACTGGAGAGGGATGCGAGGTTTGGGTCAGCCTTCTAGAAGGCACTACTTGAGGCCAGGCTGGAGAATGCACAGGAGTTTCTTGGGCAGGAAAGGAGGAGAAAT
Source organism: Mustela nivalis (assembly GCF_964662115.1). NCBI lineage: Eukaryota > Metazoa > Chordata > Mammalia > Carnivora > Mustelidae > Mustela > Mustela nivalis. Next base: position 75,374,705 of record NC_139033.1, on the reverse strand, counting down.
GGAACCCAGTGAGTGAGAAAAGCTTTGCAAAAGTCCAGAGCCAAGAGAGCATGAACAATGTAGGAAGTACAACCTATTCCATGCAACTAGAACAAAGCATGTCTAGAATAAACGGTGATGAGGCTAGAAAGACAAGTACAATAGGACCACACCAAAGGATATGACATATTGAGTATTATAGTTTATCCTGATGCCAGTAATGGAAGGATTTTAGGTAAAGGGGTGACATGAACATATCTATGGGTACAGTAACAGACTGAAGGAAAAAATGTGGGATTCCAACTGAGGTCAAGGGAGATTGGTAATTTTTTTCTTTTTAAGAAATCAACAAATGACAAAAAGAAGGATGAGAGAGAGGAAGATAAAGGTTCTAAAAATAAGGGTTCTGAAGATGTTCAGGAAATAAAATAGACAAAAAGTGTGTTATACTGTAGTCATATTCTCCCTTTTCTAGACTAGGGTACCTTCAAAGTAAAGAAATAGATCTTATTCATTTGGTGTACATGGGTGCACCAGAAATAAAACTCAATAAATATTTGCTGACTCTAAAAATCACAGCCCCAGTGGAAAAAAATATTTATTTCATAGGTAGAGCACAGAAATATAAAGTTACTATATATATATATATACACACACTCTAGGTCCTAAAACTGTATAATTAATCTTTATCTACAAGGGGGACCAATATGGAAAATTATTTGAGAGATTTTGCATGTCCTCAATCAGCAACACTGCCCAATCATCATGATTGGGGCAGGCAAAATAATAGTCCCCAAAGATGTCTCCTGCCTAGTTCTTAGAACTTGAGAATATGCTCCCTGTGCATAGCAAAAGGAAGTTTGCAGATGTGATTAAAATAAGAATGAAGATGAGGAGATGAAACAATTATCCCAGTATCCTTGAATACTAAATTATCCAGATGGGCCCAATGTAATTACAAGGGAGGAAGAAGGTAGGAGGGTCAAATGCAGAAGAAGGAAATGTGACCACAGAAACAAAGGCTGGGGTGTTGTGGTTTGAAAATGAAGGAAGGGATCATGAGCCAAGAAATGAAGAAGGTCTCTAACAAGCCACAAAGGTAAGGAACCGATTTTCCTCTACACTTTCCAGGAGGAACCAGGCTTGCGGTCACCTTATTGAGGACTTCTGGCCTCTAGAACTACAAAGTAATAAAGCCATTATGTCTGTGGTAATTTGTTAAACAAGCAATAGGACACTAATACAGAGACCATCAGGATAATGAAAAAGCCTATTGTTTTTCAAAGATATACAGTAGTCCTGCATCCTGATTTGTCAGAGCTATAAGCAAATCTTTGAGATAGGTTTAGGTCTTAAGGGCTAGCAAAAGTTGTATTCACAGGTCATCACTGTAGACAAAACAAAAGAACAAAGTTGAAAGACATACTTCTCAACTTCAACACTTGCCTCAAAGCTGTAGTAATCAAAAGGACAGCATGACACTAGCATAAGGACAGACACATGCCAATGGAATAGAGCACCCAGAAACAAACATATGAGGTCAGTGGATTTTCGACAAGGGTTCCCAGACCTCTCAATGGGGAAATGACAGTCTTTTCAGCAACTGATGTTGGAAAAACTGGACATCCAGGCAAAAGAATAAAGTTGGACCCTTATCTTTTGCTGCATATAAAAATGAACTCAAAATACAACAAATATCTTAAATTAAGATCTAAAACTGTAAGTATCTTAGAGGAAAAATATAGGGTAAAATCTTCATGATGTTAGATTCAGAACTGATTTCTAAATACCAAAATCACAGGCAACAACAGAAAAAAAATAATCAAAATTAAAAACTTTGTACATCAAAGGATATTAAAACAATAGAGAGTGGGAGAAAATATTCACAAATCATGTGTATGATTGGGATTAAGATTTTGAATATATAAAGAAGTCCTTCAACCAACAACAAAAACAAGAAACAAACAATCCAAGGATTTGCGACAACATGGCTGGACTTGGAGGAAGTATGCTAAGTGAAGTAAGTCAGACAGAGAAAGACAAATACCATACGATTTCATTCATATATGAAATCTAAAAAACAAAACAATGACTAAATGAACAATGGCAGAATCAGACCTGTAAATACAGAGAAAAAACTGATGGCTGTCCGAGAGAAGTAGAAAGGGAGGGGACAAAATGGGTGAAGGGGAGTGGGAGATATAGCCTTCCAGTTATGGATTGAGTAAATCATGGGACTAAAAGTCACACCATAGGGAATATAGTCATTGATACTGGGATAGTGTTGTAGGGTCACAGATGGTAGGTATACTTGTGGTGAGCACAGCATAAAGTATAGAGTAGTTAAGTCACTATGCTGTACACCTGGATCTAATGTAACATGTGTCAACTAGACTCAATTTTTTTTAATGGGCAAAGAAATTAAAAAGACATTTCCCCCAAAGAAGATATACAGATGGCTGATAAGTATATGAAAAGATGCTCAACATCTTTGGTCAACAGGGAAATACATATCAAAACCACAATGAAATACCACTTTACATTCAGCAGGATAGCTATCATCCAAAAAAAATTAAAAATTAAAAATAACAAGTTGTTGAGGATATGGAGAAATGGGAACCCTGTGCATTGCTGGTGGCATTATAAAATGATGCAGTCACTGTGGAAAACAGTCTGGCAAGACCTTAAAAAGTTAAACAGAATTATCATATCACTCAGGGATTCTACTCCTGGATATAACCCAAAAGAATTGAGAACAGGTACTCAAACACATACTTATATACCAATGTTCACAGCAGCATTATTTGTAAGAGCCAAAAGTAGACAACAACCTAAGTGTCCATTGATGGACGAATGGTTAAATGAAAGATGTCCTATATAGGCAATGGGATATCATTTAGCTTTTAAAAGGACGGAAGTTCAGATGCATGTCATGACATGGATAAACCTTGACCACATTATGTTAGGTGAAATAAACCAGTCACTATGGACAACTATGGTATGATTCTACTTCTATGTGGTATCTAGAATGAGCAAATTCATCAAGACAGAAAGTAGAATGAAGGTTACTAAGAGTGGGAGGAGAGGGAATGGGAGTTATTTTTTAATAGGTTTTGTTTCAGGTGACAGAAAAGTTTCGGAAATTAATAGTGGTAGTGGTTACCTAATACTGTGAATGTTCTTGACCATTAAATTGTGCTTTTGGACACAGTCAAATTGGTAAACTTCACATTATGCATGCTAAGTCATCCCTACCTACTACAGATCAACAGCATAAACTCTAGCTTTTGCACCTTTATTCAAAGACTGCGCTAAAATAATCTGGAGTGCAGGTTAAAAATGATTGCAAAAAAAAATAGGTAAAATGTACTTGGTGAGCTGAATGGAGAATGGAAGGAGGGATATGAAGCTGACCTGATAAGTCCAAGCAGGAGCAGAAGAGGAAAGCAAGGGAGGAGAGCTTTATTCAACCGGCTAAGGGGGAGCCAACCCACAATCCAGGTGGCCGAGTGTCACAGGTGTCCACAAGCCACCGGGTACATCCAGCTCAGAGCAAACCGACACAAAATATATTCTTAAGGACTATAAAAAGAGAAGTGCATAAACAATGAGTTCTGGAACACTGAAAAGAAATTTAAAAAATAAATAAAAATTTAAAAAGAGAAATGGATTTTTAAAATCTAATGTTTACTGTAGAAACTTTTTTTAAATATAAAAAAATAGACATTTAAAAACTAGACATAATCCAATAACTTAAAGATAAATAGTGTAAATATTTTAAGGTATTTTAGTTTACTTTTTTCTGATGCATTATTTCATTTAAATAAAATTTGAAATTGTGTTTGTGTGTGTGTATTTGTGTGTGTTTTATCTATGATATCCATGGACATGTTTATGCCATTAAATGGTTTCAAAAACATGCTTTTTAATGTTTCCCATTTTATAGCTATAGCCATTATTTATCTATATATTTCTTTATCATTATATATTAAAATTATTTACATGTATCACTGTTATAAATGATGTTAGGACAATCCTTATTCCTAAAATTGTTGGTTTAAAAGGAATGAAAATTTTTAAGGTTTCTTTTTGATAAACAACATAAAAGGCTTGAAAGAGAGTTAATTATCTGTTTACAAGAATTGTTTTTTAACAAGAGTTCAGATAGCTCCTAAAATGAAGTTATTTTCCAACTCCTTTCAGATATTACAAATGGATCAAATAGGACAGAGAATTGACCTGAATCACTGATCCTTTCTTACAATATTTCCAAAACAGTATAAAGTGTGTGGGGGAAGGGACACTCAGCTTATCTTAGGTAAAAGGGCAAATCTTCAGAAAAAAAATATTTATTTTGTGATACTGCATGGCTTCCACAGTACAAATTCAGTTACTCTCCTGCTAGACAGAATTTCAAAATTAAAATGAATCCCATCTTTAGTATTTTCTTTTTTTTTTTTTTAAAGATTTTATTTATTTGACAGACAGAGATCACAAGTAGGCAGAGAGGCAGTCAGAGAGAGGAGGAAGCAGGGTGCCTGCTGAGCAGAGAGCCCGATTCGGGGCTCGATCCCAGGACCCTGGGATCATGACCCGAGCCGAAGGCAGAGGCTTTAACCCACTGAGCCACCCCGCCCCCCATCTTTAATATTTTCAAGAAGGATAAATTCACTGTAATATTCTGAGACGCAGTCTACACTGACCTCCTCCCACAAGACAAGACTATTCCTTGAAATTCACATCTTCAATAGCCATAAGGGGCTATTTCTAAAAATGGAATAGATAAACCAAACTAAATAAGATTAAGTGTGCTTAAGATAATTGAACGGAAGAACATGCAGCTCTAGTAAAATGTATATTTAGAATTAGGGATGCATGGCATTATTTAACTATCTAGATGTTAAATCACTAAGGTTCATGCATATCATTTAAGTTTGTGGTATGACCAGTAATTTTATACAGGCAGAAAAATCCTACCTTGAAAATGCATGTAGAACAGTTGCCTAAAGACTGGAGAACACAGAGGCATCACATGACATGAAGAAAATGAGCAGAGAACAAATTATAAGTCTAAACGAGGCAGGAGAGCAACAGGAGAAAAAGGTGTGAAGACAAAGAATAAAAGAAAGAGGGAAAAGTGACAAAGGAGAAAAGGGGGGAATTCAGTCATCCCCCCTTAACTGCTGGAGATGTGTTCCAACACCCCAGTGCATGCCTGAAACCATGGATAGTATTAAACCCTAAATATACTATGTCTTCTCCTACACACACGTACACACCTATCATGGGGTTTGGCTTATAAATTTGGCACAGTAAGAGATAAACAACAATGACGAATAACACAGCACAACTGCAACAATATACTGTAGGAAAAGTTACGTGAATGTGGTCTCTCAGAATAACTGATTGTACTGTACTCACCCCTCCAGGGATGCTGTGAGATGAGACATTGCCTACCTGATGGGACGAAGGGATGCGGTTGACCGCGGGTGACTGGACCCATGAATAAGGGAGAATTGCTGTAGCGCAAACACAGAAAGTCAAAAAGGAGTGAAGTTGGGTGAGGCGACAGAAGGGAGAGGGGTGATGGCAGAGGAAGGGCTCAAAGATGGCAAGGACTGCGGCAGGAAGAGACACAGAGATGAGAGCAGACCAAAAGCCTGAACTTGAGACGAAGTCCTAACTCACAGGGAGGACAGAGCCACTTCTTGGACGATATTGATTCATTTCCTTCTAAGTTCTGACACTGATACTTTAATAATAGTCTCTTTGTTTCCTGAGGCTGAAAAAAACCTGTCAGGTCCAACAGTGACTTTAGGTTCTGCGTTAGCTCAGTGACTGATAACACTCATGAACAAGGAATCCACAATAGGGTTGATGGAGGACACATGGGATGATGTCCTCAGATAATGGGGGGTATGGGGAGGAGGAGAGAGTGCTCACCCCTCACCTGGTTTGTGTCAAATCTGACTTCTTGGGTTGCTAGAAAGGAGGAGGATGGAGTGTTTCCAGCTGTTGGCAAGACACCAGGCAGCATCACCTGTGATATCTCCATGGACAAGAGGAGAGCAATGTAGGACACGTGCCAGGAAGGCTGGGTGGACTAGAAGCCTATGAACAACCAGAGTCTATGGCTGCTTGTCAGCGCGGATGCTGAAGCAGGCTTCTGAAGCCTTGGCAAAGGTTATGTCCTTGACTCCTCCAACATGACTATTAATGTCGCTGAGAGTCATAGTTGTGTTTGTTGTATGTACAGGTGACAACTAACCAGCGCATGAATGTGTGAAATGGGATAAAAGAAAAGATATCTGCAAAGCCTAATAACTAATTTAAATTAATGAGATAAATATGAGTCAAAATAAATGTAAATCAATCCCATACTCCCTGGACTTTACCAGTGGATCACTGGCGACCTTAGAAGCATCTTCATCACTTAAGGGTATAAGAAGTTTTGTGAAGTGGATTTTTTTCAAGCCTTATTCAGTTTTCAGTTATATTAATAGAAATAGAGTATCTGGGGAGGTCCAGAAGAGAGCCTTCTTTTCTGGGGGCCCCTGTTTTCCAAGGAGCATATGAGAAATAGGCTTGTTCAGTGGAACATGAAGAGGACCTTGTGTGACTGTGCAGCATCCATCACTACAGGTAAAAGCTGGTAAACACCTGGAAATAGAGGACTTGAGAGGGAGAAGAAAGGACAAGTATCTTCCAAAATTAAAAGACCAGACATGTAAAATAGGAACAGCATTTGAATGTCATGGCCATGGGGCTTTATCCCTTATCTGAAACTCTTTGGGTAAAATGTGGTTCAGAATTCAGATTTATTTTTTATTTTAAAAGAGTTTCTATATGGTATATTATGTGATATCCCAGGGTAGTCTGGATCAGCACCCCATTACCAAGGACATTGATATTTCTGCATGAAAACATGTGACTATGACTCTAAGGACTATGACTCTAAGAAGGAAAAACAGGACATAAAGTTTCAGGGGAAGTGTTGCCCTACAGAAGTGGGCAGGTTTTGCTGCTACATTAGATGTAGAGAACTTCCACGTTTAGACTTGGGAACAAGAGTGACCTCTAAGAATGTATACAACCAGTTCTGCCCACCCCCACACTTCCATGACCCCATAAGTCTGCAGGATGCCTGGGCTCTAGCCACACTGGGTTCTGAGCTGTCACTTTCCCACCCAGACAGGCTACCCTCCAGATGTCTATCTTCCTCCTCCTGGAGGCCCTCCCTGACTTATCTCCATCACCCATGTATACTCAAGGAGGCCTACCCAGTCCCCAGATTTAAAACTGAAACCTCTCCTGCATGGCCCTGCTGATGCCCTGTGTCCTGCCTAGCTACTCCTATTAATGCTACTGAACACTTGCTAACATAGGATATAGCTTACTTAGTAGGGTCATTATCTTCACCCCTTACCAGAATATAAGTCCCACAGAGATAGGGGTCATTCTCTTCACCCCCTACCAGAATATAAGTCTCCCAGAGGCAGGGATCTTTGCCAGGTTCTTAATTGATATATCTCTAGCACAAAAACCATGCCTGGGACATCCAAGGAAAGGTTGGTAGGACTATTAAAGGGATTTAGCCATTGAATGGGTGACTGAACAAGCTGATTTTTAAGATGTCTTTTGGTCCACAGCTAGGCTTCCTCACGTCAGAATTAAACAGGGAAGAATGGGGAATAGAAGTCCCTGATTCAGGGAGGCATGAAAAGGCACATGACTCCTTTCCTTGTGTGTCTCTCTCCATGACAGTGGTGACAGATAGGACAATATGTTCAGAACCTTTGGTATTCCTGATCATCTCAGAGCCTATGGGATACTTTCTGCTCTTCTGGCAAAACAAAGCAATGAAAATGTACACTGCATAGAGACAGTGAATCTGTTGGCCAGTTTTCTATTAATTCTCACATTTAGGGAGAGGCAGCCCTGCCAAGGACTGGTGCTCCATGTTCTCAAAACCCTTACAGCAGGACAATGTGGCATCGCCAAGGACAGGCATCCAGATCGTTCTTTAGATTATCAGAGTTCACGGTAAAAGACAGCCCAGGACATGCTGGTCAGGAACAAAGACCTATACCTGAGGAACAACCTGGCACCTGAATGTCCAGGGTTGTTAAAGAAATTGCTACCTTTTGTTAAATAATAAAACACTCATAATGGCCTTGTCTGAGAGGAAATGATCTTAGTGGGTTAAATATGGCTTCATACAAAAGCAAGAGTGTCTTTAAACATGCATGTATTTCAGTTTGAGCATGCTAGGAAAAAAGGTACTGATAGTCATTTAAATTAGACTTATAATCTTCTTTATGCAAGGGACTGACTGTAGAACTTCTAAATGAGCAGTAATTTACCATCAAAAAGATACATATTAAGTCTTTTGGAAATAGTTTTGCCATAATCAGAGAAATGATTGAGAGAAATTGAGGTCTGGGATGTTAGCAGCACTTGGATCAAATTAGTCAATCCGGGGCATTTTGAAGTTGCTCTGAGTGCACAAGCCTGAAGGAGGTACTGGCCAGTCACCTATCCTGAGCCAGATGGCTGGGGATGAACTGGATCTTCATTTATTCAATAGGGAAAATAGTCTCTGTAATCGCACTTGTAAATGCACTCATTTGGATGAAACTGACTGAAATCCTTTTTTTCTTTAATTTTAAAGATTATATTTATTTGACAGAGAGGGACACAGTGAGAGATGGAACACAAGCAGGGGGAGTGGGAGAGGGAAAGCAGGCTTCGCGTTCCAGGAGCCCAATGTGGGACTCAATTCCAGGACCCTGGGATTATGACCTGAACCGAAGGCAGATGCTTAACAACCAAGCCACCCATGAGCCCCCAAATTGACTGAAATTCTTACCACTAGGATCACAACAATTATCAGCAAGATCTGGAATAAACGTGTTGAAAATATTTTATATAATCTAAATCCAATAATAGTAGACTACCTCAACATTTCTACCTTCTGGAGATATATATACATTATATATATAATATATATATATTATATTATGTTGTATTAATATATATCACATTTATCTTATATATATTATATTATGTTAATATATATACAAAGCTTTATATATATATATAAAATTTTAATAACCAAGATACTATTGACTTTTGATTTCTAGGCCATAATGAAGCCAACCCAAATATTTACCAATTTGGAAGCATAGGACTAGAAGTTCTTACTTATATTATCATATACTATGAGTACACACTGACAAGTATACTTAAATTGGCTAAAAAATATACAGATAGCCAAAGTAACCTGCAGATATCCAAAACTGCATATTCTTTGAATGTGTAATAGTCTTACAAGTATTTTCAAGTAAAAAATTAATTCTGGAAATTTAGAATCTCATGCTGATATTTAGGCATAGTCCATTTCTTTATATAAGTGTACTATTTGAATGAGGTTACTTAACCAACTTTTGTTTCATTTTACAGAGACATTCATCCAAATAATACAGGATATACACAATAAATGAAGTTCTTAGAAACCATGAAATTAGAAGTTCCATGGTCCTAAAATCAAATATCCCACTGTTTACTAGATTAACTCAGCCACAGGAATCTCAGAGGCCTGACTGACATTTCCCGTTAGTTTAAAGGTTTGGGTTTTACAAGGCAAGGAATTGACCCTGTTTCCTTCAAAACTGTAATAACGACTCTCTAATATGAGAATGATGGCAGTGCCCACATAATCGTTCACAATCTAAAAGATGGGGCTAGTCCTCAACATGGCTGGCTAAGAACATCACTTTTTCCCAATCAATATGCCTTAAAGTACACAAACTATGAAACTATGAAAAACATAGCTGAACAAAGCTAAAGATGCATGATAAAAAAGGATAAAAGCCTAGTGGTTCTGAATTTCAATTGGAATTGTCAATATGGAGCATCTAGGTGGCTCAATTCATTAAGCCACTGCCTTCAGTTCAGGTCATGATCCTAGAGTACTATAATCAAGTCCCATATTGGGCTTCCCCCACTGGGCAAGGAGCCTGCTTCTCCCACTCCCTCCACCTGCCATTCCCCATGCTTGTGCTCGTGTGCTCTCTCTCTCAAATAAATAAATAAAATCTTTTTAAAAAAAAGAAATTGTCAATATGATCTCAAGACATGTTTTTAACTGTGTGTATAGGTATATATCCTAACTCTGCCCAATGGGAAGATCCAGGGACAAAAGAGCATAGTAATGAGTACCTCTTATGCTCAGATTGTAATTTCCATAGATCAGTTCCCACTAAACAAGAACCAGGGCTCCCTGTAAAAATGGCTGACTCTAGGTCATTGAGGTAGAAAATGTAAAACATAAGCCTGGAATATATTGTCACACCAGAAAGTAAGAAAGCCACCTGGCATGGCCTAGGACAGGGGTCACCCACCTGAGTAAGTTCCATTTATTTGAGCTGAGATAAAGATAATAAGTGTGATGGGTCAAAACACATCAAATGTATTTAAATCCACAAGTTGATGACAATGACAATGACGAAAATGTGGTGATGACAAAGACCATGGTGCTGGGGACAATAACAATAATACTAATAACCCCTTGGTCACTTTTAGGTGATGCCAGTGAACTACCTCTTTACTTTTAAAAAACGTGCGGAAAAAGACAAAGTATCAAGCATTTCTACCATCCTCCCTTTATTATTTCCGTATTAAGGTAACTCATATTTGATATGGGAGAGCTTTCCTTGCTGGGACTATTCTAGCTACTAAATCAAGAAGGACTGGTTATCACGGAGCCATTCTACAATCCTTAACAAATCAATGAATGTAGGAGGGGTCACCGGTGGTTGACAGCTTCACAAAAAGGAAATAATTACAAGAAACATAATAGTCAGAAGAACACATTAAATGACTGTGCCATTAAATGGCAACAAGCAAAATTGAAAATATGGGAAACTGTATAGGATAAACACAGTTTCAGCAACAACCACCAACCTCCCAAAAGGGGTGGGGGGGATGAACTTAAGACACTCACTGTTCACTTGCAAAATGTCAACTTAACTGTTATCACAATGCAAATAAATGGCTAAGAGAAATAAGATTATAAGACAGTCAAGGAAATCTGAACACTGATTATTTTTCCAGATCACGCATAGTGTTTATTATTATTTAAAGGGCTCTTATCTTTCAGAGCAGGGGTCTGAGGCTCCATCCAGCCAGTCACCTGTTTTGTATAGCTCAAAAGCTGAGAATGATTTATATGTTTTTAATCATTTAAAAAAAAAAAACAGGGAGGAGTCAAGATGGCGGAGAAGTAGCAGGCTGAGACTACTTCAGCTAGCAGGAGATCAGCTAGATAGCTTATCTAAAGATTGCAAACACCTGCAAATCCATCGGCAGATCAAAGAGAAGAAGAACAGCAATTCTGGAAACAGAAAAACAACCACTTTCTGAAAGGTAGGACTGGTGGAGACGTGAATCCAAAGCAACGAGAAGATAGACCCCACGGGGAGGGGCCGGCTCCCGGCAAGCGGCGGAGCAATGGAGCACAAAATCAGGACTTTTAAAAGTCTGTTCCACTGAGGGACATTGCTCCAGAGGCTAAACTGGGGCGCGGGGTCAGCGTGGCCTCAGGTCCTGCAGGGTCACAGAAGGATCGGGGGTGTCTGAGTGTCACAGAGCTTGTGGGTATTGGAATGGGAAAGCCGGCAACAGAGACAGAGCCGACAGTAAGCTCACATCTCGGTGTTGCCTTGACCCAGCCACAGGCTCGGTGGGCTTGGAGCACGGCTAGAGGTCAGGCAGACGGGAGTAACTGGGCGCTGTTCTCTGAGGGCGCATTGAGGAGTGGGGCCCCAGGCTCTCGGCTCCTCCAGGCAGGAGACCAGGAGGCCGCCATTTGTATTCCCGTCCTCCGGAACTCTACGGAAAGCGCTTAGGGAACAAAAGCTCCTGAAAGCAAACCTGAGCGGATTACTCAGCCCGGCCCCTGGTAAGGGGGGGTGCAATTCCGCCTGGGGCAAAAACACTTGAGAATCACTACACCAGGCCCCTCCCCCAGAAGATCAACAAGAAATCCAGCCAAGACCAAGTTCACCTACCAAGGAGTGCGGTTTCAATACCAAGGAGAGCAGCAGAATTCCAGAGGAGGAGAAGGCAAAGCACGGAACTCATGGCTTTCTCCCTGTGATTTTTTTTTAGTCTTGCAGTTAATTTCATTTTCTTCTTTTTCATTTTTTTTTTCTCGCCTTCTGGTAAAATTTATTTTTTAACTTTTACCCTTTTCTTTTTTAATGTTTTTTAACTATTTTCTCTAATATATATATTTTTTCTTTTTTATATTTTTCTTTATTCGTTTTCTTTTTTTTAATTCTTTTCTTTTTTTTTTCTTTTTTTTTTTTCTTCCTTTTTGAACCTCTTTTTATCCCCTTTCTCCCCTCTCACGATTTGGGATCTCTTCTGATTTGGTTAAAGCATATTTTCCTGGGGTTGTTGCCACCCTTTTAGTATTTTACTTGCTCCTTCATATACTCTTATCTGGACAAAATGACAAGACGGAAAAATTCACCACAAAAAAAAGAACAAGAGGCAGTACCAAAGGCTAGGGACCTAATCAATACAGACACTGGTAATATGTCAGATCTAGAGTTCAGAATGACAATTCTCAAGGTTCTAGCCGGGCTCGAAAAAGGCATGGAAGATATTAGAGAAACCCTCTCAGGAGATTATAAAAGCCCTTTCTGGAGAAATAAAAGAACTAAAATCTAACCAAGTTGAAATCAAAAAAGCTATTAATGAGGTGCAATCAAAAATGGAGGCTCTCACTGCTAGGATAAATGAGGCAGAAGAAAGAATTAGTGATATAGAAGACCAAATGACAGAGAATAAAGAAGCCGAGCAAAAGAGGGACAAACAGCTACTGGACCACGAGGGGAGAATTCGAGAGATAAGTGACACCATAAGATGAAACAACATTAGAATAATTGGGATTCCAGAAGAAGAAGTAAGAGAGAGGGGAGCAGAAGGTATACTGGAGAGAATTATTGGGGAGAATTTCCCCAATATGGCAAAGGGAACGAGCATCAAAATTCAGGAGGTTCAGAGAATGCCCCTCAAAATCAATAAGAATAGGCCCACACCCCGTCACCTAATAGTAAAACTTACAAGTCTTGATGACAAAGAGAAAATCCTGAAAGCAGCCCTGGAAAAGAAGTCTGTAACATACAATGGTAAAAATATTAGATTGGCAGCTGACTTATCCACAGAGACCTGGCAGGCCAGAAAGAGCTGGCATGATATTTTAAGAGCACTAAACGAGAAAAACATGCAGCCAAGAATACTATATCCAGCTAGGCTATCATTGAAAATAGAAGGAGAGATTAAAAGCTTCCAGGACAAACAACAACTGAAAGAATTTGCAAACACCAAACCAGCTCTACAGGAAATATTGAAAGGGGTCCTCTAAGCAAAGAGAGAGCCTACAAGTGCTAGATCAGAAAGGAACAGAGACCATATACAGTAACAGTCACCTTACAGGCAATACAATGGCACTAAATTCCTATCTCTCAATAGTTACCCTGAATGTGAATGGGCTAAATGCCCCTGTCAAAAGACACAGGGTATCAGAATGGATAAAAAAAAACAAAACAAAACCCATCTATATGTTGCCTCCAAGAAACTCATTTTAAGCCCGAAGACACCTCCAGATTTAAAGTGAGGGGGTAGAAAAGAATTTACCATGCTAATGGACATCAGAAGAAAGCAGGAGTGGCAATCCTTATATCAGATGAATTAGATTTTAAGCCAAAGACTATAATAAGAGATGAGGAAGAACACTATATCATACTCAAAGGGTCTGTCCAACAAGAAGATCTAACAATTTTAAATATCTATGCCCCCAACGTGGGACAGGCAACTATATAAACCAATTAATAACAAAATCAAAGAAACACATCAACAATAATACAATAATAGTAGGGGACTTTAACACTCCCCTCACTGAAATGGACAGATCATCCAAGCAAAAGATCAGCAAGGAAATAAAGGCCTTAAACGACACACTGGACCAGATGGACATCACAGATATATTCAGAACATTTCATCCCAAAGCAACAGAATACACATTCTTCTCTAGTGCACATGGAACATTCTCCAGAATAGATCACATCCTCGGTCCTAAATCAGGACTCAACCGGTATCAAAAGATTGGGATCATTCCCTGCATATTTTCAGACCACAATGCTCTAAAGCTAGAACTCAACCACAAAAGGAAGTTTGGAAAGAACCCAAATACATGGAGACTAAACAGCATCCTTCTAAAGAATGAATGGGTCAACTGGGAAATTAAAGAAGAATGAAAAAAATCATGGAAACAAATGATAATGAAAATACAATGGTTCAATATCTGTGGGACACAACAAAGGCAGTCCTGAGAGGAAAATATATAGCGGTACAGGCCTTTCTGAGGAATCAAGAAAGGTCTCAGGTACACAACCTAACCCTACACCTAAAGGAGCTGGAGAAAGAACAAGAAAGAACCCCTAAGCCCAGCAGGAGAAGAGAAATCATAAAGATCAGAGCAGAAATCAATGAAATAGAAACCAAAAAAACAATAGAACAAATCAACTAAACTAGGAGCTGGTTCTTTGAAAGAATTAATAAAATTGATAAACCCCTGGCCCGACTTATCAAAAAGAAAAGAGAAAGGACCCAAATAAATAAAATCATGAATGAAAGAGGAGAGATCAAAACTAACACCAAAGAAATACAAACTATTATAAGAACATACTATGAGCAAGTCTACGCCAACAAATTTGACAATCTGGAAGAAATGGATGCATTCCTAGAAACATATAAACTACCACAACTGAATCAGGAAGAAATAGAAAGCCTGAACAGACCCATAACCAGTAAGGAGATTGAACAGTCATTAAAAATCTCCAAACAAACAAAAGCCCAGGGCCAGACGGCTTCCCGGGGGAATTCTACCAAACATTTAAAGAAGAACTAATTCCTATTCTCCTGAAACTGTTCCAAAAAATAGAAATGGAAGGAAAACTTCCAAACTCATTTTATGAGGCCAGCATCACCTTGATCCCAAAACCAGACAAGGATCCCATCAAAAAAGAGAGCTATAGACCAATATCCTTGATGAACACAGATGCGAAAATTCTCACCAAAATACTAGCCAATAGGATTCAACAGTACATTAAACAATTATTCACCACGACCAAGTGGGATTTATTCCAGGGCTGCAAGGTTGGTTCAACATCCGCAAATCAGTCAATGTGATACAACACATCAATAAAAGAAAGAATAAGAACCATATGATACTCTCAATAGATGCTGAAAAAGCATTTGACAAAGTACAGCATCCCTTCCTGATCAAAACTCTTCAAAGTGTAGGGATAGAGGGCACATACCTCAATATCATCAAAGCCATCTATGAAAAACCCACCGCAAATATCATTCTCAATGGAGAAAAACTGAATGCTTTTCCGCTAAGGTCAGGAACACGGCAGGGATGTCCATTATCACCACTGCTATTCAACATAGTACTAGAGGTCCTAGCCTCAGCAATCAGACAACAAAAGGAAATTAAAGGCATCCAAATCGGCAAAGAAGAAGTCAAATTATCACTCTTTGCAGATGATATGATACTATATGTGGAAAACCCAAAAGACTCCACTCCAAAACTGCTAGAACTTATACAGGAATTCAGTAAAGTGTCAGGATATAAAATCAATGCACAGAAATCAGTTGCATTTCTCTACACCAACAATAAGACAGAAGAAAGAGAAATTAAGGAGTCAATCCCATTTACAATTGCACCCAAAACCATAAGATACCTAGGAATAAACCTAACCAAAGAGGCACAGAATCTATACTCAGAAAACTATAAAGTACTCATGAAAGAAATTGAGGAAGACACAAAGAAATGGAAAAATGTTCCATGCTCATGGATTGGAAGAATAAATATTGTGAAAATGTCTATGCTACCTAAAGCAATCTACACATTTAATGCAATACTTATCAAAGTACCATCCATCTTTTTCAAAGAAATGGAACAAATAATTCTAAAATTTATATGGAACCAGAAAAGACCTCAAATAGCCAAAGGGATATTGAAAAAGAAAGCCAACGTTGGTGGCATCACAATTCCGGACTTCAAGCTCTATTACAAAGCTGTCATCATCAAGACAGCATGGTACTGGCACAAAAACAGACACATAGATCAATGGAACAGAATAGAGAGCCCAGAAATAGACCCTCAACTCTATGGTCAACTCATCTTCGACAAAGCAGGAAAGAATGTCCAATGGAAAAAAGACAGCCTCTTCAATAAATGGTGCTGGGAAAATTGGACAGCCACATGCAGAAAAATGAAATTGGACCATTTCCTTACACCACACACAAAAATAGACTCAAATGGATGAAGGACCTCAATGTGCGAAAGGAATCCCTCAAAATCCTTGAGGAGAACACAGGCAGCAACCTCTTCGACCTCAGCCGCAGCAACATCTTCCTAGGAACATCGCCAAAGGCAAGGGAAGCAAGGGCAAAAATGAACTATTGGGATTTCTTCAAGATCAAAAGCTTTTGCACATCAAAGGAAACAGTTAACAAAATCAAAAGACAACTGACAGAATGGGAGAAGATATTTGCAAATGACATATCAGATAAAGGACTAGTGTCCAGAATCTATAAAGAACTTAGCAAACTCAACACCCAAAGAACAAATAATCCAATCAAGAAATGGGCAGCGGATAAAAATATATGTTTATAAAAAATTAAAAATTAAAAAAAAAAAAAGAAATGGGCAGAGGACATGAACAGACATTTCTGCAAAGAAGACATCCAAATGGCCAACAGACACATGAAAAAGTGTTCCATATCACTCGGCATCAGGGAAATACAAATCAAAACCACAATGAGATATCACCTCACACCAGTTAGAATGGCTAAAATCAACAAGTCAGGAAATGACAGATGCTGGCGAGGATGTGGAGAAAGGGGAACCCTCCTACACTGTTGGTGGGAATGCAAGCTGGTGCAGCCACTCTGGAAAACAGCATGGAGGTTCCTCAAAATGTTGAAAATAGAACTGCCATATGACCCAGCAATTGCACTACTGGGTATTTACCCTAAAGATACAAATGTAGTGATCCCAAGGGACACCTGCACCCGAATGTTTATAGAAGCAATGTCTACAATAGCCAAACTATGGAAAGAACCTAGATGTCCATCAACAGATGAATGGATCAAGAAGATGTGGTATATATACACAATGGAATACTATGCAGCCATCAAAAGAAATGAAATCTTGCCATTTGCGACAACATGGATGGAACTAGAGTGTATCATGCTTAGCCAAATAAGTCAAGCAGAGAAAGACAACTATCATATGATCTCCCTGATATGAGGAAGTGGTGATGCAACATGGGGGCTTAAGTAAGTAGCAGAAGAATCAATGAAACAAGATGGGATTGGGAGAGAGACAAACCATAAGTGACTCTTAATCTCATAAAACAAACTGAGGGTTGCTGGGGGGAGGGGGATTAGGAGAAGGGGGTGGGATTATGGACACTGGGGAGGGTATGTGCTTTGGTGAGTGCTGTGAAGTGTGTAAACCTGGTGATTCACAGACCTGTACCCCTGGGGATAAAAATATATGTTTATAAAAAATAAAAAATTTAAACAAACAAACAAACAAAAACAACAACAACAACAACAACACAAACAAAGCAGGAATACTATTTTGTGACAATGAGACTCATATGAAATTCAAAGGTCAGTGTCCATATGCAAGGCTGCACTGAAAACAGCCACTATCCTACACGTGTGTGTTGTCTGCAGAGCTGTGCAGTTGCCACAAAGCCCGTCTGGCCTGCAAAATTTACTATCTGGCTCTTTACAGAAAGTGTTTTCCAGCCCCTGTTTTAGAAAAACATTAACAAGTTAAATGATATGATGACTGGGATTGCTTCAAAAATAATCAGAGGGGGAGCAGGTGGAAACAGAGAGGCAGCAATTGGCCACATAGTGTTAGGTGTTGAAGTGGAATGTTGAGTATATTAAACTTTTTCCAATTTCTCTCTAACTCTGTGTATATTTACAATTTGCTGCCATATGACCCAGCAATTGCACTACTGGGTATTTACCCTAAAGATACAAATGTAGTGATCCCAAGGGACACATGCACCCGAATGTTTATAGAAGCAATGTCCACAATAGCCAAACTATGGAAAGAACCTAGATGTCCATCAACAGATGAATGGATCAAGAAGATGTGGTATATATAATGTAATAAATGTGTAATGTAATGTAATGTAATAAAGGTGAAAAGAAACTTTCTTCAAGGAAGATGTGAAGAAAGGAATGGCTCATTTTTCTGTATTACGGAACAACTATTTTAACTGTGGTTATTTCGCCCCACTGATTTTGCTACTGGCTTGCAAATACTCCAGTGTTGTAGAACTATTTTGTGTAGGTGTCATTCACTTCCTGGGCAAGCACCAAACTTTCTCATTTCTATGGTAAAGGTACCAGCACCAGTAGAAAAGAAAGTGTACTTTGACCCAGGGAAGACATATCCCGGAGCTTGCGGCCTGGATCTCTGGCAACATTTGCCTAACTCATATACTTAGCGCATGGAAAATATATAATATACATTTCTTGAGTGAAAGTAATAAGGGGCTTCCAAATCTTAAAAATAAACAGAAACTCCGTTAGTCACTTGTTCTTTGTGCTTAGAGGACATCACTTCTAACAGAGACAAACAATTTTATTACACTTGGACAAGAGCCAATGCCCTTTCTTTTGCATGAAGGGAACAAAGGATGGGAGTTTTAGAAGTAAGGAGGTATGCAGACGAGAATAAAAAACTGCTTTATGACTTCAAAGTTCATCCTCTGTAGGAACTGCCTGGCGGCCGCTGTGAACCAACCAAAAATGTTCAGGTCTTGCCTCCTGCTGAGTCACACTTCTACAGTCCAAAAGACATTTTTAAAATAAAAACCCATCAGAAATTGCCAAATTTTCTTTCCATCTCAAGGAAGGACTTAGGTAAACATCTCTCTTTCCTTTCTCTGTACATGATGCCTGATGATGAAACTGAAAACCTTCTAGGACTTCCAAGGCCACCACAGGCCTATACATAAACTGCCCACATAAGACATTTCTATTTTTCCTCTCCTTCCAAAAAAAAAAAAAAAAAAAAAAAGACAGAAGAGGAAAACAAAAGCAAAAACAAAACAAAAAACTAGAGATCCTAATAGTGTCCAAACCCTCCAGGACCCTCAGTCCTAGGCCTGGCTCAGTAAAAGGAGATAGAAAAACAGAGCGTTCGTATTCTCAGCCCTCAATCACAGAAATTCCAGAGCACGGCCACCTCTGCCTTCTCTTCTTGTGACACAGCTATGGATTCTCAGAGCCAAGAAAAACAAATGAACCACTTGATGAATTTGAGAAAAGCTGCAAAAAAAAAAAAAAAAAAAAGAAAGAAAGAAAAAAGAAAAAATTGCTTTCACAGGATTTATGGCTCTTGGCCTCAAAGTAAGCAGCCCTTAAGAGGACAAGTTGATGCCTTTCTCTTCTGCCCTCAGAACTGAACCATCTTGACCCATGGTTTCAAGTACCATTTCCCATTCTGGCCCGGAGACCTTTAGACTGCTGCTGAGGACAGAGCTCTCCAACTGCTGCTCCAACTTTTTCTGGGGCATCCTTCTTGAAGCACCAGAGATTTATGTCTTTTTGGACAGAGTTAGGTCATATCACAAAATAAAATTTATTAATTAATGCCTCCTGGAATCTCGCATGGTAAGTTATACTGCATCTTTACCTTTAAATTAAGCTAATCCAAACTCACACTAAATTAAAACATACAGTATATGCTTTGAAGGCTTTTGGTGGTTTCAGTCTGAATGTGCATATTGCATTTTATATATATATTCAACTGACTAAAACAATAATGGGTGTAATTTCAACCACTCAAAGTTTTAAGGAACAAATGGTTCCTATAGCAACTGAAGACAGTCCTATTTGTGCATTCCTGGTATTTTCTATGATGGTAAGTGATGTTAAATTTATGCTTTAATATATATGGTATAAAATACCCAAGTTAAACTTGCCAAGGGAACCATAATTTTACTTCTTTTCAAATCATTTTATGGCTTTTATACATAATAGCAAAATTGGACTGATATACAGTTCTGCTTTTTCCCCTCATAATCTATAAAGGAAACTAAAAGCAACCAAGAAAGGTTGACCAAACATACATTCCCTAACAAAAAAGCCAAGGCAACATCCACACACATGAATAGAATTTTAATTTTAAATTCTGATAAAAGCTATCATGTAAATTACTACATGGTGTTTATGAATCCACAAGGAAATGTCTGGGTCTTTGTACTATGCAAGAGGCATTATAGTTAAGGATGTACATTCTGGAGTTACATGGCATGGCTCAAATCTTCAGTCTTGTTACTGGCAATGTGTTCCTGGAAAAATTAGTGAAACTTCCTAAGCTTGTTTCTTCTCCTGTGGGCATTAAAGAGAGTGTTCCTGTGGATCAGTTCAGAGAAAAAAAATGCCCAGACACAGCCTAGCAAAGTATCTAGCACACAGCAGTGCTCAGTAAATGGAGTTGTAATTTTTTTTTTATTTCAAACACATCTGTTGAAGTCAGTAATATAAATACTGCAACATAATTTATAATTTATTCATTCATAAATCAAATTATATAGCAGGCCAGACTACCTATTTATGAGAACCATTTTAAGTTATAAAAATCTGAAGATTTTCCTTTTTCTCTCTCAAAAAAGACCCACAAAGGACTAAAAATCTAACTCAGAAAAGAAATATGAGAAATGTATTACACTGGTGAGAAATACTGTTTTCACAATTGGGTAACTCAGACCCATTTAAGTGGAATTACATATCAAACTCTCAAAAGAAAAAAAGAAAATCTCTAGGCCAACAACTACAAAAGTTTTAATCCTAAGTGAACATTATTCTTAGAAAATCAGTCTATCCAATTCAAGAGCTCATACTGCATTACATTCCATACCAAAAAAAGAAAAACAAAAAGTGAGGTGGGTTCATCTATCAATTACTATGACACAGGTCTGCTGTCATAGTGAGGACTCAATCATATTGTCCTTGAGAGGTGCATTTCTATTACCTTTCTTTGAAGTCCTGTGGCAAGAACTTTTTTCTACGGGGTGAAATAGAATGCAAAATTTTACAACAGAGGGGGAAAAAATACCTAGGGGAAAGGTATACGAAATGAAGGTTTAAAAGAGATGACATACTAAGCAGAGAAAGACAACTATCATATGATCTCCCTGATATGAGGAAGTGGTGATGCAACATGGAGGCTTAAGTGGGTAGGAGAAGAATAAATGAAACAAGATGGGATTGGGAGGGAGACAAACCATAAGTGACTCTTGATCTCACAGAACAAACTGAGGGTTGGTGGGGGGAGGGGATTTGGGAGAAGGGGTTGGGATTATGGACATTGGAGAGGGTATGTGCTTTGGTGAGTGCTGTGAAGTGTGTAAACCTGGTGATTCACACACCTGTACCCCTGGGGATAAAAATATATGTTTATAAAAAATAAAAAATTAATTAAAAAAAAAAAAGAGATGACATACTAACCACATCTGCTTCCAGAACTATTCTAACTCTGTGTGATATTTGTTGAATACTCTGAAATAGCAAAAGAGACATCATTAGGTTCTATGTATCCCTTCTCTCATCAAAACCATCCCTTGGAGATGAACCATAGCCATAAAACCAGCATCCCAGAAAGACAGAGTCTGTGTCTGTTTCTTGTGCCAGCCTTTGAGACTCACCTGGAGGAGACACATGATTTGTTCAGGCAGGCAGTAAGGGAAGTGCCAGGAGCAGGCATTTACTGAGTATTTGTTATGTTATAGGTACTATTCTAGCTGCTACATTGCAACAGTATTTTTAATAGAGTACTTCATAGTAACACCATCTGATTTTTTTTTCTATTTCTATGAAGAGATGCATGTTATGAAATCATTTAAAAATGTTATTCTGGTGCCTTACTTCTAATGAGCACTAAGCCCTATTTGCTAAAAAAGTAAAACTCAATGATATTATACTACAATGGCTCCAAAATTAACACAGCTATTTTCACAGTAAATCTGAGCATATTTGATTAAAAGACAAGTACTTGATGAAGAAATATGTCCACATGGCAAAATTTACTTATTTGTAAATACATATTTATCATTGACTTTCACTAGCAAACTAAACTGTATTTAATACATATCATAATTAAATACATAATATACGATTGTGTTACAGTTTCCTACCTTTTCTGGGCTTTCACTTTCTCATGAATAAAATTTGATTTTAAGACTATTCCACATTCAGATATTACATAATTCTGTGATTCTAGAAAATAAGCTATTGAAGAATGATAGGGGTCTCAAGATCTGTGGAGAGAAAATCACTGTCTTCCAGGTTTCCTTGGCCAATTCCTATTCACCCCACTTGCTCATGCCAGTTCCTGGCTTGGTCAAAGCTGCCATTCATCTATTTTTCAAAAGGCATCCCTACTGCCCCTCTGATTTCTGCCATTTGTCCTGGAGGCTGAACCACTTTCATTTCCCGCCCACTTCTGAGTTTAAGATGGTAGCCAAATGCTGTAGACTGAATGCTTGGGTCTCTCCCAAATTCGTATGATCGAACCTAATCTCCAGTGTGACGGTACCGAGGTGGGCCTTCGGGAGGTAATTAGGCTTAGAGGAAGTCATCAGACTGAATCCCTCTTGATGGAATTGGCATCCTTATAAGGATGCCTCACCCAGAGCTCTCTCTCTCTGCATGCGAGGATGCAGTAAGAAGGCTGTCCATAAAACAGGGAACCAGAGTCCTCACTGAAAACTTCACCATGATGGTACCCTGACCTTGGACTTCAGTCTCTATAAATTGTTTAAGCCACGCAGCCCGTGGTGGTTTGTTATAGCAGTCCAAACCAATGAAGACACCGAATAAAAAGATGAAGGAATTTGGAGGAGCCTCCACAATGATCAAAAATGAATTAAACAGCAGAAGTTACAAAAATGTCCAAACTACACAGATGCAGGGGAAGAGGGCAAGGCGGCCCATGTTTCCTAGAAAACAATGTGCACAAGCCATCTTCAGATTTATGACTATCAATACTAGCTTTGGTGACCATCTTTATTTATTGAAAAGTTAAAACTGGTATTATAAATATTAATTCTTAGGGGAAACAAGTGTATGTAGGATAATAAAATTTAAAATGCTTCAGAAAGTACAACAGTAATATTAATATGGCCATACATGTTTTAAGGGGCATTTAGGACTGTGTAAAAATACATCTAACTCATGAGAGACTATGGATTCTGAAAAACAATCTGAGGGTTTTGAAGGAGCGGGGGGTGGGAGGTTGGGGGAACCAGCTGGTGGGTATTAGCGAGGGCACAGATTGCATGGAGCACTGGGTATGGTGCAAAAACAATGAATACTCTTACATTGAAAAGAAATAAAAAATTTTGAAAAAAGAATATTAAAAATAATACATCTAACTCAGAAATTGCCCATCAGTATGAAAAGAAGGATACCTAAAACTCTATTTTCTCTTCTCTATATCTTATTACATACTCTAAGATATTTTAAAAATGCAGGCTCCACAGTGATCAGAAAGTTGATAATAACAGGCAATACTGTCGTGTTTTGTGTACCTGAATGATTTTAGACATACATTTCATTTGAGTGTATCCCACAGCGACAGTCCCTGCTGAGACCATGTATCTGATAGCACAGAGCCAAGTATCTCAACAAACACACTGCATGCCACTCTCATGCTACAAAGAGAAAACCATTTTGTAGACACAGTCTTCCTACTGTACATTGTCTGGAAGGTGTTTTAAGTCCTTTGCTGCTGTACTAATGGATGCTCGTGAACTGTGTTTTACTCTGTTGTTTCGTATTCTAGAAAAACCAATTCTATGTTGACAATAACCTGTAGCCCACAGATGAGACGGGGAAAATGTAAGCAGATGGGACACATCTGCTAATCATAAACATTTCTTCATTAGTGTCATCATCAAATTTATATGTGCTATGTTTTTGTGAAAGGCTCTGACAGCGATCATATTTAATCTATATTTTAAACAACTGAACCGCTGGCCATTTTGTAGAGGTGGATCAGTATGGGCATGTAATACATATGGTACATATGGACTTTTTTTTTCTTTTTTGGTTATGATGGCTCCTTGAGGTTAATCATGCAATGTCAGTCACATCCAAATTCTTCCAACAGAGTGGTAAATACATATTACTTATTCATCTAGATTTGGAATATGGGAAGATGTTTTAGGATAGTGGAATCAAGCAATAGGTAAGTAAAGGAAATATGGGTGTATGATTCCCTGCTATGCCATTTACCTCTATGACCCTGTGCAATCCTGCACCTCAAATTCATCTATGAAGGAAGAGGATGACCATGGGATATACCCATGAAACTAAGCAAATGCCTACAGCATAACTC
The DNA here is from genome assembly GCF_964662115.1 of Mustela nivalis. Taxonomy (NCBI): domain Eukaryota; kingdom Metazoa; phylum Chordata; class Mammalia; order Carnivora; family Mustelidae; genus Mustela; species Mustela nivalis. The sequence continues at coordinate 75,350,209 of NC_139033.1, read as the reverse complement.
AAAATATGGTCATACAATTAACACATATTATTATAAATGGTGATACTCCAAAGCATCAATGTTTCCCTAAATAAAAATGCATTATTAATTTCTAAATCTTGACTTAGTACTGAGAAGAAAAGTCTAAAAACATTTTTCCCATTCATTTTTCTGCCTGGATCTCAGAATTACTTTGAGATGCAAGTGACTCTGTAGGCAGGAGATAAGCATTTTTGAAACTGTGATAGCATTAAAGGAATGATGAAATGCCCATATTTATACCTCTACACTCGAAAGATCCTGCACCATGATTCCAAGTTTGTTTTTCCCCACAACTTCTAAAAGATGACCTCAGGCAAAGGCTAGGGCAAGGGTGAGAGGCTCGGAGGACTCTATGAAACCATCACCTGCCACAAATCCTCACTCAACTGGAAGTTACTTTGCACAAACACAGTTTAATAGAAACCATTCTTGCAAGTGAAGGACACTAGTCTTATTTCATTAGCTATTAATAAAATAAACATTTCCCCACAGGATGCTTATCCAACCAGAGGAAATAAATCATTTAACAGTAAAATTATTCTAACATCATAGAGATTCACACAGGGCACGCCAGGTCCAGGACAAATGGAGTTTCACTTAGAATTTGTCACAACACTTCTGTTTTGATCATCCCCTTCAGGGTATGACCACGAGGACAACTGGAGGGTAATAGGTAGTCATCAATGCCAAGAAAGGCAAGACAAGATTGGGTAATAGACAAGAAAGGCATTAATGGATGGACTGTAAAAACAATTTTGTCAACACTAATGATCACATGTAATAGAACAAAAGCAAGAGAGTTCAGGGGCATGGGAAATTCAATGTGATAGTCCCTTTAAGGCTAGTGAATACAGCTACCTTTGTACCTTGGCTTTTGCCTTTTTCTTTCCTGACTTGGGACATGCATTTGGCTCTGCTTGAGCCCAATAACTGTCAACCTTGAGCACACCCTGGAGCCCCCTGGGAATCCCTGAATGCGGGGACCTGACACAGACCCATTAAATCAGAATCCTGGTGTAGACCAGGCATTTTTTAACCCTCCCCCCACCAAGTGATCCTAGTGGAGTGAAGGCTCAGACTTTGTATTTAGACCTGTTTTTCAAAACAGCAGCTAGCTTTCTCCCTATGACAAGGCAGATTCTCTTTATTTTTTTATTGTTTTATATTTTTTAATTTAAATTCAATTAGCTAACATATAGTAAGTAAATTCATTAGCTTCAGATACAGATTCTCTTTAAAACATAATCTTCTCCTTTGTAGCAGGAAATAGTTAAAGATCCCCAATACCCAAGGTGATGCTAAATTGAACCAGGAGCATCCCAAGCCCAGGATATTTGTAAAAACAAAAAGATCAAATTGTAACCCTAATTTGCCTATAAATTCTTGGGAGTATCTAAGACTCGGCTAAGGCAAGAGTTTAGACTTTATACTGTGTTTCTCAAGTAACATTAACACAAATATCAGAAGCCCAAAACTATTTTACATGAAAATCTAAGATTCTGGAGATAAATCAAAGATGACAGGAAAGTGTCATTTTTAAAAGGTAGCTAATGCATTGTGGAAAATAACCATTAAAAATGCCTGTCTCATCAATTACCATACACAGCCCATCTTGATCAAGTTAAATACCAAACAACCACTAACGAAGAAAATAATTTTCGGTCTCTCATATCAAGATCCTAAAACAACTGGGAAGTGGGATACAAAAGAAAAAAAAAAAAAGAAAGAAAAGAAAAAACAAAATCAAACACTGAGGATCAGGATGGAGCACAGTAGCCACGGGCTGCAAAATCTCTTACAGTAGCGAGTGTAAAACTTTTGGAGAATGAGGAAGAGTTCAGATGAATTTGGTGCCTGCGGTCTCAGTCCTCTGCACACCTTCCTCCTTCCTGGCCAGTGGATCTTCTCACAGGAACACCAAGAGATGAGAAAACACTGACGTCAAGGTAGAAGGGTGAGGAATTGTGCAAGTGGGTCCAAGAATATTTTAAGAACCCTCCTCCAGAATGTACTCCCCAGCTGTCAACATATTGTTGCCTAATCTTGGGACAGCACATTAGGCCATCTTCCGTGTGCCCCAGAAGTCGAGGAATAAAAACAGCCTTTTATTTCAGTTGTGATGATGAAAAGGCAAGAGAAATTTAACAGTTTTAGAGTGTCACGCAACTGTGACACGTCACAGTCCTCATGACAGTGCAGAAGAGGAGGGACGATAAGAAGTGGAGAGGTGAGAGGCAGAGGACAGGTCAGCGTGCGGGAAGCTCAAGTCATGGGGGAATGGAACAGAAACACAAAGGTGTAAAGTCATGGATGGAGCGGCTCAGTAGCAAACTAACTTAAATGTAGGATTAACCAAACTAAAACAAGACCTACAAGGAAAGAGGGATAGATAGAAATCAACACTAGTCTCAGTAAAGAACGAGCGTCCTGCAGATCAATACATAAAAGGAAGAAACAAGAATGAAATCGGAGAATGCCATGGGAAGGGGAGGTGAGACACAGAGCCTAAAGCAGCGGGAGGCCTTCCAGGTGGAGAGGAGAGGTCTGAATCCCACTCATTCTTTCAGAATTCTGGCAACCATGGCTATGTCCATGACACTATTTGCCATGCAAAATACATATGGAATTTGAAAGATCATGGACTCTGAGAAACAAACTGAGGGTTCTGGAGGGGAGGGGGATGGGGGGTTGGGTGAGCCTGCTGGTAGGTATTAAGGAGCGCACATATTGCATGGAGCACTGGGCGTGGTGCATAAACAATGAATTTTGGAACACACACACACACATTATATTAAAAAAAAAAGACACAAATTATGATTACACTAAAAATGTCCACTTAAATAGTCAAAAGATGTGTTGTTAATTTCTAATCCTACTCTAAAAGTATTTTGACAACCATATCTTCAAAGCAACACGGCTCAGCAGAAGCAATGGGAAAAAACAGAAATTTAAAGGGAAAAACAAAAGGTCTGTGAAGAACAGTAGACATTATTTAGAACCTTTAGGAATCTCACAACTTATCAATAAAGAAGGAAGGAACAGAGACAAGTCACATCTTCAGTTGTCCATCAACAACCCAATCCTGACCCAGTTCCCTGGACCCCTCCCCAGGGGTCGTGCCCTTCTGCCTCTCGACCCTCCCTGAACAGGTCGGTGATGGTGAGTTACTGTACCTGCAACCACAGCCTGTCACCCGCCACAGTCCGGCCGATGGCACTGCACTGGAAGGTGGCAAACTGGCCTGCGTTGACTTCCACATTCTGAATCCGCAGGAAGTGGGGAGTTCTGGCTACATGAAGAAAGAGAGTGAAAGATTAAATTGGAGCTCTGTCACCTACATTTGTCTTGTTTGAATCTATCTGCAATTTGGGACCCTTCCGTTTTGTTTACCTTTAAAGGAAATGTGGCTTTTGATTATAAGAATGCTTTCAAGATCTCATCCTGATTGTAAAAGGGATCATGGAAGGCTTTGGTGTACTCTGTGAAAGAACAGAAAAGCCAAGCATTCTGGGATAGACCCAAGAAGAAAGAAGATATTTTATTGTTCCTGCTGTGCAAATTATCATAGCTCAGCAGTCTTCTTGTAATAACAGATCTGTATTAATAAAGATTACACTGAACCCTAATTGATGTTTTGAACAAAAACATATTAGATATTTATACGAGCAACATGAAAAGAACAGTAAGAAGTTAAATGATGTTGTCAAGGAAACTTTCTAAGCCAAGTACAAAGCTGTGCGTAATATATATTTTAATACAACTAATTGGTATGCAGCATTACTTATGTAATTTTACCCAACTACAAAAAATACTATCCTTATAGACAGACTCTGGGGAATTATGTTGGGACTGCCATAGCGTGGCAGTTTCTGCTGATTCTTACTCCTAATTTAAGAAGAAAGAATGATTCTAAATGCTAAACAACATTAAGTCTCATAACGGACATTGTCCATGGGGGACAACCCTCTGACTAAAGGATAATTCTATTTGATCGGAGAAGCACAGACCAAATTTCTGCAACAGACAACACAGGTGTGTGAAGGAACTGGAATGACAGGTCAGGAGTTAAATTTTATGATAGGCTCCATTATTGGGGAAAGTCTCTTATCACAGCAATGACAGGGTAAAAGCAAGGTGCTGGGAGGAAGGTGGTTAGGGAGTAGAAAAGGAAGGAACAGGATGCTGGTACTTTCTGGAGGGATGGATAAATCTTCTGGACAATAACTCGAATAAATTTCTCATGCTTTGCCAGCTTGTCCTCACCATCAGTGTGTCTTTAGGCCATGTCTAGGCACCTTCAAAGAATGGTACCCCACTACTGAGTACCCAAACGTGATAAACCAGCACTAATATTAACCTGTGCAGAACACAATTAGGAATAGAAGTGGGTTACTACCAAAAACAAAGAGAAATGTATTTTAATATCAGTAACACACAGTAAAAGCCCATTACTAACTTGGAGGCCACTAGTAATTCAAAAAATGTATTCATGATGTTTAGCAAGCCAAATGTCCTAAATAACTTCTACAAAAGTAGTATAACTATGGGTCATTGTTGCTAATACTAACATATTAATTTAAAGCTCTATGACCTATTTTTTACTAATTTATCTTTGGCCAAGAATAACATGATGTTGTGGTTTTTAAAAACCTCTGTAAAAAGTCCCTAAATCAAATTTCTCTTCTAGTCTCTGTTCCCAAAAAAGCTGAAAGATGTTTTGCTTTTAGAAAATGGCAAAAGGTGACATGTTTTGAGCACTTTTCCATCTTCGCATTCACAAATGCTCTGTGAGTAGGTATTGTTTTCCACTTTGCAAGTTGGGGAACTTGTAGGTTCTTGCCTAGTAAGTGTCAGAACCAGAGTGTGAACACTTCTAAAACCAGGCACATTGAGTTGAGTTCATATTATTTGAAATTAATAATAATAATTATTTGAAATTAATAATACAATTATTAAAAATAACAAAAGCATGTTATTTAAAATTAATCGATGAATTCATATTATTTAAATTGAATTTGTATTACTCAATTGAACTGATTTTATATTCTTTAAAACCGTTTACTCACAACTGCAACTTCTGTAGAATTCTACTCTCCTAACCTCACCTTTGACACAAATGAACAAACTTTCGCTACACAAAAAGTCCTAACGATTACTATTCTAGATTTACCTATATTAGGGGTTCCCAATATTAAAAGAAATCATTAAGAATTTGAGATTTGACTGAATCGACAGGACTACATTAGAAGCAAAAAAGCTGTTTCCTTGCTCAAAGGGGATGACGAACCATGAGAGACTGTGGACTCTGAGAAACAAGATGAAGGTTTTGGAGGGGAGGGAGTGGGGGGATGGGTGAGCCTGGTGGTGGGTACTAAGGAGGGCACGAACTGCATGGAATACTGGGTGTGGTGCATAAACAATGAACCTTGGAACACAGAAAAAAAAATAAAATAAAGACGTTAAAAAAAAAAGGAAATAAAAGCAAATGGAATATTCTTTTTCAAATCCACACAATACATCCATTATAGCACACCTGTCATCAATTGGAAACTTTTTCGACTTTTTCCCTTTTAAAATAATTCTAAGCACATTACCCCTAGCCACATGGACATCAAACTATACTATGCACAGAGCATTCATGAAAGGAAAAAAGATGATGGAAGGTAAGTTCTCTGTTCATCTGTGTGTTTGTACAGCAGTAGATTTTAGCTACTTCACAGGAATTCAGAGGGAGCTGATCAGAGCGGTCTGTGCTCTACAGGCCACACACACGTACAGACAGACACATACACACACACACTACCTTGCACTGCTAGCTCCTTAGGGAGCTGCTAGGTGCATTTCCTGTCAATCTTCCTGAGGCACTGGGGGTCCCCTTTCAAGGGGTCCCCCAGCCACACAGCCTCTGCCCATCTACAGAAACCGCTCTCCTCAGATTACCAGCAAGCTCCTAGCCAGCCCAACAGCCTTCTTTCCTCCTCCTCCTGTGTCCGAAGGGGAAATGTTTTCTACCACACTGATCTGTTTCCAAAACTTCCCCACAAAAACTTTCAAAGTTCTACTTTTGAAGTCACTTTCCTGAAGCTTTTTTCCTTTGTTCGTTCTTCCTTGTTCTCCTCCCCAAAAGTAGATTTGTCTCGGAATTAGGACTCAGCTCACTTCCCTTTCCAGAGTGTGGGCGCACCTGGTAGGTGTCCTCTACCCCCACAGAGCAACGTGAGATTCTTAGGGACAAGGAATCTGTTACCTTGTCACCACACAACACTCCCGTTGGCCACAAAGAGAGTCCTCCACCATCAGGAACCCTGGAGCCGCTCCAGTCACCTGTGTGCCCCGATCAGGGCAGACAAGCCCTTCTAGAGGCAGACCTGACTTCATGCCACACCCCAGGCAGAGGGCATCCAGACCACAGAAAACCACAGCCACTATACTCCCTGCTGGTGAGCTGTGGGCTAGAGCCCGAGCCACTGCTGGGGTCACACCAGGAGGAAAGCTTATAATCCAGGTGCGCTCAGAGGCTGATAGATACTACAGGGAACTATTGTCCTAAGAAGCACAGTAAAAAACAAAAAACAAAACAAAACAAAACAAAAACCATTCAGGCCAGTGAAGGAAAACCAGGTCCCAGGGGAAAAGGCAGGGGCAATGGAGATTGATAACTGACTTCAGATTTTGTGAAGTGAACTCAGTATGCAGAAACTACAGAGAGGCATGTTTCCCTAAGGGTGAAGAAGAGTTTTCCAACAGAGACTGCCAGAACATGGTAGGAGCAGGCTGGCGAGGGAGCCATGCGTAGACACAGAGTCCACAGCTGGCTGGGCAGAGAGGTGGGTAGAGCGGGAGTGCCTTTTGCGACTGGCATGCTATGGGCTGGTGCTGCTCTCAGTGGCTCAAAGGGCCGTTGGCACTTCTTCCCCCACTGCCGTGGTAGTGGTCCACCTGTGGTAATGGAGTCCTTCCTTCCTTTCTCCACAGGTGTTTTGGGTATGGAGGCTGCCTCTTCTGCTCCCTCTTTGGAGACACCTCTTGTATCCATGGGTAAACCGTAAGAAGGCTTCTGGTTGGAGTCACATGTAAAATGAGTATGCTCTCCAAAGCTGGCTGAGAATCCCAGGCTTCTTTGTTTAGAAGGGGCCTCTTGGCCTGGAAGCTCTTCTGTCAGGTTTTGATTTTGGCCTCTCTCTTCACCCTCTTTGGTCCTGCTCCTCCCTTGAGAACCTGCCAGTCAGCTGGCATGTGCCTTTCCAAGTCCTTGATGCCCACGTGCTCCACCAGTACAGGACTATGTCTGCTTCCTTTCTTGTCTGCGTGACTTTGCAAAGAATCATTTAGAACCTCAGTAGATCCTTTGAGAAAATCTCCCAAGCTGGCTCCCACCTACAGTAAGCATCACCTCCACTTCCATACTCCTGTGGGTTGTTAAAGACTGAGTATCCTCTTCGTTCAATTGGCAGGACGTCTCACTACTGCTGCCCTCTCCTGTCCATCTCATGCTTCCTCTCTCTGATTACCTCTCACTGAAGGCCACCATAGTAAGCTGGGTCCCTAAGACAAGGTTGAGTGTGTAGCCATCTTTTATGATCACTTCTGGTACAGGGATATTGCACCTGAGGTGCTACTCTGCCATTTCAGCCCACTGGGGGTAAGCCCAGGGTCAGTTCTGGGCCTGTCCTAAAAGTTTGGGGAGGATTTTGAGCATCACTCCTGGTATTTCTGTACATAGTTAAGCTATCAAAATTAAAAATCAAAAAAGTTTCCCCTAAAAACCCATTGTAAAATCTCCATGTGCTACTCATCTATGTCTTAAGACTTGGCTTCTTGTCCTGCACCCCACCTATGACTCCTTTTCCTCCCTCCTTTGTCTCCTCCCCATTCCCCAAGGCCCCCAAGGACTTTCTCAAAATCTTTCTCACTTCTTTCATGCACTACAAGTGAGTTCTCTTAAATTTCTCAATAAGAAGTTCTAATCAGAGTGTGTGGGGACAACACAGCTTAGTGTCTGTGCCTCTCCTCCCATAGATGCCAAAATGCAAGAAAGATTCTCTTTCCTATGGTAACATTTCCTTTCCTCATAAAATCACTAGAGATTTTCAGCCCTTCAAAGGTTTCTACACTTTCTGAGTGGCACAAGGGGAAAGCCAAAATACATTTAGTTTGAACATCAAGAGTAAGCTTCCCATGGGCTAAAATAATTTATAGAAAATAAATTTCAAATCTTGAAATTTTTAATTTCATTCCTTATCTAGCATGGCAGAGACTTATTTAACTTATTTTTCACTTTTACAAAATATTTTTAATAATAGACATTAAAAATAGGGAACTATTCAATTTTTAATCATACAAAAATTTATCTCTAAGAAATAATTTTTGAAATATGATATAATTCTATACAGCTTTATTTTTTTAAAGATTTTCTTTATTTATTTGACAGAGATCACAAGTAGACAGAGAGGCAGGCAGAGAGAGAGGGGGAAGCAGGCTCCCTGCCGAGCAGAGAGTGTGATGCAGGGCTCCATCCCAGGACCCTATCCCGAGGAGCCAAAGGCAGAGGCTTTAACCCACTGAGCCACCCAGGTGCCCCTATACACAGTTTAAAAAAAAATTGAACAAAAACTGTAACTTGTTCATACAAATAGCATGTTGACCTAAAGCCTGGACAAGGTGAGGAAGGCTGGGAAACTGAAGTTTGATTCATCCAGGAATGCTCGCAGAGATTACTTATTGTAGTAGACAAGGAGACAGATGAAAAGCCAAATAAGAACAGCTGAAAATGGAGTAAGAATGGGGAGGTGGTGGAATGAAGGAAAAAAGAAATTCAGTTGAAACCAAAAAGGGAAGCTTTTGCACCTGGTAGAATCCTTTCTCATGGGAGCATATTATAGGCTTCTATTATTCATGGGCTGCTCTGAAGTCTCTGGTGGGAGCTTCTGGCTTTGCCTTGCACTATCAGAACAACCCCTTGCCATTAAGAAAACTGAACACCCTCTAACATGGTCTATTGGTATCTTTCTCCCTTTTTGTGGTAACCATGCACTTAAAAATTTTTTAAAAATATTGTCAGCATTTTCCCATCTTAAATATTTATCTAAAACTATTTGAAAATCTGCCTGATATATCAGTGGTTCTGAACTAGGGCAATGGCCGTCCCCCCACCCCACCGCAGGTAACATCTCACGATGTCTGGAAACATTTTGGTTGTCACAACAGGGGTGGAGAAGGTAGGAGGCCTACTAGTATCTAGTGAAGAGACACCATGGATGGTGTTAAACAACCCGCAGTGCACAAGACAGTCCTCACCAAAAACAATCAACTGACCCAAAATGTCAGTAGGGTCGAGATTGAGAAGTCCTGATATCCATGATAAAGAGGGTTGCTGGGGGGAGGGGGTTTGGGAGAAGGGGGTGGGATTATGGACATTGGGGAGGGTATGTGCTTGGGTGAGTGCTGTGAAGTGTGTAAACCTGGTGATTCACAGACCTGTACCCCTGGGGATAAAAATATATGTTTATAAAAAATAAAAAATTAATTAAAAAAAAAAAAGTTTCCTGGACCACCCTCTCCTCTTGAACATTTGGAGTTCTGATATATAATGCTAAGATAAAAGATTCCATAATTAAATCATCGTATAGACTTTCTGCTTTTTCCTTAGGATAAATTTTCAGAAACTGAATTTAATAAGACAAAAGAAATGCATTTTTAAAAGACTTTTGACAGAAATTGCCAGACTACTTTGCTTAAAGCATGTAACAATTTCCATCTCTACTAGCAGGGTAAGAGAGCTCTTTTCATTACACCCTCAAAAATACCAAGTATTAATTTCTGTAGCCTGTCTTGAGAAACTCATGACATACATGTACTCTGCTCTATCAGCTAACTTAATAATAATAAATAATGTGACTATCAGAACTGTCACTAGTTCTGCCACTGGGTTGTTCATTCACTGGGAAGTCCACCCCAGGGAGGCTGCTTTCCTAAGGGCTCTGTTTCAAGCAATGGCTAACTGAACCAAAAAGAAAGACACAGAAAAAAACTCATTGATCAAGACAATCTGCTAATACTTACTGCCTTCGGGGTGGGGGGGGGGTTGTTAGGATATGACTTACATTTTTAATTTGGAGGCCAAAGATATAATTATGCGAAAGTCTGTCTTTTTTGCCCCTATTCTTAAAGATCTATTGGACAGGATGAAAGTTATTACTTTTCCTTTAGAATTGTTTTGATGTTCAATACAGCTTTCTGAGAAAAACTGCCGGTGCATATTACTCATACCATAAGGTTAAAGGTCTAAGGAATTTATACTTCCGTTCAAATTGTATTTTGGGAGAGCCCTTCCCTGGGATGGTCTGTCTTTGGTTTGGGAAACAGCATTGCTTAGTTGAGAAAAAGACTGCCAGAAAAAAATAACCTGGCTAAGATAATAAATGCCACAGCCTAAGTGGAAACCAGATGAACACATATGAACCTATTAAGCACAAGTATTGTTATAAGCAACTTACCCTTTTCAGATGAAAGATAATTAATTGACCTAAATGGAAGACAGTAACTCTTCCACGAGGCTCAACACAACAAAGGGACTGTGGAATTCTCTTTTCCATATCAGTTTCTTCCAAGAACGTGGAAGTCAAAATTTCTAATATTGCCATTTGTGTTTTTTCAACCAACGTTAAAGGCCTATATAATTTTTCCAAAGTTTTAAGATGCCTGGATTCTCCATGTCCACTGATGTGAATTCTAGAACTGTTTTCCAATTGGAAGGCTGACACTATTTTAAGATTTGGATTTCTGCCATGTGTGTTCAAGCATTCAAGCATCAATATTTCAGCCCCTTATGACTTCTGAACAGAAGCAAAAGTTCTTCAATCCAAGCTTTAGTGGAGATATGTGTGTGTGACATATATATTTAATCTGTAAAACAGGGTTTGCTTTTTTTTTTTTTTTTTTTAAATAAAGTTACCTATTACATAGGGTTGGGAAAAAGATTACACAAGATGATGCCAGAAAGGTATTCTGTGTGTCTGGTACCCTCAAAAATGTTCATTACTATTTAAAATAACTAATCTACCACTGGAAACTGGAAAAGATCCCAAGAAATAAGAATCTCTAGCCAGAAAAGTTTTGATCCCATGCTGAGCTGTATGCTCTGATCCTTGCCAAACTGTCTTAATTGTAACACCAGGTATAGTACAGTTACAGCAGAAAATTTCAATCTATCCCATATTCAAAAAGAAAAATTCTCTCTCTCTCTCCAAATTTATAGACCCATTCGTCTCCTAGATACCCTTTCAAAATGCTATGCCAGCTTTCTTCTCAAGTCTGCAGGAGTTCTAAAAACTAAATATCTCCCATGAATATCAAACAGGATTTTTATTACAATTCTCCTATATTCTCATCTCTGCCATATTCTGTTGCTTCTTATTAAGAAAATAGTTGTTAAAAGAATAGAGGTCTGTAGGTATTAATTGATCTCAAATCAACCTTTGATCCCAAAGCCAGAAACTACTGATCAAGATGCAGATCTTTTTGCAGAGGTTTCCTATTATTGATCCTTCAAAGCCTGCACGTAAACACCAACAACGAAATCGAAGACCGGTAATTTGTGAGATCAAAGTGCAGACTGAAGAGGGACAAAGGAGGACCCGGTCCTGACCCTTTTTTGTTTTCATTTGCATTTTAATGCAATGGCAGAGACTGAAACGGACTGGAGGCATTCCCAAACTGCTAGGACAAGCAGCCAACTCTCTTATTTGTGTAGCCTGTCTTCACAAACAAGGAAACCCAACTTCTGCCTAAAGAACAGCCTGGCCCTGCCCACACTGAGGTACAGTACATTCTGCAAACATTTTCCTTTTTAAATTTTCAGATGGACATTGTTAAATCACCCCACGTAAATAATCTATCATTTTAGCTACTTCATCCGCGGCTTAGTCTAGTGGGCCCATCAGGATGGAGTGCCTAAATAATAAAACAGCTCACATTTATTGAGCTCTTAGAATGTGCCAAGCACTGTTCTAAGTTCTTGATGTACATTAACTCATTTAATCCCTACATTTATCCCACTGAGGGAAGCATCATTATTATTATCCTCATTATATGAATGTGTTTATAGGGCCAAAGAGGCCTAGTAATGCTTGTGATAGGAGCAGGAAGCTTTGCTCTTAACAGGTTATAGGACCAAACTATTTTTGTTTTGCTTAAAAGTTAAAAATGGGTCTTAATGAAATAATTTTTCAAGTGGCAAAACAGATTCAACATTCTTATCAGAGAAAAATAAGTTAGGTACTACATATAAATAACTTTCATAAGTCACTCATATCTTGAAGAAGAATGATTGATATTTTAGAGGAGAAAAACCCAAGTTAGGTTCTTATGTGTTTAAAATGAAATGTCAGGGGCACCTGGGTGGCTCAGTAAGTTAGCCCTCTGCCTTCAGCTCAGGTCATGATCCCAGGGTCTTGGGATCAAGTCCCATATAAGGCTCTTTGCTCAGAGGGGAGCCTGCTTCCCCCTCTCTTTCTGCCTGCCTCTCTGCCTACTTGTGATCTCTCTCTCTGTCAAATAAATTCAAAAAATATTAAAAATAAATAAATAAATAAATGAAATGTCAGTTCTGAGTCCTATGCGCTTCTCAGTCAAAGCATGTGATCACTCATCATTACTCAACAGAACGTAATTCAGAAAACAGTTCTAATTTTTTGCCACTATTATCCCTATTTTAATCACACTACTTTATGTCTTCATTAAAAAATCTAAATTGAGAAGTAGACAAACAATATTTGGGTATGCAAATGAATCAATGAGTGAAAAATAATTTTGTTGTATAAAATAAGAATAATTTGAACCTAGGATGCTATATTATAAAGTCTGAATTTCTTTACTGTTTAAAAAAAACCTCCTTATTTCACACTCCAAAATAGTAAAACACCATAATATTGGATTTTATATTAACTTTATGCAATAAATGGCATGTGGGGGTTTTTTTTTTCAGTCTTTTTCAAAAAGTAACCTACTAAATAAAAGAAGATATCTGAAAATGATATATCCAATAAGGGGTTAATATTCAAAACATGTAAGGAACTCCTACAACTCAACACCAAAAAAAACCAAAACAAAACAAAACAAAACCAAAGACAAAAACAAAAACTAATAATCTGATTAAAAATAGGCAGAGGAGATGAATAGACATTTTTTCCACAGATGACACATAAATGGATGACAAACACACAAAAAGATGTTCAACATCAATGATCATGAGGAAAACAGGAACCAAAACCATGATGTGAGAAACCATCTCACAACCATCATAATGACTAGTATCAACAAGACAAGAAACAACAGGGCTTGGCATGGATGTGAAGGAAAGGGAACTTCTGTGCACTATTGTTGGGAATGGTGGAGCCACTATGGGAAGTGGTATGGAGTTTCCGCAAAAATTAAAACTTGAAATACCATATAATGTAGTAGTTTCACTGCTGGGTATTTACCTAAAGAAAACAATTACATACATTTGAAAAGATATTGGGACCCCTATGTTTACTGCCCCATTATTTACAATAGCCAAGATAGGGAAGCAACCTAAATGTCCATTGATATGTGAATGGATAAAGAAAATGTTATACACACACACACACACACACACACACACACACACATATATACATATATCCATAATGAACTACTACTCAGCCATAAAAATGAAATATTGCCATCTGTGACAACATGCATAAATATACAGAGTATTATACTAAGTCAAATAAGACAAGCAAAACAAAAAAGACAAATATCATGTGATTTCACATATATGTGAAATCAAAACACAAACAAATAAAATAAGACTTATAAATACAAAAGACAAACTGGTGGTTGCCAAAGGGGAGTGGAAGGATGGGTAGAAATAGATTAAGAGGTACAAACTTCCAGTTATAAAATAAACAAGCCAAAGGGATATAAAATACAGCATATAGAATATAGTCAATAGTATCTTAATTATTTTTATGGCTACAGATGGTAACTATGCTTATTGTGAGCAGTGCATAATGCACAGAATTATCAAATCACATGTCACACACTTGAAACTAATACAGTATTATACATTAAGTATACCTCAATTAAAAAAAATGCCAAAGGGAGTTCTTTGAATGGAAGTAAAGCAATGTTAATTAATAACATAAAAACAAAAAAAAATTTATGATTACTCGTTGGTAATCATAAATTTATAGTCATAGTTAGAATTTGCAATATAGTAATAGTGGTGCCTAATTCATTTACAACTCTAAAAGTTATTTTAAAAAGAACATAGTAAAAATAACTATAAATAGGATGACCTGTTGTTAGTTACACAATATAAAAAACACATAAATTATAGCAAAAGAACCTATTTGGTAATAACCTAAAGTGTGAGGAAGAGAAGTAAAAGTTCAAAGCTTCCAAATGCTATCAAAGTTAAGTAATTATCAGTTTAAAATCAGGCACTATAAGTTTACTTCATATAAGCTTTATGGGAATTATATAGAAAAATGTTGTGGTAATTTCATGAAAGAAAAAGACAAAGAAGTCAAAGCATATTGAAACCGAAAACATCAAAACACACAAAAAAGTCACCAGAATCAGAAACAAGGAAAAACAGATCTACAAAGCAACTAGAAAGAAATAAACAAAATGGAAACAGTGAGTCCTTTCCTGTCAATAGTTACCTTAAATAGAAATGGATTAAAAGACACAGAATGTCTGAATGGATAAAAAGCAAAACCAAGATCCAACAATGTGCTGCCTACAAGAGAAGCACTTTCGCCTTAAAGACACACATAAGATGAGAGTGAAGGGATTGGAAAAAGACATTTCAAGCAAATGATAAGCCAAAAAAAAAAAAAAAAAAAAAAAAAGAAAGAAAGAAAAGTTCATGTCTATACTTAGACAAAATAGACCTTAAAAATGATACAAAGAGAAAAAGTCATTATGTAATGACAGAGGGGCCTAATACAACAAGGAGATATAACAACTGATGTAACAAGAATATATATGTACACAATGGTGAAGCACCAACATACAAAAGCAAAAATTTCTAGAAATAAAAGGATAAATAAACAGTAACACAACAGTTGGGGATTTTAATATCCCACTCTCAAAAATGGACAGAGCATATGGAGGGAGAATCATTATGGAAACAGCAGACCTGAACAACAGTATAGACCAAATGGACCTAACAAACATAAAAATATTCTATCCAACAACAGCTGAGTAATACATTCTTCTTAAGCACACGTGGAATATTTTCTAGGATGGACCGTATGTTAGGCCACAAAACAAGTCTTAGCAAATTTAAGAAGATTGAAATAGTACCAAGAATCTTTTCTGACTACCACAGTGTGAAACTGGAAATCAATAAGAGAAAACTGGAAAATTCATGAATACATGAAAATTAAACTATTCTCTCCTAAAAAAAAAAAAACAAAACAAAAGAATCAAAGAATGCATTAAAGAGAAGAAAATATTCCTTCAGATAAACAAAAATGGAAACACAAAACACAAAAAGAACTTGTAGTTCCATATAAATTTTAGAATTATTTGTTCCATTTCTTTGAAAAAGATGGATGGTACTTTGATAGGAATTGCATTAAATGTGTAGATTGCTTTAGGTAGCAGAAAAGACCTCGAATAGCCAAAGGGATATTGAAAAAGAAAGCCAACGTTGGTGGCATCACAATTCCGGACTTCAAGCTCTATTACAAAGCTGTCATCATCAAGACAGCATGGTACTGGCACAAAAACAGACCCATAGATCAATGGAACAGAATAGAGAGCCCAGAAATAGACCCTCAACTCTATGGTCAACTAATCTTCGACAAAGCAGGAAAGAATGTCCAATGGAAAAAAGACAGCTTCTTCAATAAATGGTGCTGGGAAAATTGGACAGCCACATGCAGAAAAATGAAATTGGACCATTTCCTTACACCACACACAAAAATAGACTCAAAATGGATGAAGGACCTCAATGTGCGAAAGGAATCCATCAAAATCCTTGAGGAGAACACAGGCAGCAACCTCTTCGACCTCAGCCGCAGCAACATCTTCCTAGGAACAACGCCAAAGGCAAGGGAAGCAAGGGCAAAAATGAACTATTGGGATTTCTTCAAGATCAAAAGCTTTTGCACAGCAAAGGAAACAGTTAACAAAATCAAAAGACAACTGACAGAATGGGAGAAGATATTTGCAAACGACATATCAGATAAAGGACTAGTGTCCAGAATCTATAAAGAACTTAGCAAACTCAACACCCAAAGAACAAATAATCCAATCAAGAAATGGGCAGAGGACATGAACAGACATTTCTGCAAAGAAGACATCCAGATGGCCAACAGACACATGAAAAAGTGCTCCATATCACTCGGCATCAGGGAAATACAAATCAAAACCACAATGAGATATCACCTCACACCAGTCAGAATGGCTAAAATCAACAAGTCAGGAAATGACAGATGCTGGCGAGGATGCGGAGAAAGGGGAACCCTCCTACACTGTTGGTGGGAATGCAAGCTGGTGCAGCCACTCTGGAAAACAGCATGGAGGTTCCTCAAAATGTTGAAAATAGAACTGCCCTATGGGTATTTACCCTAAAGATACAAACGTAGTGATCCAAAGGGGCACGTGCACCCGAATGTTTATAGCAGCAATGTCCACAATAGCCAAACTATGGAAAGAACCTAGATGTCCATCAACAGATGAATGGATCAAGAAGATGTGGTATATATACACAATGGAATACTATGCAGCCATCAAAAGAAATGAAATCTTGCCATTTGCGACAACATGGATGGATCTAGAGCGTATCATGCTTAGCGAAATAAGTCAAGCAGAGAAAGACAACTATCGTATGATCTCCCTGATATGAGGAAGTGGTGATGCAACATGGAGGCTTAAGTGGGTAGGAGAAGAATAAATGAAACAAGATGGGATTGGGAGAGAGACAAACCATAAGTGACTCTTAATCTCACAAAACAAACTGAGGGTTCCTGGGGGGAGGGGGTTTGGGAGAAGGGGGTGGGATTATGGACACTGGGGAGGGTATGTGCTTTGGTGAGTGCTGTGAAGTATGTAAACCTGGTGATTCACAGACCTGTACCCCTGGGGATAAAAATATATGTTTATAAAAAATAAAAAATTATATTTAAAAAAAAAAAGAACTTATAGGATGCATCAAAAACAGTTCTAAGAGAGGACTTCATAACACTATATGTCTACTTAAGAAGCAAAAAGATCCTAAATATACAACCTAACTCTACATCTTAAAGAAGTAGAAAAGAAAAACAAATTGAGCCCAAAGTTAGCGGAAGAAAGGAAACGACAAAGATTAGAGTAGAAAAAAAAAAAAAAAAAAGAACAGAAAACGTTAGAAAAGATTAGCTAAACTAAGAGCTGGTTCTTTCTTTCTTTTTCTTTTTTTTTTAAAGGTTTTATTTATTTATTTGACAGAGAGAGATCATAAGTAGGCAGAGAGAGAGGGGGAAGCAGCCTCCTTGCTAAGCAGAGAGCCCGATATGGGGCTCAATCCCAGGACCTTGAGATCATGACCTGAGCTGAAGGCAGAGGCTTTAGCCCACTGAGCCACCCAGGCACCCCAGAGTTGGTTCTTTCAAAAGATTAGCAAAACTGACAAATCCACAGGTAGACTAACCAAATTAAAAAGAGAGAATAGGAGACATTACAACTGATAGCACAGAAATTCAAAGGGTCATAGGAGGCTGCTAAGAACAACTTTAGGAAAAAAAAAAAAACTAGAAGAAATGGAAAAATTCATGGAAACATACAGCTTACCAAGACTAATTTAGATAGAAATAGAAAATCTCAATAGGCCAATTATGAGTAAGGAGATGAATCAGTAACCAAAAAATCTCTCAACAAAGAAAAACCCAACACTAGATGGCTTCACCACTGAATTTTAGCAAACATTTAAAGAAGAATTAACACTGATTCTTCTCAGACTTCTACAAAATTAAAGAGGAAGAAATTGTCCCAAACTCATTCTTTGAGTCCAGCATTATCCTATACTAAAATTAGAAAACTAAAAACAAAACAAAATGAAATAAAACAAAACAATATTATTATACAAAATGATATATATTCTCAATAAAATATTAACAAACCACTTCAGCAGCACATTAAGAGGATCATACAACTTGATCAAGTGGAATTTATTCCTGGGAGGCAAGGATGGTTTAACATAGGCAAATCAATCAATATGAATATATCACATTAAGACACATATGAGCATCTCAATAGATACAGAAAAGGCATTGGACAGAATTCATTATCCATTCAGGATACCTATTCTGAAAAAATTACACATAGAAGATCCATATCTCAGCACAATAAAGGTCACATAGAGAAGCCCACAAATAATAGCACACTGAATGGTGAAATACTGAAAGCTTTTTTTCTAAGATTAGAACAAGACATGATTGCCATTTTCAGCACTCCTATTCAACATAGTTTAAGAAGTCTTAGCTAGGGCAATCACACAAGAAAAAGAAATAAAAATTATCAGAATTAGAAAGAAAGAAAACTATCTCTACTTGCAGATAACATAACTTTATATAGAAAAAAAAACTAAAGACTCAACCAAAAATGTGTTACATCAATGAGTTCAGTAAAGTCTCAGAATACAAAATTAACATATAAAATTGAGTAGTGTTTTTATACACAGACAATGAATTTTCTGAAAAAGAGTGAAAGCAATCAATTTCATTTACAACAGCTTCAAAACAATACAATACTTGGGATCAAATTTAGCTAAGGAGATGAAAGATCTCTACACTGAAAACTGCAAGATATTAATGAAAAAAGAATTTAGAGGACACAAAGACAAACATATAGGAAGATGTGGTCCATATAAACAGTGGAATATTACATAGCCATCAGAAAGGATGAATACCAACTTTTTGCCTCAACATGGACGGGACTGGAGGAGGTTATGCTGAGTGAAATAGGTCAAACAGAGAAAGTCAATTTTCATATGGTTTCACTTATTTGTGGAACATAAAAAATAGCACAGAGGACATTAGGAGAAGGAAGGTAAAAATGAAGAGGGGGAAATTGGAGAGGGAGACAAACCATGAGAGACTATGGACACCAGGAAACAAACAGGTATTTTAGAGGGAAGGGGGTTGGGTGATGGATATTAAAGAGGGCATCCATCACATGGAGCACTCAGTGTTGTATGCAAACAATGAATCACGGAACACTACATCAAAAACCAATGGTGTACTGTATGGTGACTAACATTACATAATAATAATAATAAGAAGAAGAAGATACAAATAAATGGCAAGGTAGTCCACTTTCATGGTTTGAATATTTTTAATATTTTATTATTTTTTGAAGACTTTCTATTTATTCATTTGAGTGAGAGAGTGAGTGAGAGCATGAGCAGGGGGAGGGTCAGAGGAATAGGGAGAAGCTCAATCCTGGGACCCTGGGATCATAATCTCAGCTGAAGGCAGATGCTTAACTGACCAGGCACCTCAAGAATTAACATTTTTAAAATGTAATACTACCAAAAAGCCATCTATAGATTCAATGCAATTCTTACTGAGATTCCAAAAGCACTTTTTTTTTTTTTAAACAAAAGTAGAAAAGACACTCCTAAAACTTATATGGAACCTCAGGAAGACCCTGAATATCCAGAAAAATCCTGAGAAAGAAGAGCAAAGCAGGAGACATCACACTTCCTGATTTCAAGCTACAGTATAAATCTATAGTCATCAAAATGGCATGGTACTGGCATAAAAATGGACAAACAGATGAATGGAACAGAACAGAGAGCCCAGAAATATACCCCAGCACACAGAGTCCATTTTTAAAATGGAAGTCAAGAATACTCAACTCAAAAGAAGACAGTCTTCTCAATAATGGAACTGGGATAAGTGGATATTCCCATATGTAAGAATGAAATTTGACCCATATCTTACCCCATACACAGAAATTAGCTTGAAATGGATTAAAGCCCTAAATATGAGACATAAAACCATAAAACTCCCAAAAGGAAACAAAGGAATACAGCTCCTTGGTATGGGTCTTAGTAATAGCCTTTTGGATTTGACACCTAAAGCACAAGGGAAGAATAAAAAATAAACAAGTGGCACTACATCAAACTAAAAACTTCTGCACAGCAAAATAAGCTATCAACAAAGTGAAATGACAACATTAGAGAATGGGAAAAATATTTGTAAACCATATATATGATGAGGATTTATATCCAAAATATACAAAAAGCTCATACAACTTAATAGCAAAAAAAAAAAAAAAAGAAATAACCTAATTAAAAAATGGACAAAGGACCTGAATAGACATTTCTCCAAAATAGATATATAAAAGATCCATAGGTACAGGAAAACAAAAGATGCTCAATATCACTAATCCTTAGAGAAATGCAAATTAAAACCACAAAAAGATATTGCCTCCTACCTGTTATAATGACCATCATCAAAAGTGTAAGAAGTAACAAATACCAGTATAGATGTGGAGAAAAGGTAACCCTTATGTGTTGCTGATGAGAATGTAAATTGGTGTAGCCATTATGGAAAACAGTATGGAGGATCCTCAAAAACATTAAAAATAGAACTACTATATGACCCAGCAATTCTGCTTCTATCAATCTAACCAAACATACTAAAAACACTAACTGGAACAGATATCCGCACCCCCATGTTCATAGCAGCATTATTTACAAGAGCCAAGACATGGAAACAACTTAAATTTCTATCAGTTGATGAATGGAAAAAGAAGTTGGATAAAGAAGTATGTTACATACAATGGAATATTATTCAGTCATTAAAAAAAAACAAGGAAATTCTATCATTTGTGACAACAATGGCCTCAAGGGCATTACACAAATGAAATAAATCAGACAGAGAAAGACAAATACTGTATGATTTCATTTACATATGGAAACTAAAATGAATCAAACAGGAAAACAAACTCATGCGATCAGACTTGTAGTCACTAGAAGGGAAAGGTTACAGGGAGAGGAGGGGGAGGAAGGTGGTCAAAAGGAACAATCTTCAAGTTACAAATAAATACTAGGAATGTAACATACAAACATGATGACTATAGCTATCCTCACTGTGTAATATATACCAAAGTTGTTAAGAAAGTAAATCCTAAATCCTATGGGTTCTCATCACAAGGAGAACATGTGTTTTCCTTTTCTTTCTTTTTATTGTATCTATAATGAAAAGACAGTTGCTAGCTGAACCTACTGTGGTAATCATTTCATAATATATGTATATTAAAACAAATGTGCTGATGCCTGAAATTTTTACAGTGAGGTATGTCATGATCCCAGGGTCCTGGGATCGAGCCCCACGTCGGGCTCTCTGCTCAGTGGGGAGCCTGCTTCCTCCTCTCTCTCTCTGCCTGCCTCTCTGCCTACTTGTAATCTTTGCCTGTCAAATAAATAAATAAAATCTTAAAAAAGAAAGAAAGAAATGGGGAAAAATCTAAAGTCATTTCTTTCAAAAGGTATATAAGTGGCCAATAAACAGACAAAAAGATGCTTAACATAATTTACCATTAGGGAATCAGAATCACAAAGAAGTGCCACTCTGAAGTCACTGAGGTAGGAAAAAAAAAAAAAGACAAATGACAAATATTAGCAAGAGTCCACTGCCCCTGAGAATGTAAAATGGTGAAACCAATTTAATAAACAATGTCACTCTTACCTCAAATGCTAAACACAGAGTTGTTCTGCGACCCACCAATCCTCCTCCTAAGTACGTATCCAAAAGAATTGAAAACAAATGTCTACACAAAAGCCCGTAATAGAAACGTTCATCACAGTGTCATTCCCAATAGCCTCAAATTAGAAACGACCCAAACATCCATCAGTTGATGAACATGTGAAGAACATGCGGCATACCAAACCATGGACTGTTTCTCAAGCTTTGAGAAAGAATGAAGTACTGAAACCCTCTAGAACATGGATGAACCATAAGATGCTGTGCTCAGGGAAAGAAAACAGAAAAGACCATGGATTCCACTTAAATGCACTATGAGAAAGCAAGCCAATCTATAGAGACAGAAAGTAGACTAGTAATTGCCTACGACAGAGGCCAAGGAAATGGAGAATTGACCTAACAGTGGGGGCAGGGTTTCTTTCTGGGGTGATGAAAATATTCTAAAGTGGCTTGCGGTGATGGTTACAGAACTCTGTGACTATACTAAAAACACTGAATTGTTCACTTTAGGTGGGTGGGTAAGCTGTATGATATGTGAATTATATATCAATAAACCTGTTAAAACGCTGCATGGTTTATAAGATATAAAAATATATGCCAGCCTTACAAGGTAATAGCAGAAATACCCATATATGCATAGCTTATAACCTACTTAAAAATAGGAGACAACATTATGAAGCTGATAAAAATGCTTCTTCAGGTTCTCTTACTATACTAGCATTATTGAACAAAATTCAAAATATATTTTTAGTGCGCATACCAAATACAAAAATTATCTGTGTTCATTAGAAGTGAACTTAAGCCATCGAGCTGCTGATTCTGCACAGCCAATATCCACATTTCATGCTAATCCTGCATTTTATTGTCACTACATTAAAATCAATTTTATGAGCAACTGTATACTCTTAACAGAACAAGTACTTTTTAAAAAATGTTGAAATGCCTACTCATAAACATCTATGAATCCAAACAGGAGCCTTTAGAGTGAAGTAAATAAAGTTCACCAGTTTTGCATCTTTTCGGAAAGCACAGTTTTAGCTCTGAAACACTGATGCTCCCTTATGATTTAAATCAAATGACCATCACGATTTCAAAATAATTGATTATTATTTAGAAATCTTTCTGGGAAATCCCCTAAAATATTACCTGCAAAGCTTTACATTTTAAGACCAAACTATTGCCTTCTTTAAAATCTTTATTTGCATCTTTTCCCCATAAACTTAGAGATTCAGGGAAAAAATAACTACAGAAGGGCCATCATCAAAACCATTTAAAGCTTACAGTTCAAAGTGCTGGTATATCATACATCACCCTGGTACAGAGCCTGTTTTGCAATTCTGTGTCTCTTAACAGCGGTTTGCAAAGCCAATTAGGTATTAGCACCAGTATTCTCCAAAGGAGAGACCATAAACACCATTTCTACGGCTACAAGCAGCTGAGTTGGGAAGGAATAAACACAACTGCAGAAGACACATTTCGAGAGGCTCAGACAGAAGGACAAGCATTAAATTAAGTCTGCATCTTTCTGAAGACAACGACTCAGATCCTGTGGAATGGGAGGACCCACACATCCGGAGTTCTTTTGTTGGCAGATGGCCAGACAGAGAACAAACCCAGGCTGCAGAACAAAACGGACCCCTGCCAACGTGGCCTCATCCATTCCTCGGCAACAGGGCAGGAGAAACATCCACCTTGGGGTGAAGGATGATCTGAGTAACGGGGAGCACTCAGCACATAGTAGGCATGCAATTTCCTCTATTCTCTTTAACCTCTTGGTAAGAGGTGAATCCAAGGAGGGATCACTTAAGCACATTAGAAGATCCCCGGCATTTTTCCAAGCCCAAGCCTATTACTCTGAGAATTTGGCCAAGTTCCAGCTCAGGTAATTATATTCTGCTTCCTAAATTTGCCCTGCTGTTCCAATTAGGTACAGCATAGTTCGTTTTCCTGCCTTTTCAAAAAAAAAAAAAAAAAAAAAAAAAAAGAGGGATAAATTCTCACAGTGTGTTACAGAAGTAACACATGCCCCAGTAAGGAAAAAGACGATTGCAGTGTTGAACTCGGGTGTTGTGGCGAGCTCTGAGCACCAGATAAGGATCCCTGAGAGGGCCAAATCCCTCTGGATGAGATCAGATGACTGTGCCATGATACCTTCCTCAGATAATGACCACAAAGGGCTCTCCGTAACTACAACATGGAATGAGCTCATGATCCCTTCAATCCAGGCAATAAAAGCAGAGACAGTCCTGCAAATGTTTGTATCTTTAATACCATTGTAGGTATAACTGCTTTCTCAGGAACTGGGGTAGGGACCATCAGTGGAAATCGGGAACGTAAGAACCAGCCAGTCTCTCTTTAATCCCAGGAACCCTAAAAATAAAGCAGCTGTCATCTCTCACCCGGCCAAAGATTTAAAGTCTGACAATATCAATTTTGGGCAAGGATATAGGGAAAATAAAGCTCCCATGCACCACTGGTGGGAATATAAACTGGTTCAGACACTTTTCATAGCAATTTGGCAGCATCTTGTAAAACTAAAAGTGTTTCTACCCTACATCCCAGCCATCCTGCTTCTAAGAATACACCCTGCTGAGATTCTTGTACACTGCACCCCGCGGCATGCACATCGGGCTGTCCACTGCAGCCATGTTTGTCCTAAAGCACAACTGGGAGAAAAACTAAATATTCATGGAAGAATAGAAAAATATAATATATTCTTATGATAGAATATCACGGATTGACCTAAAAAAACATAATGCTAAGCGGAGGAAAAAAAAAAGAGTAATTTGTACAGTTGGATACTACTCATTAGAATTTATAAAAGGCAAACCATACTTTCTTTTTATGAGCCACACAGTGATTAAGGGGAAAAAGCACAGTTATACACATGCACACACGCATGCACACACATGCCTACACAGACATTTACAGCATTTTGGTGGCTCAGCTCTCAAAGCACTATTCTGGGGTTAGGAAATTCCCCTTTGTATTTTTTTGGTAAAAGTCTTGGCCTGGCTCCCAGAAGAGAAGGCGAAAAAGCCACCGTGCACTTTCCTAGATGACCCTGATTGCTAGCAAGGGAAGGAGCACATGATCCAGCTTGGCAACCCTGATAATCCCACTCGGGGTCTTGAGCCTAAGGCTGAGGAGGCACACGTACAGGGGTGGTGACAAAAGTTCTGGCAGACGGCAAAGGTCAGGTGGCTAGAGAGCAGGTTTCAGCACCCCTGCCCCCATGGATGGTTCCTCTGGCATAGCAGTCACCAGGTTCTGGCTAGAGTCTCCCACCCATTATTAGAGCCTAGATCACCAGTGTTCCCCATGATTCTATTTGCCACCAATCCACTTTCTGTACAAAGTTTTCCGCTTGAAGCTCCCCAGTGGCAGCTCCAGGAGATGCAGGGGAGAAATGGGACAGGCTTACATGCAATATTTTATTTCGATTTAATGGCAATGGTTCAGATACAAATAGGACAGCCTGTTAAGAGCTATTCATAATGAACAGCCAAAAGAAAAGTGAATGTTTATCACCCATTGGAATTATTGAGGTATTAGTTTTTAAAAGATGAAGATCGGGCCATTTCTGGGGTCCCTAAGTGGTTCAGGTACATATCTTGTATTTGACGCATCCCAGTCCTGTTTGGGGTCCTATTCTTTGAAAGTATGCCAGTAATACACTGAATTTAGGAGCAAAATGCATAAATTCTCAAGGTTTAACCTGTGCTTTTGTTTAAAAGGGAAATCCACAGATCATTGCAAGACTGTTTGATTATACGAAAGCAGGCCATTAGCTCCCATTTCTAATCTTCATTTTAGAGACGCTCAGTTACATACAATGAATGACACACAAAATAGATGTTTTTGGACTTCTGGGCTAACAAAGCAATACCTAAAGAATTGCTGGGGCACTCTTCCAGCAGGATAACTTCTCCCCAGGTTTCAGTGTCTTTTCTTAATCTGTAACATAGATATCTCCCCAGTGGTGGACCCAACTGTGTAAGAGTTGAGGCAACTTACTGCATGGATGTCCTAACACCTTCACTTCATCAATAGCGAGGTAGCCTTGATGTCCAGAAGTTATCACTTCAAAAATCACCTGGAAAATGAAGAAAGATTTCCATCATTCACTCACTTTGTCAGTTTTACCCAGTGTGTCCTACATATAAGATGTATAGTCTGTTCATTCATTCATTCATGTTTCCAACAAGAGTGCCTAATATCTGCCAGTCAATGCTCCTGGTTCTACAATGACAAAGATAGAAAAGATCCCAATCCAGTTTTCAGAGAGGTTAATGGGAAGGGGTAGGTCAGACAGTATCCTACCTTAAGATTCACTTTATAAGGAGGTGTGATACCAGACCTGATATTTGGAAGACAGAGGCTTAAAGTCACTTACCAGAGATGATATGCAGATTTAAATAGCTTTAAGACAATAAATTTTCTGGTCAACTCCTTTGAGGGGATTCTATGACATGCTGAACCATGTGGCCTTGGGTTTTATACAACTAAAATGAACAAACTAAGTAAGGGCTATGAAAGAAAAGTAAAAGCTACTAGAATAACATATACCAAAAGGACCAACAGTGAGGAGTTTGCATTTCTCCTAACAGCTGATTATGAATGAGGAAAGAGAGTAAGACTTCCTCGGCATGTGCAAAGACCCTGAGGTGAATGTGGCCATGGCCATGAAGAGGAGGAGTACTGGGACCTCTAGCTATAAACATCAGCTGTGACCAGGCTACAGAGGCTCCTCTCGTAGGACAGAGATTCTAAGGAAGACACAATATCAGTAATATAAAGATGCTATGGCTGCTGAAACTCCAATGGCAATGATATGAATTAAGAGGAGAATGATGTAAAAATCTCTTTACGGTGGTAAAATCAAGAGGTTTTTAACAAGTGCCCAATCACGGGAAAAGTAAGGCAGGAAAAGAAGGGCGACGTGTTCTGAAGTTCTCAAAATGAATGATGTTTTTGAGATCATAAAGCCACTTCAGAGAAATTGAGGTCAAAGGAGAAAAATAGAAGCAGTTAGAAGTTATCAGTGTTCTCAACATGATTGTCTAAAGTTGTCTCTTATCGGGCTATTATTAAAAAGGCCCACATGACATTATTTTAATCTCCATTTATGTATACCTGCATCACCAAGGAGACAGTGGCTCATGTGACATAAACTTGGTAAGTCTTAAAACAACACAGCAACCGCACTCTCGTACAAATGAAAAGTTTTATGCCTATAAAAACCTATACACTATGGAAAGAACCAAGATGCCCTTCAACGGATGAATGGATAAGGAAAATGTGGTCCATATACACTATGGGGTATTATGCCTCCATCAGAAAGGATGAATACCCAACTTCTGTAGCAACATGGATGGGACTTGAAGAGATTATGCTGAGTGAAATAAGTCAACCAGAGAGAGTCAATTATCATATCGTTTCACTTATTTGTGGAGCGTAACAAATAGCATGGAGGACATGGGGAGATAGAGAGGAGAAGGGAGTTGGGGGAGATTGGAAGGGAAGGTGAATCATGAGAGACTATGGACTCTGAAAAACAATCTGAGGGGTTTGAGGTGGTGGTGGGGGGTGGGAGGTTGGGTTACCAGGTGGTGGGTATTAGAGAGGGCACGGATTGCATGGAGCATTGGGTGTGGTGCAAAAATAATGAATACTGTTATGCTGAAAATAAATAAATTAATTTTAAAAAATAATAAATAAATAAAAATTTAAAAAAAAAAAAAACCCTATACACCAATGAGAAGCTTTACTCTTGGTAGCCAAAACATGGAAACAGCTCAGATGGCATTCAATGGTAAGTGATAAAAAAGACTGTGGTGGTTCCATAGCATGGAATGTCACTCAACATTACCAAGGCAGTGACTACTGATGATAGGATGATCTCTAGAGAATTATGTGGAGTGAAAAGGCCAATCACAGAGATTACATACTATAGGATTCACAGAGGCTGATCACAGAGATTACATACTATGGGATTTATGTAGGATTGTGTAAAGCCAACATTTTTGAAGGGAGGGCAGATTAGTGGCTGCCAGGGCTTAGGGATGGAGAGGAAGAAGGCTCGGGAAGGTGGTTACAGGACAACACTAGTGAATAATCCTTGTGACATTGGAACCTTTAAGGTTTTCACTGTAGTGGTGGATACACAAACCTACTCAGGTAATAAAACGGTGTAGCTCATAGCAGATTTATTTGCAATAGCTAAAACACAGAAGTCACTTGGTGTGGACACCAATGGACACTTGGATGAATGGGTAAGCAAAGTGGGGTAAATACGTACAATGGAATATTACTCAGTTTTAAAAAAGGAAGGAAATTCCAACACACGCTATGACGTGGAGAAACCCGGAGGACATTACGATGGGTGAAATAAGTCCGCCACAGAAGGGCAAATACTGTATGACCCCCGACTACGAGTTACCTGGAACAATCAAATCCAGAGAGACAGAAAGTAGAATGATCGTAGCCAGGGGCTGAGGAGAGGGGGAATGGGAAGTTACTGTTTTAGCGATTATAGAGTTTCAGTTGCCCAAGATGAAAAGAGTCCTGAAGATGGATGCTGGTGAGGTTGCACAATAGTAAGAATTTCATACCAGTCACCAGTGGTATTTCATATCATGGAACTGTATACTTGAACAAAGTCGACTCAGATGATATATTTTATGTTATTTGTATTTTTACTACAGTAAAAAAAAAAAAAGCAAAAAAAATGTATAGAACCGGGGGTGTCTGCATGGCTCATTCGGTTAAGCATCTGCCTTAGGCTTGGGTCATGGTCCCGGGGTCCTGGGATTGAGTCCTGCGTCAGGCTCCCTGCCCGGCAGGGAGCCTGCTTCACACTCTGCTTGCTGCTCCCCCTGCTTGTGCTCTCTATCTCTCTTTCTCTCTGACAAATAAATAAATAAATAATCTTTTAAAAAATGTATAGAACTAGATAAACACACACGTGTGAACAAGTAAAAGTAAAACAGAAAATCTGAAATAGCTCTGTAGACTTCAACCATGTCAGTATCTTGGTTGTGATATTATACTTTTGGTTTGCAAACTATTACCATTAGAGGAAACTTGGTACTATGTACTGGGTAGTATGTACCATGTATTATTTCTTACTGCTACAAAAATGTCAACTTAAAAAAGTAACTATAAATTATGGTTTATTAAGTGCATAATATGGTACATACACTAGACAGATATCACCCCATTATCTTATTTATCACTTTGTGAAAAAATTCTTCAAGGCTTAATATTTCAAGAACAAAGAGATTCAAATACAAAATAATTGTTAAAAACCCAGTCTTTCTGGATGGTTTCACTACTACGCATTGCCTGAACAAACCCTTCAGCCCTAGGACTGCATTATTTATGTGTGTGCAGTGGATGTAAAAATGGAGAAAGCAATCAGCAGAGCCCAAAATGGAAAATCTCAGGAGGGTCCCTGGATAAGAAGTCATCCCAGAAACACCTGCTAGACTAGATGACCCTGTGCCACAATTCCACCACACTGAAACACAAAACACACAGGGGAGAAGAGAGAACCAACATAGAACAGAAATGAAAAACCAAACCAAAACAAAAAACAGTAAAAACAAAAACAACACTAAGTTCTATTCATAAGTATGTGTGTGTGTGTGTAAAATGTATGTATATATGTGTGTGTGTGTATGTATATATGTTATTTTTTTCCACTGATGACACAGAGAAGCAAGCATAATATTACCATGCGATATTATTATATACCATGAGATATACCATGAGATATTATTTATCTCTCTACTGAAGTCTAGAAGAGGACAGCTGAGAGAACAAAAAGCAGATGAGACCCAAGAGCAAGTAGGGGAAAAAGCCCTCCAGACACCCCCAAAGGTGGGGCCCTGGGTACCAGTCATATCCTGCCTGGCTGGAGACAGGAACAGCAGGCAGGACAGGACCCAGGCAGCTACTCTGGTCATAATGGTCTTTCTATAGACCAATGTCCATGTCCACTACCTACCCAAGAACTCCGTTGCCCTGGTCATGAAAAGGGTATTTTGAAAGCCCAAACCAGGCATGTTCATCCTCCTTCCTTCCTCCCAGCTGACTTCCCATCACCTTTCTTCCCTCCCTCTTACGCATTCATTCAAGTCTCCACAGGGTGCCCTCTTTCTTCCAGGCACTGTGATAAGCATCATGAACAGACCAGATGCAAAACTGTCCTTCTCACAATAAACTATATTTTTACGTTATCAACTACAACGGCTGAAGTTTCTTATAAAAATGGAATAATCCGTATTTTTGAAGAGATATGCTAACTCTAGAATATAACGTACATATAAAAACGTTCATGTGGATCTATTTTTGAAGTTGCCATGTGTAAATTTAAAGCACAATATTTCATTTAAACCAATATAGGACCATGGGCCTATGAAAGAAGGGGAGAGAAAGAAGGGAGGGGAAGACAGGTGAGACCTCCATAAGTCACTCTAAAGCCTCTGAACCTGTTTTTTTTCATCTATCACATTCACAGAACTTATGACCCTCAAACTTTCACACTCAAAGATTCTGAGTCTTAGTACCCAACTATTTATAGGATATTTGCTCTAAGCTATGAGAGGGAGCTAAACAAATATTAGACAATTTTATAAGGAATGCAGTAAGGAACACAATGAATGAACAGAACAAGACAATGGCCAAATAACAGGTGGGAACAATAAAGGGCTCATAGGACTGTAACCTTTCTCCACCATAGAACTGTCACCTCCTTGCCCAGCCAACCAGGACAACTCTGACACAGCCAACACAAACTGCAACCCAATTCTCAGCCTGCTCATTAAACTCATGGCTGCCCCTAAAAGGACTTACAGGTGTCTCAGCCAGACAACAGTGCAGAGAGACACAGCAGCAGGCCCATGCACTCCAGATTCCCAGCAAGACGACTTGCCAGTGAGGTCACAACAAAAGAATCAAACACAGGTTTATTTCTGAAACTTTATCTGCTCCCCTCAGTCTTCCAACTGGGCTACAAAGAAGCATCTGATTGCAAATATACCCAGGAAACACTGGACTGCTCCATTCAGTTCATTAGCAATTTTGGAAAGTTGGGGCACCGGGGTGGCTCAGTGGATTAAAGCCTCTGCTGGCTCAGGTCATGATCCCAGGGTCCTGGGATTGAGCCCCGCACCTGGCTCTCTGCGCAGTGGAGAGCCTGCTTCCTCCTCTCTCTCTCTGCCTGCCTCTCAGCCTACTTGTGATCTCTGTCTGTCAGATAAATAAATAAAATCTTTTTTTTTAAAAAAAGAAATTTTGGAAAGTAAACTTCAAAATCTTGGCAGATTCCAGCACTGACTTAACTTATTGTCTCTAACTATAGAGACAACAAGGACAACATAATCTTCATAGGTAAGCTTATGTGGGTCTGTCCACACACTGCACATACATGCATATACTGACATACAACATACCAATAAAATGCTTACATGACTTAGTATTATACCTAAGAAGGTGGATTATGTGTTACAAGTTGGGAAATGATAGCATCAATGCTTCTTTCCAAAAACTGAAGCAAGTTTTTCAAAAGGTTTTGAAGGGGTCAGGGGTGGGAGGTTGGGTGAGCCTGGTGGTGGGTATTAAGGAGGGCACATATTGCATGGAGCACTGGGTGTGGTGCATAAACAATGAATTCTGGTATACTGAAAAGAAATTTTAAAAATAAATTTAAAAAAATAAAAAATTTTTTTAAAAGACCATTTCCATCTCTTTTTTATGTAATTTCAGTTAAAGTGCTTATGAGTATAAGTTTTATTAGCTGCTTCATCAAGTTTATAATTTAATATATAAATGTTTCAACACATATCATAATTATAAAGTAGGTCTGATTTGTACTGAAAAGTTTGCTATTTTGAAATAAATACGATTAAATGAAAATACCTGAATTTAGGTGATATTGAACAATCTCAGATGGACTGCTAAGTTGATTTGAACATCTGAACAGTAAGAGATTCACTCTGTTGCTTCTAACAAACACGAGGGTTAAGACATGTAGCTGAGGACATGAAGCCTATTTTAAATAGGTGTCTTAAAAGCAGATTTTACACTCCCACAAAAGGTTTCCTTGTCTTGAATTCTTGTTATCTGGCAAGTTTTCCACTTCGTACTTTTTTTCTAGCCAGTGCCCTTACCAAGAAAGCTTTCAAAAGCAAGAATAGTTTTGTCTGTCTTTGTCAAATAAGGAAATAGTCTATTCAAAGTACAGGTACTGTTCTAGTGAAGTGTAGCAAGTGTATGCAGAACCCAGCGGGAGTCCCTGGGATGTCTGAAAACGCCAGCATCGAGGGCCAGAAAGATTGAGGTCAGAGGAAAGAAGCAATAACACGAGAACACCAATGGCACCACCAGAAAAGAAAAAGAAAGGTGAAAGAAGCTGATTTACAGATGTGCCCATGCTCACTTTTATCAAATAGAATAGAATATGTTGTAAGTCTATTGTGGAAGTGACATTTGGGTCTCTTTAAGAAACACACGTCTTTTCTTTTAGGAAAATTCAAAAATTTAAAAACCACTTATATATTGCACCCGTCTATGTCTCATGTATCTTTTGTATATATTATGTAAGTTTCCCCAGTCAACCATATGAGGTAAGTAAGTAAATTCCCTTTTAGGAATGAGGAGGCTGACTCAGAAAAGAATTACGTAAATTTTATGAGATCACACAAGTGGTAGATTACAGAGTCATGGTGTAATTCTAGGTCTCATTTACTTGTATATCTGGACTCTTTACTGAACTGCTTTAACTAGTAGACATGAGAGACTACATATATAAAGAATACACACACACACTCACATATATATATATATATATATACACATAGACACACATTTACATATGTCTGATCTATACATATATACATACCTACCTATCTATACACATCACAGATATATATAATACATAACCATGCATTCACACACAAATATATATATATTTTTTTTTAATTCATATATTATACATATACACATATGTTCTACAATTTTTACTTCCAGATTTAAGTAAGGAATGTAGTAATCATCTACTTGACCTAGAAATGTAGATGCAAGGAACAGTTGTATGACATAGTTTTAACAACATAAATTTTAAGACAAGGGTCAGCAAACTACAGTCAACAGGCCAAATCTGCCCCAACCTCTGTTTTTCTGTTATCCACAAAGTACGGATGGTTTTTACAGTTTTCAACAGTGGGACAAAGTCAAAAGAATAGTATTTAGCAATACATGAGAATTCTGTGAAATTGAAATTTCAATATCTACAAATAAAGTTTTATTGTAACACAGTCATGTTCATTCAACTGTGTGTCATCCAGGGCAGCTTTGCACCAAAACAGCAGAACTCAATAGATGTCAGAACGATCATCTGGCCTACAAAGACTGAAATATTTATGACTACACGGGTTCCAGAGTTAAGAAAAAACTTTCCTGCATGGCTCTCCAACTGCCATTACTCTGGATAACCAGAGAGCATGTATCGAGAGCAATAGTTTGTCACTGCCAAATACAACATGTCCTACAGTCCACGTGGGAGCCTCATACTCTAGCAATGGCATGGAGAAGCCCTCCCATGGCTTGACTTGCTTCAAGTGCATCACATGGGTACCATTCCCAATACCCACTGAAGCTCATAGTATCCTTACTATTTTTTTTAACGCATGATTGCAATATCCTAAAACAAAACCATAGAAAATAATTACTTACTAGACCTCAAAACACTGTATAAAAAATTAAATCAAATTAAAAACAAAACCCAACTCATTTAATAGTCAAATCTTCTGCAAAGAAATGGAACTACAAAGAATGTATAACACTTTAATATTCGAACCCAACCCTCCATGAAGATTCTACATGATGTTCTATTGGCACAAGATAGAGTTCAGGGAAATGTCTTTGTTTGTATTTACTGAGATACACACAATTTTAGGAAAAATTTCTTTGCCCTCTAAGTCAATCTGAACTGTGATTATTTGAAAAAGTTGAAAGCAAAAGTGGTTGATCAGTATGACAAAAATCACAAAGCCATCCTAGCTGCTTATTCTGGAAGAATTTTGCCACAACCCAGTATTTATTCTTTCTTTCTTTCTTTTTTTTTTTTTTTTGGACTTGGCCTGACAGAAAATATAATTAATTGTCATTATTTGCGGATTCTGTATTTGTAGATTTGCCCACTCACTAATTTATTTGAAACCCCCAAATCAATACTTGAAAAGCTTTCACAGTCATTTGCAGACATGCACAGAGGGACAAAAATCTGAACTGCTCAACCAACACATCCCAGCTGAGGTCAAGCCAATGCTCTGTCTTTTGAATCAGCTCTCATTCCATAAACAAGTGTCCTTATCCCAGTGTTTTTAGTAACGCATTTTTCCTATTTTTGTGCCTTTTATTGGTGATTCTACCATTTAAAATGGTTCCCAACTGCAGTGCTGAGGTGTTGTCTAGCGTTCTGAAGCGCAAGAAGGCTGTGATGTGTCTTATGGAGTAAACACATGTGTTAGCAAAATTTCACTGAGGCATAAGTCTCATAAGTACTGTTGGCTGAGTCTAATATGAAAAAAATCAATGATGGACATCAAGTAAGGAGTCTTTAACAGAAAGACTCATAGAACAAGGTTACATGTGTCGATCAGTTGATGAAAATGTAGAGACCGGAGGCTCGCAGGACTAATCCCTTACTTCCTCCCATGGAAGCAACAGTTCAGTATTCACAAACTCACTCACTGTGTGTCACTAAATTAAGTAAGTCACTAACTGTGACTTCACCGAACATAACAACCATGAATGAAATCAGCGGCACGAGTGTGCTTGGGTTCACACTGAGTCCCCATTTCTATCAAGGTACTCGGGCACAGGAAGGACACAATACTCATTTTTACTGAGGGCTCCCAGATAACATCTGCAGTCATGGGATGTAAAGAAATGTAGAATAAAGAGAATCAATATCCATTCAATATTTCAACAAATAAATCTCAGGAGACAAGATGTTGGAACCCAGAGTCTCTGGAGCCTACAGGGATAGCCATTTGCTCTCAGGTAGGAAACAGGCAGTTAAACCACTAACTAGCGCTCGTGAAAAGCCATCTTGGAGGTTGGCCTGGGAGGGGCTTGACATCAGGCTATCCTTCAGATGTCTGCCAAACAGGAGATGAAAGCAGTTTAACACGGCAGCATCCCTGATCCTCCCTGCTCCATTGAAGGGCAAAATTAGATTTCCATGCCGCCACTTTTCCTTCCTATGTGTGAGCAAAGAAAAGGGGTTTGCTTACCAACACAAATACTCACCACGGAAAATGTGTTGGTGGAAGTCATCTGTCAATTCCCTAGGACAAAGGGGATTAAATAGTATACGTCTGTTCTCCCTCATCAAATCTGGGAGACCCTTTCTGGTTTTCATGAAAAAAAAAAAAAAAAAAAAAAAAAAAAGCAAAGGTGGCTCATAACCATTCACAAAAACCTGTATAGTAAAAGAAAACTTTCTCTAATGATAAGAGCGAAAGCTGAACCACAACCTACATAACTTTAAGAAATCAGCAAGAAAGTGGGGCACCTGGGTGGCTCAGTGGGTTAAAGCCTCTGCCTTCGGCTCAGGCCATGACCCTAGGATTGAACCCCACATCGGGCTCTCTGATCAGCGGGGAGCCTGCTTCCTCCTCTCTCTGCCTGCTTCTTTGCCTACTTGTTATCTCTGTCTGTCCAATGAATCAATAAAATATTTTTAAAAAATCAGCAAGAAAGTGTTGAATTATTTGTTTATGTGGACATATTAACCGACTCAAGAAAAAGGCCACTTTCCCAAGTTAAAGGTATTCAAAGGACTGCAAGATTCCCCTTGGAGTGAGTTGCTGGTGCTTGGTCTCCCCTATTCATTTCGCTCATTCTTTCAGGACTTCATCTACTTTTCAACCAAAAAACATGACTGTCCTCACTTTTCTTTCTTGTTTTTTTTTCTTTCATGTTTTAAAAAGAACGAGTATTCTTCTCTTTTCTAACAATAGCTCAAATATTCATTCTATAAAATAGGATATGGAAGAAATTAAGGTTGAGGGAAAAAATAGAAAAGTTATAAAGAAAAGTGCAGATAAGCAAGAAGCAACAGACCACAGAGAAGTATGAGATGTTAATTCAGAACAAGTCCTTATCCTTGATCATCAAATACTAACTACAAGCTGAGAAGGAAAATTAGAGATGTGGTAAGATCTTAACAATAAATAAAAATAGTACCTTTGAAGGTAAAAAACCATCACGTGAATCGATTCACTTCCCATATGCAGTTCTAGGTCCATAGTAACATGAGAGCCAAATGTGTTCCCATGGATTTCTTAAAACATATTGTTCCTCTTCTTTTAGCAAAGAATGCAGAGGACAGGGGCTTCCCGTAAAGGCAGCAGAGTAGGAGGACCCTAAGCTCACCTTGTCCCATGGATACAACTCAGTAACACCCAATCAATGTAAATAACCCAGAAAACAATGAAAGACTGGCAGGACAGACTCTCCACAGCTAATTACAGAGAAGACGTCACATTAAGAGGTAGGAAGCGTAGGGGCTACTAAACACACAGTCGTCACACTCTTATGAGCAAGGTATGATGTATCCACCCCTGTAAGTTCAACATGTCCATCTTGCTGGGGAGAGGTGGATTGCTAAAGCTTGAGCCTGCGACCACCACCAGCTGCCAGCACCCAGGGGGGTTCCAAATTCTCCTGTCCTATGTTATCAGCTTCCCTTGTGGCAAGTTTATCTGAGTTTGGTTAGGAACAGTAGAGGCAGACGCAGCTTGGAACTGTGCTTCCCATCTATCCAGTTTCTGGGGCATCTCCATGTGCGGGATGTAGAGCGGTTGCCCAGGACAGCTCCCAGGTCTCACTCATTCTTTCCCGAATTAGTGGCTGTGACAAGTGGATGGATGACAGTTTTTGGTGAGCCAGCCAGAAGGTCATGCTGCTTGGGTGGGTGATCACCCTCGTAGAATCCTGACCAGTGGCACCTCAACCTCCCACTATGGCTGGATTGCCTCCAAGGGGCAGGCAGCCAAGGGAAATCCCAGTGGTTGTACTAAGACCACCTGTGAGGGAAGATCTGTATCCTGCCTTTGCTGACCCAACTTTCACTTCTTGCATGATTTGAAAAGAGAAATGGATTTGGGAAGCAATGACTTAGGGTTTCTGAAGTTAGACCAGTGCTGACCAAAATGCTCTGATTTCTACCCTAGGGCTAAACGGTCCAACACTTGGTACCCAGCAGTGTGAAATCGTGATTGTACAACTCATAGTCCCCAACTTTGTCTCACCGAGGAATTCAGCTTCTCTTGGTGGGAATTTGAAAAAGGACTCTGTTTGGTTTCGTTTCTTTCATTTCCTATTCATTCCTTTCTTCCCTTTCTGGGGTGGGAAACCCTATTCTGTCCTCTCTGACAGTCCTTTGGGGTATACTCTGGCAGCCCTATCCACATATGAGCCAATGACAAGGAGGATGATTTTTTTTTTTATTGCAACACTGCATGGCCTACATACATACTAGAATGAGAAAAAAATATATGGGTCTCTAAATTACCATCCTATCCTCCAATTAGAATTACTTTGTCAAAGATCTGGTAAATGAAATGAAATTCCCTATGTTCAGATTTTTAAACTGTTAAGTAATAGATATTCAGCCCATAAAGGCTCTAAGCTCATGATGCAAAGACAGAGGTTAAAGCAGGTGAGGATAGTGGGCCTACTGAGAGAAAGCCGGGGTGAATGTGTGTGAGAACAACAGGTCAAACAAGGAAAAAATGAGAAACTCTGATTGTTACAATCTTCAAATTCCCTATCCTGGGAATTCTACTGGCCCCAAATGTGGATAATCACAGAGCCCCATCTACCTCAGTTTCTCTTCTTCCTTGCTCTTCCCTGGGAGGCAGGAATGGTCTCCCGTTTCAAGACCTTCTGGGACACCAAATGTGGTCAGGAGGCACCCCAATTTGGAATGGGGCAGTTCCTTTGTAGCATTATCCTGCAGGGGTGAATCCCCAGAGACAGCCTGCCAGAAACTATTGGACACAGACACCTTTCTCTAAGTCAGACCTTTTAAATTGGAAAAAAATCAAACCACACTTTATAGAGAGGATCCTCAGAAAATGTCTGAATGGTTCACTACTATTCTTGCCACGGACAAGCCTCCTTAGGCAGCTAGCCAGACTCTGTGAAGCAGGCTCCTTACAGCCAATTAGCAACTCCTAGTAAGTGAATGATGAAGCCCATGAGGAGGCTTGGCACATGTATGATTTAAAAAAAAAACAAACAAACAAAAAAATAAAAAAACAAAAAACAGGTAATACCCCCTTACTGGCAGGGGCAGTCCTGGTGGCCAAACCTGGTTGGGACCCAACTGTTGCTGATGGAATGGTGAACCACTCCTGAAGGTGTTAAGTTAATGGGACTAAAGTGAGGGGTGCTGAAGCAAAAAAAAGGCTTACTAAAGTCAAGGAAATTCAACAAAAATTAAATGATGATCCCTCCGAGTTTCTGGAGAGGATTTATCAAGTCTATCAAAAATATACCAATGATGATCCTGAGACTCTTGAAAATCTGAGAATGGTTAATGTGACTTCCTTGGACCAAGTGCCCTTGATATAGGCAAGAGGTTCTAGAAGATCGAGAGAGCAGCAGCCATGAACTCTCAACTGGTAGATCTTGCTTCTAAGGTATTCAATTTGAGGGAGGAAAAGTGTGTGAAACGAGCTGCTCGGTTTCCCACAGCCCAGAGTCTACAAGAAAAATGGAGAAAATGAACCATATTTTGAAAAAGACCATCACAAAGCTGAGTCAAGAAACTCATTTAACATGAGAAAGGGAACTGCTGCTCGCCCTTCTCCACATAAGGGTGGCAACTCAGCATGGGCTCAGAGGGAGCTCCTAGGGAACTCCATATGGAAGATCACTCCTGGCCCCCACCCACATAGAGGGAGAAACAAAAATTAAACAATCCATACAACACCTGAACCAAAATACTAACCATCATTCTTCATTTGCTTCCTCTAGAATGGCCTCCTTGCTGGAAGGACAATTGCACCCATTTCAATCTGGGGACCAGCTCTTTTTAAAAACTTGGAAAGGACACACACTTGACCAAAAATTAACTGACAAATGGGTTGGACCTTATGATGTCCTACAAGCCACCACTTCCTCCCTGAAATTAGGCAAAGTGAACCTGTGGATACATGAGTTACATAGTGCCCATTAGTAGAAAAGGAGGAGATAGAAGAGACCACCAAACTCTCCTACTGGGAAAGTCACTCTAATTAGGACTTAAAATACCTCTTTAGAAAAGAGAACACATAACCACTATGTTTATCCTGTGCACTGTATTAATCATGTCTTTTTTCTCCCTAGGTTGGAAAGATAACACTAGTTTGTGTAACTCAGGATTTGCCCTCAACTACATGCGTTGTCAAGTGTTGGAAATGTCACCCAAAAACCCAGTTGGTATTGGACCATGGAAACCTTTTGGTACACACAGCTTATGATCCCTCAGGAGTTCCCAAGGGGAACAGAAGTCCAATCCTCAAGGCCCAGACAATAATGTATAGGGTTAGAATCGCTAGATTTTCCCAAGATGATCAGAAGGCACCCCTGTGTGTTACAGGAGGTAATTTCCAGAACACACACAAAAAAGGCATATATTCCCCCAATCAGATACCACATGAAGCCAAAAAGGACAAACTCCCTATGTGTAAGCAACAATCTATTTCTTTTCCAGCTATGGGCAATATTCACAGCCAGGTTCAGCTGGGCAGAGAACCTGGGCAGAGACTGGATGGAACGGGCTGCCCATTCGGTAGACCGATTCTCCCTTTTGTCTTTGTACTCTTGGCTGGGTTTGTCTTTATTTGAAAATTAAATGGAGTCCCCTGGGCACGGACTGTGCTACAAATTCTATCCTGAAACAGTATCTCTGGTCACTTGAGTGACTGCCTTCTCCCTCCACACTCCTCAAGAAACTAAGCACTGGGCCAGCTCCCTGAAGGTATTTACCAAACTAGAATATGGCCTCCCAGGGAATATCCCTGATGGGAATGCATATTTCTGTGGTTATACATAGTTGCCATGGCAGGGGTCGGGGTGGGGTGGGGGTGGTTGCTGCATATGAACACATGCTTCGCAACTTACCCTGAGTTCTAACCAGTGTGGCTAATGATCATAAATCATTCAATTCCCCTGCTAAAGTCATCGTGGATAACCGTATGGCTCTAGCGTATACTCAAGCCGAGCTATGGGGAATTTGTGTCATTATTCATTCTTCTTGCTGGGTCCATATTAATGCTTCATCAAAGGTAGAAGCAAGCATCAAGAAAACTAGGTGACTGGGTGCCTGGGTGGCTCAGTTGGTTGGGCGTCTGCCTTCAGCTCAGGTGGTGATCCAGGGTCCTGGGATCGAGTCCCATGTTGGGCTCCCTGCTTAGTGGGGAGCCTGCTTCTCCCCCTCCCTCTGCCCCTCTTCTCCCCACTCATGCCCTCTAACTTGCTCTTACTTTATCTCAAATAAGTAAATAAAATCTTAAACAAAAAAATAATAAAAAAAGAAAAGAAAACTAGGTGGCAAGGTACATGGTTATAATAACCATGGGCTAGCACACCCCTTTCTTGGATAGAATAGGGGAAGGGGTCAGAGATTGATTTGAACACGTTTTCATGGATAATGACAGATATAAAGTCTGTCTTCAAAGAAATAATCAAAAAAAAAAAAAGAAATAATCAAAATGGGCTTGGCTGTTCTACTCTCAAGAGCAGGGTTCTATTTGGGATTCTTGCTCACCTTGTGGTATGTACCTAAGCTATATTCTTTCAATTCACATGCTTTAATGAGTCAGAATTAATTAATACAGCAACAGGTACTTTCCTTCCACTTTGAAAAAGACCTCCATCTTCCCTGTCCAGCAAGAAGAAGCTGGATTGAGAATGGCTGCCATATTCCCATAAAAATGGAAGGAAACATTGGCAGTGGAACATGGTCAGCAAGCACTCTTTCTCAATTAGAGCTCCAACAGTCCAACCCAGAAATGGACCTCTTAATTCATGCTCTGAAACCCACTGTTCTAATTTATTTTTTAAATTTATATATTTTTTATTCTGATTTAATTAACATACTTTGCTTCATTAGTTTCATATATTACTCATGTTAAGTGTGCCTCTTAATCCTCTTTACCTACTTCACCCATCCCCCACCCACCTCTCCTTTGGCAACCCCAGTTTGTTCTCTATAGTTAAGAGTCTGCTTTTTGCTTTGCCTCTTGTTTT
This sequence comes from Mustela nivalis, assembly GCF_964662115.1. NCBI lineage: Eukaryota > Metazoa > Chordata > Mammalia > Carnivora > Mustelidae > Mustela > Mustela nivalis. Next base: position 75,309,146 of record NC_139033.1, on the reverse strand, counting down.
CCTTTCTTCGTTTGAATTAAATGAATTCAAATTCCACATATGAGTGAAGTCCTATGGTATTTGTTTTTCTCTGACTGGATTATTTCGCTTAGTGATATATCCTCTTTCATCCATGTTGTTGCAAATGGCAAGATGCCATTCTTTTTTAAGGCTGTATAATACTCCATAGTGTATATCTATTACATCTTTATCCATTCATCAATCAATGGGCACTTGGGTTGATTTCATATCTTGGCTTTTGTATATAATGTTGCAAAAACACAGGGGTACATATTTTACGAATTAGTTTTTTTGTTTTTTTTTTCCCTTTGGGAAAATATGTAGTAATGGAATTACTGGATCATATGGTAATTCTATTTTTAATCATTTGAGGAGCCACTGTTTTCCACAGGGGCTGCACTAATTTGCATTCCCACCAACAGTACCTGAAGGTTTCTTTCTTTTTTTTTTTTAAGATTTTGTTATTTATTTATTTGACAGATAGAGATCACAAGTAGACAGAGAGGCAGTCAGAGGAGGAAGCAGGCTCCCTGCTGAGCAGGGGGCCCAGGTGCAGGGCTTGATCCCAGGACCCTGGGGCCATGACCAGAGGCAGAGGCTTTAACCCACTGAGCCACTCAGGTGTCCCGAAGGTTTCTTTTTCTCCACATTCTCACCAACACTTGTTTCTTGTGTTTTTGATTTCAACCATTCTGACAGGTGTAAGGTGATACCTCATTGTGAGTTTGATTTGCATTTCTCTGATGACTAGTGATGTTGAGCATCTTTCCATGTGTCTGTTGGCCATCTGGATGTCTTCTTTGGACAAATATCTCTTAATGTCCTCTTCTCATTTTTCAATTGGGTTATTTGACTTTTTGGTGTTGAGTTGTATAATTTCTTTATATACTTTGGATATTAACCTCTTACTATTAATATCCTTGGCAAATACCTTCTCCCATTCAGTAGGTTGTCTTTTGTTTTTATTATTATTATTGTTTCCTTTACTGTACAAAAGATTTTTATTTTGATGTAGTCCCAACAGTTTATTTTTGCTTTTGTTTCCTTTGCCTCAGGAAACATATCTACAAAAATGTTATTAAGGCCAATGTCAGAGAAATGACTACCTATGCTCTCTTCTAGGACTTTTATAATTTCAGCTTTCACGTTCATGTCCTTAATCCATTTTGAGTTTATTTTTGTGTATGGTGTAGGAAAGTGGACCAGCTTCATTCTCTTGCATGTAGCTATCCAGTTTTTTGAACACTATTTGTTGAAGAGACTGCTTCTCTTCTTCTCTTGCATATTCTTCCTTTCAAAGATTAACTGACCATATAAGCATAGGTTTCTTTCTGGGCTTTCTGTTCATTTCCATTGGTCTCTGTGTCTATTTTTGTGCCAGTACCATATTGTTTTGATTACTACAGCTTTGTAGCATAACTTAAAATCTGGAATTGTGATGCCTCCAGCTTTGCTTTCTTTTTCAAGATTGCTTTGGCTGTCCAGGGTCTTTTGTGGTTCCATACAAATTTTAGGGCTGTTTGTTTTAGTTCTGTGAAAAATGCTGTTGGTATTCTGATAGGGACTACATTAAATCTGTAGATTGCTTTGGGTGATATCAGCATTTTAACAATATTAATTCTTCCAATCCATGAGCATGGAATCCCTATTCTCATTTTTTATTCTTTTTTCTTTCTCCTATTCAGCTTGATTGCTTTCCATTCCTCTTGTATTCTAGCTCACTGACTTGTTCTTCTGCTTCTTTGAATCTGCTATTTATTACCTCTAGTGTATTTTTAATTTCAGTTATTGAGTTCTTCATCTGTGATTGGCTCTTTTTTATATTTTCTATCTCCTTGTTGAGGGTCTCACTGAGGTCCTCCACTCTTTTCTCAAGGCCATTAAATTCTCTAACAGGCACATTGCTTATCTCTATTTCATTTCACTCTCTTGCCATGATTTTGTCCTGTTCTTTTATCTGGGAGATAGTCCTCTAACTCTTTATTTTGTCTAACTCTGTGTTTCTATGTTTTAAGAAAGTCAGCTACATCTCATGCTCTTGAAAATAGTGGCCCTATGCACAAGAGGCCTTGTACTGCTCTGCGGTGCAATGTCCCCTGTGGACCAAAGCCTGGCTCTTCATGGGTGTCTCCTGCTTGTGAGCCATGTTATTGTGGCTGAGCTGCATTTGCCTTCAGTCTAGTCACCTGTAGTAGCTCCCTCTTCCTGTGTTGGGCAGGGTTTGATCCCTATGCTTGTTAAGGCCCCAGTTTGGAGCTGCCTGGGGCTTGAGTTGGGTCAGAACAGATGTTTGTCAGAGCTATGGTCACACCAAGTGGTAGGGTGCTTTCCCTGCACTGTCCCCTGATGGTGGGCGGAGCCTGTCTGCCAACCACATGTCTGCCCTCAGCCTGCTGCTGGGGCCATAGGTGAACTGTTGTGTGTTGTTATATCCCCTCTCCCACAGTCAGGAGTCACTCTGGAGTGGTGTTGGCCCCTGCCAGGGCTGCTTGTATACAGTCATGCCTCTGGCACTGCTGAGGAATTGTCTCCTACAGAGGGCAGGTTAGAAGGGACATGTCCAAAGGAGAACACAAAGCTGGGGCATGTGGTGTTAGCAAGGTCTCTACAGGTGTGTTTGTAGGAGCCAGTTTGGAAAACTGTAGCCTCTTCTCCACAGTTAGCTATGGAGAGCCCATTCTGTCAGTCTTCAAGTCATTTTCTTGTTATTTACACTAATTTAGGTTTTCTCTAGGTTTACCCATGGGATGAGGGGAGCTTGGGATTCCCCCCTACTTCACCAACTTCCCCAGTATCCACTTCTTTTGGTCTATCCGCCTGTTCTTGTGATCAAACATTCTTGAGGCACCGATGAAAATATTTTGCAATAACTGGAACATTCCAACCACCAGACCAAAATGCCTTGATAGCAGCAAAATGCTCAGAAGACCACATCCCACATGTCCCCTTCCCTGCCCACGATCACCCACTGAACACATACTGACCCCATCCATCATCATGTGCTCTCTGCCCGCTCTCTTGCACGTAGCCTAGATTCTCTCCCAGTGAAACTCTAGGTGTCCATCTTGTGGGCAGACCGACCAATTGTTAAGGTTTGAGCTTACCACCTCCCCAGACTGCTGGCACCCAACATATATTACTCCCTTTCTCTTTTCCAAACTTTCTCTGGATTATTGGCTTCTCTTGTGAGGAGTCCATCCAAGTGTGTTGGGAAACAATATTGGCAAGCCCAGCCAGGGGACTATGCTCTGGATTTGTCCAAGCCCCTCAGGATTTCCTGGGATAGAGAAGTTGGCCACAGCAGTGCTCAGGGATCATCTATTTGTTTCTGAGTTAGTTGCTTTGACAGATTGGTCTGTGATACATGCAACAAATGCAGATAGAGCTGATGTTTTCAGAGTAGCCTTCCATGACTTTCTAGCAAATTAAGTGGGCTGAAGGCAAATACAGCAAAGAATCAAAGGTCGCTGGATAGGGAATAAAGCCTGGAGTTTAATGTAAAAGACGGAATGACCCAGTCATTCCTACTCCCTCAGCTGCTCATCTACCAGGAAAGATGTCAGACTGGTAACAGGTAGATCAAGGTTTAACTTCTGGCAAAGTCCAAGATCCTTTACGTCCTCACTACACAGAGAACTCAGAACAGGTCTCAGGGTCCCAGAACCATTCTGTACCTCTAAGAATTTGTTTGAATTGGGAGACTCTAGAGAAATAGTAAGACTGTCATCATTCTGACTCGGTCTTCACATTCCCTCTTACCACCTCCCACTTGCTCCCAGCCCTACCCCTTTCTTAAGAGGCACGGGGAAGGGACTTCAAGGCCATCGATGCATTTTTTTTTCTTGTCAAAGCAACCACTTACCTTAAAGATCACTGCTTCCCTTGCCTCTGACTGGATTCATTACTACTATACTCCAAAAGCAGGGAGAAGGCATGAGTAGGTGATTCCCCAGGCATCTCTGCGTACAGGCAGGGTTAGATACTCTGAGAAATAGAGAGATAGCCTCCAGAAATTTGAGGGATGGGAAAGAATAAAGAGAAGAGAAAGATACAGAATCAAAGTGGAATCCTTCTCTCTCTCTCTCTCTTTTCATTAGCACAATAAAGCAAGAAGGTGTTTGGGAGAGGAAAATACTATTGGTAACATGGCAGAAAGTCAAGGTCTAAATCAAAGGAAGTGGTCCCTTAGCCCTGGTGCCCTTATGAGAGCAAGCAGCCAGCGCTGCTCACTGCTGCTGCCCAACGGAGGAGCAGGTTCTAAGTAGCAGCAATTAGGACAAACAGTAATTAAGAAATTAAACATGTGTTAATCACCAAATACTTGACAATTTATATTTTAACGAACAGCAATTAACCTACAATTAGGTGCATTCCATGCAGGTTACCATTGTGATTTGTACTTGTAGAATACTATTCTCCTAAAAATAGGACAAGCTCCACAGAAGGACTGCTATGGTGAGAACACTTTGCTAAGAAATATTTTGATACTCTAAATGCCAAGTTAAGATAACTTTAGGGGAAAGACTTAGAAAAGGAGAGATGCTCAAGGAGACTTACTATTGAGCAAAAGTGCTTGGTACAGTTGTGTCTACTTTTAGAGAAAACCTCTCCAAATACAACAACTGCAAAACTCAGACTCTAACCAAGTTGAGAAATACCAAATGGGTAGTAGCCAAAACCCAATGGGCATCCCCAACCAAAAAAGAGTTAAAGACAGGACAAAGGAAAGGAACCCAGTGCATCTATCCCCAAGATGGGAGGTATTTTGAGCACCTGCTTCCCATGGTAAAGAGTCCAGAGCACGCTGATACCTGACACACTCACCTTGTTTTGTTTGTTTGTTTGTTTGTTTGTTTAAGGATTTTTTAAAAAGATCTGTTTATTTATTTGACACAGATTGAGAGGGAGATCCTAACAAGAGAGGCAGGCAGAGGGAGAGGGGGAAGCAGGCTCCCCACTGAGCAGAGAGCCTGATGTGGGGCTCGATCCCAGGACCCTGAGATCATGACCTGAGCTAAAGACAGAGGCTTAATCCACTGAGCCACCCAGGCACCCCTAACCTTGCATTTTTTTTTAAAGATTTTATTTATTTATTGGACAGAGAGAGAGATCACAAGTAGGCAGAGAGGCAGGCAGAGAGAGAGGAAGGGAAGCAGGCTCCCTGCCGAGCAGAGAGCCTGATGTGGGGCTTGATCCCAGGACCCTGAGTTCATGACCTGAGCCGAAGACAGAGGCTTAACCCTCTGAGCCACCCAGGTGCCCCTAACCTTGCATTTTTGTATGACAGCAAGTTCTGGGGTTCTGGGGGGAAAGAAATCTGGTTCACTTTATTTCACCTAGTTTCATGGAAGGATTCATTTCTGTAACCCCTTTTCACTGAGGTCCTTCTGCCTTTCCACTGATCACATTTAAGGAGTGACTTAGGGAAAAAGTACTCAGGTATTAGCTATTTCCCTTCTTCTATCTACCCTAATCTTAATCTCAATAAACTACTACTATTTGTAGAATGGCTAGAACATTCTAAATGTGCTTTTCTCCATTCCTCTTTAAACCCTGTACAGCTTTTATATTTAGTCCCATAATTACTGAGTTTCCATAAGTTTAAGTCAGTTGCTCAAACTTATAAGTAGACAAGGCTGATACTTTAATCAGTTCTGTTTAACCCAAACCATATGTTCTACTATACTATGATGTTACCCAATTCCAAATAATATTATAACATGAAATATCTTTAAAACAGTTAATTCATCAATCCTAACTCATTATATCAAAGCTACTTAATAAAATGTGAAAAGCGTCTTTTAAAAATAAAGTGCTATATGTTATGGATGAATGATATGTCCCTCCCCATTTCCATATGTTGGAAATATCCTCACAATGTGAGGATATTTGGAGATAGAGCTTTAGGGAGGCAATTCAGTTTAGATGAGATCATGAAGGTGGAGCCCCCAAAATTAGCAGCCTAAGAATAAGAAGGAAGATAGGAGCTCTTTTTCTCCAAATGCACATGTAGAGGAAAGGCCACTGAGCCCCCTCTGAGAAGACAAGAAGGTGGCCATCTACAAGGCAGGGTGAGGGCCTTCATTAAGAACTGAATCTGTGAGAATCCTACAGGACTCACAGGCTCTGCAACCATGAATAAAGAATGTCTATCATGAAGCACCCAGTCCTTGGTCTTTCTGTCATAACCTGAGCTTAGACAAAGGCAAAAACACAACTTAAGATCTGGATTGTGGTCAATGTCAAAACTAAACCAATGCATTAGACTCTGGAGGCTGTAATGGGCCCAAGAGAGTTCACACCTAGAGATGCTGGCTGGGCAGTGTTAACTTGAAAGAGAGGAAAATCACAGTTGATATGAAAAGCACAGTTGAGCAGACCTACCTTCTGATCTTGCCTAGAATTTTGTCCCACTGCCTCAATCCTGCAGATGCCTGGAGGCTAAGGCAGAACCTTAGTGAAGGTACCAGAAGGGCAGTGGGAACATCACAGATCTACTTCTTCTCTACTCTGGGAAGGTCTCCTCCAAAAGAAGTTTCTAAAAACACTTAGCTTAGTCTATTACATAAAAGTCTAGCTTAACCAAACCCACTTCCTCTCCTTCCATTTTAGTCCTATGGAAGAAAAAATTTTGTTGGGGCCATATTTTTTTTAAATTACAGCACTGATTGCTAATATAGTTGTAAAAAAGGTTATTTGATAAATAGGATATATTCCCTGTGCAAAAAAAACGTTTTTTTCTTTTTTTACTCTTTTGAATTTTATGTATAAAAATAGTACATATATATTGGAGAAAACTTAGAATATGACCGACCAATAGTATAAAGAAAAAAAGTTCAAATCATCTGTTACCCAATTAGCTAGGGAGATACCACTTTTTAATGTTTATTTCAGCATATACTTTAGCCTTCATTTTATTATATATATATATACACACACACACATACATATGATATTATATATATATTTTGTCATATAAATATAATTTGAAAATTTAAAAATATAATATATAAAATTTAAATTGTGGAATTTATTGTTTTATACCAGTTTTTCCACTTAATGCTTAAAGTAGATCATTAAATGGTCTTCCAGGACATTATTCTTAATTGTTGCAAAATACATTTTCATACTGAGGTAACATAAATTAACTAACCCTCTAATGTTGGAAATAATACTGTTTCTGATTTTTCATTATTATAAATAAACTGCCATGAAAATCCTTATAGTTAATTATTTGCAAACATTCTTCCTTATTTCCTCGGGATGAATTGCTAAGAGTAGATCACTAATTTAGACCTATCTAAATTTTTAACACTTTTAAAACAAGTGTACTTTTTTTTTTTAAAGATTTCATTTATTTATTTGACAGAGAGAAATCACAAGTACACTGAGAGGCAGGCAGAGAGAGAGAGAAGGAAGCAGGCTCCCTGCTGAGCAGAGAGCCCGATGCGGGACTCGATCCTAGGACCCCGAGATCATGACCTGAGCCAAAGGCAGCGGCTTAACCCACTGAACCACCCAGGCGCCCCTAAAACAAGTGTACTTTTAAGAAATTTTAACAATTTATGTGTATACCACTTAATTTAACAATTTGTATATGTACTATTCAAGACACATGAGATTTCTCAAATCCTTTAATTCTAGAAACTGCTGCAGGTATAAGGGTACAGAGACAAATCAGGCACAACAGTGACAGCCCATTTATTCCCATTATCAAATCCAGGGATAGAGGAACTGGGATAGATGCATCTTCCCTAACAAACATCAAACCCACAGAATGGATGCCTGGGTGTTGTTCCTGCCATTAGGAAGACAAGCTACCTTTGAGGAGGCTAAGTTTTCCCCTTCCCTGAGTCTAGCCAAGCACCTCAATTAAATATGAGAGATGATCTTGGATCCATGTTCCAGCTGGCTCCTGAGCGAGCCAAAGGAATTAAGAAAGAGAAAAGCAAAATATCTCGATCCTCTTAATGAATCCTTTTAGCTTGAAATCAATTGAGTATTCTCAAATTCAAGTTATATATATATTTTTTTTAAAGGTGCTGTCAACAAAAGGGGAAAAAGCACAAACTACCATTGTCACTATTTTCCCACCTTTGGTCCTAAGTCAGGACGCACTTGTGATACAAATCACTCTCTGCCAGAAGGGACATGAAATCAGGGTTCCTTCGGTACCACTTCTTAAGTGCTCCTGGTCTCCATCCTTTCATTACTTTCAATGAGAACTCCAACTGGGTGACATGGATCTTAACAGAACATCCCAAGGAATGGGACAGCTGCCCCTCCATGACAAGGACTTAGGTCTATGCATGTTCTTTTCTTCCCATAGCTTACAGGGATGGGAAAAGGACCCTGCACCTCGCTAGCTGGTCCATGAGGCTCACTTCCTAATGACTCATTTACTCCTGAGAGCAACTCATGACGAAGGATTCTCCTCTTTGAGATTCAAGTGCTATGTCTCTGTGGGTCAAATATGCCTTACTTAACATTGCGCTTCTAGATAGCATTTCCTGCCCTGTTGTAGGTTACTTACAACAACATTTTTGGGGTTTTCCCCCCTCTTATTTTCTTAAAACAGTATATCCATAAACAAGTTTGAAAGGTGTTCTTTACTCATTTCTTAAGGTAACCTATAAAGACTTAACACACTCCTTAGCAAATAGCCCATGCTTCCCTAACATGGGTATTTAAAAAACACCTACACTTCTTATACATTCTCTGATTATACTAATATAAAAACTGTGTTTTCAGAAGTTAGAAGATGCATCAAAACAGGAAATGAGAACAAAGAGCGTACCTGATAAAAATTAGGCCAGAATGTACTAATGGCCAGTTCTGCCCTGTTCCACGTGCGGGTAGGGTCTCCAGATATGTTCCAGATAGGATTCCCCAAAGGCCCATTATTGACCTTCACGTAGACATTGAGTAACCCAGGAGCAGCATTACTCTTGCTGGATACAAAATAGTGAAAATCAATGCAGTGGGTGTCATTTTCTTTCAGCTGAGGTAAGAGGAGGTGGGCTCTCTGCCCCTCAGGTCTCCCAGATGTGTTCACCAGCATGAAAGAGCCTGTGGAAAGAAAATCAATGGAGAGTTACAACCTGAAATACTACTTCCTGATCATCGCTCAAAGCCATCATCATTTACATGGTGGGTTGACACTGCAATGCTATGGATCTTACTTGGGTTTTGAGAGCCCCGTCTCTTTCACTCCTTTTCACCTTAAAGAATTATCAATATCAGTGAATGGAAAGGTCCCTTGAACTTACTGCATTCAGTCTCCTAAGTAACAAAAATATGCATAATTTGCTGACCTGCACTGATCACCTGGTAGTCACTAGCCATGTGTGGCTATTTACATTGAAATTAAGTAAAAACCCATGATATGAAAAGCTTGGGTCCTCAGCCACACTGGCCACACTTCCAGTGCTGAATGGGTTCCTGCGGTTGATGGCTACCACACTGGGAAAGCACAGATGTGGAACCTTCCTATCATCTCAAAAGGTGCTATGGGACAACACTATTCTGTGACGGTTCCACCATTCAGCAGTTGAGCACGTTAATATTCTCATGTAACTTAGAGAGAGAGAGAACAGATTGGCCTGATTTGTGGAATCTAAAAAGACTTTACTGGCCCTATGATGCTCCCTGTTGCCAATATAATAGAACTTTCTTGTATTTCATTGCCACCAGCCCCATTGCCATAACAGCTGACTTCTTGATAGTGGAGGTGTTTTCAAGACTGGTAATGACTGAGTGTACTGATGCCATTGTTGTGCCAGTCAGAGGATTGTTGTGCTCAGAAATCTCTATGAGCAATGTGTATCTTTACATCCAAACCACCAGCCCACCCACGACTGCTGAAGAGTTTCCATGTGGATTCAAGCTTTCCAGATACTGTGACATCAACTGTGTCACTTGTCTAAGATCATGTCCCCATGTTTAAGATCATGTCTTAGATCAACAGAAATGTCAATTAAAATAATTATATGAATTTTATATATCATATATTTGCTTTTATCTTTCTTTATGTAAATGTAAAGTTTTTATGTAAACATAAAGAAAGATAAAAGCAAAATGTTCTAAGATAAAAGGGAAAACAGAACATCATAAAGCCTTTCTGGCAGAGAGGAAAAATGTATTGAAACTCTGTGGGGAAAGAACACCTAAATTTGGAGCATAAAGATGAAAAAAGAAATACTACTCACATATGGCTGGACTCATGTTTTCTATTGGGAGAGGAGACTATTCCTCAGCTGAGTATTCTTTTTAGAATTTCCATTATTATGAACCATAATTTTCAAGGATGTGTGTGTGTGTATGTATGTTTTTGTGTATATTTATTTTAGTACACACTCAACGAATACCAAAAACATACATACACTACTAGAAGAAGTGGATTTTTATTTTATTTTATTTTTTCAGTGTTCCAAGATTCATTGTTGACGCACCACACCCAGTGCTCTATGTAATATGTGCCCTCCTTAATACCCACCACCAGGCTCACCCAACACTCCACCCTCCTCCCCTCCAAAACCCTCAGTCTGTTTCTCAGATTTCTTTTCTTGTCTACAAGCTGTGATTTCCCAAACAGCAAAAACAGAAGACAGCCTTTCTCAGAGAATTATTATGAGGACAAAATAAACAAACCATAAATGTAGGTATATATTTTATAAACTAATAGTCTACTGTTATGGAATCAATACCAGACAATGTTTATTGATGGCTGTTAGCTCTACAGTGCCCTGTGTAAGGGGAGCTAGTAGTAATGGCATTAAAGATAAACCGGAATTGAGTCAAAGAGAGATCAGGAAGCTGTTTACCCAGGTTTTAGGATGAGTTAGTGGCCAAACCAAAACTTTGAGCCCCTAAGCTTCCAGCCCATCACTCACCCTGTTACACTCCAATAACCCCATGTTTCTTCATGTGCTGTTTGAGCGTGAATGAAGAAAACAAACCCCTTCGCGACAGTGAAGGGAAATTACAGTCGCTCTTTGAAAATAGAGCAATTTTTCAAAAGATGAATGTTATGCACCTGGAAATATGAAAGCCAAGCCACAGGGGAAGGGTTATCTATGGAACATATATTCCAGTAATAAGGAAGAACTACAAATGTGATTTAAGAATGAGTTGGGGGCACAGAGAGGAAACAAGTGGCAAGAGCATATCATTGAAATGATTCGGGTGAGCCAGATTCTATAAAATGTAAAAAAAAAAAAAAAAACAAAAAAAAACTTCAAAATAGGCAGGTAGACCAGTCCCCTCACAAACCTAAAGCTGACTGTTCGTGTTTATGATATGAGTTAAAAATCATACTTTTCTGGGTAAATATAAGCAGATCTATTTCGTATTTGATCATGTGGGGCTCTGTTATCTGCAACCTAGTTACAATGTATTTTCCTACTGATAGGGCTGACCAGGACATGGCCTTGAGGTCAACGTTGAATCACCAAAACCTTTAGTACAAGGAAAGTACTTCTTGCAATGTTTCCATCAGTGAAACTCAGGCAGCTGCGGGTAGTAAACACAACCATATGTAAAGGATGGCAGAAGCATGTATTCCTGTATCCCATGACATCTAGTTTGGATGCCTGGGTGAAGCTGAAACAGACAAGTCTCTTTCCACATGTTGGTATAAACTGGATAGCTTCCTACCATTACTGTTCAGGGAATCACCAGGAATCCCTAAAACACTATTCTCCTAGGTGTGCAACCGATCCTCCATTATACTCCATTCCAGCACAAAATGCTCTGTCTGCTGTCTGCGATGTCTAAAGTATACAGACATTTTTAACTTGAGGTCGAGGTGAAATGCAGGTATTGTAAGTTATAAATACTCAAATGATCATAATTTTATACTTCTTTCTCCTTTTAACCTTTTTAAGCCAGAAAACATGGTTTCTTTTGTTACCAGGTATGCTTCGGTGATGCAGATGAGCTCAAATGGGATTAGCAACAGGGGCATTACATCCATCTAACACGGAAGTCCCTTGGGTTCATGTGGGACTTTTGGCAGGACATTAAAGTTTTTTTTTTTTTTTTATATCCTTTTTTTGTTATTCTTTTTTTTTTATTTTTTATTTTTTATTTTTTATTTTCAGCATAACAGTATTCATTATTTTTCACCACACCCAGTGCTCCATGCAATTCGTGCCCTTTATAATACCCACCACCTAGTACCCCAAACTCCCACCCCCTCAAAATCCTCAGATTGTTTTTCAGAGTCCATAGTCTCTCATGGTTCACCTCTCCTTCCAATTTCCCCCAACTCCCTTCTCCTCTCTAACTCCCCATGTCCTCCATGCTATTTGTTATGCTCCACAAATAAGTGAAACCATATGATAATTGACTCTCTCTGCTTGACTTATTTCACTCAGCATAATAATCTCTTCCAGTTCCGTCCATGCTGCTACAAAAGTTGGGTATTTGTCCTTTTTTTTTTTTTTTTTTTTTTTTTATAAACATATATTTTTATCCCCAGGGGTACAGGTCTGTGAATCACCAGGTTTACACACTTCACAGCACTCACCAAAGCACATACCCTCCCCAATAGGACATTAAAGTTTTTGAGTGATCTCAATAAAGGGCCTCATGATGACCTTTAAACAAAGATCCTTTCTTGCACAATGCCTCCACTCAGGGGAAGAAGTGACAAGAAATTTAGTGGTTTCAAAAGCCATCCTCTCCACTCTGTAAAGTTGTCTGGGAAACTGCAAGAACAGAGGAAAAAACCTTGGAGCTTCTGCTCCCCTCCTGAGTTGAAAAGGAAAGAACGTTGACTGATGAAGAAGACAAAACCTGGACCCTATTTTTAAGTTGGCAGAAAGTGAAAGTTGGCAGAAAGTGATCTCTATTAGAAGGGACTGACTACAGTAGAAAGACAAAAACCAGAGCCTGAGGATACAGAGTGAAGGATGGAGTTACTGGGATTCTGAAAGCCAGATGGGAGTTGATGCGACCAGGAGTTTTTGGAGGGTTGTTACTGTTCATGTTGGTTCTCCAGCTACAGAGCTGCATAGCTTCTGAGTGACCAGCCCCGACCTCATTTCTCTCACAAACTCTATCATTTTCAGTGTGTGATTCTGTGAAAAGAGTCAGAGATCTTCCAAGAACATAGATGTGGTATTGGAGGACATGCCTGCTCTATCCCCACCATCTTCTTCACCTGTTCTGGCCTCAGGAAGCAATTCTGCTTTGACTAGTCACAAGCAAAGTTCTTCTACCTTTCAACAGAAGAAATGGCACCTGAGCAACACTATGGTCAACACGGAAGATTCTGGAAGAAAAGTCTCTCTTTTCCAAACCCCTTCTCTGGGATATGGTCACCTGAGAAATCCTTTTTTTTCCCCCTCAGTTGGTATTTTTATGTAGCCCCCATAATTAATGATTAATGTATAAGGATACTTAGGACAATGCTTGCACAAGTTCAAAAATTGTTGACCAGCATTACCATGACTTTGTTTTCCTCACACCTCATCCAAATGTGTGGCTTCTTTAAATTATCTGCAATTTGTTAACATTTAACTTGATATTATTTCTGCCTGTCCATGTCACAACCTTCCTGGTCCTATCCTATTTCATCTAAGTGGTAATTTTTAAGTTTCCTCTACTTTATTAAGAGAGGAACATTAGTATTAAAGGGTTACAAAACCTTCAACACAGTTGATCTTGCTTCTACATTAAAGCTCTGGGAAAAGGATCTTTATTTCTACATGTGGTCACGAGGACTTATCTCACAGCTTCAAAGTAGAGAAGATGACATTTCAGCCAACACAAGTATTTCCTGATGGTTCTACAATATTGTCTTATGGTAACTTTACATGTGAAAGAGTGAACACTTAATGCTTAGCAGTCTGGCAAAACCAGAATCCTGGGGGTAAATTCCCAGTTGGGCATACAAAAATGGCAGGTGGGAGGGAAGAGATGCCTTTTAATTGTTTGAATTTATCACCTAACGGCTATGAAAGTAAAGTCAACTCGCCAATGTTTAAAGGATCCAAGGCATTTATATTCAATTTTAGACTATTAAGTCTGTTTTTTAAAAAATATTCCTATATGGCTGAATGTTTAATTTTCACCTCCTGCTTCAATGTTTTGACTGTGAGGAAATACATTTTCAAAGGCTAATTGGGTCTCCCTCAGTAGGTACTTCCTTACCTCAATTTTTTCCCCCAACAAAAAACACTCCAACTGGGCAAATAAATAAAAGAAATCAGAATTCAAATTAGCATAGAAATTCTGTGTTCAAATAACAAAACACCCTTAAGTCACAAGTGTAGAAGTAGAGAATATAACATTGCAGGCAAATGAAAAGAACTCCATGTAACAGAGCTGGCTTCAAAAGGGGCAGTTTTTTTAAAAAGCACACTTTGAAGGTCTTTAAGAATAATTATTTTGGTTTCTCTGAAAACGAAAACTTCACTATGAGAACATGCAATATTCACATTCTTGAATCTTTGGGTGAATTAAATTTAGCTTAATCATATCCACTGGCAAATGCTTTTGATTGGACTATCTTCCATCATTGTTTATGACAGCAGCAATAGCTAGATATAATTAGTTATTCCCTTCTACCCCATCATTAAAATTTGCATTGGTGTGGTAGAGGCTCTAGATTTTTAAAAGCTAAGGAAATTGCATAAATTCTCTTCATACATTTCAGAAACTTTGTGAGCCCAACAACAAAAAAGGGAGCATTTTCCATCATCCAGTAGGAAGAGAGAATGATATGTGTTATTAAATACTTTGGCTGGTGGAGAAGCAGCATTTTATGAACTCGCAAGGGAGCAGATCTTCCACCCCAAATGTGTCTCTTTGGCATGGGGATTATTTTAAGCTGGTTATTCTTTTTTTTCTTTCTCTGTTTTTAAAAATTCTTTATTCAAATTCAATTTAGTTAACACATAGTGTATGACTAGTTTCGGGGGTAGAATTTAGTGATTCATCAGTTGCATAAAACACCCAGTGCTCATTTCACCAAATGCTCTCCTAATGTCCATCACCCAATTACCCCATCTGCCTCCCCTCCTCCCTTCCAGCAACTCTCAGTTTGCCTCCCTGTTTTCATCCTATTTTATTTTTCCTTCCCTTTCCCCTTTGTTCCTTTGTTTTGTTTCTTAAATTCCACATATGAGTGTGATCCTATAATAATTTTCTTTCTCTGATTGACTTATTTCACTTAGCCTAATACCCTTTAGTTCCATCGATGTCATTGCAAATAGCAGGATTTCATCCTTTTTGATGGTTGAGTAATCTTCCATTGCATATACATTCCACATCTTCTTTATCCATTCATCTGTCAATTAATATCTGGTCTCTTTCCATAGTTTGGCTATTGTGGACATTGCTGCTATAAACATTGGGGTACAGGTGCCCCTTTGAATCACTGTTTGTAACCTTTGGGTAACAGCACACACAGGTGAAGTTTTCAAAACTGAGTAAAAGTCACCCTTGCCTAAGAGATACTTATTAGGGGAAACTCCATTTGTAACAGTGTCTCCTCCCTGTGGGGATAACCACATTTCTAGAAACTCTTGTCAAATTTACAAACAACCTTATCCTTGTTGACTGCTTTTCCTTTCCTGATTCACCACTTCCAGCATCCTTGGTCTTTAGCTGAAGATGGTATTCAAGCTGAGGGCTTCAGCCATTTCAGGAAGTTCCTTTTCTAGGGTCTCTCCTATATATACAGGAAGTATACAAGATATTAAACTTCCGTTTGTTTCCTCCTTTTAATCTGTTTTATATTAATTTCTTGTTATATTAATTGATATTAATTTAATTACTAGAACAGCCAAAGAACCTAGAAGGTGTAAAGGAGCAAAATTTGCCAGTGTGTCTCTTTGACATATGGATTATTTTGAAGAAATGGAAGGCTCAGGAAGAAACTCTGACCCTCTCCCTAACTCAATAAAAGAATTTAGATAGAGGAGCTGCTCCAAAAAGTGAGCCATCACCATAGAAAATAATATGAATTAGGTGTGGTGGATAGGGAGGAACTTAGAAAAGTCTGTTAACAATCTTCTCTATGTCCCATTGTTTCTGCCTGACCCAGCAAACACTTGTTTGTCAAACACTTACTCTTTCTCATCTTCCTGTGAATTGTTTTTCTTCCCTTTGAAGTCTCTGATAACCACCTCCTTTTCTTAGCTCTGAATGGTGTATAAGCCCCAATTGCCTGACTCCTTGTAGATTTCATATTCTTACGGAATGCCCTGTGAACATCTGTAACTAAGTTTTATTTTCTCCTGTTAATTTGTCTCATGTCAATTTAATTCTTAGATAAGCCAAAAAAACAAAAAAACAAAAAACAAAAAACAAAAACATACAAAAAAAGCCCGCCTTGAATCACAGGAGAAAATATTTCCTCTTGACAAAGGCGAGAAGGGAAAATTTCTCACCCCCACAAATATTAATGTCACTCTAAAATTCACTTCTTAAGCCTCTTAATTTTAGTAAAAGTACACAGATCATTGGCCTTTCTCTTCTTTTGGCTGTTTTGTCTTCATTTTCTTTTTCTTCTCTGTGACATGTCTTCAAATTTGTAGATTTAAAACCCAAAAGCTAAATAGAAAGTTTACAAGTTCCATTTTTACTGGTGTAAATCCTGCCTCTAGTTTACAGGGCCATTCTGTTTTTCTTCTGACCTACTATATATACCAGTTGTAACAATTCAGCTATCTAGAGAAGTGCTTCTCGAACCACCTGCTATGAACGACCATTTTTCTAAAAATATCTGATGCATCTCAGATCAAATGTATGTAAAATGCAATAAACATGGATTTCCAAAAAAGAATCAATAAAAAGGCATGCAAAACACAAGCCCATGTTTCTTAGTAGATTAAATAACTGTAAAAACACTCTTGTCAAATTTCTATAAAATTTCTGAAGACTTGCTCTCAATTTCTATAGTGGTCATGGGCAGGAACAGTATGCTGACCAGCTCTGATGTGCAGACGCCACCAAGTAGCACAAGCTTAAAGTTCGAGTAGTATAGCAAACTGGGTTCCCAAGTACCCAAGTGTATGTAATTTTTTTTTCTTAACATGGGAGAAAAAGACATAGATGGACAAATTGAAAGAAAGGAAGGAAAAGAAATTCTCTAGTTTCTTAACCCAAAGATGAAGGCTATCAAGCTGATCCTTTTAGCTGTGAAAGAAATTGGTTAAAGAAGACACAAAGGAAGAATGGAAAGTGAATGGAGAGGGAAGAAGCAAACACAATCTTGGGGAATGGAAAGATAGTAGCGAGGCTGAATTCAGAACAGAACCAGCTTGGAGGCAAGGAGGAGAGGAAGAGGGCTCCAAGAACACATCTTAGCTATTTTTAAGGAGAAAAGGAGAATGTAGGGAAGTCATGTGCCACCCAGTCCTTGGGTCAAGGGCTGCATCTATCCCATCTCATTAAGTCCTCCCAACAATAAAGACCCAGAGAAACACAGAAAACAGCTCATCAAAGGGTCCACCAACAACATCTGACGGAGCTAAAGGGAATATGAATTTTTCACATTCAGGCTCTAATGAAGGCAATGCTCTAAAACCAACATTTTCCAAACATGTGGACCCATCATGATACCAAAACATTGTATATGCACCCCAGTATGCAAGTGTGATGTTCTGTGTGCATTACACACACACACACACACACACACACACACACACACACACACAGAACTTCCACGAAGAAATATGTGTCCCTATTTTTTCTTATCAAGTATATGTATATTATACTCACGTTTCCTATTCTGCTGTTTCATTTTGTGACATACAGATGAAAATGAATGCTGGACACAACTGACAACTGGTTCCACAGCCCACGGATGCTTAAAATCATATCGCAACTCCTGTCCAAATAACCCAAACAAATAAGATCTACACTGTGCTCTGCCATCTTCATAAAAGAGCTTTGTATTTTTAATTTGTAATTTTAAATTTGATCTTATCCTTCAAATACCAAAATACCAGATTACATCCCTCCTCCTGCTCCCTCGGCCAATACCAACAATGGTCCTAAAAAATGACTTTTCTGATGAGAAAGGAGGAAGTTGAAAGCCTGTGGAGAAATAAATGAACTTAGGAAGCAAAGCTCCAAGGGAACAAAGCCTCTGTGGGGAGCTGCCACCATCACTTTAAAAACACTTATTAGTACCCATTTCAGCCAATGGAACCACATCTGTAGCCACATCCATATTCTGCAAACCAGATGACATGCATCCTTTTTCAGCTCCTGGGTCTTCTATGCCCCTCTTAAAAATGTACAAACTCTGGTACAAACATGAAATACTTATTTTGCAACCACTAACGAGTACAACTTTAATTAAAAGAAAAATTCTTTTTACCCAAATATCATATCCACCTCTCTGTTTTGCCCTCTCTCTTGTCTTTCTCTTGGATTCTCCAATATTATTTGTCAGGTACACTAATTTTGGCCATGGTCCTAATATACTGGTGAACATACATTAAGACGGTAAAGAAGTAACACCATATCACAGGAAAGCCCCAGCAAAACTGTGTAACTACGCCACTTCCTCACTTCCCCAGTCCAGGTGGCACTTTCCTTGGGAGAGGAGGGGATGTGGACGAGAACTTCTTACAAGTCCGACCAGCTAGTACCCAGCACTCTGTTCTCCCCAAGGGAATGCCACAGCAATAGGTGCTATACAATTAATAATAAGCATAGCTAAAGCCTAGCATACACCTAAATAGTAAGCATCATGAGCATAGCATATACGAAAATGTGCGTAAAACACTTGCTTCAAGATACCTGTACTGAAGACCCAAAACATATGCAGTTGTCAGCTTAGTGATTCATGGCATAACTGAGTGGGTATTTTTATTATTTATTGTTCATAAAGATACTGAGCTGCCCAAAATAAATTCACTCTCCTTACCTGATCAATTTTAGCCCCGGTGGGATATATCTGAGTGACCATTATATATTGGGAATTTTGAGAACTGTGAACAGTAAAACCTGAACCAATTCCTCCAGCAAGAAATCTCACAGCTATAATCATATTTTAGATATTTCAGCACAGAAAGAAAAAAAAAGCACAGAATTAACAAATCTGATCCATTAAGTTGACCAACATTTACATAAACCACAATCTCAAGGGCCTGTAAAATTTGTGGATTTATAACTGTTAACGAGTGGAACTCCATGGTGGCTCAGTTGCTAAGCGTCTGCCTTCGGCTCAGGTCATGATCCCAGAGTCCTGGGATCAAGCCCCGCATGGGGGTCCCTGCTCGGTGGGAAACCTGCTTCTCCTTCTCCCACTCCCCCTGCTTCTGTTCCTTCTCTTCCTCTCTCTCTGTCAAATAAATAAAATATTTTAAAAAGGAGGGGGCGTGGTGCATGGGTGGCTCAGTGGGTTAAGGCTCTGCCTTTGGCTCAGGTCACGATCTCAGGGTCCTGGGATATAGCCCCACATCAGGCTCTCTGCTCAGCAGGGAGCCTGCTTCCCCATCTCTCTCTACCTGCCTCCTTGTGATCTCTGTCTCTGTCAAATAAATAAATAAAGTCTTAAAAAATATATAGAACTGTCAACCAGTAACTCTTTTAAAAAAGAGTTTTGAGACAGGGAGGAAAAAGAAAATAAGATAAAAACAGAGAGGGAGACAAAGCCTAAGAGACTCTTAATCATTGGAAACAAACAGGGTTGCTGGAGGGGACATGGGGGTGGATGGGGTAACTGCGTGATGGACATTGGGGACGGCACATGATGGAAGGAGCACTGGGTGTTGTATGCAATTATGAATCACTAAATTCTACCACTGAAATTAATAATACACTACATAGGGGCGCCTGGGCGGCTCAGTTGTTAAGTGTCTGCCTTCACCTCAGGATATGATCCCAGGGTCCTAGGATCGAGCCCCCACATCGGGCTCCCTACTCAGAGGGAAGTCTGCTCCCACGCCCCCTGCTTGTGTTCCCTCTCTCACTGTCTCTCTCTCTCTGTCAAATAAGCATAATATTTAAAAGTAAAAAAATAAAATAAAAAAGAATACACTATATATTAACTAACTTGACTTTAAATAAAACATTTTTTTAAAAAGAAGGCATGAAGAGACTCAGAGCAAATGGAGGGTACTCTGGGGGTTCCATTCAGAGAAGTACTGTGCTCTCCTTTCATAAGGAAAGTAAAGCTTTCCTGAGTACTAACTCCCGTTGCATTATGTCATCCAAACTGCTTGCCTGACTTAGCTGGAAAATACTATGTGTGTGCTTTATAATTTCTAAGTAAAAAACAAATAGAGTAAAGCAAACAAACCCTTTTAACTATCTGCTAATGCTAATGACTGTATCTTGGGAAATAAGCCACATGTACAATGGGGAAGTGACAGGTATACTGTTCAGAACTTTCTTAAGAGACTGCTTAATTTCCCATACGTCAGGTTTTTCATTGATTGACATCTTAAAAATGAGTTCGTTTTTGTTCTAAATCTCAGAACGACACAAACCGTCACAATATAAGCATCTGCCACAATTACTGTTGATTTAGAAATGATTTTTTTCACATGTGTATCTGTTAACAGGCTAAACCATGTCTTGCTTTAAGAAGAAATTATACAATTAAGCTTCTATATAAAATGTAAATCAAACTTAACTGTTTAAAAAATGCACCAACTTTGACATTTTCGGTTTACCAGAAGCCTGCTGGTGGTGCTCAAGAGGAGTTCAGCTAAATCATTCTTTGTCATAAAAAATATTTCCCAAAACACTCTAAGGGTTCTGTTAACAACCATGATTGTGAGCTCCCCATAATCCTGGAGAAGGGGCCGAAGATTTTGCTTAAGATGTTTCATCTTGGGCTGGGGACAGAAAGCCAGAGCCAAGCAGGGACCCTTGATCAGAGGACAGAAGGAAGGAGTTATCGAAACTCGACAAGGTGAGTCAGGAGGGGAAATTATACTGGCCTCCACATTGAATCAGTTATATCATCAGTTCAATGATATAATATCAAATTTAGAAGTGATCCAAACAGTCTGGAATTCAAGGAATCTGTTAGATTAATTAAGCAGCAACAACATCAAGATACCAATAAATAAATAACAAATAATATGAAGAGACAATTTGCATCAGCAAAAATACAATTAGTGAAGAGACGTCTGGGAAAAATATTCATCTTCACCACTAAGTCATGAAATTTAAATTAAAGCAAATGTCGGTTACAATTTTAAATGGAAGCTTCCTAGATATGTAAAACTTTCCCGACTACATGTGTGTGAGGTTCTGGTGAAGATCCCGCCCGTGTTCAGATAGGAAGCCCTATCACTGGATATAGAATTCCAGTAGTAAAGACCATAAAGACAGTCATACTCTTTGCCCTTTTAGGGCAGGTTTGGAGAGAAACCTACAGATCTTAACTTAGCATTATGTGGCCTTATGAAAAGCAGCTTACACTTGAGCTGACTCATGGACAGTGGGGAAAAAAGAACACCTTATTTGAATGACCTTCTGGAGACCAGGGGGACTAGTGAGGATCAAGTCCTCATCCTGGTGCAGGATAGGACACAGGGGCCCCCTGAGCTTCGTGGGGAGCTGAGCTCTGCAGTCACACAGCCTGTGTTTGGATAGTGACTCAGCCATGTACTGGATGCCACTGAGCAAGTTAGCGAACTCCACTATGCCTCAGTTTCCTAACCTAGGATGTAAAGATAAAACTATTCCCATCTCAAAGAGGCTGTTCAGTGATTAAATGAGATAATTCACATAAGATTCCTTCTTAGCAAGGTGCCTGGCACCTACACAGTATGCATGTGCCAAAGTTTGGCTAAGTGTATTTGGCCTTGGCCTTGGCCTTGGCTTAGCCAGATGAAATAGCTGGGTGACTACTTCAAGGTCGTCACGTGTATCAGTGATCACATGATTACACAGCCTGCCCCCATCCATATCTATTCAATGTAATGAGGTCAGCGATATAAACCAAATCTGCCACTTGGATTTATTTTCAATATCTGAACATTAATTTTCAAATATACATAATCATTCTGGATATTACTCAGAGTGAACTATCTAAACATTAAAAATATGTTAAGGTTTTACCAAATCCACTGAAATACAAATGTACATTTTTTTATTACAAGAGTAAAATGCAGAGCACCTGGGTGGCTCTGTTGGTTAACCCTCCGACTCCTAATTTGGGCTCAGGTCATGATCTCAGGGTCGTGAGATCGAACCCCATGACTGGCTCCATGCTCAGCACAGACTCTGCTTGAGATTCTCTCTCTCTACCTCTGCATCTACCCTTCCCCTGCTCGTGTGTGCTCTCTCTCTTTATATCAAAATAAATAAATAAATTCTCAAAAAAATAAAATGCTACAAGAGTTAATGGGAATTTTGAAAGCTATTAATTGCACTTATAATACTATTAAAAACTTTCAAATAGTTACATAGGTAAATATATCAGCTATTCATATGAGGAATAACAACAGCAAACATATGTGTAATATTTAATATGCACCGGCATTCTTCTAA
Organism: Mustela nivalis; assembly: GCF_964662115.1. Taxonomy (NCBI): domain Eukaryota; kingdom Metazoa; phylum Chordata; class Mammalia; order Carnivora; family Mustelidae; genus Mustela; species Mustela nivalis. The sequence continues at coordinate 75,286,673 of NC_139033.1, read as the reverse complement.
ATGCTGTACCTGCAGTAACCCTGTTAAATCTTACAGAAGACAAGAAAGGTGAGGTGTACAGAGGCAGAGGTTAAGTAACTTGTTCAAGGTCTTGCAGCTAGTTAAGTGGCAGATGTGAGATACGGCCTCAGGCAAATATGATACCACATGGCCTCTCAGTTTTGAAGCTGTATTTAAGTTAGATTTTATTTTATTTTATTTTTAGATAATTTTAGGAAGAACATTATATCCTCTTGAGTTAATACCTATATACCACATATAGTATATACAGTGTGTATTTTATATATATACAAATCTATCTATCTATCTATCTATATCTATATATATATTACACACACACACATACATGTGTGTATAAAGAAGTAGAGTCCAGTTGTGAGAAACTTCAGGCTCCAAGGGAAAAGGAAAAGTTGCTCACTTTCAGGTGAATAAGTCCCAGCTAGCCTGCTGGAGGAAGGGGACCCTGTGAGGCAGAGCTACGCTTTCCCACCCAGCCCAGTCAACCTTATAGCTTATTGCTCATGCGTGAAGGAGCTCAGCCAAGAAGAGCCACACACAGCCCCCAGAGCAACAGAACCCCTCAGCTGAACCCAGCTCCAATGACTAACACACAGAATTGTCAGCTGGGGGTATTATTTTAAGATACCGAGTTTGGGGGAACATTGGTGGCTTGGTCTGTAACGCATCAGACTCTTGATTTCAACTCAGTTCGTGATCTAAGGGGTGTGAGATTGAACCTTGCCTTGGCTCCATGCTGGGTACGGAGCCTACTTAAGATTCTCTCTCTTCCTCTCCCTCTCCCTCTCTAAAAACAAAGATACCAAGTTTGGGGACAGTGTGTTATGTAGCTAACTATATCTGGTTAGCTAACAAAGCTAACAGTATCTGGCTGAATCTAGGTGAGCCGTGCACAGAGGTACGTTTCCATCCTGTGTACTAGAAACATTTTAATAATTTAAGTTTTAAACAATCGAAGAACTTTATAAAAAGCTAACAGTATCTTAAAAGGCCACACACTTATACAACTTAGGTAACAGTGTTTTTCCTTCAAAACTTTATTTTATACACACAAATAGACATTTACACATCTGAGGAAAGTGCTTTTTTTTCCCCTTAGCTTTTCCCTATATTTTTGAAAAAATAATCCCAAAATAGTAAAAATAATAACAACCTATATTTTTCAAAAAATAAAAATATATTTATCAAAATAATAATAATTCATATTTTTTAATTTTTTATTTTTTATAAACATATATTTTTATCCCCAGGGGTACAGGTCCGTGAATCGCCAGGTCCACACACCCCACAGTACTCACCAAAGCACACCCCCCCCAATGTCCATAACCCCACTAATTCATATTTTTTAAAAAATAAAAATATATTCATCAAAATAATAATTCATATATCTTTCAAAAATAAAAATATATTTATCAAAATAATAATAATGTTTCATATTTTTCAAAAATAATAAAAATAATTAAAAATAATTTTCCAAAAAATAATAAAATAATAATTCCTATATTTTTCCAAAAAATAATACCATATTTCTCTGTTTTGTCCTTTAATCAATAATTTAACATGGACAACTCTTTAAGCCAAAACGAACATACGGACCCAGCTCCGTGTTTTTAATAACCACTACTACAAAGCATCATCTAATAAAACAACCACCCATATGAACACACTGAGATTGTTACTTCTGTAGAATAGGGTTCTGCTGGCCCAATCTGCTGGCCAAAAGAGATATATATTTTTAATTTTCCAATGTTTTGACTCATTGGATATAAATACTAAACAAATGCTCCAAACATGAAAATAGTAATTTTTTATTTATTAATGATAATGGTCAGTGGTTTACACAAAGTGGTTCTGTTACTTCAACTAACAGCAGACCGGCTAAGGGAACAGTGGGTTTGAGCCCAGAGGAAGCTGCCTCACGGCCTGATCAGTTCTCAGTATGGTCGTGGCCGTGACTTCCTCTTCACATTATCACTGTTGGCACTGAATCTTTATAGCTTGCCTGCTATGTGCTGCTCACTGTGCAAAGTACTTCATACCCATTTGTTTATTTGATCCCCTGAATAACACATTGAGGAGAGTATTAATACTTTATATTCAGAAGGGCTAAAAATCCTTCCCAAGGTCACACAGAAAACCAGGACTTTAATCCAGTCCATCTGATTCTAGGGCTGATATTTTAAACCAACATGTAATCAAGATTTTGTAGCATGCTGCAGAGTCAGATAACCAAATATTTGTGGTGTATGCTATGCTCTCTGGAGAAAATTAAAAATAGAGGAACCACAACAAAATACACGAAAACTTATCAGGGTGATCAGCTTTGAATTACAACTCCTAAAAAAATAAAATGAGTTGACTCTCAAATCACATGAGCTATTTCTTCCTTAAAAACAGAAATTAAAACCCACCCTGCTTAAGATGACAGTATAGAGCCAAAATTAGTTCTATTATTTTTTTCTCAAGTAAACAAAAGAATTAGTTACAAATGCAAAATAAAGATATAGTAAGTAATAAGATCTATTTCTTTGAAAACTACCAAGGTTCACTAGAAAACATGAATTTTAAATAACACATGTAATAGAGTATAAACAGATCGATCCCTGGATCTCCTCAGAAGCCCAGAGGATACTGTTTATTCTGGTTGCTTCCTAACGCAATAAAATGTTCTAATAACATTCACGTGGTTTTACTTAAAAATGAGGTTTAAGGTCAAATCATTCAAAACACAGATGTCCAATTCCCTTAGTTTACACAACCCTAGAGAAGACAAACATTGTCTGCTGAAAGAGCCTGGGGGTCAAAAATATTCAGGATGATTCGTAAAGTTATTTGATGCTAAGAACATTCCATCTTCCTCCTCAACAAAGAGTCCCCCATTCACATGTTTTGTCAAGACTCACCATGAGAATCATTTCCAGCATTGGTCACTATACAAATAACACACTCATGGCTGCTGCTAACTAAAGGGGAAGAAATGTCAAAGAATTTGAGATATGGATTACCTTAGGCATTTTTATTCATGATCAGTATCTCTTGCGTTTAACCCATGAACAACTTTGTAGATAACTCACAAAAGATATTTCTCTTAATCCAGATGGAGAAACAGACAATGTAGACATAAACACTGAGTAGACTTACAAAGCGAAATAAATGTAAGTGAACAATACTATAATTTTTTTCTGTTAACACATTGGTGAAATATTAGAAACAGCAGACCGATGACAATAGACCAACACAGGGCAGTGATACTGGAGAAGTGGGGAAGGATAAAAGGATACTTCAAGTTACAACCAAAGGATTTTATTTGTGAATGGGTATTAAGAGAATAGAAAGCTGAGGGTGTCTAATATGATTCTTAGCCCAAATCATGTAGAAGAGGAGTGATTCCATCTTATGCTGACAACTGAATTCTACCTGACAAAAAACAAGTAGTGCATTCTGTACTACTTTATCCCTAACCTTACATATTACTTGGCATATGGAAGGCACTCTGTTAGCTGTTGAATTAACTTACAGAATGCATTAGAAACAAAAAATGCAATGGGTGTATTTTAAAAATCAATCTATGTATCTTACTGGTTAGGAATATTTTGTCTTTAATTTTTTTATCATTTACATAATTAACACACTGGAAAGAAAGATCAAACTTTAGGGATTTTCCAAGTATGTCAATTCTATTCTGAATTTCTGAAAAAAGTGTTCAAGGTCTACCCAGTCTATAATTACAAACGTATCTTCTTTCACTTCCTAAATCAATATATATGTATTGAGTAACTATTGTATGCCAGGCACTGTCGCAGGCTTCGCTGATTCATAGTTAAGTAAGATTCAAGCCTTATTCTTTTTTTTTAATATTTTATTTATTTATTTGTCAGACAGAGATCACAAGTAGGCAGAGAGGCAGGCAGAGAAAGAGGAAAGGAAGCAGGCTCCCTGCTGAGCAGAGAGCCCTATGCGGGGCTCGATCCCAGGACACTGGGATCATGACCTGAGCTGAAGACAGAGGCTTTAACCCACTGAGCCACCCAGGCGCCCCCTTATTCTTTTTTTAAAATTTTTTTTATTTAAAAAAAAATTTTTTTTTGAAGATTTTATTTATTTATTTGTCAGAGAGAGAGTGAGCACAGGCAGACAGAGTGGCAGGCAGAGGCAGAAGGAGAAGCAGGCTGCCTGCTGAGCAAGGAGCCCGATGTGGCACTCGATCCCAGGACACTGGGATCATGACCTGAGCCGAAGGCAGCCACTTAACCAACTGAGCCATCCAGGTGTCCCGTTTTTAAAAATTTATTTATTTTGAGATGAGAGAGAGAGAGAGACAGACAGACAGACAGGAGGGGCAGAGGTAGAGGGACAGAATCCCAAACAGACTCCCCACAGAGCACAGAGCCCTGCGTAGGGCTCGATCTCATTACCCCGAGATCATGACCTGAGCCAAAATCAAGAGTATGATGCTTTCAACCAACTGAGCCTCTGAGGCATCCCAAGCCCCATTCTTAATTCTAGCAGGGTAAGCCAGTAATTATACTGAAATTGTATAAGCAGTGATAGAGCTATTCTAATAATCATTCAGGGCAGAGAGAAAAGGGTGGTAAAGTGAGCTCAGGGAGGTGGGTGCTAGTGACCGCTTTTTAAAGGAAGGGATCTCCAAGCCGAGTCTCCCGGCATGTGTAGTCAGCCAGACCACTGGTGGAAAGAATATGGTGGAGGGGCTCTGCATTTGTTCATTTCAGCAAATATTTGTGAGGCCCCTACAGGTAACAGGCACTGATAATAAGCACGAGGAAGGGGCGCCTGGGTGGCTCAGTGGGTTAAGCCGCTGCCTTCGGCTCGGGTCATGATCTCAGGGTCCTGGGATCGAGTCCCACATCGGGCTCTCTGCTCAGCAGGGAGCCTGCTTCCTCCTCTCTCTCTCTGCCTGCCTCTCTGCCTACTTGTGATCTCTCTCTGTCAAATAAATAAATAAAATCTTAAAAAAAAAAAAAATAAGCACGAGGAAGACATGCCCACGGCCCTTCAGAAGCTTCAAGTCTAAAGGGGTAGACAACATCAAAATCAAATCATCAGAATACAAAGTTCTAAGTGTATGCCAGACATCCACTCCAAGCACTAAGCGGTAGAGAAGCCATGCAGGAAAGAGCAGCTAACACAACTTCAACATTACTGTCGGTGCCATTTAAGAACTAAACCAGACCCTCAGTGGGAAATGCAAAAACACCACAAAATATAAATAATGATCCTCCTTATCTGGAAAGATGGAAAGATATTTCTATTCACTTCACTCACTGTGCAAACTGTGCAAAGGCTGGACCAACATGGAACGACTGAAAGCAAGATATGATCGGACCCCATGAGGAGCAGCCTTTGCACGGCTGTTTTAGGAATCACAGTGTGTCTTCCTGGGAAAGCAACAGAGCTCTTGCAGAAGTAAGAGTGGCTCACATTAAAATTCTTTGTTCTTTACAGCTTGGTGCTTTGCTTTCATAAAACTTCTTTCAAGAGCTGCATTGCTGGCTTAAGTGGTCTTCCGGGGAGTTGAACTCCCACCTGGGCACGCAAACAGGTCAGACGCGCTTTAAAACTAAACATCGCTGTGAGGGGCTTGAAAGGTATTTTACCCCCATGAGAGTTAACTGCCAGCGAGGCCATTCTTTTGGAGAGCATTTTTAGAGATCATCTTTAAACCTTTTCATTAGGCAGAATGACTTCCACACCCAGAAGAGACGACTGAACTAAAGGCAGAGAATACTTAAAAATCATTCAGGGGGAGGGGCTCCTGGGTGGCTCAGTGGATTAAGCCGCTGCCTTCGGCTGGGGTCATGATCTCAGTGTCCTGGGATTGAGCCCCGCATCGGGCTCTTTGCTCAGCGGGAGCCTGCTTCTCTCTCTCTCTCTGCCTGACTCTCTGCCTACTTGTGATTTCTCTCTCTGTCAAATAAATAAATAAAATCTTTTAAAAAAAAAATCATTCAGGGGGAAAAAAAAAATAAATGGTTTTATAATACATTCAAATAAAAAAATACATTAAAAAAAGCACTCATTTGGCGTAATATATAAAATTATCTACCTGACTTTATATTTGCTGGTAGGCAGGGAAATAATGAGAGTCAAGTTATTTATCAGCAACTGGAGAAATTAAATTCTAGAGAGTAAGGATATCAAAACAGGAAGCCTGGACAGCCCAACAGATGCCGTCCAGGCCACTCACTGATTCTATCAGGCATCTGTGAGATTTGAACTAAAAGAGATCCCAGGGCGCCTGGGTGGCTCAGTGGGTTAAGCCGCTGCCTTCGGCTCAGGTCATGATCTCAGAGTCCTGGGATCGAGTCCCGCATTGGGCTCTCTGCTCAGCGGAGAGCCTGCTTCCCTCTCTCTCTCTCTCTGCCTGCCTCTCCATCTACTTGTGATTTCTCTCTGTCAAATAAATAAATAAAATCTTTAAATAAATAAATAAAAAATAAAACAGATCCCAGATCCATAACCATGAAATGTTACCAAGGGTTAGCAGGATCACCAGAATGTTGGCTGCACTTAAACCACTGAAAGCACACAATGCATATTTGCATTAGAATATGCTCAGAGAAATCAGCACTTCCAAAAACACCTTTGGTTTAGTAACTGCCATATACTGGCTACTCTAAGAAGAACAGATCATTTCCTTCTTGAGAAAGCTTAAAATCTAAAACACGTAAATCCTCATCATTTATCTACCCACGTGAAACCATCAAAGGCAGTTTGTACTTTAAAGGTATATACTTTATACTTAAAAAAAAGACAGGCATTTAAGTGAAAGGGTGGTGAGATTCTGATGACTTATGCTACTGCCAATTTTTTTTCCATCCAAACCTAATGGCAGAAAGCTAAGTATGACCATGAAAAGCTTTACAGAGTTTCTATAGAAATCTTCCTCTCCCCACCCACACCCACGCTTCCACAGAAATGAACAGGTATGAATATGTTACCTTTTTTCTGGCCGAAGTTTCTACAGTGACTTCTGACAACCTAATCTACTCAAAGGTCGTAGGGTCTGTCTCCCATCTCCAGGTAACTTACCCAGGCAGGCTGTACCCTGGGAATCACATGATTCTTTATCAATGAAAGAGGGATGGTTTCCTCTTGAACAGAAATGAAGGTGAGATTATTCAGGGACTTAGTCACCTTTGCTGAGGAACTGCACTTGGCCTGTTGATGAGCACAGTTCATCTTCCTTCCTTATCCCACTTTGTCTCCTACCCTCCATGTCTGCATCCCTCCATTCATTTACTTAAGAACTTTTTTAACTAGAGGTGCCTCGGTAGCTCAATCAATTAAGCATCAGACTTTATTTCAGCTCAGGTCATGAGCTCAGGGTCATGGGTTGGAGGCCCACTTCAGGCTCCCTGCTCAGCACAGAGTCTGCTCGGGATTCTCTGTATCTCTCTCTCCCTCTGCCCCTCCCCCTGACTCCCACAAGCTCTCTCTCTATAAATAAGTAAATAAATAAATAAATAAAATCTTCAAAAAAATAATTTTTTCAACAAAACCAGAGAATTACCTGAGAGGAGTCTATGGATAAAATTCCAAGGATCCACAAACTTGCATGAGAATAAAATTACATTTTAATATTTAATACCTTCTGACTGAATGTGGCATTTCTTTCAAATACATGTAGGTGTTATACCATAATCATATTCTCAGTACTGTGACTTTTATCATCAGATGGGTATGGAGATTCTCCTATCACATGACCGGGTGATCTTAATTACTTTAAAATTACCAGAGTTAACAGATGTCTTCATTATTAGCACAATGATTATATAAAGGCATTTTTAGTATATCAAAATTTTTTAAGGATCTGATTCCTTCATTTCCACTTAAAGGGTTCCACTGTAATTGTATGGATTCTATCTTATGTATCCAGAACCACCATTCTGAGGAGCCTGTACGGTTCATGAGGCTGCTCAGGGTGGCCACAGCATAGAAGCAATTACAAACTCATGTTCTAAATGTTCTGATCCTTCTATGATTCCCCTTCCCTTAAGACCATTTGCATTTTAAAGATGCTTTAAAAAAAAACCATTTTTTCATGTGTCTTGTATTGTATTGTATTTGTATGTCTTGATTGGAGAAGTGTCTGTTCATATCTTCTGCCCATTTTTTGATATGTTTGCCTGTTTCATGTGTGTTGAGTTTGAGGAGTTCATTATCGATCCTGGATATCAACCTTTTGTCTGTACTGTCATTTGCAAATATCTTCTCCCATTCCGTGGGTTGCCTCTTTGTTTTTTTGATTGTTTCCTTTGCTGTGCAGAAGCTTTTGATTTTGATGAAGTCCCAAAAGTTTATTTTCGCTTTTGTTTCCTTTGCCTTTGGAGACATATCTTGAAAGAAGTTGCTGTGGCTGATATCGAAGAGATTAATGCCTATGTTCTCCTCTAGGATTCTGATGGATTCCTGTCTCACGCTGAGGTCTTTTATCCATTTTGAGTTTATCTTTGTGTACGGTGTAAAAGAATGGTCAAGTTTCATTCTTCTACGTATAGCTGTCCAGTTTTCCCAGCACCATTTATTGAAGAGACTGTCTTTTTTCCACTGTATATTTTTTCCTGTTTTGTCTAAGATTAATTGACCATAGAGTTGAGGGTCCATATCTGGGCTCTCTACTCTGTTCCACTGGTCTATGTGTCTGTTTTTATGCCAGTACCATGCTGTCTTGGTGATCACAGCTTTGTAATAAAGCTTGAAATCAGATAACGTGATGCCCCCAGCTTTATTTTTGTTTTTCAACATTTCCTTAGCGATTCAGGGTCTCTTCTGATTCCATACAAATTTTAGTATTATTTGCTCCAGCTCTTTGAAGAATACTGGTGGAATTTTGATTGGAATGGCATTAAAAGTATATATTGTTCTAGGCAGTATAGACATTTTAACAATGTTTATTCTTCCGATCCAAAAGAAGGACCATCTGTACCCCAATGTTTATAGCAGCAATGGCCATGGTCACCAAACTATGGAAAGAACCAAGATGCCCTTCAACGGACGAATGGATAAGGAAAATGTGGTCCATATACACTATGGAGTATTATGCCTCTATCAGAAAGGATGAATACCCAACTTTTGTAGCAACATGGACAGGGCCGGAAGAGATTATGCTGAGTGAAATAAGTCAAGCAGAGAGAGTCAATTATCATATGGTTTCACTTATTTGTGGAGCATAACAAATATCATGGAGGACAAGGGGTGTTAGAGAGGAGAAGGGAGTTGGGGGAAATTGGAAGGGGAGGTGAATCACAAGAGACTATGGACTCTGAAAAACAATCTGAGGGGTTTGAAGGGGCGGGGGGGTGGGAGGTTGGGGTACCAGTTGGTGGGTATTATAGAGGGCACGGATTGCATGGAGCACTGGGTGTGGTGAAAAAATAATGAATACTGTTTTTCTGAAAATAAATAAGTTGAAAAAAATTAAAAAAAAACACACACAGAATTTCAGGTATCCAAATATGATATAAATCTGGAAGAGAGGTTTTCTACCCAATATTCAACCAAACATAGGGCCTACAATTTCTTGTCTACTTTGAGTTTTTATTTATTTTTTCCTGGTAGGAAAAAAGTCTTGCTGTCTGCACCAGGATTTCAGCTTCCTGGATAGATGGGGGTTCTTTTTCACTAATACAGCAGACACAGATACACAGACATAATCACACACACACACACACACACACACCCCAAGACCAAATCGTCTCCATGCTCATGGTGTGTTGGATTGCAAGCAAAGGCCTTTCTGTGCAGATTCTCTGTCCATCAGAGCATCCAGGTCTGTATACCCAGTTGTGTCCTGACCTCCTGAAACAGACCACATCCTTAGAAGAAGAATGAACTGCCATCTCCACACGTGACTTAAATGGAAGCCTTCAAAGTGTGATGATTTTTAGACTTGCTTTGTGTATATTTTGTAGTTTTAAGCTCATTTCAATTTTTCCAAAATAAGTGGTAGAAAATGCTCATTAGGTGCAAGTGTAAATATTTTAAAATATTATGCTGTCACTTGTGAGGCCCTGCTGCAGTAAGCCGGTTGCATTCAAATTTAAAGACAGGAAAATCCTCAGTGAAAAATTGTTAGCCTCACTTAGTTTTCACATTACTATAAATACTGAGTGTGTTTCATTTTAATCGTTATTCTGTTTACTTAGAAACTTAAAAGCACAAAGCATAAATTTCGTTAGGAGATTGACTAAACTTCCAATTTCCAATTGAAAAAAAAAATACCTTGCAGGAAAGGCTGAGAGGCCAAGGCATGAGATATTCAGTCACTCAGAATGCATTTACTAATGCTCTGGTCACTGAGCGAGGAGCCAGTGGACAGGGACGAGAACCTGGGCCTCGGGAAACTATGAGAGAATGTAGACATATTTAAGGCATCCTGGGAAGACAGTGTGAATGTCCGGTGTTCAGAGGAAGCACAAAGGAGGAAGTAAGTAAGAAGGATGGAGTAGGTCAGACCAGAAATGGTTTCTTTCTCAGAGGAGGGCTTTTCTTTTTGTTTAAGATTTTATTTATTTGACAGACAGAGATCACAGGCAGGCAGAGAGGCAGGCAGAGAGAGAGGAGGAAGCAGGTTCCCCACTGAGCAGAGAGCCCGATGCAGGGCTAGATCCCAGGACCCTGGGATCATGACCTGAGCTGAAGGAAGAGGCTTTATTCCACTGAGCCACCCAGGCGCCCCCAGAGGAGGTCTTTTTAAAGGATGTATTTGCCCTTCCCAGAGAATCCTAAGAATAACGATTCAAATGCGAGACAAATGAGAGCACTGGTCAGCATATTTCCTTAGAAATAGCAGGGGCAGGAACCAGAGGGCAGGAGATGGCCTGTAAAGACAAGACTGACAAGTTGAGATACATTTAGGAGTGGGCTCTACTGTGCTCAAGGGCATCACAATCTCAGGGGCAAATTTGGTGCAAATCACAGATCCTTACAGGTCAAATAAAAATTTTCCCCTATAATATACATCTCTGGTAATTTCCCTGCATGGTGGGTAAACTTTGTTTCTTTTACATGTGAGTATTCCAGAAGGACAACAGGGACAAGCCTAAACAGTGGTAAAAGAGCTGACCAGGGGATTCTCATGTGGAAAAGCTAAGTGTTCTGTGATTTTAGCGGTGGGGGTTTCCCAAGCTCTGGGTACTGGGTCTTTGCCTGGGATCTCAGGCTGAAGGAGACGGATCCCACACTAACCCATCTGTTTACCCGCATTTGTCTTATCCCTCCAAAATTAAGAGAAGAAAAAAGGAAGAAACCTAGTAGAAAAACAGTTCAACAAAGATGAGAAAATTCTCTAAGTTTTCTTAAAAATGATCCCCAAATCCACTCGTCTTCCACCTCTACTTCAGACTAGGGGCCCCAAGCACAGGGCCTCAGAAGGCTTGCTGGCTTGGATGGAAAGATAGTGAGGAAGGCAGGAGTGTGGGGATGTGATAGGGGAGGGAGAAAGAGACGGAGGCCGGTGGGTGATAGTCCTGACAGTTGGCACATGCCTTGCAGGTCAAGTAGCTGCAAAAAACGCCCCGCATCTGCAGACGGTCTATCATGAGGGAAGAACTGATTCTTCAGCTCACCTCTCCTCCAGGGATCAAAGTCGGCCGCGCTAGCATTAACCACGCCCCCCATGTTTCTGATTGGTTCCCAGCTCCCTCGGTGGCTGAGTCCCACTGCAGAAGCCGCAGCCATGGTGAAGGTCGGGGATGTGGGAACATCAGTGGGTCACAGGGAGCACTAACCCTTAGAGGCACAGACAAGCCCAGGTGTGTGAGGTGAAAATGCTGGTTCTTGATCACAGGTGACATCCTGTGAGTGGGGGGATGTGTGTGACAGTGGGCCTTGCTGGTCCAGCAGGGACACCGTGACCCCATGGCTGCCACCATGAAGCATCAGGTGGAACCTGTCCTTTGTGTCTAGAGAATGCAGCAGACATCAGACAATCTCCCTGGAGGGCTGTCAGGAAGGTGGAGCACAAAACTATGGCCAGGAGGGGCCTGGAAGCTGCAGAAACTGGGTCCAACACAGCATGCACATTAAGTATATGCCACGTGTCTGTACATATGTGTAGATCTCATGTAGTTATTAAATATCTGGCTTCCTCCTCGTTTTTTATTAAACACGCACACAGGAACACTCAGAATGCATGCTGCAGGAGGCTTACACGTGACCCAACACTTAGAGCCTCCGTGGAAGTGTTCTTCCTTGATTTGTGTCATTACGGCTGTGAGTTAGGTGAAACTGTTCTAATCTCATCTATATGCTTGGATTTCACATTTCCTGCACTTGGGAGGGGGTTTCAGCAATTAATTACATGCCTCAAGGACTCCCTTCTGTAATCCAAGGATGCAGTATTTTAAAGTAGTCACATGATTAGAGCAACAAGCAAGTGAAATCATCCATTGTTGCTGTCTTCAATCTTCAATGACGATAGAAGATTGTCCAGTGGCCTGTCAGCTCTCAGACGACCTGTTCACAGGTGATCTCAGCATCTCAACACACCATCTAGGACCTCACAAGTGCTTAGCCAACAATGTCACATTCATTTTCTGGTGTGTAGAATGCATGGAGCTAGCCTACAAGGATCATGGGATCCCCCATTATGGTAACTGCACTTCTTATCATTACATCATGATTTCTCACCCAAACATTTCCAGGCATTGTGCTAAGCACTTTACATATATTAACACTTTTCTTAAAATAAGTTAAATCATGTTATATTGGTAACTCCCATCACAATAATAAAAATAGGTTGCGACCAGAACTTATTTTTGCAGTTTCTAAGTGCTCCATTTAAACCAGCATTGGTGACATAATCTGGACTCTTTCAAACCATGACCTTCTCTGTATCTCACCTTTATTTACCATATTTGATAAGGAAAGTGAAGTCCACATCAAATCCTTAATAAGCGCTAAGAGGAACGTAAGCCTAATGAATGGGCTTTGATTTAATATTTGGGGTATGAAGATCCACATAGAAGTCCTATAACCTGAGAAGTAAGAAAGATTCAACTGGAAGAGTCACTCTTTCCTTCGCTATGAGTAGCAGTTAAAACAAAAAAGACTGAAATAAGTAAGACCCTTCTCTTTGCTTCATTTTTGTGAGGGTCCCATGGAATGCTTACCTATTTATGTCTATAGCTTTAAAGAATGAATGGTATGATGTAATCTTAGCAGGACTCCTGCCCACACCTCCAATGTCAAGGGCATTCAAGGGCATTGTTTTAGTGCTATATTGACACAAAATAGTGGACTGTGCAAGCAGCTACCAGGAGCCAAACAGCAGGCCTACTGTTGGAAAGGTCATGTGATGGAGTCCTAAAATGAGGATGAACTCCCTGGAGAGGGTAAGGCAATAAAGACACCTGCTTGGAGACCAAATGGAGGAGACTGAGCTTTCCTGCCAATGGCCCACCTTTCCAGCCAGAGAGACCCCACAGCAAAACGTAAACAGACATAAAGTCTCATTCCTCTCTCAGCAAACTGATTATGCATTTGTTGCAATAATTCTTTCCCATGATTTTCAACCCTGGCATATGAGGATTTTCCTACATGCGGATTCCCCGAAGCCGCTGTCCCAGCTGTACAGCAAGGCTACCTATTAGCACAGTTATTAGATCACAGTGCCAATGACACCTGGGCTGCTTATTTTAACACCATGTTTAAATATCTAATCTGGTTAACTTTTATTTTGTGGTTTAAAAACCTGTTTTCCCAGCTGCTTATGAGGTAAAGCCCAGCGTCTTTACTAGGGCACAAAGGACCCTTCAAATGGGGCCCAGTCTACCTGTTAAGTGCTACCATCTGTCAGCCTGCCTGCCATGCGCGCCTACTCCCTACACACTCCTTCCATGGGTCTCCCAGAGCAGAGAGAAGCCAGTGACTCATTCTCTCTGCTGGAGTCAAGAAGAGTTTCCCAAAAGAGAAGGCATCTGAGCGTGGAAGATGAGAGGGAAAGAAAGAGATGAGGAACTAAGAAGGCATTTAGACCCACAGGTTCTCCAGAAGGTGGCTTTAGGAGCAAAGGCAAGGGCAGTCGGCTTGGAGATGACGCTCCTACCTGCAAGTTATTTAGAATCAGATGTATTTGAGCTGAGTCTTACCTCTGCATAAAGACACAGAATACAGATATTGCCCCAGTCCCCTGAAAAGGCACCAACTTGCTACAATTTAAACACATAAATAAAGGACTTTTATTTTTAATTGGGCATCCCTTAAAATATTTTTTAATTTCCACTTTCTGCAATTGTATCCCATGTCTCTGAGTGTGCATGTATAGAACATGACAGTGTTTTTAAACCTTTGCTATCAGAACAAATAATTATGGTTTTCAAGGCCAGCATCACATAAACATACAAAAAATAAGAAGAGAGCAGGTACCAGGAAACTTCTCCATTCCTGTAGGGAGTAAAATGGAATCCAGAATATCAGATTATATTAACTTCGTTAATCACTTATCCACTATGACTCAGTATTTGGAAGGGGGATGAGGATGTCTAGCACTGGTGGTGCTTTAATACACATTAAATGGTGGTGCTTTATACACAATCAATGACTTAATGATTAAACTGAGCCAATGACCAGTATTATACCTTATTTGGCAGAAGCCGAGAAATGATGAGTAACTTACTCTGGGTCATACCAAGGCCATGGACACCCATAATCAGGTACATGGGATTCCCAAGTCTGTGTTTGTTTGATGGCAACCTACTCACTGTGAGGACAACACTTTAGGCCACATTCCCAGGCAACATTAAACATCTGAATTATGCCATTAACTCTCTTACTCTGATTCTGTGTTTGCTAAATTACCCAAATGTCTCTCCAGGTGTTAGCCAGAGGAAACTAGTGTCCTCTCTGATTGATGGTTAGTGGGTTTTGTTCTTTTTTTTTTTTTCTTCTCAATTGCAAAATAATAAATTGGAATTTAAATTCACACAAGTCTTTTGGGAGCTTGGTTACTAAGAAGCTGATCCATTTTCATTTACAGACAAAAATCTCACATAGTCATAAGATGCTTCAAGGTGAGTTTGGTATTATTTCCATTTCACAAATGGTACAGTAAGACTTAGTGAGAAGAGGTACGTCGCTCAAAATTATTCAGCCACAAAGGGGTGGAGACGGGATCCAAAGGCAAGTCAGTTTCTGCGTCTTTGTGCCTAAATTGTACTGTGGTCGCGTTCCATCTTTAGGTGCATCCTACTCCCCAAGCGTGGGAGGGACAAAAGGAATAGAGGGAAGGTTTGTGGGTGGAGAGCAATCCCATAAGACAGAAGCATGCTAGGTAGAGATGTGGATGGAGCAGCATTTTGTAAGCCACAAAACCCCGGGCCGACAATGCCATATGACACCATGTCTCATTAGTCACTATTTGCCATGCACATCACATAATGTCTGGGACGCTGATCAGTACAGCTGAACTCTTCTTTTTTTTCCTACTTTTAATACCTACTCCCTTACCAGCTTTCTTATATATCACACAGCAGTACTAGTTACAGTTATCATGTTGTATATTTCATCCCTAATATTATCAGAAGTAATTCATTACTTCAAACTTCATTACCAGAAGTTTGTATCTTTTGATTACCTTCCTCCATTTCCCCTTCCCCCACCCTCTGCCTCAGGTGTTTTTCTAGGAGTTTGTTTTTTGTGTTGTTGCTTTTTTTCAGATTCCACTAGAAATGAGGTCATACAGCATTCATCTTCATCTGATATATTTCACTTAGCATAATGCCTTCAAGCTCTATCCATGTTATTGCAAATGATAAAACTTCCCTGTTTTCTTTTTTGCTGAGTAATATTCCATTGTGGACAATATATACCAAAATCTCTTTATCTACTCACCCACTGATAGATACTAGGTCACTTCCATATCTTGGCTATTGTAGATGATGTTGCTGCAAACATGGGAGTGGATATACTGTTTCAAGTTTGTGATTTTGTTTCCCTCTGGAATTCTAATAATGTAAATTTATTTATTTTCATTGTGTCCTGTATTTCCTAGAGGCTTTCTTCAGTCTTTTTTTTCTTTTTTTTTTTATTTCTCTTATCTGTCATTTCAAATGTCCAGTCCTCCTACCGTCACCATAGTAGTGACGGTCAAGTCTACTTCTGAAAATCTCTACTGAATCCTCAGTTATTGTTATTGTTTCTTTTAAACTGCAGGATTTTTGTTTGTTTTTATTTTTTTAAGCATTTATTTATTTATTTGAGAGAGAGAGAGAGCACGAGTGGGAGGGGCCGAGGGAGAAGACAGAGAATCTCAGGCAGACTCCCTGCTGAGCACTGAGCTCAGAGACCAGCTCTGGGCTTGTTCTCACAACCCTGACATGATGACCCGAGCTGAAAACCAAGAGCCACAGACTTAACCTGCCAAGACACCCAGTCACCCCTGTCTGTTTTTGATGGTTGCTATGTGCTGATCGAACTGCTTGTTTTCTTCATGCATTGTTTTCCTAATTTCATTTCTTTTCTGTTAATGTTTTCTTGTAGTTCCCTCAACTTCCTTCAGGGATTATTTTGAATTCTTTGTCTGACAACTCATACATCTCCATTTCCTTAGGGTCAGTTATTAGAGCTTTATTAGTTTCCTTTAGTAATATCGCATTTACCTAGTTTATTGTGTTCCGTAATTCCTCACATTGGCGCCTGTGCATTTGAGTCATCAGGCTCATCCTCCAGACTTTACAGGTTTGCTTTGGCGAAGACAGCTTTTCATCAGACAGCCCAGCCTGGGTTTCTGGGTGTGTCTGCTGATAAAGTCCTTGGGAAGGGGAGGGGGACCTGCTATTTGATGGTCTAGTTTTGGGTGAGGCAACTTTTGGAATTCTGAGGACAGGAACCGAGGGACACTGCTGGCTGACCCTGGGAGAAGAGTTGGGACAGGACTGCTGGCTTGGTTTCCTTCCCAAGTGAGGCTGGAGAATGGGCTCCATAGTTGCTTGGATTCTCTGGACAGGCTTACTGGGACTGGGTGTTCTATTTAGTAATAAATGGAGCTAGGAAAGAGCTTCCCTTCATGGCAAAGCAGCATGCCAGGACCCAGAGCCTGTATAGCTCCCCAGGGGCCTGAAACAGACTTGAGTGTACACAGAATTTCTTGTCCAGGGGAGGCCACTCGTTTTGCTCTGTGGATGGGGGAAGCCATGGGCCCTGTGGTCTGTTCAAGTGCCACTGTATGCTACAGGGTCTTGAATGGGCTACAAAATTTCCTCTGTGCTCTGCTTAGGCTTCCTGGTCAAACTGGTTAAAGGCTGTATTTAGCGACGAGCAGGTATAGAAATTAGATTCCCTGACCAAGTGCAGCAGGAGAAGCAAATCTAAAGCTCTTTGCATTTGATTAAGTCAAGAAGAACACCGCCCCAAGTCCCCTGACCAAACAGGGCCATGGCTTTGTTCCGCAAGCCATCAGCTCTGCCCTAAGCTTCTCTCTGCCCAAGATGCCTTTGGGCTGCTTGGTTTTCACCAGCCCTTTCGGCTGGCTGGGGCTGGGCCCCCCAGCAGGTGGTGCTATGTCTCAGCCCCTCTACCTGGGCCAGAAAGGGAGGGTCTGCTCCAAACTACTACGCTGAGTTTCCCAAAGAGGGTCTCCTGTTGGGAGGAACTGGAGCCCCTAAGCCTTGGCTATGATTTAATCCCTTTGCCTGTGGGGAGTAGGGTAAACTCCACACCCAGGACTGGCTTTTCTCTGAAGATCACCTCTGTTGCCCTCTCTTCTCCTGCACTATGAGGCCATGCGCTGTCCAGAAGTCGTCACAAGCCCCTTCACAGTGTGTGCGTGGAGCTGTGATTCCACTCTTTGCATGTGTATGGGCGACTAAGCTCTAGGGCTGGCAAAACTCAACATTTGGTATCCAAATACAGCAGCTCTGCACCCCAGGAAGTTCCCTGATCAGAATGCACCCCTGACTTGGTTCTGCAGGTGAACAGAGAGCTGTTGGTTAGAACTACTACTTGGGCACTGGGGGTGTGAACTTGGTTTGCCATGACCGTGTGCTGCTCCTGGTGGCAAGGCCCTCCCCGCTTTCTGTCCCAGTCAGATTCCAGCAGCTGAGCCCCACAGATTCCCCTGCAATTTCTGTGGGGCCAAATCAAAACAGGCGGATCTATAAAGTGATCCACAATGCTGGTAGGGGGCCGCTGGTCCCCCCCTGAGTTTTCTTTCTCACCAGAGAAGCCACAGGCTCGGTCATGGGGGTTGGGGGGTGACCACTCTGCCTGGTGCTCGGTGTCCTAGGGAAGGGCAATGTGATGGACATGGAGCTACTTCTCTTGCCCATCTAATGCAGCCTGTCTTGGTCTCTGAGGTGCAAGGTTCTTAGAGCCTCTCCCTCACACCCCCCCCCCCTTTCCAGCATTCAGGTTTCAGTGGCATCTGGTCCTTGAGTAGCTCTTATTCTTCTTATGAGGGAGACTGAAGTCAGGCCTGAGCTATTTGCCATCTTGATGACATCACTCCTTAGGCTTATATTTTAATTGCAATGAGATAGAAATTTCAGGAGAGAAAAGGCAGTACAGCTGAACTGGACGTGAAGATGCTGAGCACAGCATTCTAATCATTTAAGAGGCTATGTGCATAGAGGCTAGTAATTCGCTCTCCACTGAGGAGACAGAGGGAAGTAAATGGATATTTGTAGCATGAGTCTCTTAAAATATACATACTCAAGAATATCCTTATAGCAGATAAAGCTGTAAATTCTCCCTGGTAACTTTTCCATATAAAGTGCGTATCTGTCTGGGAGGTTGGTGGGTATGCTCATACCTGAAGACAGGGGCTATTACTATGTCCCCTCCAGGGGTATGTATGTCAAATGGGTAACTATGGAAAATTATTTCCTGGGAAACAAATCTGTCAACTAAAGATCAAAATCTGGTCTTCTGGATGGAGCAATAGGAAATGACACTCCTCTTTCACACTCTTTCTATAATGTTTCTACAAAAAATTTCTAGGTTATTTAAAATCCCCTCTTAAAAACGACATATCAGTTAAAAGTCTCCATGCCCTCAAACCTTTAATTCCATGTCTCGGACATGACCAAATGCTAACAAGCTCGTATATGCACTCCTAGATATTAGATTCAACTGTAAAGTAGTATTTTAAGCTTAGGAAGCACGCCAAAGGATAGTTCTGCTCAGGTACTTAAATTTTCCAGGTAGTTGCCAGTATCTTATATTACAAATTTTCATTCTGCGATGGAGTTTCAAGTAAAAATAAAATGAGCTCCCATTACATTTTCCACACTGAATTTTTTGGGATGAGACCTTTCAAGATTTTACATAACAAATTCACTTGATTCCTACAAAAGTTAAGAAGAACCTTTGCAGAACTGTAAAGGAGTAACATACTAGATCCTCATTATTTCTACTTTAGCTGAGAGAGGATGAAAAGAAGTAAGAGACCAGAACTGAAGTTCACAGAATCCTTTCCCTAATATGCTCTTATTTCTCTTATATTTTGGCAATAAAAATCAGAGGTCTTGTGGTTAAAAAAAAAAAAAAAGAATGACATTTACTGGAAAATGGTAGACAACCAGTTCTTTCAAAGCAACTACATCTATCATTTCCTTTAGCTAAAAGCATTATTTTTTTTCATTCTCTTATGGTATATACAAACTAATATTGCTGAAATTTTCTATTTTGTGGAACTTCAGGGGGAAATCCTGAAATGCATCATAACAAATAGCCAATTCAGCAGTCTAGGTCCAACAGATAGGGAAAGATAATTTTATGGCTCATTTTCTCTCCAACACCTGCTCTCATTAGCTAGGCTTCTTTGAATGAAAAGACAACCAGACTGAAAAAGTAATCCCACTGACTAACAATTTAGAAAATCAGTTTTCATTGAAGTTCAAAGCTGTAAACCTGATTAGGAAAAACCGCTCCCTGATTGAAGCTGTTTATCTTGGTGGACAACGGCAGTTCTAATGAGAATCAGCTTGGTAAAGAATATTATTTTAAGCTCTTTCAAGAATACTTTTTTTCCACATTCTATATTTCTCTTCCAAAGACACATCCATGTCTCCATCATTTCTCGTCAATGAGGATGTTTTCTTTAAGCAATGAGTAACCAGCATGTGGGGTACAAAATGAAAAAGAGACTCAAAAAGCCACTGCGATTTTCTTTATATTGACGTTTTTGAAGCACTGGGTGCAATAGCAAAGCGTGGGGAAGGTGGGCTTCTCACTCTTCTCGGATTCTTTAATTTTATCTAGCTACTTATGGAGCCAATATACCTCCAGTAAGATTTCTACTGATGTACAAAAGCAAACAGCCTTCCTACCAATTCTGGACTTGACCTGGAGCTCCCAGGTGTGGCACACAGAGCACCACATTCAACCCCTGGGAGAAGCAGACTGAGTCTGTTCTCTCTCACCCTGTTCCATTTCCCCAACTACACAATGAAGCCCTGTTCCATTTCCCCAACTACACAGCAGAGGTGACAGAAAACATCCATCTCCTTTGAAAAGGATAAGGAAATGAATGACATGGGCTTAAAGCTTCATAAAGATGGAGCCGGTATCAATATTTTCCCAATGCCTAGCCAGCTATCTGCTCCGCTTTGGGCAATCCTCTTCTTTACAGTGAAGCTGCCAGAATATTAAGTAATACACTTTCATAAAGTTTGAAGTTAGGCTATTAGGTAGATAACATTTAGAAGGGTTCTATTTTCCGTTGCATTGAATCTTTTATCAATGGAAAGTTTCCTATTGCTACTAATGTCTCTTGACTTAAGTCAACTTTTTTTCTGATTTCAATTCTGTATATCAGCTTTTCTTTGGTGTAGGGAAGCAACATTTATTTTTACCTTTTCTATATCTTTATATTTAAAATATGATGTTTGTAAGCAGCAAATAGGCTTTATTTCATGCCCCCCCCCCATCTTTTTTACTCAAGCTGGCAATCTTTGCCTTGGCAGAGATCTTCTTTGTGCATATATAGAATAATTTTAACTATATTTGGGCTTGAACTTTCTAGTGAGTCACCTGTGTTTTGTTCCTTTTTCTCCCCTCTACCAGCCCTTTCTGCAGTTAATGGTTTTATTATTTGAATGTCTGGGCTGGTAGCTTGTTGTCTATGCATTTTCGTCTCTATTCTTTTCATGATTACCCCAGAGATTACAGTGTGGCTCCCCGAATTACTGAAGCTCAATATCATGTAGTACTTATGCCACTTCCTGAAAACTGAGGAAGTTTAAAACACTTTTAATTAAATTTTATTTTTTCCTGACTTATGTGCTATAGCTTCCATGCACTTTAAATCTCTAGGGGAGGCCCCAAAAGGTACAATTATTTTTGATTTTCATGGCCAGTTTTTTATTCATATTTTTTAAAAGATTTTATTTATCTTAGAGAGAGAGACAGAGAGAGAGAGTGAGTGAGTGAGAGCTCATTGGGGGAGGTGCAGAGGGAGAGAAAGAATCTCAAGCAGACTTTCCCACTGAGCATGGAGTCTGACACAGGGTCCAATTCCAGAACGCTAAAATCAAGAATCAGATGCTCAACCAACTGAGCCACCCAGGCACCCCAGTCGCCCAGTTTTTATTCAGATTTAAGTTCAGATTTACCTTTGCCATTATTCCTCATTGCTTCTTGCAACTTCATTCTTCACCTAGGATCATTTTTCTTTGGTCTAAAGAAATGCCTTTAGCAATCTTTTAGTGCAGTTGTGCTGGTAATTCATTTCCTCAACATTTTATTTTATTTTTTTGTATAAAGATAACTTCTTTTCATTTTCCTTAGAAATAGAATTCCACATTGGTAAATATTTTCTCTCAGTACCTTACAGGTGCCATTCTGCCGATTTTAAGCTCATAACATCTCTGCTGGGAAGCAGGTTCAGTCTTACTATTGCTCCTCTGAATGTAACTTGTCTTACTTCTCTGGCTGATTTTAAGGCTTTTTCCTGTCTTTGGTTTTTAGCGTGTGCTTAAATTTTCTTAGTATTTGTCATGCTAGATTGTAACTACATTTGTGGCTTCATGTTGTTTGTCAATCTTGGAAAAACTACTGTTGTTACCTACTTAAATATTATTTCTGCCCCTTTGCCTGTCTTCTTTCTTTCTGGGATGCCCATGATATATACTAGACCTTCTAGGTACTGTGTCTTATGTTTCCCATCCTTTCTGTCTCTCTGACTCCAGGCTAAACATTTTTTATTTTGTTTTTTGTTTTTGTTTTTGTTTTTCTGTCCAAATTTTGGTTAATTGATTCTTTTAGCTATGAACAATCTTCTGTTAAACCAACCCACAGGATCTGTTTTTGTTTTTGTCTTTGTTTTTTAAATTTATTTTTAAGAGAGGGAACAAGAGAGAAAGAGAGCACAAGCAGAGGAGGGCAACAGAGGGTGAAGGAGAGGGAGAAGCAGACGCCGCACTAAGCAGGGAGCCTGATATGGTATTCGATCCCAGGACCCTGGGATCATGACTGGAGCTGAAGGCAGATGCTTCACCGACTGAGGCACTCAGGTGCCCTGTTTTTATTTTTATTTTTTGACAGAGAGAGAAAGAGAGAGAACACATTTGCATGCATGAGTGGGTGAGGAAGGGGCAGATGGACAGGGAGGAAGACAATCCCAAGCAGGCTCCACACCCAGAGTGGAACCAGACACAGGCCTGATCTCATGACCCTGAAATCATGACCTGAGTCAATATCAAGAGTTGGACACTTAACTGACTGAACCACCCAGGCACCCCTAGCCCATTGGGTTTCAACTTACATTATTATAAATTTTCAGTCTTGCATTTCCATTTGAGGATTCTTAATTTAAAATCAGTTCTCTGAAATTCTTCCATATTGTCATTCAGTTCCCTCAATAACTCAATCACTGTTATTTTAAAGTCCTTTATTTGATGTCATGTTAAAATTAAATAACTCTAATATCTGGATTGCCTAGTGGTTTTTACCTTTATGATTCTTGTCCTATTGAATTTCAGTTAACTCTTGCGTTTTAGGGTGCCTGGTTATTTTTAATTGAATGGCACTCTAAATGACAGATTATAGAGAAAATTGGAGGGCCCCATTGATGTTACCTTCCCCCAGAGAGCATTTACTTTTGCTTCTGGCAGACAGGTGGGCTGGGAACAGATTATTTCATTCCAGAGCTGTGGTCACTGTGAGAACTGGCCTCCTCCAGGCTCACCCCTATTCTCTCAGTGAAGCCAGTTGGGGCCCCAACTGAAAGCTGAGCTTTTTCCCAGCCTCCTTCTCCTTAGCATGACATGACTTCCAAGCCTCTGAGTTTTCCACCGGCTCCAGTCCACTTCTCAGGCCCCAGAGGACACATTTAATTCTGCAAATGCCTGAATGAGGAAAGTTGCACCAAATACTAGGCTCACCTTTCTGGGGCAACTTCGCTGGAATATGAACCCCAGAAATTCTTGTTGTCTTACGAATCTCAACATTTTCAAATGGATATCCTTGGCCCCTTTCAGATTCCCTAGCTCTTCTAGATGAAGAACAGGTCCCAAGAAGCTGATTGCCACCACTGGAAATGGAATTCCTACTCTGTCATTTAAAAGCTCAAGAACAAAAGCCCAGAATCTCATGTTCTCATTTCATTTTCTCCCAAACTGCATATATTTAAAAATAAACCTTGGGACAAACTGTTGTAAATATGCATCTATAATGCACGTTCTTATTCCAGATAATGCAAGGGGACGTGAACTGCCCACATCTGCAGAGTGCCTGGGTGCCAACCTCAACTGTTACACCCAGATAAGTGACTGAAACTCTTCATCCACTTTCACTATTTATCAAATGGGGATAATTGTACTACTTATAACACAGAGAACTGTGAGGATATATATAAAACACCTGAAAGTATTTAGGAACGTACTTTCCACCATAGGTAGTAAAAACTCAACAGACATTAGCAAACTCAGGATTATTATTATTAAAACAAATATTAATGTAAGTAGCATCTTTCATACCAAGCATTCGTAAAGACAGTTCCTTGCTTTATACTGGAAGTTTCTCTCTTGAGTTTGTTATTTCCCATGACTCCCTTTTGTTCCCATACTTTGCGGAGTAAAGACACATCTCACTCAACTTCTGCAACATGGCCAGTCTCTTCTTTTAAATTATTCCTTCCCAGTTTATACAGGCACTTCACTATTTTAAAGTGTTTCCAAAATGTCTCCATTTCATAGCCACAGAGGAACATACTAACAGACAGACCAATTTCATTCATTTCATTTAAACTGAGACCCAGACTAAAAGCTCAAAAACCACCTTTTGTTGTTAACAGTGCCCCTGCCAAGGAATACATCAGTCAGCATCTTCCCTCCTTTCCTACTCAAGGATTAGAGCTAGAGTTTTACATTTTTAGAGTTTTACCAGATCTGAATATTTCAATGTAATTTTCATGACTAAAACTCTAAAACAGGCAAATCTAGGATTCATTCTCTTTGCTTAATAAAGATGGCAAGGGCAGGCAGTGAGCATGGGGTGCCTGAGGGAGGCACAGGGAGAATGTCATTAAAACACACACCAGACTTCTGTGAGAGGAACACTTTCCTGACAGCCTGAAACATTCTGGATCCCCACTGAAATCTACAAAACTTTCTGCCTGCAATCATAGACATATGGATTCCACCCAAAGTGAAATGAGCAAAACATCACAGTCGGCCACTGGAGGAAAATCTATTTCCCACGAAGAAGGAAAGTCAGACTCATTCTGGGTGCAATACATTCTACAAAAAGTGTATGTATATATATTAATGAGGCAGATGCCACCAAAGAAGCAGCCAAATCGGCCATATGCTCCCCTGTGACACTGGGGAGGAAAAGAACTTTCAAATTCCTAAAGCAGAATTGAGGCTGAAACATACTTGGGAGTTTATTTATAAGGAAATTTGACACATTTACAATAAAAGCTATTTAACTTCCAGAAGTTAATGTGCTACTTCATGCAATGAATTATCACGGTTTTAAAAGAAAATGGAAATACTTTGTTTTAGAAGCAGTGGGTTTATCCATACTGTGTAAAGTAGGAGCGCTCCACGGCAAATTTTATTTTTCAGCAACTCCTTGTAATTCAGAACTGAATGAAAGCAAAGACATTAGATAACAGTAAACCACATCTTTTTTTTTTTTTTCTCTCCATGTGAAATATGGTGGCCTGCCTTTCACCGCGTGAATCATGTTTATCAGCAGCATGACGACCTAGATGATTAAACTAAATCAAGCATTTTTCTTACTGTTTCAATTGACTCTAGAAGGACAAAATCTCTGAGAGCTGCCTGGCCAGACTCCGAAAAAGTCTACGTATTTAAGTAGGGATGCAAATAAAAACTTGACATTGGTTCCAGTTTGCCCAGCAGATGACTACGCAGTGCTTTGTATAGGCTGGGTACCGCCCCAAGTGGGGAAGGGATGGAAAGAGACCAACTCCTATAAAAAGAGATGAATATGATAATGTACCTGAGGCAGACCTATGGCTACCTACTTTGAAAAGTAATGTATTTGAAATTCTGACTCATTAAGTAAGGGACCTTGTGATCTGAAATGCTTGTCTGTTTTTGCTTTGTCCATATCTCTCTTGAAATAGCTCTCTATGTGTGAGTAGCTACTCTCCCTTTTGGGGTGACAGATGACACTTGTGCTTGCCCAGAATGCCTTCTATGGGGGAGACTCTCCAAATGCACATAGCCTGTGTCAGCCTGTCAATCAAAGTGAACAGATGCCTCAGGCTGGCAAATAAGAATTCTCCATATCCTAGTACTGTTGAGGGCATTGTTTGGATTTGGGTGTGGGATCCTCTCCAGGAAATGTGTAAAATGTGTAATATGAATTCTGGGAGGAAGAAAGGTGGCCCGTTTTCCTTTCTGATCTTGAGTTGTAGAGAGATAAGTTTGAGGTCATCATTAGTCATCTCTCATACCATAAGGAGAAAATCTGCCTAAGAATAAAGCCACAGCATAGGGGGAATTGAAGTGAGCTATAGAAAAGGAGAGAGAGCCTGGCTGATGTTGTTTGAGCCCCTGGATTCAGCTGTGCCTGATGCCATTCTCTTTCATCCCCACTCCCAACTATACAAGCCAATAAATTTACCTTTTTGATTAAAATAGATCTGAGACTTAGAAACTGCCATCAAGCAAATAGAAGAAAACACCCTTCTACATACAATATTAAATAGAACTCTGTCAGTCAAGAAGCAACTATTAGATAACTAATGACAAATTAAATTCTAAGGGACCTTCAGGGACTCCTAATTTAGACCTGCTTGGTGCTTCTGTCCTTAAAAATAAAGTGATACTCTGAAGCGGGTAGAGAGGGCAGGCTAATTCAAGGAGTATCAGAAATCAGCTAAAATAGAGTTGAAATAAGGAAAAAGACAAGTATTCAGAAGAGGAACCAACATCAACAACAGGCCCAGAAGCCCCAGTAAGATCAGCGGTTAGAACTAGGAGCACACAACAACTACTCAGAATGGCTGAGTGGAGTTACAAACAGAAGAAGGGAAGTAAAACAATGTCTTCTGACAGCCTTCATGTGCTGGGCACCTGGCTGGGCAGATGAGACAAGATTAATAAAATACGGTGCACGCCTTTCAATCCACTGTGGTACAAGGACATGCAAGACAATAACAGCAACCCTGTATGCATGTTAATCATGTTATGCACAAGTCACTAGTACGGTGTGGATGCACGGGGGACTCCCAGAGTCCCAGGATAAAGGATGAAGGCACACATAGAATGGAACAATTCAGTATCGAAACCAAAAAACTCAACACGATAGACCACGTGTTCTCTCTTATGAGAGATCTACCAGTACCAAATACAAAGAACTCATCTGGCCTTCCCTCTGACCTCGTTCCCTTTCAGGTGTGTGTAACAGAACCTGAGATGCTGTCCAGATCCCTCCTCACCTTGGACTGAATACGGAACACTGCTGGCCATTAACTGTTGGCCTCTAATTTTGCCTGGGATGAAGAGAGTTACCTTGCCCCAGGTAACTCATATCTGGTGACTGATCGACACAGGGATATGGACCCTCAGCCACCTCACCTCCAATGCAGGACCACTCCCAAAGGCCATGGTACTTCAGGTGTTACAGACGGGGTTGGCTGAGGCCTTGGGGAGACTGCTTTGCAGGACTGGGCAGAAGGAGAAGTAAAGCTGCTTCGTCTTTCCCTTCCCCAGACTCTGATCCCAAAAAGGGATGTTAAGGAACATCCTGAATGCTGATCTAAATCTGAGGAAACCCATTTGCAACACTGGGCCATGTCTATGGACCCTGGGAACATCACAGGATTTCCAGAAGAAGGAAAAGAAATTTTTGTTTCGAAATTTCCACGATTGAAGGATGAAGGACAAACATAAAAAAGGTACTATCGGACTTAAAGTAAAAGCGAGTTTTGCCTGTAACTGTAAAAAAGAAATCAATAGCAATAGAAAAATGTTGCTAATCAGGCTATTTCGTTTATCCCATAGATATTTAGGTTACAGTGTACTGGAAATTTCTCCCAAAGAGAAAGCTTTGATCAGAAGAAATTCCCGCAGGACCTGTGTGGTCGTGAGAAGATGAAATGCTTTACACATGAGTGAGAATACAAGCAAAAGTTCATCGTTTCATAAAAAATGTGACAGAACATATAGCCTAACTTAGGTAAAGCACCCAGGTCTGGACATTTTTCGTGTTTTCATGAAGGTCTCAAAAGTGTTGCACATTCATCTGAGATGTGCACTGTGCAAGTCCACATAACACAATTTTGAACACGATGGGCCACATTCTAATTGTTGCTTCAAGAAAAAGCAATTTCACAACTTCAGACTTTCCTAGTGTAATGTTCTTCTAGGATGGATGATAATGAATTCCACCCAGCAAACAACCTTCAGTAATGAAGCCAAGGGTTCGCTTGTCCTTTAATAAAACATCTGAAAGACATAAGCCGGTGCCTCAGAGAACTGTGGCATTAGGCAAGAGGCTGAGGCTCTCCAGGAGCACGCCTCACAGATTCTGTCCATCACACAGTGCTAGCTCTGAGTATCTTGAGGGTGACATTCCTCATCAAAGTTACAGGGCTTATTTCAATGAGTGTAGTTTTTGTCTAAAGGAGTGAGTTTCAATTAGATTCAGGGGAAATCCACCAGGTTGTTTTTTGTTTGTGTTGTTGTTGTTGTTGTTGTTTTAAAGACTGGGCCAATAGAAACATTGACAGCTCAGACTAAACTGGACAGAGACAGTTCTAATGAGAAGAGACCACTGAATGCTCAGATCAGTACAAGCAGATATAAGGCTGGGAGAAATACTTAAAAAAAAAAAAACAAAAAACACTTCTTACGGAAGAGGAAGAATGACTCGGACAGAAGCCAAAAGTCATGGGGAACCGTTTCTAGACAGCAGGATAGAATCTTAATCAAGTTTCTGCCCTGCAGGCCAGGCAGTGTTTCAGAATTTCTGTGAATCAGGGACTCCTGTGTGCTTCTCCTTCCAGGCCTTTCTGAACAGAAGGCCCTGTTCACCAATGGCTGTCCCACTGCTGTATGTGGTGGGTGGCGCAGATAACTTGTGTTTTTAGTTCACAGGTCTTCAAACTGAAGATACAAAACCTCAGCAGAGGTGGCCCTTCTGTACCTGAACCTGATTTAGATGGTGAGATCTTGGACTCTGAGACTATGCTTTTCTGAAAGGAGACGTCAGTCCTTGCGGCAGGAGGCTGAGTATATTTTGTACACACAAGGGACATAATATGAACTGCTGTGGTTGGAGGATGCTGGGAAGATTGTATTTTCCAACAATGGCCACATCAATATACATCCTCTTTCACACACTCTTCCTAAAAGGTGATGCTGACACACTTCCACTGAAAGGTGGGGTCTGTGTTCCGTCCACTTGAACTAGGAGGGCCTTGGCGGCTGTGGGGGAAGTGATGCTGCAGGACGTCTGAGGCTGGTTCTTAGAGTGCCACACAGTCCTCACCTTACCTCTAAGATGTTTCCCTTTCCAACCTGGTCACCATATTGTGAGGAATCCCAGGCCACGTGAGGAGGCCATACCTGGGGACTATAAACAGCAGCCTAGGCAAGGTTCCCAGCTGACAGCCATCAACTCCTAGACGTATGAGGGAACAAACCTTCAGAGGATCCTAGGCCCTAGCCTTTGAGACCTCCAAGTGAAGCCTCAGACATCGAGGAACAGAGATAAGCCATTGCCACTGTGGTTTGTCTGAATTCAGGATACACAGAAACTCTGAGAGATAATAATAATTGCTGTTTTGAGTCACGCATATCCCTATGACTCAAGATACGACCCTTGATTGTAAATTCATCATAAAAATTTACCTCTCCATGTAATATAAAAGTAGAAGTTTTGATGTTTCTTATGCCTAACACAATATTAATTTCAATGAGTTACCCCTTCTAGTAGTTGTGAAAAATATCCGCCTATTGCATTATGTCTGAATTAGCACTAATTAATAATGATCACGATAATTCATTGATAGGTTTGGAGTAGTTCTGCTGCTGAAACACTTACCATAAATGCCAAAAATTCACAGAGATATTCCTTCATATACCCTGAGACAACTTTGTAGGAGGGCAATTGAAGGATGCCTACTTTGGACCACAAGTACCAGTGGCTCAGTATCATACCACACAACTATCAGTGTCATACCAACACAACTCAGTATCAACACACAACTATCACAAAGGCTTTGAGTGATGCTCTGTAACAGCAGAAAAATGTCAGGAACAATGAAGAGTCCCAGAAAGAGGGAAGTAAGGTCAGTTGAGACAAAAATCACATGAGGGTTTCTGTTGTTGTCTCGTTTATGTTTTTAAGAGGAAACAGAGCTTAATGGTAAAGAGCTTGAGCCCTGGAGTCCAAAAATCCAGATTCAGATTTCCTCTTTTCCATTTATGAGTTGTGTGACTTGCCTTTAGATAAGCTTATTAACCTCCCTGTGCCTTGGTTTCATCTGTAAAATCAGGATTGCATGAGTCAGGGTTCTCCAGAGAAGCAAAACCAATAGTACATATTGGTTATATAATAGAATGTATCAGAGACAGAGACATTTTAAGGAATTGTCTCAAGCAATTGTGAAAACTGGCAAGTCCAAATCCCACAGGGCAGCAGGCTGGACACTCAGGCAGGGTTTCTAGGTAGAGTCTTAAAGTAAATTCCTTCTTTAGGAGCTCAGTTTTGGGCACCTTGGTGGCTCAGTTGGTTAACCAACTACCTTCAGCTCAGGTCATGATCCTGGAGTCCTGGGATCGAGTACCGTATCAGGCTCACAGCTCCACAGGGAGTCTGCTTCTCCCTCTAGCCTTCTCCCCTTTATGCTTTCTCTCACTCTCTCCCTCTCTCAACCATATAAATGAAATCTTTATTTAAAAAAAAAAAAAAAAGGAACTCATCTTTTAAAGCTTTCCATTGATTCAAGGAGGCCCACCCATATTATGAAAGGTTATCTGTTTTGGTCAAAATTCACTGATTTAAATGTTAACCACATCTACAATTACCTTCACAACAACATCTAGACCAGGGTATGACCAAACAACTATGTACCATGGCCTAGCCAAGCTGATGGGACATTAACCATCACAGGGTTGAAAAACAGTACCTACCTGATTGGGCTCTCATTGGGCTGAAGGGAGATCATGCCCACAAGTGCTTAGCACAATGGTGGACAAAGAGAAAATGCTCCATGTGTGCTAATTATTACTGGGATAACCACCATCATGTCCTGGACAGCTTTGGCTTATACCCATTGTTCTCACTACTTATAAAGAGCAGCATTGTGTCTCTTGGTTTATACTTACAAATTAATCTTGTAAACCAGAGGATCAGTTGGTCTCATGCTTCACCCCACCTTTATGTGACACTGTGTCTAAAGGAAAAAGGAAAGGGACCTGCTAGATGTTTCCAAGGGAGCAGATATGTCTAGGACATCATCCTCTTTAGCTCTGGGTGCCCTCACCTGCTTGGGGAACAAGACTTACATTCATGTTCATCACAGCAACTCACTCTCTGAATTATGAGTCAGCAAGAAAAGCCAATTTATGTTTATCATAACTCCATTTTGATCATCAGGAGAATACATCATTCATTTCAGGGGAAAAAGTGCCTTAAAATAAAGGTGAATTCAAAATATCGGCACTTAACGTGTTAAACGCTTATTACAGTGACTTCTGTCTCAGGTTCTAGAAAGATTAAGTAATATATGCTCCAGTAACATCAGAAAGAGTTTAAACTGACCTAGGGTATTAAAAAAAGAAAGACAACAACATGGCACAAATGTCATCTTTCTAAGCCCATAGGATAAGAATTTCAAAGTATAAATTAAATGGTTTTATTTTTTTCTACTCCTTTCCCCCAATCCCACTCCTGAGCCTAGGGCCTCATTTTATAAACTTTCCGAATCCATGGTTCCATCTGGCACTTGATTCTCAAATTGCCCAACAAAGGACCCTCACACCATCAACAGTGTTAAGTCACTTCCTTTTCAGGATTATATTCATGTCAGAGTAATTTAAGCAACTCTGTTGCCGGATAATCTGCAAATTGCTCTCTGAATAAGCAAATCCTGACCATGCCTTTCATTAAGCAATGATGTGAGCCCAAAGTGTCCTAATCTGCCTGACCTAAAGTTAGAAATACGACGATTCAGTTTTTATAAAGAAGCTTCAAGCAGCAGTGAGGCACTGGAATAACACTTACGTCTTTCTGAATGACACAATTTTGGTTATATTATGATCACTTACTATTCAGTATGAGCTTCAGCATTGATAGAAATCCCTTCCATATGATCTGCTTTTCCACTCACGAAATTTAAAATAATGCCACGTGACTATAAAATAACCAGCTTGATTTCTGCATGTAGCTTCTCCAATTACTTTCCTTGTACTTTACAAATTGCATCTTGTCCTTTCATCTCAGATCAACTTGAAATTAAAAAAAAAAGAAGAAGAAGAAGAAGAAGAAGTGAAGCCTGTCTTTCGCAACAAAAGTTCCAATAAAATTTATAGGAAGTTTAATGCAACAAACACATTGACCAAAGCATCTTGGATTTTCAAGGGCACGTCAAAGCCAAACAGTAGCAGCTTCTGGAGTTACAACAAAACAAACAAATTCTGCAGCCAACTGTTGTACCATATGTTTCTAATGGCTTTTATTCTACAAAAAGCCAATCTATCGTTTGAGCAAAACAAAACATCACCGAGGCACATCACGGAAGGCACATTTCTGACCATTTGTCAATTTCTTGCTACAGCAAGCTCTGAAGTTGGGAAGCTGAATCATGCCTGAAAAGAATGGACACATTGCCAATGGCTTTTCCAGCCTAGACCCTGCCAGAACAGTGAAAAATGTGGATCACTTTCCTTGTCAACTTTTGGAGATAGACATATGAAGTTAATTCTCACAGACCCCAGAGATGTCTTTTCCCAAAGCTTTAAGATACGATACCTTCAAAGGTGACTTTATGTACACATGTCCTCTAAAATGCAATCTTAACTTAATTCTTAACTAATCACATGTACGTTTTTTCCCTTGTAAATTATCCAGAACAAAATTTAAAACTCAGGAAGCCTTCCTCTGTCAGTCAGTAATCTTGCCTGGAATGTTAATTGGAATGATCGGAAAATAAATATACTTTTTGTGTTGGCATAAGACCGGCATGAAAAAGAAGGCAGAGTTGTTCCCCAAAGGTTTGATTACAACGTAAAATATAAACAACCTTGGGCAATATTTCAGACCACAGCTCCACTTCCCAGTACAGATAATCAATGGCTGATGGCTGAAATCCAGCCCTTGTTGAAAGGAAAAGGGATATATATTTTCCTCAAACTAAGTGCCGTAAGATTAAAGAGTGTGATTTTCTAGAGTTTTAGGAAATTTAAATTCTCCCCCACCTTATGACACAAGTTTTCCTAAATGCTCTTCTGGAACATCCAAGTCAGTCCCTTACAAATCCTAGCACCGCAGTTGACGTGTTCAAGAAGTGAGAGGAAAGAGCCGGGTCGTATGCCACACCTCACTCCATAAACAAAATGCAGAGTCTGTTTTTTCTTTTTTTTTTTTTTTTTTTAAGATTTTATTTATTTATTTGACAGAGATCACAAGTAGGCAGAGAGACAGGCGGGGGGGCGGGCAGGGGAAGTAGGCTCCCTGCTGAGCAGAGAGCACTGGATTCCAGGACCCTGAGACCATGACCTCAGCTGAAGGCAGAGACTTTAACCCACTGAGCCACCTAGGCACCCTACAGTGTCTGTTCTATTCAGGGGTGACAGAAAACCCAAATCAAACTAGGGTAATCCAGAAGGGAAATACTCAGATTCACAGAACCAACAGATCGAGGAGTTAAAATGCTCCCAGGTGCTAGGCGAAAAGGACTCAAACACTTCAAACAATACCTCTGGCTGAAATCCCTGTCACTCAGCTCCGTCCTTGTCTCAGCTAGAATAATTGTCAACCACAACAGGCCTATATCCTCCCTACTCAAGGCCCGTAGGAAACAGCCCGTTTTCTAACAACTCTGACATAAGTCTCATGATTCAGTCTAACCGAATGAGCTCAGTTTCTAAACACACAGTGGAGACCCAAGAGATGGGATTACATTGACTTGCGGTATCCTACCTCCCAAACAAACTTTATGGCTGGGGGAAACGGAGGCTTTGCCCGGCCCTGTATGGCATGTCCCACTCCTGCAGCTGAGCAGGGCCTCACTGGAAGCACAGGGTTGGCAATAAGACAGGTAGAGCCCAAGGAAATGTGGGTTCAGTTACTGAAAAGAAGGGGAATGGATAAGGGGACGCAAAACACAGTATTTGAGACATTCTGGGATATTACTACATTTTCCTGATCCAGAAAGCATATCAAACTATGCTACAGCATTTAACTCATGACAGTTGAAAGAAGGGAGGCATGCCACTAGGTCCAGTTGAACCGGATCATTCACTCTCTGAAGTACAGACCAGGGGGCGCCTGGGTGGCTTAGTGGGTTAAGCCTCTGCTTTCAGCTCGGTTCATGATCTCAGGGTCCTGGGATCGAACCCCTTATGGGGCTCTCCGCTCAGCAGGGAGCCTGCTTCCCCGCCTCCTCCTCTCTGCCTATTTGTGATCTCTCTCTCTGTCAAATAAATAAATAAAATATTTTTAAAAAATTAAAAAAAAATAAAGTACAGACCGGATTTGCTAAATGACTATTTAATTATCCCTGGACAAAAAAATTAATGAGGATCAATACTCTGGTATTAAAATGTTCGATACCAAAACGAAGACAAAAGTGAAGAGATAAATAAGTAAATAAACAGAAAGAAGAAAAACACAAATTCCCAAGTGGCATAAGACACTGGCTAGTTAGTTCTCTCCAGAGAAGGAACAGTCTAGTTTCCACTAAAAATTTAAAAAAAAAAAAAATTGTGAAGTATCGCATGGAAGTCTTTAGCCTTCGTCTCCATGGCCTGCTGAAAGAATTCTACTTCATGAGACCCACAACTCCATATAAGGGTCTTACAACTACTCTTGCAGGTGCTTTATAAGCGTCTTAAGATTTATGTGTCACACTGACATATCTTTACAAGTGATCTCACAGCCAACATTTTTAAAATTTCAATAACATAACACAGACACGTGTTTTGGCAACTCACGCATGCAATTTTTCAACTGATAGTCCACTTATCTGCAAGGCACCGATATAAAAATGCCACTTTACCCTGGGAATCTAGTTTTGGCCACCTATCTCTGGAATACAAATACCTTGATTAGCTAAGGTAGAATGTACGAGCATTTGCTTGGAAATAAAATATGCAACTATTGTTATCTTGAATGTGAAGAGAGTGTCATCTTGAATTCTATGGCAGGCAAATATATAATTATTATGTACTCGAGTTTTCAGGTGTCCTGAAAATATTATGCACAAAGCTGTCTAACATTTATATATATTATTTTGTTTGTTCCTCTCAACACAGAAGTGCTTTGAACCGTGCACAGACTTGCAAAGATATCATTATTATTATTATCACCTATATTCAGGGTTTCATTATTTATAATAAAAAAAAGGTATGGATAATCCAAATGGTAGATAATAGAAAAGTTATTTTATTTTGGATTCAAAATACGATTTGGTCTTGACAGTCGGTGCATGTCTTTGGTATTGTGGGATAAGGCAGTGTTAAATGTGAAATGCTGGAATTTATTGAAGGCCAGACCAAAAAAGGAGAAGAAAAGTGATTTGTTTTGGTAATATATAGAAAATTACATCATTCACTTATGTAATTATTCTTTTACAAAGATTTTCATGCTTATTGCTTCCTTTATCTTGTCAAGAACACGAAATACAAGGAACACAGGTATTAGGGCCAACTGTAGGACCAGCTGGTTCCATTCCCAGTTTTCCTACATGACTTCTAAAATACTCTTTCTCCATTGCACTGGAACAATCCTTTCATGATCACAGTCTTGGTTACTTCCTACTTCAGTCTAGAGAAACAAAGCATCCTTCCCACCATATGTATGGGATGGTACCGTTAATCACCCTCAACCCAGCTCAACAGAACTCAGGAATGAGGCACCTTTCCAGCTAGACGAGATGTGTAGGCCAGACCCTGCCCATATGAGCAGGTATCAGAAAAGGGCCTGCTTGAAGGGCTTTCCAGTCTTCTTGCTTTCAGGTTTCAATTTCCCCTCACAAAATTTTCTTAGTGTAAGAATTCTATTTGAGCAGTCCCTAAACCTTGTTGCCCAACAAAACCATGAGAGAAGCTTTGAAATTCTAGACCCTTGCATCCATATGATTTTAGTAAGCCTGAAGTGGGATCACGTTTAAGTGTGACAGACACATGTGCGTACGTACACACACACAACTGTCTTAGATTCAGATCGTCTGCTAGGACATGTCAGCCACTGTCACATTGCTCTGGATTACAAACGGCCTGTGGTCATGGAATCTATTCGGCTTCTCTCTATAACTCTGACACTTGATGAAGTGCCCTGAGCAGATTCTGTCTACTGTTTGTTGGCAGGTAACTGACCCATGATCAGTGTCCACAATAGGAGGAAACCATGTTTTCTGATCAACTCAGGACACACAAGGACATTATGGATATGCCTGCACTGCCGTGGGCACGTGTACAACCGCAGAGATGGGTCCCGGTAAGGGGGCATGCAGATTCCCTGAAGGCTCCTTGTAGGGCTGAATTCCTCTCTGGTTTGTGTTGTGAAAGTCTAGGTGCTTGGTGCTCAGTGGCTGTGCCCAGCTAAGATCAATGATACCTTAGAGCAAGGCTCTAATGAAAAGGAGATGCATACAGTTATTGAACACTTACCTCTTTCCAAGGTTAAAAAGATGGGTAAGCCATAGTCCTTAAGCTCAGATAATTTGCTCTAGAGGAGAGAAATTTGGAAACTGGAGCACAGCTCTGGGAAGTATTATAGAAAAGGGGTAAAGATAGGACATATTTTCTTTAGCCTCTGCTATTAGGTGAATTAAAAAAAAATTGAGAAGAGCTATAAGCTACATCTGTCTTTAATGACATCAAGTTCATGGCTGTGAGAAAAAAGTGGGGGAGACAGAATCAAGGGGGGTGATGATTGAGAGGAAGTTTTGAAGATTAGGGAGATAATAATTTATGTTTCCATATTAATGGAAACATATTTCTATGCCACTTTGCACCAAAGTGCCACCATGATGCCCCACATACAACTGGTGAATGGTAGATTTTTCGTAAAGGAAGGGAACCCTATCATTGCTAAGAAAAAGAGCAAAGGAAAATAGGCCAAAAAGTAAAGAGCTGTTTTCTTTGGATGATATGATTGGAGTTACATTTATTTTATTATATGACTTTCTGTACTTTCTCTGGTGAGCAAGTATTATTTTCATTATGGGAAAGATAGTAACAGTATGAGCTTTTTTTATTTCATGGAAATTTCATTTGATGTAACAAATAACCATCCAATATCCTTACTTTCTCAGTTTCTGCAGACTTTTGCTTTTTGAGGAAACAGCAGAGCCCAGCAACATATAGAAAGAAAACACTGTAGGCGCTCTGGGTGGCTCATGGGGTTAAGCCTCTGCCTTTGGCTCAGGTCATGATCTCAGGGTCCTGGAATTGAGCCCTGTGTTGGGCTCTCTGCACAGCAGGGAGCGTGCCTCCCACCTCTCTCTCTCTGCCTACCTCTCTGTCTACTTATGATCTCTCTCTGTTGAATAAACAAAGATCTTAAAAAAAAAAAAAAAGAAAAGAAAGAAGGAAAAAAAGAAAGAAACTACTGTAGTAGGTCATGTTGATGTCTCTGAAGTCATGGCACTTGACGTCACCAGAGGACAAGCCCCAAGTCGGTTGCTCTTCATTATGATTGGAAGGGACACTTGGATGGGACTGCCGGTTTTACACAGACCTCCCCCTCATGCTGTGTGGGGAGCAAGTCTCCCCATGACACATTCACAAGGGACATGCCCTCCATAGAGGCCTAACATTCTGCTAATGCAGGGTCCATTAAGTCTGCAACAGAAGCATCACACATGGAGATGAGGACCTATTCAGAATGTGTTTTAGACAGTGCAAAGTGTATGGTCTCCTGTGAGGTTAAGACCAGGCAGGCTCATCCCCCCAGTCAGGACATCTCACGGTGATCCATGTAAACAGATGGATGGAACACGTTTCCTTCTGGTTCTCGAAGCTGCTGTTGTGTTTGCCCAATGAGTAGGATCAGCAAAGTGGTCTGAGAGTCACCCTTATGCCAGACACATATAAATGGCAATGATGATTACATTTATGAAACACATTTTGTGAGGATTAAATGAGTTAATAAATGCAAATCTTTCAGAACAATGCCTGCTTGTGGTGATCCCCAATAACATCCTATTAGATAGGATTCCAGAAAAATGTAAGCTTCAAAGACATCCAGGATTCCCATCTGTTCTGCTTACTGTTATCTCCCCATGGAGGGGATAAGCCAATAAATATTTAGGGAGTGAGCAAATACTAGGCTAAGAATAAAGAGGTGAAGTGCTCGCGGTAGTGGTGACCAGCAGGGACAGAAGTGTCAGGTCTCACACAGCAGAGAAAGCATAAAGAGTCTCCAGTCCAGAGCACTATATCTATCGTTGGTTACCAGCCAAACGGAAGCCTTTTAAATTAAAGTCATGTTGACCCAATCACTCAACTTCCAAATCTGCATTTTCTCCTCTCTCCTTGGCCCCCTTGCTGCCGCCCGCCATCCCTCACAACATGTGGCTCTGAAGGACCTCCACTGTCCCCTTAGAGCAGAAGTTCCCAAGATCTCTCGGTTTGTGGCTCTCTCAGTATTTCAGTGATTGTTTTCATGGTATCCTTAGGCCAAAAGAGCTGCCTTCTTTGCATGCTTTCCAGCTGATATTGCTTTGTTTCTCTCCACAATGTAAACGATATCCCCATAAATTTGTTGTAATGCTCTGTGGTGCCTTGGCACACAGTTTGGGAACCAGGGCTTTAGCAATCTGTCTCTATTCTCTCCAAGACAAAATGTAACTAACTTAGGAATGCCATTTAGTTCAGTATCCGCCTCTTCGCCACCCCCTCCTAGCCAATTTCCTCCTTTAATTATTGGGCAGGGACCCTGGTCCCAGCAGCACGGCTAACCACCACATGTGAAATGACACTAAGCCTTATTATCAATGGAAGCAATAGAAGATCAATATCTCTGGATCTTTAAAATAGCCAGCTGGCCACATTGAAGCATCTGGCACAATTCCATGAAGAAAAACCCAAGTTTGGAGTTAACACTAGTGATCCCTTGAACTCAAGAGCCCCAGCAAGTGGCCAGCCCATCTTGAGGAGCAGAGCCCTCCTCCAATGCTCGTAGGCCAGCGTCTTTCAACCTGACAGCAGGTGCCTAGCATGCTCTAAGTCATTTTGGGCAAAGCATTCTGGGTCAATGAGGTCTTTCTCCTTTTACTATATCCTCTAAGAGGGAGAGACACATCTGAGTTTGTGATTTGTTTTATTATAAATGGCAAGGCAAAGCTGTTAACCTTAGGAATTAGGAAAATAAAATGCACAACTGAATTTAAAAATGAACCTAGTTGACAGAACTAGTCTTATCAGTTACTGAAAACAAAGCAGAGAAAAAGAAATGGGAAGAAAACCCTGAACGTGACGCAGCACAAAAATGAGCAATAAAGTGAATAAAAAAAAAAAAAACACAAAAAAAAAACCCCAACAAACAAAAAACAAAAGAATCTCTTCTCTGAAAGGAAAAGAACATGACTGGGCAAAAATCAAAACAAAATAATCACCACCACAAAACTACAACAGCTTCCAGCTGTTGTTGGGCTGGTTGTTAAGGACCATCAGACCACCACGGTTGTTCGTGGTTCCACCATGACTGGCGAGGAACAATCCAGATTCGCATTGCCTTGCAGAACACCGAGAAATCATACTTCCTCTGAAGAGTTTATTCCAAAAACTGATGTTACCCACTTAAATGTTGCACAGGAAAGTAAGGCCCACCCACTGCAGGGTCTAGGTCATGCTCACAGGAGAACAGCTATGACCTTGCCTTGGGGAAGCAGAATGGGGAACCATCATGATGCCTGCATGAAGACAGGGATTTGTCCGAGAGGTGACGTGGAAGTGGCCAGGAGTAGGGACAGAGGATGTCAGGGAGGGAGGGCTCAAGGGCATTTACTGCTGAGACTCTGGGGTAGATCAGTGTGAGAAGCCAACAGAGACTAATTAGCTAACAGGTCTGACTGGGAGACAGGGCTCAGGGTCCCTGGACATCTGTCTTAGCTCAGGCTGCTGTGACACAAATACCATAGACTGGGTGGCTTAAACAACGAGCATTTCTTTCTCACAGTTCTGAAGGCTGGGAAGTCTAAGATCAAAGCACAGGCCAATTTAGCTCCTGATCAGGCCTTCTTCCTGGTTTGCAGAGAAATACCTTCCTGCTATGTCCTCACACAGCCAGTGGGACTGGGGGAGATTTCTGCTCACTCATCTCCTTGTAGATGCACCAGTCCCATCATGGGGGCTCCACCTTCATGACCTCCCAAACTCCATCTCCAAATACCATCATATCATGGATTATGGTGTCAACATGTGATTTTGGGGATGGGGTGGAGGGTCAAAAACATTCAGCCCATAGCTGAAAGCACCTTTCTGTCCATGGAGGTGAAAGTGTGTGAAATCATTACACTTCTCCTGCTCCCACTTGAGAGTCTTCCATTTTCTTAGTCTGTACTCATTAAATTTCTATACCGCCTTCATGGGGGTAAACACTAGCATGTAAACTTTCTCTGTGCTTTGTGGGGAGAGGAGGCAAGAGCAGTTTTGTGCAAGGGGACCTTTAGGTGTTCCCACCAAAATATCAAGGCCTGAACAAGGCATCGAAAATAGAATGGGCACTATAAATGTGAGGGACATGCGGACAGTAGTCCTCAACCAGGGGTATATTTATCATCCGGCAGACACATTTTTATAATGTCTACAAAAATTTCTGATTGCCAAGAGTGTTGCACATTGAGATGCAGCCACTAGATGCCAGGAATGAAGCTAAATGTGCTGCACTGCAGGGACAGCCTGGAGACTCGCAAACACACAACTGTCCCTGGGAAGTCAAGTCTGGACCCCGGCAAAGAGCTGCAGGGGAGAAAGTGTGAGGGGTGATGTGAAAACAACCTAGCATATGAGCTCTAGAAACTTCTATGTGCCTAGTACTGGTGAGGGAAAAGGAGCCTGAGGACACTGACTGGTATGCCAAGACATAAACATACAATGTCATGGAAGCCCCAGGAGGCTGAGCATTTCAGCAGGTGGGACCTGAAAATTAAGATTAAGTTGCATTTGGCCA
Source organism: Mustela nivalis (assembly GCF_964662115.1). NCBI lineage: Eukaryota > Metazoa > Chordata > Mammalia > Carnivora > Mustelidae > Mustela > Mustela nivalis. Next base: position 75,245,870 of record NC_139033.1, on the reverse strand, counting down.
TTTTACATATATCCTTCTTCAGTCCAAAAGGCAGTTGGAATTGACAGTTTGAGATCCCCAGTGGCCTTGAGAGACTTCAGTGTAAGAGTAGTGACAAATGCAAAAATAGTCCATGAAGACTTTGCTCATTCCAAAAAAAAAAAAAAAGACAATAAAGAATAAGATGGAAGTGGTATTTCTATCTCATCCACAGACCACATCAAATCAACAGCTTCAGCTTCTTAAACCCCACCCAGAAATATGTAAGTGTGCAGACCTTTATGTCATAGGCAACATTCTTTGGCTAACCTATCTACTAGCTAAATTATAGATATAATTCTCAAGTACTAGTATATAAAGTACCATTCAGACCAGAAACTGTCAAGTTGAACACAAACTTATAATTCTATTACAAATTTTGTCTTTTTTGGTCACAAGAAATCATAATAATGACTCAAACCAATCTCAATGAGAGAATATTTCCACATAATAGCCCAGGACAGGCATTCTGAAGCCACACTACTTTTATTTTTTAACTTTTTATTTTTTTATTTTCTGAGTTTGCTTCAATAGATCTTCATATATATTGCCTACAATGAAACTGGTTAGGGAGAAAAAAACAATAATTCACAGAGAAAATACAGTTCCAAAGTACAGATCATTGGCAGGAGGTTGCCAATAAATATAAGTGAAACAAATTACTTGATGAAGGAAGGAAATACAAGTGGTCTAACACGTCAAGCAGATACATCTATGCAATGTTAATACTCTATCTTACCTCCATCCACTTGTCCCATAAATAAGCGAAGAGATACTTTAACATAGGCTGCTTTCACACATTAACCCATGGGATAACAAGGCCTTCTTTATGTGTCACACAGCATTTTTCTAAATTCTAGGTGACACAGTGTTAAAAGTAAAAAAGAATAGCTCAACTTATAGTTAGGCTATTTGTGCTCCTCATAGGTGATGTTGAACTCCAAAGAATCCACACTGTGGGTAGTGTGTTCATGGCTGGGTTATTATGAAATTGCCCTGCTAGGGTCACAGAACCAAACCAAGGTCCCAGGGATCCCTACTGGATGGGTCCTCTGTCCGCCACTTATACTGAGATCAGCCCTAGCAGGAAACATGGAGGTAGGATTTGGGCCAGAATTACAGAAGAGTCAACAGTGCCCTCAGTCTGGACTGGAAGAGGCTAATTTGTGGGTGGCTCCCAGTTGTGGGAAGGAAGCTGGCCCTTGTCACTAGAGGCAGGCTGGAGCCAGTAGAAGACCCCACAAGTAGGTCCTGACCTGCTGCATGACTCCCAAGCTCCATGTCCTTCCACTTAAGCTGAACCTCTGGCCAAGTCACACCAAAAATGGCATTGGTCTGCCCCCAATAATCAGTAAGAAGGACCTGACCAACATTTGAAAGCATCCTTCCCCACAGGCCACAGTGGACTCACAGCAGGAGTCACTGGCAGAAGTAGCTGCTCCCAGAGGATTGGCAGCCAGGCAGCAGAAGACGGCAGCTTCTGGGGGAACATGTCTGCACAGAGGCAGTGGAGCTCCCCAGGGGAAGAATTCTCAGACCTGGGGGGACACCTCAAAGTTTCTAGCGGGAGACCTGGGGGCTCTCTCACCATCATTTCCTCTACATTCAATATCAGCATCTGCTGCAGACAGATTCTAAGTATTCTTCCCCCCCAAGAATCACACCATAATGAAAGCAGCAGGTTTAACTGTATAGAGTGAGTAGATTGGGGGTTACTCTCCAAATATGAATACTGCATTCTAAGATAAGTACTTTTGGTTTAGCTGGTGACACCAACTGACAGGAGTGAACTGCAGTAGGGAGAATCTAGATACAGTATTGATTTTCCCCTGAGCTGGCCTTGCTCCAGCTAGGGCTTATGCAGCACAGCTGGAAGCTCATCCGGGTGCATGCACCTAACTTGGGGGGGGGGTAGGGCACATAGACCTACCAAAGGAGACCCACCCGTTTCTTCTCCAGGAGGATCTGGTAGTGTCTCATGCTAGGAGAAGGTGCAGTGGCAAGGATAAATCAGCAATGTGTTTCACCAACAGAACTTGGGACTCATCTGGTATTAATTTTTCACAAATTAATATCTGACCATGACTCACCACACTCCAGAAAACCCTTTCATGGCACCTGGCTGCCTTTTGTGGAAGGGCTTGCTTCCCACTTCCTTCCCTGCTCCCCTTTTCAATGTCATACCCTAAAAGTGTTAAACAACTTGAAATTCCTCAAGCTTATAATCTCTACTCGGCCACGCTAACCATCTAGAAAACTTTCATATTCTTTTCTCAGATCACTGCCCAGGCCTCATATCTCCCAAGAAACCTTTTCGACCCTAACCTAAAAAAGAAATAAACCTTCTGCTCCTGTGTTTTCCTGGGTTCCTAATAAAACCCTGCTGCCCCCTGTGCTCCCACCATGAGTTCCCATGTGTCACTCGACTGGAACATGAACTCCCCACAGCTGCAGCTCACTCCCTCTCTGCATATTCAGACACAGAAGCCAGCACCATGCACATGCGCACTTCTGCATTCCCGCCATCCCTAGCAGTCAGGATAGCAGTTAATGCTAACCAGTCATGGGCACAGGCACAAGTACTTCCTAGACATTTAACTTTGACCACAATTCTGTGTGCAGCATTTATTATTTTTTTCTACCTTGAGGTACAGAAACCTACTCTGAGAAGTAGGTAACTGCCCCCAAGATGTCACAGCTACAAAGGACAAGCAAGATTTCAGATACGCTTAGGACCTCTTTCTTTATTATCTCCAGAATCCTCCATGTACCAAGTTCTATGGTAGATACAAAGATAAATAAAACCCAGAGTCCAGAGGGTGAAGACAAGACATGTTGAAGTTCAACTAAATGTCCTAGGTCCTAAAATGTTAGTCAGTGCTTGGGAAGAGGAGCTATAAAGAAAGGAGGGATGAATTTTACCGCAGAAGGGAGCCAAAATTGCTCTCAGAAGACAGAATGAAGTAAAGAAAGTGAATGTGGTTAGATAAACTTTAAAGCTCTCACTGAGAAGCAGTAATACCCAAATTGACCAAGGAAATGGATAGGGTTTTCTTCAGTCTCTGAACTACTTTTCACCCTAAATCTCTCTTTTTTTATCTAAGTTTCTTAAAAAAAAAAAAAAAAAAAGTAGATGCAGACCAAGTTAGTTTAGGAGAAACAGTACAATTGTACAGAATCCTATTCTCCAGAAATCAAGTTACATCTTTCCCAGACAACGTTAGTTAAAGACTTCCTCTGAAGAGGGTTTTGGCCAAGAGAAAAGCAAACTAATTTCATCCTGGGGGCAGGTGGGATTAACATATCAAATCCCTAGGCCATTTTGACCTGCGAGTGTGGGGCTAAGGACAGACTCCATCTTCCGCCTGTGCTATCTGTGCAGCAGAACATTCCTCTCCAGTGCAAAGCGTTTTTCATCCTTTAGTACTCAGATAGAGAGGTCAGTAGCCTCAGTCCCTACTGACTTCCCTGCAACTCATTCCAAGTGAAGACCAGCGGGGAGATTAACGCTGCTCAGAGAAGCGCATGACACACTGCCCTGGACCTGTGCCCGAATTTCATGACTTCTGAGAATCACATGGTGCAAAGACAAGTCCAATTTTACAGTGTGACCCCAATTATCCTACCAGAGATGGTTCTATCCATCATACTGTTACAGGACAACAGAACAGCCAAAGTGCATCCCTACATAGGTATGTATTATTTCACAAAGTACAGATGAAAAACAGCAGAGAAATAATATTGTAAATTGAATCATTTAAAACCCTCCACAAAGCTAGGCATATTTTTGTTATAATAAAAAATCATATTGTATATTTTATCCATTGTGCAAGTTTGGGCTCGCAGAATGGCCAAACTGTCAATTACTTCAATACAGAAGAAGCAGTGCAAAAGTAGCTCAAAATGGTATCTAATGCTGGTATATATCCACCCCTATGCAAAAATTACCATTGTCTCTGAAATTAACAAAACTTCAAATAATTTACATACATTAGTATATCATTATATTTATATCAGTTTATATTTATATAAACTGGTTTATATTTATTTAATTTCATGTGATACATAAATATTTTAGGAGTTACCACTGCATGCTTTTAATGTAAAATTTACATTAGATTATCAAAATGACCTATTGATCCAGTCTTATTCTATCAATAAATAATTATCACCCAGGTAAAAAAGACTAACTAAAAAAAATAAAAGACCCTCTCTTCCCAAAGAGATGCATTTCAAATAAAATTTCAGTCATTATGTTGAAATTCTATTTAATAGTCCTTTATATATTTATGTCGTTTGGCTCAATTGTGTGCTACAGATCATTATAACAACCAAATCTGAAAGCATTTGATTTTAAAACATCGAATTTTATTGTCATGAGAAAATTTTTTAAAGTATTAATTTATGTTTATTTTAGATGGAGATAAACAAAATAGGGTGATCCATAAATGTGTTTCAGAAGCAAACAGATATTTAAATTCAGCAGGGAAAGTGAAATAAAAATATGATGCCAACAAGAAAGAATGTAAACTTTTTCAGTGTTAAAAGAAAACTTGTTTGGGACGCCTGGGTGGCTCAGTTGGCTAAGCAGCTGCCTTGGCTCAGGTCATGATCCCAGCGTCCTGGGATCGAGTCCCACATCGGGCTCCTTGCTCCAAAGGGAGCCTGCTTCTCCCTCTGACTCTGCCTTCCACTCTGTCTGCCTGTGCTCGCTTTCGCTCGCGCTCTCTCTCTGACAAATAAATAAATAAAATCTTTAAAAAAAAAAAAAAAAAAAAGAAAACTTGTTCATGATTTAAAATGAAAGTAATGGACTTCAAATTACTATGGTATTTAGATTCCAAGTCATATACTTAAAAGAATAATTATAACATTTTCTTTCTGAATATCAATTTTGTAATTTATTGGAAATTACATCCCATATTGCAACTTAGGATGAAAAACTTCGCATGTCAAATTATAAGTGTGGGAGTATATGAGGGGAGAACATTATTGTTTAAAAACAATTCTTCTAGTTTGAAGACATCTAGGCTAGAAGATCTCAACTCTACATGCCATGCCAACACTGAGACTACAGCTTCTAAGGATTACCACTTCAGAGAAATACTGCTGACTTAACAGGACACAATCTTCTCTACTAACTACAGGGGCATTTTCCAAAGGCAATGCTAGTCCAATTAGAGACTCTGGGAAAGGGTTCCACGTTCAAAATCTGAAAACCACTACAAAGGGAAACTCTGCTTGCCACAAAGATAAAGTAATGGGGTTCAAATTAACCATCTTGTGTGAAACAAATAAAATGCATACAGAATATACAAAACAAGGTTTACAAGACACAGGATTCCAGTGAATGAAGAACAACGATGTTTGAAAGATGGGAAGCAAATGAGGTGAAGCCTGTAACTATCCTAACTTACTCCCTTGAGAGAGTCTCCAGGTTGCAGGCAAATAGGAAGAATTCAGGCAGGACCCAGAAGATTCCCTAGGCTGAAGTGACTAAGCAGAGAGAGAGTTCAGAGAGGTCACAGTAGCTAGAGTTTGCAGAACAGAGTAGCAGAGAAAAGAGAGCTGCACAGAAAGAAAGAGAGTGAGCTCTGGAGATCCACAGAGCATTCTCTTTGAGTATTTCAGCTGAGTACCTTTCAACATAAGCACATAAGGAAACAACCCAAGCCTGGAAAAAGGATGCCCAGTGTGGACATTTTCACCTCTAATCCTTCTGCACAATTCATAGTCCCACCAATCATTCTGAAAAATCTCTTAATTCACAGAATATTGTGCAGACCCAAGAGGGTTTTGCCTTTTGTAAGGGAAGATAAGTAACCCTAGATGGTACACCATGCCAGTTCCACCTAATGAGTCTTAAAAGCAAGATGAAAAAGAATCATATTTTTTCCAAATAACACAATGTATACCAGAACAAAGCTGAACAATATTTATAGAATACAAATATATTTGGTATCTAACAATGTAAAGTTCACAGTGTGTGGCATTCAATCAAAAGTTATCAAGCATCCAAAGAACAGGAAAACAGGACCCATAATGAGGAGACAGATCAATCAATTCAATTGATATGAACTCAAAACTTAGAGAGATATTGGAACTAGTAGACAAGGACATTAAAATACTTATTATAATCCCATGTGTTCAAAAGTTAAATAGAGACATGGAAGATGTTAAAGTAGAAATTCTAGAGATGAAACTAACAATGTATGAGATGAAAAGTATACTGGTTGTAATAACTACAAATTAGATATTTCAGAATAAAAGATAAGTGAACTTGAAAACATAGCGATAGAACACCAAAATCATAATAAATATATAATTGCTATTCCCAGGGAAAGAAAAAGGAGCAGAGAGAAAAATCATTTTAAGGAATTACAGCAGAATTTCTCAAATTTGATGACAACTTGAAAACAAATTTGATGATAAAGATATAGATCCAAAAAGCTCATGAACCTCAAGCCCAAGAAATCTGGAAAAAATAAATAAATAAATTATGCCAAGATAAATCATAAACAAATTGCATCAAAATAGCAATAAACAAACAAAAAAAATCTTTAAAAAAGCCAGAAGAGAAAAAGGACAAATACTTAGATTAGAAGACCAAAGGTAAAGATGAAATCTGATTTCTCATCAAACATGGTGCAAGAGAAAAGTATTGAGAGTAAAAATATCAAACTAGAATTCTACATCCAAAAAATATTTTTCAAAAATAATGAAGGAAAAATAAAGACTTTTTCAGACATACAAAAGCTGAAATAATTCACAAATACACACTGTAATAAGTGAATGCAGTACTCAAGGGGAAAAAAAAAAAGATACCGGATGGGAATATGAATATATACATAGAAATGACAAACAACAGGAAATAGTGACTACATGGATAAGTATATAAGATTTTTTCCCTATTATTTAAATCTCTTTTCAGAGACTATATGAAGGTAAAACAAAGTACCATGGGGTTTATGAAAGATGTAAAAGGGAAATGTATGATGATGACACTATAAAGACTGAAGACTGAGGAATGGAAGTTCATTACCAAAATTTCTTATACTGTCCTTAAGATTTATTATTACCTGAAGGTAGCCTGTGAAAAGTTAAATTCTTATACCATATGAATACTATTAGAGTTATAGTGGATAAGCCATCAAAGAAGATAAAAAGAATCACAGAACATAATACAAAAGAAGGCAGAACAAGAGAGAAAAGTCAACAAAAAAGAGATGGGATAAAACAAACAACAAAGATGATAGATTTAAGCCTAGTAAAATCAATAATTATAATAAATATAAGTGGTCTAAATATGCCAATTAAAAGACAAGGTACCACATTAGATTTAAAAAAAAAAAAGGCAAGTCCCAAGTGCATGGTGCCTACAGGAAATGCATATCACATACAAAGATAGAGGTAGGTTAAAAGTAAAATGGCAGAAAAAAATGTATACCTAATACCAATCAAAAGAAAGCTGGAATAGCTACAATATAGATTTCAAGATATGGAATATTACCAGGGATAAAGGAAATAATTTCATAACTATAAAATTATCAGCTCTTCAAGACAATATAATAAACCTCACCATTTGTGTATACCATAATAGAGCTTCCATATAAATAAAGAAAAAAGTGATGAAACTATAAGGAGAAATAAACAAATCCACAATTATAATAAGGGATTTCATGATCTCTTGCTTAGTAACTAATAGAATAAGTATACAAAAATCAGTCATGATAAGTAAATTTGAAAAGCATTATTTTTTTTTAAAGATTTTATTTATTTATCAGAGGGGGGGGGAGAGAGCGAGCACAGGCAGACAGAATGGCAGGCAGAGGCAGAGGGAGAAGCAGGCTCCCTGCCGAGCAAGGAGCCCGATGTGGGACTCGATCCCAGGACGCTGGGATCATGACCTGAGCCGAAGGCAGCTGCTTAACCAACTGAGCCACCCAGGCATCCCTGAAAAGCATTATTAATCAACTTGACCTAACTGACATCTATAGGACATTACATCCAAACAGAAAACTATACATTCTTACCAAATGTGCATAGAACATTTGCCAAGAGAGCACATATTTTGGGCTAAAAATAAATAAACTTCAATAAATATAAAAATATACAATATTTTTTATTTTAATTAATTAAATATAAAAAGGGCTCAAAATATTTTTTGTGATCATAGAGGAGTTAAGTTTTTAATTAATAACATAAAAATATCTGGATAATCTTCAATTATCTCTTCAAAGGGAGAGTACACAACATACTTTGATATCCTTTTAACAGTGTAGCACAATACACAATATAGATGCTCCCGTACATTTAGGGATTTTCACTGGTTTTGTGCTAAAACTTCATTTGCCTCTCTTTATTGATCTTCCTTCTAAGCATTAAGTCTATTCCTGTACTTTCAACTATAATCTCTTCCAAATCTACTGATTCACTCTGATCTTTTCCTGAAATTCTAATTACACACTGGACATCACTATGAGAAAAGCTTACTATTAACAAGACAGAAACATGCCCCAAAACAAATTTATCACTTTGCTCAACAATCAATTTTTCTGTCTTCATGGAACAAAAGCATAAATTTGGTGGTATTTCATCAGTGACTAAGAAAAAGATGGTAGAAATGGGAACAGAGAGAAGTGGACAAATTTGAGGGATATTTAGGAGAAAGAAAGTACTGTAACTTTCAACTTCCTGAATGAAAGAGAAGAAAAAAGGAAAGACCACTCCTGATTTCTGGCGTGAGCAGATGGATAGCAGTATGGAGTGAAAAAGTTTTTCTGTACTTGACAAATGACAGTATGGAGTGAAAAAGTTTTTCTGTACTTGACAAATGTTACCAATGATTTCATTTGCTATTTATTAGTTTTATCCCTCTTTAGTAAACTGGATGATGCAGGGTTCCCGAAACACGTCTCTCACACCGCCTATCCTTTTGTCCATTCGGTTGAATTTAAACTGCACTCCCTCATCATCTGTTGTTCAAGGTCCATATCAGAATCCCCCAAAGAGCATTATTTATTCCTCTCAGCTTGACGTAACTTGTTCCTTTGTTGAATTCCCATAATACCATAATTTTAACATGGCACTTACTTTACTGGGTGCATACAAAAAGGTAAAATCCACCTGGCACAGTACATGTGTATAGATTGCCCTAGAAGGCTGTCAATACCCTGAAAAAAAACCAGGAATCCCCACAACAGCCACCAAACACCCCTCTCAGTACCTATCACTCACAGTCTCTTAACTGAAAACAAATATAACCTCATGGTAATAGCAAACCTCAAGTCTGGATGGAGATGCCCATATAACCACAGATTGTTAAACATTTGGAGAAAATGAACACCAAGAAAGAGAGGTAGTAAATACAACACATAGTAGAAGTAATACTTTAGCAAACAGGTATCAGAACAAACAGGAAATTTTAAAAGGAGTCTCTATGGAAACACACTGCCATGTTAATAAAAAAAAATGATCTTGAAAATGTCAAAAAAGTGATTTTTGAAATGAAAAACACCATATTTGGTCTAAACAAGAAAAAGGATACAGCTAAAGAATTAATTAGTAACCTGGAAGACAGGATAAAGAATTATTCTGCAAGGCATCCCCATCCCACCAAAAAAAAAAAAGAGAGAGAGAGAGAGAGAGATTTAAAATATGAAAGAAAAGTTAAGACAAGCAAAAAGTTTTAACACACATCTAGTATGAATTTTGAAAGAGGAAAATAGAGAAAGTAACTGAAAAGACCGAAGAAATAGTAGAAGAAAAACATGCAGAGTTGAAGGCACATTTCCTCCATCAAGATAGCTCATGAAATTACAAGCAGGATGAAGAGAACAACGGGTCACATCTATAAAAAGCTCCTGGGTGGGGCGCCTGGGTGGCTCAGTGGGTTAAGCCGCTGCCTTCAGCTCAGGTCATGATCTCAGGGTCCTGGGATCCAGTCCCGCATCGGACTCTCTGCTCAGCAGGGAGCCTGCTTCCCTCTCTCTCTCTCTCTGCCTGCCTCTCCGTCTACTTGTGATTTCTCTCTGTCAAATAAATAAATAAAAACTTTAAAAAAAAAAAAAAAGCTCCTGGGAGCCAGGTCCTCTGTCTTAGACATGTGAATATTTCATACATGTCCACCAAAAATGTTGTATTTGAACTACAATATGGAAGTTCAAAAATGAACAACTGATTCAGTCTTTGAGAAACAGTCTTACTGACTACTGAACCCAAGCTTGTCCCCTTTGTCAATCTCAGTAACATTTCTGCTGCAGAATTCCTCTTTGAGATCACTAACACACTAATAATGTGCATCCGCTGTATCCTTAGCTCACATTCCTTCTCGTTTCCTCTCTCCTTTTCTCTCTCTTCTGCATACTCCCCACCAGCCCTTACTCTCTCCTACTTTTTTTCTCATGCAGAACTACAGGCATGTAGTCTTGGCAACTGTATATCTTCATGGGAAATTGTGTTTGAGGCCCTCTTAGAGGGAAACTTCACCAAAATGAACATAATCTGCAATCATATAGAAGTCACAGGGGTTAATTCATCAGCACGGCATCTCGTAAGAGGGGGGCTAATGCACTGTTAGCTGCATTCTATATGAACAGCACACATAAGCTACAATGAGGTTTAGAAATGCCTTTCTCTCTGCTTTAATCCCTCCTCGGACTGGACTGACAAGTTTTACCACACACCCCACTGTGCTCCTGCCACTCCTTATCATTTCACACCGCATTCACATGCCATGTAGTGGTACTTAATACTCCCTCTTCGAAGAGCCAGACCATCTAGACCCAAATCTTCCTTCATAAGCAAATGTACTTTCAACAAGTACCACTTTAAAAGAGAGAGAGAGAGAGGAAAAAAAATTCTTTCCAAGGCTTGGTTTTTAACATTCAGCAGTAATGCTGGTAGCTGGACATATCAAATTCTGGACTGATGGCACAACTCTTTCATACAACTTTGTAGACTTTTATTTTCATACAGTGCCATGACAATCCATCATATTCCATCCCCGAGGGTAAGAGAAAAAGCCTGCCTTTTTAGAAATAGCTGCAGGAGATTCCTGGGGCACATCACACCCCTCCTGCACTAAGCCCACGGAGCTAAAGATCTAAGAGGCTCACTTCCCACTGCGAAAGAGCATTCTTCTCCTTCGATCCCACATATGTCAACAGGGTCCTCTCTCGGTACCTGGACGGGAACTAGAAAAGCAGCTTATAAGCAATGCTCCTGCTTATGGAAGGGGAGAGATAAAAGGAAGAGCAATAATAGCACAAAATGGGCCCAAAAGAACCTATAGCCTTATTGACATAATAATAATTAAAAAAAAAAAAAAGGTTAAAAGTCACTTGAAAAACTAAAATAAGGGGAAAAGCAAGCCTTAAGGAAAGTGAATGCTGGCCACAGAGGAGCTGAGGAATAAGTGACAGTCACTCAATAATATCTCATTTATCTAATAATGACATCCCAGAGATAGGTTTGCTAATGAAAATACATTTATTTGAAACTGGATTTAATTTACTTTTTCTTGATCAGGAATCAGTGGAAAAGAGCCACGACGGATGTGAACTATCACACAAAAGGTTTCAGAACCAGGGTTCACATTCAGCCCAAAGGCATAAGCTACAATTTTTTTAAAGAATTTATTTATTTGAGAAAAAGTGCACTCGCAAGAGCACAAGCAGGGGGAGGGACAGAGGGCGAGGGAGACACAGGCTCTTCGCTGAGCGGAGAGCTTGACGCAAGGCTCCATCCCAGGATCCTGAGATCATGACTAAGCTGAAGGCAGATGCTTAACCCACTGAGCCACCCAGGTGCCCCGGCATACGCTACAAATTAATTTTACTAAAAGCAATCTCCAATACTGAGCTATCTGGTGTCTCTCATACACAGAGGATACTCAGCTGTACAAATTCACCCTGGTTCTATAAACCCTTTCAAGTGTTCAGGATACAGATTGTAACTGACCCAGAGTACTTCCCACATGAAGTTCCAAGATGCCTATCTGGCTGATCCAACATGGCCACAGAGAAGCCAGACCCTGTGTCCCTCCCTTTGGTGCCACACTCACACGCTGCAGCTCCAACTTGGTTGAAGCCATGGTGCAGACACCATGATTTTGTGTCTTCCCAGCATGCTGTGCAAAGCCAAAGCCAAGTCCCTCACTGGGGATGTGCAACCGGGGAAACTCGCTCCTTCTGCAGAAGGACAGGATGCCAGGGAACATTCACCATGCTTGGAAAGTGGGTGGCTCTGGTGGGGGGCGGGGGGACAGTTCAGGCCTTGCTATCACAGGCTGTGGACACTTTATCCACTCCTGCTCGCCTCTCCTCTGCTTCTTGCAGAAATTGTTCCAGGAAACCTCAGCATTGTTTGCCTATGTTTTCTCCCCCGTAGGATTGTTTCCTGAGGCACGTTAGTTTCTTATGCTACAGCATGACTCGTGGCAATTAGCCCAATATTGATTAAAAGAAAATCACTGCCCAGAAGATAGACGAGAAAGCAAGCATTGTATTGTTCAGAAAAACTGTAAACCATGGATAAATGTTGATTTTCTTAATTTAAAATGAACCTGAATTAATATCTTCATTCAAAATCACAGAAAATATGCAAGAGATTAAAAAAAAATGGAGCGCGCTTTGGTAGAAATCTACATATTTCAAATAAGAAAAAACTGCTAAGGAAAATACATGCTCCAGTTGAAGGGTATTTCAGATAAGATAGGCTTGACAAGTACAGTGCATTTTATTAAGGTTTGTTGGCAATTTTGCTAAAATCAGTCTGCAAATTTAATACCCTCCATCAAACTCCAGAGACAGTAGCTTCCAAATGTCTGTTTGGATCACAGTCTCTGCCTCCCTCCCAGAGTCTCTCTCTCTCTTGCACATGTGCATGTGTGCACACATACACATAGTAGGTGTCCTTCAGGCTAATAAGGCACTTAGCTCATACTATTCTCACTGCACCTCTTATGTTTCATGAGTCAAATGCAAATGCATAGAGTCCATTGCTTACAAAAAAGCTTTGCTCAAAAAATTCACTTGTAAACAGGCTACCTAAAAATCATAATACATGTTCTTATGGAAACTGTGTACTTCAAGTGATTTGCATCTCCGGGTTGTTCATAAGGAGCCACCGAAGCCCACTCTGCTTCCCACGGCTGGTGCTGTAACAAGCGTACTACTGAACCTAATTCTTAGATGACCATGGCACCAAGGGAGGTATACTTGGTCTTGCGTTGTGGGGACCCATTCTTACCTCCACTTTAACTTGCCAACAGACAGTGCTCGAGGCCCAGAGGGACAGGGACTAGAGCCCAGGAAAAGTGGGAGGGGGAAGAAAGGAGGCAGGGAGATGGTGGGAACTTTTGCTCCTGTAGATTCCCAAGAACAGGGTATTTCTGATTCCAGCTGGTTCTCCAGTGGCCTTTTTTATCCCCTCACCTCCACCTGCCTCCTCTTATTCCAAAGTCACCATGTCCTGCAGCCACTCAGGAGCACTGACTTTCTTGGTCGACTCACTCCCAAGGGTACCATCGCAGGTCCACCCCTGAAGGAAGCACGCAACCTTGAGACTTTTGTAGGAAATGGGTTGCTGGTCTTCTAGGGGTGCTTCCTGCTTCTGTTCTGACCTTCATTCTCCCCTCCCTGGTCTGCCACCCTCCCCTCTCATCCTAAACTCTAAGGAAAGGACAAAAATCACATGAAGGACTCTGGTAAGACTTATCTTCACTGTAAAATGAACATGAGCTCAGGTTATCCATAGCGCTTAGTCACCGGCGAGCTGGTTAGTGTGTGTGACAGGGAACTGAAGAAGGCGTGCTGCTGGGACCTGAGCCAAAGATCCGTGGACTCCACGAAGATCGGGCAGAGGAACAATGAGGGAGCAGTGACCACAGCAAGGGCAGGGGAGAAGCAGACACAGAGTTACCTCTCTCTGTGCACCCTGCCCTGGCCAAGGAGGGGTGACATTAAGGCCAAGAGCAAGTGTGAGTAGATCAGGGCCAGCAGCTGTCCACCACAAGAAGTGGGAAGGGAAGAGGAAGGGTGAACTTGCTGTGGGCTTCATAGGGGTCCACAGATCATCTGCCAGCTCTGTGGGTTGACACTCGTGCTTGGGCCTCCTGGAGTCCAGGGTCCGTAACTGTCCAACGTGGGTAATGGCTACTAAGAATAAATGCCTAGGAAAACTTAGCACCACATCAGACTTAGAGCAGGGACTCTGTAATTGGCCATAATAACAATTTTAATTATATGAAGTTATATGAGGTTATATAGTTATAATTATATAATGGTATTGTTTCCAGTTCTTCCAATCAGGAAAATACTACCAATTCAAGGTGAATATCTTTATACTCGGTTTATTCATTTTTAATTTGCAGAATATTAGATATTTACATTTTACAGGAAATTCAGGAGACAGTTATTTCAGTTAGTTACTGAAAGACCTAATAAAATATATTTATTCAAAAAATTATTCATCTCTCATATTTTGAGCTTCATTGTGCATCCAAAAACTTTCTTTTAGAGTAGCTGATCTTTTTCAGTACTGCCCATGCAATTTCAACAGTTCAACCTCAGTCCTTCTACAAACAGTAAGATTGAGCACAGCAGGAAGGAAGTCTAAGGTATGTCACCAATTCAGGCTCACATTCTACCTGAATCCAGGGAAGAATTAACAATTAGCATAGCTCTTTGCTGTAAACTTCACAAAGGTAGAGTTTCCTTAAAAGATGCAGTTTCCTGCATATGCTTTCTACATGTGGTTAGCTTCATCCAATTCAATGAAGTAAGACACAGACTTTGTCCAGGAACACTGTGTAGAGTCTTCCAAGTGGCACTGAATTGCCTCTCCGTGGTTGGGGACAGGCCTCCAAGGCCAGCACACCCGCCCTTTGTACCCCTCTCTGCCTTCGGCCGACAGCTTTCAAGTCACTTGACCACACATCTCTATTTCTTCAAAAGACTGTGAGAAGCTATAAAGAGGGAAAATTAAATTCCACCCTGTCAGTTTTGTTTCTAGTTCACGGATTTGATGGAACAGAGAGAAAAAAAGATATATGGCCAGATGTGCTTTGGGTAATGCCTTCAGTCCACTTGCAGAAGCTCCTCCCAACCCTTGTGACAGACAGACAGACAGAGAGACAGACAACAGAATGCTATGAACATGCATCAGGACAGTGGCACACAGGGAAACATGTCTTTTCCTGGGGTCGCTGCCAAGATTTACTACTTTATCTTTAAACTTAGAAAATAATGTTAAGAATCTGACTACCAAGGGATGCCTGGGTGGCTCAGTGGGTTAAGTGTCTGCCTTCAGCTTCCTGGGATTGAGCCCCACATCTGGCTCTCTGCTCAGTGGAGATCCTGTCTCTCCCTTTCCCTGTCCCCCCAGCCCCCGGCTTTGTTCCTATTGCCCCAATCTGAAATAAATAAATAAAATCTTTAAAAAACAAAAAAGAATCTGACACACATGAAAAATCAATCAGTGAAAGGCTCTGTCTGTATCTCCAGAGTAATTATGTGAGGCAAAACCTATACCCATGCAGTAAGTAGTAACACTGCATAGCCTCTACCCACAATGAATCAAATATAAAAATAAAGTGAAAAATTACATATATTCATACACATCTATTTCCTCAAACTTAGAAACCACCAAAAATCAATGAGCACTCCTAGCAGATGACACTGTGTTTATTTTTCATTTCTCAACATAGCATTGCACTTGTTTATATAAGAAGCATCTTGGGTGCTAGAAACGACAAAAATAAGATGACATTGAAAAAGACGAAATGTAAACAACCACATTGCAGGCACAGATACCTTTTTTTTCCCCCAGATGCCTTTTTGATGTGTGAGCAATAATTTAATTAGACATCCAAAATTCCTTGCGGTTCAATAAATATAATAGAGAGAGATGAATGGATGTGGGTAAGTAAGCCAACAAGCTTTATAAAAACCAATAGTTACCAGGTGGTATAGTTGTTGTGTTTAATTAAGGGGGACCACAAAAGTGTCATAGGACTGCCTAATATGTATTTCAATAAACTTTAGTTGAGATAACTTATAAAAAGTTTAATTTTTCTGGGACGCCTGGGTGGCTCAGTCGGTTAAGCATCTACCTTGGGCTCAGGTCATGACCCCAGTGTCCTGGAAGGGAGTCCTGCATCAGGCTCCCTGCTCCTTGGGGAGCAGCTTGCTTCTGCCTCTGCCTGCTGTTCTCCCTGCTTGTGCGCTCTCTCTCTCTCTCTGACAAATAAATAAATAAAATCTTTTTAAAAAAAGTTTAATTTTTCTGTTTCCCATTTCTGCTGCCAACATTCCATACTCAGGATAAAAGGAAGTAATTTTTCCTAAAGGAGATATTTCAGCATATTTTTTTTTTTTAAATCTACGCTATGTCAGCAGCACAAGAAAAATAGTGACATCACCAATTTCATCTCTGAAAATTGGAATCTGTGGAAAAAAACATGAATCCTTGGAAGCAGACCCAGGTTTATCAAAGGAGAAAAAGCTGGGAATAGAGAAAGAAAATTGCTTATCTTGTGATGGGCATGCGTCCCAAAGCAAGACTCTTAAAAGGAGCCCTGCCAGGGTACCCAAGATGTGTTAAATACCATTTGTGGCTCTCCAGTGGGGGTCGGGGGAAAGGTTGTAAGGACAATAAACACCTGGCAAAGAACGCTGAAATTGGGATAAAGGAGAAAAAAAAAATTCTCTCCCCTCCATCACTGGAATAAGTTTAGGAACCATATCTTCTTATCAACATGGTAGCCCTCTTCCTCATGAACAAGGAACCACTGCCATCCTTGCCTACACAGGTGACAAAAACGTGGTCACCTAAACTTAAAGGAAAAGGAGCAGAAAAAGCAATTAAGCACGGAGTTCTTACCTGTGCCTATCAAATGTCCCATGTCCACTGGAAAAGGGGCAAATGAGAGAATAATGGGCAACCCTGAGCAGCGCCATCTATCTACTAAGCAGCATAGTGTCTGGGCACAGCCCAGCTTTCACAAATCAACAGTGATGTGGCCTCAGAACCATCTCCAAGATCCTAATCCTCTCCTTGCTGTGTTTGGTCCATTCTTGAACCAATATATTGAATTTTCAAAAAACTGAATGGCTCTATTTTTATTCTAGATTATTCTTCCCCAAAGTAGTTTGTGATTTCTTTTTAATACTTTCATTGTGCCTTGCAGATGGTGTTCCTTTAGTTTCTATTACCTATAACCGATTAGTTTGATCTCATATGTTGCACCTGCTGATTATACCTCATAAAAGGGGATTTTCAGAGGCATTCATAACATTCATCTATGAGCTCATAATTCAGAATCTGTTTTCCCCATGGAAGTTGCATGAGATTCTTGGGTTGTATAGATATCCCTGATGAGGTCCCATAGGCTCACTGATTTGCAGACCAAATTTCATGTTAGTTCCTGAGTTTGGGGCTTCCATAGCGTGACAGTTTTGTTTACCAAACATGAAAGGACAAGCTGGGGGGGGGGGGGTGCAGTTCCAAATTCCCACGTGGATTGAGCTAAGGGTTTTCCCCGTGCGTCTTTCCCAGTCAAGTCTAAATCCATTTCCAGTGTGCCATTAGGCATGATATCTGCAATCTCCAGTGAAAACTCTAGACCCTAAAGCACACATCTGCTCAAGTTGGTCCCTATTGCGGTTCAATGTTGTGGCCCCCCTCTCATTCCTGGTACCTAAGATACCCGTTTTTCAAGTCTGACCTTGTGTATGTATTTTTAAAATCTTCTAAATATTAAAAATTTGATAGGTTTTTCTGACCTTCCATTGATTTAGGAGTGGATAGGGCTACTCACATCAACTGGTTCTGCCATCTTGAAGAAGTTTCTCACCTAAGGCAAAACTCTCTCCCATAATCTTTATACGAAATTTACTGAGCATCAACCTTTTATAAAGATCAATACTTGGTTCCTTATATATTTTACACCATAAAGCATAAACCATGCTTTCTTCCCTCCAAGAAATAAGATGGTTGCATATAGAATGAATAAGTATCAAATATATAATGCAATCCCCAAGGGTTAGGAAGGTAAGAAAAATTGCTTCTAAACCTGCTGCCAAAAGGAGTGTTTCAATTCCTTTTTTTTTTTTAAGATTTTATTTATTTATTTATTTGTGTGAGAGAGAGAGAGAGAAAACACAAGCAGAGGAGCTGCAGGCAGAGGCAGAGAAGAAGCAGACTCCCTGCTGAGTAGGGAGCCTGAAGTGCGACTCAATCCCAGGACCCTGGGATCATGACCTGAGCCGAAGGCAGACACTTAACCAACTGAGCCACTCAGGCATCCCAGAGTGTTTCAATTCTTAAAACTCTTTGAACTTTAACAGTTTTAAAGAAAGTTTTTATCTTAGTCTTACCAAGATTAAAGGGAAAGAGACAGAGACAGAATGCTGAGATGGCTCAGAGATCTTATGCGAAACTGAATGGGTCAGTTGCATTCATTCCGGAAAGAAATGAACAGTAACTGAAGGGAAAAAATGGTGAACGTTGGTGGTTGTATGAACATGGGGAATGAGTTTGACAGAGAAATCAGAGATAAGGAGTTCGGTTTTAAAGATGTCAAGCTTACAAAAAAAGTGTTATCCACAGATAAATGTTAAAAACAAAGATGGAAACATGGAAGTGGAGAAAGGTGTCAGATTTGGAGATGTGTTTCTGCAAGTCATCTTCAGAGAAATGTTGGTGAAGGCTGAGTTGGGAATGGCAGTGCCTGAGAACAGAAGATAATAAAGATGGAGAGAGATTTCAAGTGTTTCTGTCATTTTTAACATAAATAAAACCAATCAGAGAAATAACCATGCTCTAATATATTTTCCATTTGCTCAGTATAAAATTGTACCCTTAAAAAAAGTAAAGATGGCCCATTTACAAATGTTAAAGCACAAACGACAGAAATGCTAGGAGCAGGATGTCATTACATGCTCAATGTATAAAGAACATGGGAATTATCCTAAAGCACATCTCTATTTAAATGAAGATAATGTGACAGAAAAGGATTTATTGGAAGTGAGATTAAATCTACTGACAGAGACTGACAGAGACAGTTGCTTAAGGGAAGAAAGTGATCTAAAATAAAAGCAAGATTTTATTTTATTTTTGTATGAAATTTAATTAAATATTTCCATTTTCAAAGTCAAGCAAATGATGTCAATGAACAAAAGCCTTTGCGCTGATTTTAAATGATAATTTTGCTGAACACAGACACTTACATCTAAAGATTTCAATTCTAGGTCCATCTGTAGAGAGTAATCAGACACCAGCAATAATATAACAGACTTCAGATCCATCCTGATGGTAACATGTGACAAAGACATTTAGAAAAGGCACCCATCTGAGCAATTTTAATTGAAATTTGGTTGTAAAGCTCCATGCAACTCTCAAAACATACTGTTACTTTCAGAAGCGAACTTTCTACATATCATTGCCTAAATATCAAAGTAGGTAACTATTAGTCTGGTCTGCCCAGTTCCTATTTCATACCTTCCTAGCCACAGTAATTAGTTCATAAATGGGTGCAGAACTCCAAGTGGTTCAATGAGACTCAATTCTAGGACTTCCACTTGAGCTACTAGCCAACCCTTAGTGCTGCGGTGACTGATCCTATGGTGTTACAGCCTCGAGTTCTCATTAGATTTCTTGTCACTGCAAGGGAAGGGCCTACTCTGATGGATGATGAAACCAATACAGAGGGGAGCAGGGAGGGCATTATTTGAGCTCCTGGACCAAGCTAGGCCTAAAAGAATATCCTTAGAAATTTCACTTACATAACTCTGTAATCCTTCTGTGTGGATTAGGTCCATCTATGTTGAATATTCACTAGATGGAAGAGTCCTAACCCAAATGTTGATCGGTATTTTGAAGAGTCTGTCCTCATAGTCCTTTCAAAATTGTGTTTTTAGTGTTCTGTCAATAAACATATTTTTCTTACTATTACCTATTTCAGATTAAGTTCTGGTCATTCTAAATTAATTACTTCCAATTTATAGTCAATGAAATAGGCATTTGTTATGAGTTAAGAGGCTCCAAGCATGGACAGAGAGTTTTCAGGCACTCAAATCTGATTATTTCATTCTTTAAAGGTTCCTCATTTTCCTTAACATGAAACTCAATCATGTTTCCATGACCTCCTTCTCCAGTCCTTTCTCTTGTTATTTGCTCCCTCGTGAAGGTAAGCTTTTTGTCATTCCGAATTTCTTTCAGCTCTTCTAGTATGCTATGCTCTTTTCTCTGCTGTAGTAGACAGAGTAACACCTTCACCTCACCTCCAATAATGTCCCTGTCCTAATCCCCTGAACTCCTAATCCCTGCATCCCCCAACTGTGGGAATATGTTAAACTACAAGGAAAAACGGAATTGAGGTTGCCAAAGGAATTAAGGTTGCCTATAAACTGACCTTGACATAGGGAGATTATCCTGGATTACCAGTTGGGCCCAGGGTAATCACAAGGGTCCGTACAAGGGGCAGAGGCAGATGGGAGCTCAGAGTTAGAAATGTAAAGATGCCAGACTGCTAACTTTGAAGATGGAGGAAGGAACCACAAGCCAATAAAAGCAGGTAGCCTTAGAAAAAAGTGAGGAAATGGATTCTCTTCTAGAACCTCTGGAAGGAATGCAGCCTTACTGACACCATGATTTTATCCCAGTGAGATTTATTTTGGGACCTCTTCCCTCCAGAACTGTAAGATAATTTTTCTTATTTTCATCTACAAAATTTAACTCTACAAAAAAAAAAAAAAAAACTTGTTATAGCTACAACAGGAAACTAACTTTTCTGTCTAAAACAGTTTTCCTTCTGCCACCCTCTCACTATAAATCCTTACCAACCTTCCAGTCTCAAATTAAGCATCACTTCTGTTCTGAAGCACTGTATGAACACCCAATATCAGGCACCCTTTTGTGCTGCCATAACACCTGGTATTCTAAGCATTGGTTTTCAGTAATTCTAACTGCCATTATATAAATGGAATTACCTACATACTTATCTAGATCCCTCAATAAATGGGGGACTCCTTGAGTTCTTGTTTACTCTTGAATATACACTACCTAGCAGAGTGCCTGATATATAATAGTTTTTCAATAATTATTTGAGCAAATGATGTTATCTATGAATGAATTAATGAAGACCGGTACTCCCTAGAAGTCAACTATACCAGCTCTCTTATTATAGGCAGAATTCAATTTATTGGGAGATTGGGTTCAAAAGTGAGGTCAGTGGTGACCAAGTGCTCAGATAAGTCTACAAACCTTTTCAAATTGCAATACAAATTAAATACCACACACTTGTGTTAATAACAATGGACTGTTACATACAAAAATCAGAAAACTAGGCAGAAATAACAAACTATATTTCTGATGCTGAAGAGTATATGGGTGTTCTCTTGCACCAAGTCTCCCCCTTCATCCTTATCATCTCAGTGATAATCTTCATTGGCCAATGCTATGCCCAACCTTTGTAGTTCCAA
The DNA here is from genome assembly GCF_964662115.1 of Mustela nivalis. NCBI lineage: Eukaryota > Metazoa > Chordata > Mammalia > Carnivora > Mustelidae > Mustela > Mustela nivalis. Next base: position 75,224,367 of record NC_139033.1, on the reverse strand, counting down.
CAAATCACCCAGTGACATGAGCTCATCTCCATGGCTCCCATACCCTTTGAAAGATCTGAAATGTTTTACTAGGTGAATAATACAATTCCCTAATCCAGTGTCCCCATGGACAGAGACAGCGCACTTAATCCTTTTTCCAAGTGATACCAGGAGAAGCAGCAAGCTTCCAGGTAAGCAAAGAGAGAAAGAGAAATGAGTGGCTAAGACAGGTTGCCCACAAAAAGGTCTTCAGGAAACAAGGCCAGCAAATGAGGATAACAAGCTGCCTAAAGCCAGAAAAGGTAAAAGCAATCCTCACTGAGATCAGTGGAAAAAATAAAAAGTTTTTCTGGCCAAAGACTGCCATACTTAAGAGAAGGAAAGGAACAGACTATTTCTAAATATAGGTTCTCTACTGCACACTCCCATAGGGTAACCATTAACCACATCTGGCTATCTAAATTTAAATTTTAATTAATGAAAAAAAAATGCAGTTCTCCAGTTATATAGCCATATTTCAAGAGCTCAGTAGCCACATGTGGCAAGTGACAGATCTAAAACATAGAAATCATAGAAAGTTCTATCAGGCAATGCATGATAGACGTAGTCTATGATTTGGCGCTTCACCTGCTTATAGAATGTAACTGCTAGCAATTTGGGAGCAGGAATAGATTTAAATAGTTTCTCATCATAGGAAGAAGATACACAATTGATTATAAGGACTTGGGATAACTGGGACAAACTTATCAACTGGTATCAAGTTAGACTCTTACTTGTAAGATCCATAAGTCCAAATATCCCATACTCTTTAAAAGATCTGTGGCAAGGCAGTACCATCTCACATTCACAGACACTTCCATGGAATGTTCCCAATCACAAATGAGGACTAGTACTAGGGGAGTCTCAGTGAACAACACTGATTTAATCATCGATTAGTAAGGATGCATTGCAATCCTTCCTTTTTAAAAGCAGGAACAAGATAAGGATGCTATGTATACAGAAAGTCCAAAAGAATCTACAGAAACACTTCTACAATTAAGTTAATTTAACAAAGTAGGTGAATACGAGGTCAACAAACATATGGAAGAGGAATATATTTCTGTGTGCCAACAACATTTAACAAGTAAAAATTTTAATATAACATTTATAACAGCATCAAAAAATACTAAGGACCAAGAACAAATGTAACCAAAGCTTTCAAGGTCTCTCCAAGGTATATTATAAAACTTTGCTGAGTAAAAACAGAAGATCTAAATAAGTGAAGACATGACATCATATTTACTGACTAAAGGAAATGATTTATTTGAGATAATAAATCTCTCCCAAATTCATCTATAGATTTAACCCACCTCCAATCAAAATCTCAACAGGTATATTTTTTAGAACTTGACAAGCTGGTTGTAAAATATGAATGGAAATGCCAACAGTATCTAAAATAGTCTTAAAATACTTGAAAAAATACAATGTAGGACCTGCTCTAGCAGATATGAAAACATAGCACACAATCACAATAGTAAAGACTGTAGTTCTCTGTGCAGGGATAGACAAGAGGACTAATGGAACAGAACGGAGAGCCTGATACATAATTACACATGGGTATAAAGTTATGTCCTTAGTTAGTTTATGAAAAGGTAGTAGCACTGTAGGACAGAGAAGAAAGAATGGTCTTTTAAGTAATGGTGTCAGAGAAACTGAGGTTCCATATTGGAAATCAGCAGGCAGGCTGTCCGGGGACCGCCTCCGGCCGGGAAAGTCCCTGCCATTACAAGATGGCGCTTGGCTCACTGCCAGCAAAGTACGCTGCAAGTAAACAACGAACTTTCTGGTGAAGCCAGCCTAAAGGAGGACATAGTCATTGGCTATTTCAAATTTAATCAGCATAGTAACAAGACTCTCATTGGCTCTCCCCATTGCTTGGCCCCTTATTGGTCACCCTGCTGCATATAAGCTAAGGAAGTTGACGAAATAAAGGGGATGAAGCATTAAATAAACGAGGAATGAAGCATTAACACGATAGCAGGCTTCTTGTCGTCCTTGCAGGATTTAGCGAGAACGATAGCTGGCAAGAAAGGAAAGAGGGAGGAAGGAAGAAACAAACAGAATTCGACCCTTCCTTCAAATCAGGCAGACAAATAAAGTCTATGTAGATGAAACAACAAAATAGGAAAATACATAAATGTTTTTAAAGATAATATAGAAGAATATCTTGTAGACCTTGGTATACAGAAGGATTTCTTAAATAGTACACAAAATGTCTTTGTTCTCATAAACAAAAAAAATTAACTTTTGACTAAAGTATGAGTTCTATTCATTAAGGAATACCATGAAGAGAATAAAAAGTCACAGAATGAGAGAAGACAGCTAACAACAAAGGACTTATAAAGAATATTTAAGAAACTGGGGGACCTGGGTGGTGAATTCAGTTACATGTCCAACTCTTGGTTTCAGCTCAAGTCATGATGCCAGTCTTGGGATGGAGCCCCACATGAGACTCTGAGCGTAATGCGGAGTCTGTCTGAGATTCTCTCTCCCTCCCGGTCTGACCTCCATCCCCACTCTCTCTCTCTCTCTCTCTCTCTCTCTCAAAAATAAATAAATAAATAAATAAATATTTTTTAAAAAGGTTATTTAAGAAACTAATATAAACTGGTGAGTAAAGAGCTTCACAAAAGAGGAACTCCAAGAGTCTGCAGTATAAAATTGTGAACTTCCTTGGTAATAAGGGAAATACAAATGTCAACTGCAATAGGACTCAATCATATACCTCTCATCTTGGGTTTTTTAAATGATTTTTATTTATTTATTTGAGATAGAATGAGCGAGAGAGAGGGAGAGAGCACAAGCATGGGGAGCAGCAGGCAGAGGAAGAAGCAGACTTCCTAGTGAGCAGGGAGCCGGATACTGGGCTCGATCCCAGGACTCTGAGATCATGGCCAGAGCTAAAGGCAGCCGCTCACCTGACTGAATCACCCAGGTGCCCCTATCATCTTGGTTTTTTTTTTTTTTTAAAGATTTTATTTATCCATTTGACAGAGAGAGATCACAAGTAGTTAGAGAGAGAGAGGAGGAGGAAGCAGGCTTCCTGCTGAGCAGAGAGCCCGATGTGGGACTCGATCCCAGGACGCTGAGATCATGACCTGAGCCGAAGGCAGCAGCCCAACCCACTGAGCCACCCAGGCGCCCCTCATCTTGGTTTTTAAGTTGACAATTTAAATTGACAATATCCACCATGAGAAAGATGTGGCACAAGATTAATTCTCATATGTTGTTACTGGGAATGGGCATTCGTACAACCATGCCAGAAAAAGTTTGTTGGTAGTGAAAATAAAGTAGAAGTCACACATCCCACATGCTTAATTCCAACCCCTATGTGATTATGTTATATATGACACATATGCAAGAACATTCACAGCAATATTGTTCTATGTCATCCAGAAAACAGGAATAACCCCAAGTTCCTGCAAGGGTGAAACAGATTAACAAAATGAGGTATAGTCATACATTAAGTTATGTAAATGAATTAACGCAATTACATGCAACAATCTTGTATCTTGAATAATACTGAGAAAAAGAATTAAGATGCAAGCAAATACAGAGAATATGATTCAATTTGACCACGTTCAAAAGCCTTTTGGGAAAAACTAAAATTGGGTGTGGTATGTGAATAAGTGTAAAAATTATTTTGACAAGAATAATAAAGTTATGAGTGTAAAACATACATCTGCAAGAAGAAAACATTGTGGTGGGGAAGGAGCTTCTCTGATATGCACAATATCTGCTTCTTGACCTGGGTGATGGTTAATCAGATGTCAACATCAAAACTATTTAACTGTATGTTCTTATTTTACTCACTTTACTGTATGTGTGTTATAGATTCCAATAAAAACGCTTTACAAAGACCAAAGCTTCAATGAATCACATAAACATGAAGATCCTACACTCGGCCACCCTGAATTCTACATACTTTTCCTCAAATTTCCTTTTTGAAGTAATTAAAATACACATAAAACAACAATGATGAGTCATTGTGTATCCTAGGAAGCACTTGATCAAAAACTGTCTGAAGTTCAGGTCTTTATTTTTTCTTAATTTTTTTTTTAAAGATTTTATTATTTTATTTAACAGAGACAGAGAGAGCACAGCAGGGAAGAAGTAGGTAGAGGAAGAAGCAGGCACCCTACTGAGCAGGGAGCCCAATGCAGGGCTCAATCCAAGGACCCTGGGATCATGACCTGAGCCGAAGGCAGACATTTAACAGACCGAGCCACCCAGGCGTCCCTAAAGTTCATGTCTTTAGAAAGGCAAACCAGAGGCACAGAAAATAAAGGTATGGAAAGTTTGAAATATATCTGATCTTATTATCATGACTGCCATATGCAATATAATGAAAATGATTCACATTAGAACATAGCAATTTAAATGAGCCTAAGACAGGCATGGCTAGAATTTCTTCTATACTAGGATGTGTAGAGGCTCTGAGAAGACTTACAAAGCTTACAGCAAATAATGGACATAAACAGTCTAAACTAAAACAGATTTTTTAAAATCTTAAATACATCTCTGAAAAGATGTTGCATTCTCCATCACAATAACATAAAGGGATCTTTTAATAGGTCTGTAGGACAGTCCTTCTTTTAACCCTATCATTTTCCAGGTTTATGACCATAGTATGAGACACATATTTAGATGTTCTTTTTTTACATCCACAAGAACAGGTAATATGAGCATTAAAATCACTATACCACATCACTGGAGGATGAAAGGGCTTTGAAATACCTAGTCTAATTCCTTCATTTTACTGCTTGGTTGAGTTGTCTGCCCTTTTCTGGAAATTACATGAGTTGAGCTAATCTATAGAGTTACCATAAAAACATTTTAAAAATTCAAACTGATTTTGCCACAACTGCATTCCATGAAGACAGACTGGAGCGTTCAATACTAATGTACTTGTAATATTTTCATTTTCAAAATTGTATGGGCAATGAATTTTTGCTAATATAATTAATTAAAAGAATATTGATATACTTTAGTTAGATTTTTAAAATACCATGAAGTCTTATACTAATCATTTTAGTGCTGCTTAAGGCAACAGATAAGCCGTTATTTCTCATTTAAGTAAATATTCACACAAATAAGAAAATAAGGGACCTACAGAAAGGCCATAAAGAAATTTCAGTCTATCTATCTTAGCTGTCATTGTCAATATCCTGGTTATATCTTTCTAGTCACTGTCTTTTGTCCTGTAATTTTATAGAATGCAATCAGACCATATAATTTTGTAATCTAAATTTTCCCTTAGTTATTAATATTATATTCAGTTTTAAATGTCAATAAACATACATCTATAGCCTCTTTCAATGGCTCTAGGGTCTTCTAATAGAGGAATCCTTCATACAGAGTATAGTCAACCCAAGGTTGCTAGACATTAAGATTTTTTAAAAAATCAAAACCATGTACGCACAAAAGATAGGAAACAGGCCTGTCTGATGACTGATTTAGATTATGTTTCAAAAGTAATATTATCCATTTGTGTGAAATATCTGGAAAAGGCAAATCCTTAGCAACAGAAAGGAAATTAGCAGTTTCTAGGGGCTGGAGGTTGGTGGGGGATATTGGGGGAAGATGGAAAATGACATCTTAATTTACAGTGTTTCCATTTGGGGTGATGACAATGTTCTGGAACTACAGAGTTGTGATGGTTGCACAACAGTGTGAATTCATTTTATCACAATTAAAAATATAATACTAGAATTTAAACACAAGCAAGATAAAAATACCCACCTAAGACAAAATACTGCCAAATGCTCTATGGTGTACTTACATTCCTCTAATTTTATAAATCAAACCCCAAAATGGGTACTTGAAATATTCATTTTTAACACTTTGTTTTCTTGAGCAGGAGGTGTTTTCAGTAAATTTACCAGAGACTGGTAAAATTAAGCCATGAACATAAATGCAATATTGAACATCTTGAGTCTGGAGTATCTGTCTAGTAGGCAACTAAAATTAGAGGTCTGATTATAAAGGAAAATAGAGTCTAAATATTTATAACTAGAAGCCAGAAGCCTACTGATGATAAAAGAACAATGAAGAATATTTATGAAATATTACATTATTTCATCAATTCTTACTAACACAAAATATCAAAATTATTATGAGCAATTGGTAGAAAAATTAACTTCTATGCATATTGATTGCCTGGGTTTGGAGAAGCATATTTTAGCCTACTGAGATGATTAATAAATCGGTTTCTGGGTTCTAATTCATCACTAACCACTGAAAGCCTAGAAAAGACTTTGAGGTGATTTTTAAGAATAATTAACATTATTAATCATGATAAATTATACACACATGAAATGTCACCATCTTAACCATTTTTAAGTGTGCAGTTCAGAGGTGTTAAAACATACCCCCATTGTTGCATCACCATTATCTGTAACCAACAGATAATAAGATGAGTCTAATTTGAATCTTCAACTGCACGGGCGTGAGCCATCCTCTGCTTCAGTGAAAGGAGCACAGGACTTCTGAAGGCAAGGCAAACATCAGTGCCAAAATCAAACCCCAGAGGCAGTCCTAGGATTCCTCAGCCTCAGGGAGTGGTCAGTGGCAGCAGCACCAATAGCAACAACAGCAGTAGACCCTGAATTTGGGATTAGCCCCTTCCCAGACGGTTGCTAAGGAACCTACTGGATTGCAGAAGGCACCAGGCCCTCGCCAGGAAAAAGGCAGGTGTCTCAGGACTCAGCTCCCAGGGATTCTTCTGCTCTTGAGATCACACATACTCTCCTTGGCAGTGTTCTCTTAGAGGGGGAGACCAGGGAATGTGAGGGCTATGCTCAAGTTAAGTACTTTCCAAGCCACCAGACAATAGCTTAAAAAGCTACAGCAGTTCACAGGCATCTAAGTAGCTGTTAAGCCAGGGTACTCACGATCTGCATAATTAATTCTTCTCAATGCTGTCATCTTCAATTACAGAGGACCACAGCATGTTAAACAAACAAACCTAAAGGCCAAAGATGAGACTGCTCTGAGTGGGAGCACAGCCTGGGTCTTAGGGAGAGACCATGACAAGCAACAGAGAAGGGTTGAATTACAGAAATCTTAGGGGGAAGCAGCAGGAGCACAAAGCATGGACAGCAAACATCCGAGGGGCATCAGAAAGGAGGGGGAGTCTTTGCTGGAGGGGGAGTCTTTATAGGAGGGAGAGTCTTTGCAGGAAAGAGAATCTTTGCAGGAGGGAGAGTCTTCATAAGAGGATGTCTTTTGCAGCAAAGGTGTTGGAGACAAGTAAGTCCAGGTACCTGCAAATAGTTCAGGAAAGCGAAGAGGGAAAAGAGGGAAAAGGCCAATTGCACTGATGTTAAAGCCCACCTCGGACACACGCGCCACATAGAAGCCATTTCCATTTCTTTTTAGAGAACCCAGAAACCTAGTGACTCAGCAGAAAAAGGACAGAGATGAATGGTGGCAATTCTCTCCTTGACATTTGGCCTCAGAAAGTATTTAACTCCACCTGGTGATCTCCTTCAGGTCATCCACCGAAGGGGGCAATTGTAAAGGAAAGGGGGCTGAAGCATTTTACTTACATACATTTCACAGATTTGAAATAATAATAAAGAATGATTATGTTGTTCCCAGCCATCCTGTTAGGATATTAATAACTGTCTGGCTCCTAAAAGTTATACATTCACCATTACAAGTGCACGCAGTGGGGGGAAGGATCACAAGAACGTTGCCTTTGGAGGTGACTTTCCCCAGTAACAAAGACCCCTTAAGAGGGTCACCAGAGGGAAAACTGTGACTGTAGGTTAGTGATACCAGTACAGGCCTAGATTTGGTACTTTGATATGACAGGAGGTTAACAACAGCCCCCAGAGATGCCTGGGCTCTGAGGAAAGAAGCTCAGCTACACCCCCTAGCCCCATGAGAGGTGATGGCCTTTGGTCTGACCCCACCCTCTCCTAGGAATGGTCTAGTGTATCAGGCTCACTCCATTTGGTCCATGACACCACTGTTCCTGCTGAGACCTCCCCGGGTTAAGTGAAGTGAGCTCTGACTTTTCCTTTTCCTAAATTAGTCAGCCTCCCACCTGTCCTGTCTAAGCCATGTGGTCAAAGTACATACCGGCATGGAAGCCTTTTTGCTAAATCTAAAAGGTTATGCGTGTGTACATTTCTCTTCCTTCCCAACTCAAAGTGACCTATAATCTGACCCACAGTCTGTCTGCGACTTGAATGACGATCACATGCACCTACCACCCACAAGCACTAAGCCGGCTCATTTCTGCCAAGTTCAGCGAGGTCCACAGTTCACAATCATTGATATGCACTTACATCATCATCTTTCTGCTAATCACATCTGTTAAGTCTCTCATCTTTGTTACTATCCTGTGGTGCCTTAGCTCCAATTTGCAACGAATCCAGGTTTCAAAAGTGGTGTATTAAAATAAAAAGTAACAACAAAAATAATCACAAACTTTACAGTTCAAAATAATGATCTCTTGGTTTTTAAAAAACCCACAATGCAACATACAAAGCAAGTTAGTATGTGTTAAAAGCCCAGGGGCACCTAAAGGAGTGATGGTATCATACAATTTGCCAAAACGGATCAAAGGCAGAGGGAGGAAGATGATGACGGACTCAAAGATTTGACTGGTCCTGTGTGCAAATGCACTTGCCCCAGTTCTCAAGAAGTGCACTGTCACAAAACTTTCACAAACGATGGCTCGACAAAAAGTTGGAAACATTTTCAAAGTGGCAACTCCAGGTAATCCAATAGGGATTTTCCAAAACAAGTGTGTTAGTTTCCTCTAGAAACCTAAAGAATGCTATCATGAAGGAAGGGAAGGCTCTCGATTCCACGGTCACGATTCAAAACTGACCTTAAAGGTGAAACAATACATGTACAAATCACACACTGAGACCCTCCCGAAGCCAGCTGCAAGGTTGATGAACCGTATTATGTGCAGAGAGAAAACAGAAGAGTCTCCTGGCAGAATTCCTGCATCAAATGACACTGCTGGCCACCAATCTAATCACAAAACCCAATGGCAACAGAAGATCAAAGTCATACAACAGAAAATGGCAATTGCTCTCCCCAGTATCTCCCCAGGAGAGAACCACAGAATGTGGTCTGTGCATGAGCTCTTAGAACACGTGGGGCTAGATGGGAGAGAGCTGCCTCCATCTCTAGGTGTCTGGACAGGAGTAGGGCATTTGGCTTAATGTATTTGAGGCTTGTTTTGTGAGGCATGATATAGACTTGGAAAAGTGCGCTGAGATCGTTCTCCTGGAGCTCTAGCCAGGACTTCCACCAGAAGAGCTTGGAGCTGCACCTGGCTACCACCCCACACCCTGATTTATTCATGGGCAGCAGTTGGCAAGAAGGAACTAAGGGTCAATGAGTCTCATGCCGATGTTATTTTTAAAATCCCTGGCACATCAAAAATGTAGAGATGCCAATATACAATTTTTAAATGGTGTCATATACATTTTAAATATTTAACATACAAACACTTTTTTTTTAAGATTTTTTATTTATTTATTTGACAGACAGGGATCACAAGTAGGCAGAGAGGCAGGCAGAGAGGGAGGAGGAAGCAGTCTCCCTGCTGGGCAGAGAGCCTGATGTGGGGCTCCATCCCAGGACCCTGGGATCATGACCTGAGCCAAAGGCAGAGGCTTTAACCCACTGAGCCTCCCAGGCCCCCATGTACAAACACTTTAAACACTAAAAATGTTATAATGCGAGGTACTTAACTCACCATATAATAAATCAAAAATACTAATTTCCGGCTCATCAAAAGCAGTGTGATCCACCAAGTGAGACATAGATTTGGCCGTATGATGAACACATACTATTCTCAACTTTGTTCATGTGTCTCTGTGCCCTAAAGTTCATCCTTCTTTGAAGATAAAGTTGACAGTCTACATATGAGGCTTGGGCCACATATGGCCCTCCTGTACCTACTGTCCCTCCACCCTAATGCCATTGACACATGCTCAGGTGGACTCAACTCCTGATCTTTATTCACTATTGAAAAAAGAGAAAATTGGGAAATGACCATATTTAAGCCAAATTTCCAGCACACTATGCACTGGAGAAAGAGAACGGATTGCTGCAATGAAATGTCTTGGATGGCGACAGACAATGTCAAGAAAGATAGTCTATGACTTCATGTGGTTGACTCAAGTTGGGTATTTCAGCAACACATTCAGTATTTTAAATAACTTGTGACTCTATAACTGACAGATAAAAATAAACCCACACAGGGACCAAGATCATTCAATGGAGAAATGGTATATTAGTTTGCTAGAGCTCCCATAAAAAATATCACAACAGAAGTGCATTTTCTCATCATTCTGGGGTGTGGTAGTCTGCAGTAGGGTTGCTTTTTTCTGAGTTCTCTCTCCCTGGCTTGCAAATGGTCTCTTCTCATTGTGTCTTCACATGGCCTTTCCTGTGTGTGTTCATACCACTGGTCCTTTTCTCTTCTTCAAGAGCACCAGTCATGGGGCACCTGGGTGGTTTAGTCAGCTAAGTGTCTGCCTTCAGCTCAGGTCATGATCTCAGGGTCCTGGGATATAGCTCTGTGTCAGGTTCCCTGCTCAGTGGGGAGTCTGCTTCTCCTTCTCCTTCTGCCCGCCTCCCACCCTGGCTTGTTCTCGCTCTCTCTCTCAAATCAATAAATAAAATTAAAAAAAAAAAAAGAAAGAAAGAACACGAGTCATACTGGATTAAAGCTTACCTTAATGCCTCATTTTAATATAATAACTTCTTTAAAGACCTAATCTCCAATACAGTTACATTTGGGGGTTAGGTCTTCAAAACATGGATATGGGATAAGGGGGACACAATTTGATGTGTAACCAATGGTCTTTTCAACAAATGGGACTTAGACTTTTGCATATATATATATATATATATATATATGCTAATAATAATAATAATAAACTTAGACCCTTACCTCACACCATATGCAACAATTAACTTGTACAGATACTGAACCTGAATGTAATTTAGGAGGAAAGTAAACCTAAAACTTTTAGAAGAAAACATAAGAGAGAATCTATCTGATCTTGAGATATGAGCCAAAAGCATCCTCCATGAAAGAAGAAAATGAGTAATTGGACTCTGCACTACGCACTGTCCTAAGCTCTACACACAGCCTCTCTCATTTAATTCTTACAACATTATGACATGAGCTGTGATTTCCTTAAACCAGGTCATATAGCTGAAAGTGCTAAAGTCAGAGAGCTCTCTCTGAGTAAGCCAACAGTGGTTTTCCTACTGGGCATATTACAGAACAGAATTAAAACCCAAGCCCCCCACATTTCAGTAGAACAAAACCTTTTCTAAAACTGAATACAGCCAAATGGTGGCATGGAATCGCTTTATTATTACCAAGTCAAAATTCCAGACTTCCATCCTTCTATTGTGGACATTCTATTGTGGACATGACTTTGCAGAGTCTGCAGGGTGAATTCTCAGCATCCGGCAATGCAGACAGCTTGAAAATAATGTTAAGAAAGTTCTTTTTTGCGGGGGGGGAGGGATAAAAAACCACGTTTATTTTTTTCAATTTAAAGTAGGACTTTTTAAAATTTATTTTAAAATTTATGATTGGCCTTTTTTATTTAAAAAAAAATGTATTATGTGTCAGTCATACAATCGGTGGGCACCAAAAGTTTGAGAAATCCTGTCTCTTATGATGAGAGGTATGAGCCCCAGAAAGAGGAGCACAGATGCCAGAGAGATGGCAGACAGGAGAGCAGCAAAACCACACAGCACCGAACAGAACAAAACAGAATGGAAGAGAACGGAAGTGGCCTGTCCTCGGCACCCTGTAGTTTTCCCATCTAGAAAGAGAAGCCAGAGTGGCCTTTACATACCTCGACAATAAACCACTTCTGCCAGGCCCAAGGTTAACACTGAATTTAATATATTGCATCAGACCACCATGGAGAATAATCTATAAAAATTATGATGATGTCATCTGTAAATACCTATTGGTATCAATAGCTTTAAATTATGGGTTGGGTTGGCATTCTGGTTTATTAGGAAGCTCCTTAAGATGTATTAAAAATCTGTTTACTCTTAGTATTGATTTTTTGATAAATATATTATCCAGAGAGGTTATATGCAGTGATTTCCCTGGAAAAGCTGACATTTATTCAATGATATTTACTTCACTGAATTAAGTAGCAATATATGCTCATATATCTTTGCTATATCTAGAAAATTATCTCAGAGTTAAGGTAAGGTAAAAGAACATCTGTTTTATAGAAATATTAGGGTATGGTTTAATACCATAAAGTTTAGGAAAGTCTTTAGGTTTGCAAGATCTACGAGTTACGGTTTCACTGGCTTTTATACGAAAATACTACAAAATTGAAGATAATTCTCAAAAGCTTATTTTGGTCAATTAATTAGGTTTTTTAAAGATGGCATTCATTTTAAATAAAAAATCATCATTATATTCAATTTCGAGCAATTTTCTCTCATAATAATCTACCAGGACTCTGGCCTTTTCTTAAATAAAATCCACTTAAGGCCAAGAATGGCAGAGGCTGAAAGCTAGTCACTAAAGGCTCTCTTCTTATTCCTCCTGGGCATTCAACTAAGCTATACCCCCAGGTGTCCCTGCAGGTTTCAGGACCACATGACTTTGCTCTCTCTACTTCTGAATCTGGTCCATAGAAATGTCCCACATGGATCCTCCACCTTCTCCTTTGCTACCTAGATGTCCACTTGAGGGCAATCTCGGAGAACACATCCTAAAGGTGGCACAGTCCTTTGTAACACGCATGTGTGTGGAAGGGCATTCCCAACCCAAAAACCTCCAACCTGGAACCAGTCTAGACTACTATATGAATGGAAAATAGTACTGAAATTTGGGGATTTACTTGTTCCAGTATATAGTACTTTTTTTTTTTTTTTGGTATGCTATTAATTCTTAGCCAAAAATACAAAGAGCTTCAATTTCTTTAGAAAGCGCTTTAGTATTACAGTAAAGATCCAGATCACAAGACCTATTCAATTTGGACATATCCTTTTCTCACAACTCATTCAATAAGTCAATAGACATTTGTGGAATAATTTCATTTGCTCTTACCAAGACTTACAAAGTAAGTGAAAATGTCTCCCATGAACGTAATTAATAACTTAGCTTGGAAAACAACCTATTTATAAATTGCATCTTCAAATTACAGAAAAAGCCTAATAATACAAAAATATGATAAATTACTAACTCCTTTAAGAACAATGCTTTTTCTGGTCACATTTGGGTTTATTATTACTATTATTGTTTGTTTGTTTGGTGAGTTGTTTTCTGTGTTTATTTCTTGTGAACCAATTTTCATTGCTAATTCTTAGGGGTGAGCAGCTACTCCCATGAATTACCTCAGGATGTTATCTTTCTGTTCTATTAGTATCTTGGAGGCAAGATCATCAACTTAGAAAGTACTGAACTTAGAATTTGAAAGCCACTAATTTACCCATTATCTGTAGAAATAGTAAGAAAGTCTGGAAATGCAACAAATGGCGACTCCAAACGGCTTTCCAATAATTAATATTTTTGAAAGGTTTTGCTGAATTTGTCAAAAATGACGTCTCTTCTTTGACCTACCTGAACGGAAGAGTATACGTTAATAAAGAAAGGAACTATTAACTCGAATCAGAAGATCCCTTGAAACCACCACAGTTTCCAAATTCCTCTCTTCGGATGAGTGGGTGTGGACAGAGGCAAATGAGGATAGCCTCTCTCTCTGCTCCCTACATGGACCTCAGAAAATCTGGGACCAAAGTTTACCCTGCTGGCTGAAAAAGATCTGACTGCTGGGGTTTTACTCTGCGTCAAAATACGGGCAGCCTAGGGCATGAAAGAGGCCCAGAGGATTTAAATTTGCTCCCCTGGAGCTCCAGGGGCTCTCTGTTCTTTGCTTTGCTGTGAACATGTCATTAAAGAAAATATTGTTCTTATTCACTGGGGAAGGTCACTAATGATAAAGACCTTATGAAATTTAAGAATAAATAAGAACTGTTAACCCGGCCAAAGGAGAGGAGGAAGAGAAGTGCAGAGGGCGCATTCATTAGCTCATTTGCAAAACCTGACCCCACATCTTAACCAGAGAATTGTAGCAATGTCAACTGGGGCAAGAAGCAGCCCATCCAATAAAAGAGCAAAGAATTACACGTCTCCATCTGCTGGGGGACTTAAGGAATTACCCAAATTAGAAAGCGTGACTTGGCTTGAAGGCTTACTGAGAATCTTATCAAACAGAAGTTAAATAAGCAAAGAAAATACTACCCCGTTGCAGGGGTAAGAAAGCATGACTAAACGCTATTGTTACTTAAAAGCTGAAATGAAACAACATGGCTTTACTCTCTTCGGTGTCAGGGAAAGCAATGTATGACCCAAATAAAGGCATTTTATAAAGACATTCTCTCAGTGAAGGCAGCCCCTCCCTTCATACAATTCTACTGGGGGAATAAGGCTGTATCTTCAGCCTGCTGGGGGCAGCTGTGGACACCTGCTCCAAGTGGGCAGATGGCCACTGTCGGCTCTTGATCAAATCTACCAAATCTTCCTCGGGATCCTTGTTGAAGTCTTCCCAACCTGCAGGCATCTCCAATTAACAGGGACACTCGCAAGTGAGTCACAGGCTTGAAAAGCCACCATCATGGGTAGGCAATTAACAGATGAAATTCATCCTCAGTGAGTCTTTGCCACTTCATACATTTAATTTTCTTTACTTCCAGCCAGCGCTTTATTCTATTTTAATACTTGGTCTGTCAAGTAAAGCATCGCCTCCTTGCACTTGGGTCATCTGTGACGGTCTTTATCTTCCAGGATACAAGAACAGTGGCTGCCCCCAGCAGGTGCTTCACAAGTATTTACTGAAACAGAAAAGGTGCTAGTACTAGAAAGAGCTAGAAAGGTCATCTGCTTCTGTCTTCTTCCTCAAGCTTAAGTATTAACTATCTATAATATAATAAGCTATCTATAATATAATATAATAAATAATATAATAAACTATCTATAATATTAATAAGCTTAAGTATTAACTATCTATAAGAACTATCTATAATATTAACTATCTATAATATAAAAGTATTAACTATCTATAAGAGCTGGAAAAATCTCTAAAGATCACCAGATTCCCCTGATAACTCTTTCCATGGCTGTGTCAACATTCAACTCAGAAAACGTTTATCTGTCATGCCTTTTAAATATAAGCAAATGCTGTTTGAACTCCTGTCTTTGGAAATGAATGTGTCATCTTACATAATGTGGTTGTTGGTATTGGGGAGATACGCGACTGATAGGTTCACCCACAGGATTTGTTATTGGTTCCTATGCAGCTTTGATCGAGCACAATTTCCAAGTCTCCCTGAATAATGGTCAGCCGTCTTTATATCACTTTGTCACTGCACATTTCATAAGAAAAGGAGGTAAAATTATTTTTTCTTGACAGTATATATGACAGTTACGCAGTTAAAAATCTCAGAAGTAGAGCTACCAATGAACTTATACAACCTTCCTACGTAGGAATAAGTTCAAATAATTCACAGAAAGCCTCTACCCAAACAATTTCAAATATAAGAAGGTTAATCCTACTTTCAAAGTTTTTTAGAGCATGATATTTCATAATTGGCTTTCGCAGAATTTGTAAAATTCATGATTTTCATTGTATGATTTTTGTACAAGGTAATTCGGGGTTTTGTTTTATTTTAAATAAAATACTTATTTTTATATTTATATATTTTTATATTTTTATTTAATAATGTAAAAATAACAACTATTTTATGTATTCATATACTTATTTAAATGCATATTTATATTCATAAATACCTTTTCACAATAGGAATGAAGTATTCATATTGTCTTTATTCAAAAAGAAAAAGTGAGTATGACACTCAGAGATACCCTTTTGACAAAATTTCCAGAACCTTTTTCCCTCCTTTACCCCTTTACCCCTTGAAAACTGTCTGAGCCTTTAATACGAAATTGCCAAGGAAGGCATTTCACTTAAGATAGTCTAAATCAGTGGCTCTCAGAGTGTCTTCCAGGGACCCTGTATTCCCTAAGACCCTCTCAGGGAATCCACAAGGTCAAGACAGTTTTCATGAGAGTAACATGACATTATTTGACTTTATTATTCCCATTTCATTCTCATTTAGTCACAGATGTACCTCACTGCTCTGGAGGCTAATGGAATGTGTGCTCATGCACTGTTTTCAAAGTTTCTCCGTTTTAATTTCTAATCCAGAAAATATAAACAAATACTACCCACATGAACAAAAGCTCTTCAAATGTTTCAGAAAATATTTTTTTCAGAGTGTAAAGGGGCCCTCAGACCAAAGAGTTTGAGAACCACTCAACACACAACCGCAAAATCTCTGTGGCCTAACACCAGGAAGTTTCTGTCTCCCTCAGGCATGTGATACCTGCAGTCCGCTGAGCTGAAGGTGTTGTGGGGTGGAGCTGGTGAGGGGTAGGGGGAGTCATTGCTCCATTTCCTCCCTCAGGCACCCAGGCTAAAAGCATCCCAATGCTCCACAAGACAGGAAAAGGGAAGAGAACATGGGGAATCTCAAATTGGTTGTAGAAGCTCTGCCTGAAAGTGACACATGTCACTTCTACTCACATTTCACCAGCCAAATCAGGTGTAGCCACACTGAAATCAAAGGGGACAGAAAGACACAATCCTCCCATGTTTCTAGAAGGTGAAAGCTGAAAGCAGTTATTCAACAACAGTACTAACTCCTAGCTCTTCAGGCAGCTCATGTCTTCCCAGCATCTTTTCCTGAATAGTTCAGCCACATGGCCATGTACTCATGGGGCTTCAGGAAACACGTGGAGAAGAAGTATTTAAGTAGGACAGATACGAATTCACAAGTTTAAGATTTTCTTCCAAAGTAATTGAGAAACATCAACTCTGAACAAAACATACCGTATATGCGCCTAAACTAGCATATAGTACTATTGTGTAAAACAGGCTTTCTAAAAGTCTTTGTCTGACTGACATGTAAAACCAATTATTTATAATTTGTGCCACTAACAAATGTCCAACACCTTCTCTGAAGAGCAAGACCCCGATCAATGCAAATAAATTCACATTCCTGTCTGAACTGACTCAGCCAGCCCAAGTAACAAATTCACATGTCAATGGTGGGCTGACCCGATGACCCATCTGCTGAAAAATACAAACTGTATCATTTTGTTTCCCAAATAACAAGCATTGATTGCAGTGTGAGAAAGGTCACTTGTCATCAGCTGGGTCGTTGACCTGCTGGCAAATTGCAGCCTGTCACTTCACAGTGAGCCAGGACCATCAGGAGGAATTAAGGCATGTTGTGTTTATCAAGTACAATGGGGGAGGTGACACCATTTTCACAAGATGTGTGTTTAGTGGGATGAGTATCGCAGACCACGGAGATGGAAAAAGAAAACAGCATGAAAAGGAATGACTATAAGAGATATTGCATAATTTCCCAGGATGTTGACGAGAAGCCTCACTGATGTCGATCTGCTTTAAAATGCACTGAATCAAACCCAGTCTCCGTCTCCAAGTCAGAAGCCAAGGATTTCAATATTTTGTACGTGTTCTATGGGTAACAGAGTCAATAGAAAAGATGTCTCTTTCAAGTTCCCTAAAAGGAACTGGGAAAGGTAAAATTAAGAAACAACCCCATATCAGACAACGTAGTTGCAAGTAAGGACAGGCCACGTGAGAAACACATTTCCAAGGACGCCCTCTCTAAGAATGCAGCTACGGTCACATGCTATCCTACAGAGCCGATTCCACCTCTTTCTGCTACATCATCAGTTGTCTCAATCTGTCCACCCACCAGAGAGAAGCATCATGATTGTCCAGCTGACAATGAATTAAATAGCCATATTTATTTCTCTTTCAACCATTAAGCTTTTAAATATCACTTTAAGAAATAATTGATCACAATCTCCTAGAATCAAGTATCAGCCAACTCTGCATTAAAGGCCACTTATATAAAATAATGATCTGCACAATAGTTGATGGGGTTTGCCAAGAAATGCTGTATGATTTTTTTTCTATATTCATACCCATATAATGGACAGGATACAAATGAATGCAGACATGTATCCAAAAATAAAATTCAATAATTTCTTCTGCATCTTCTTACAAAGTTTCAGTTAGCCACCGAAATATCTACCAATAGGATAACAACCTTTATACTGGGTACGCTCACAGAGGCATAAGACCACGGTGTAAAGCATGTGTCCTATTTTAGAGAGTCCTGAAATGACATCCCTGGAGTTAGTCACTCTCAGCCACCGCAAGGCTCCACGAACCCTCTCCAGTAAAGACAGGGAATCGTCCTGATATGCTCAGAAAGGGAAGACACAGGTCAACTTTGATTTTCAAAATATAAATATAAATATTTTCAATGCGATGTGACAGGATAGCATTTGGCCTAAATTGCAGCTGTGTACAATCGTTGCTTTGGCATTGCCCCAAGTTGGTATACCACATTCCGGTGGCCTTTCCTTCGTCCCCATGCATACTGCACATTATGCCTGGTTTCAAAACTACAGAACGGTTGAAAAAGCAGTGCAATAAATACTTATAGACACCTGACCCAGATTTAATGATTGTTAACATCTTACCACGTTGGCATTCTCTCCTAATAGACACATGTACACATGCATACATTTTTTCTACACTGATACCCAGACACCCCTACACACTTCAGCATTGATCTCCCGAGAACAAGGACACTTCTCCTACATAGTCTTACACTTTGTGGTACTTTTTTACTAACCAAATTTCCTCATGCCATCTTTTCCTGATATCGTCTAATGAGAAATTTTGAATTTTCCTCTTTGCACCCACAGTCAAATAATGTCTTTTGACCTCCTTTGCCAGAAATCAACAAATGACCCCCATGCTTTGCATTCTCACCAGCTCAGGACAGCCTCTAAGAGTCTTTCTTCCTCCGGGCTACGATGTCTTTGCAACTTCCTGAGCTGCACTGTGGGTGCATTTGCTCCCTAGCCTCCACTCACGGCCTTTGGACAGGCTGTTCGTTCAGCCAAGCATGCCCACCTGCTCTGGCCTCACGCATCATGCTCTCATGGCCCCTGTCATGACCCTTCCTCCAGGAGGCCCGCTGCTCGCCCTCACCTACCCACCAGTCTCTGGGCAGCAGCCTGCCCCCTTTCCCCACCCAGAGGACCGGCCATCCTGACTTCTACATCTCCTGGAAGGTGGAGCACAGTTTGTGGCTCTATGCTCAGTGCCCAGAACAAACCTCCCCAGGGCCTCACACACAGCTGGAACTCCCAAAGAGGACTTCCATCTCTTCCTGGTCTTCAGGTAAAAAGAATAATAAGAATATATATATATTCATCTCTTGGACTCCAGGGGCCGGGGAAAGTCTCAGAAGCCCGTAACTGGGAGCCTGCATCTGTGAGGACATGGGCAGCAGGAGATGGGGTGACCCAGAGCCCTGGGGCCACAAAGAATTTCCAAGGCCCTGGGGCGCCTGGGTGGCTCAGTGGGTTAAAGCCTCTGCCTTCAGCACGGGTCATGATTTCAGGGTCCTGGGATCAAGCTCCGCATCGGGCTCTCTGCTTGGCGGGGAGCCTGCTTCCTTCTCTCTCTCCGCCTGCCTCTCTGCCTACTTGTGATCTCTTTCTCTTTGTCAAATAAATAAATAGATTAAAAAAAAATAAGAATTTCCAAGGCCCTCTCTGTGCTGTGCAAGGGCAACTTAACCTACCACAGGCCACATAAGCCAGTTTATTAGTAGCCCACTCAAAACCCTTTTGACCCAAAGATCCTGCCCTCCATAAAGCAAAGCTACTAATGGCATCTCCAGGCCCTGCTGGCTTGTCTCCTTCGGGTCTCAGGCTCTCTGTCTGGTGTTTCCCAATCAGCCCACCCCAGTCCGCCACCCCTGCAGGCAGATGAAAAATCTGCATTCCAAAGACCCACACTCAGTTTCCTATCAAAGTCCACAGGCCTTTCTTTTGACTCCTGCGCCAAGGTGAGCTCCTCTTTTCCAACACTCTGACCATGCCCAGCGCCAGGGGGCCTTGCACAGGGAGCACAGCATATGTGAGAGCTAACCAGCTCCTCAGTGTGATTTTCTCAGGCTGGTTAACATCACAGCCCCACAGCCTACTCTGAACCTTTCTCAGATCCCTTCCTCTGCTCAGATTCCGAGAGATTTACAACCTCTCTCATGATTGGTCTCTTTATTTCATTCCTCGGCTTCACATAACTCTTATGATGTCATACAATTTTACAGGAAATCAGGCAAGGAATGAACCTATTTTAAAAACATGTATTTATATATACAGGCTCATTTGTATCTTTTTTAGAAATATTTAAAAATAGCTAGACCCCGTTCTTACTTTTTGTTATGGTTTCCAATCAGCCAAGATGAGAATTTAGAACAAATTTAAAGGAGAACAGTTGTTGAACACTGAACATAAATGATTGAAATAAGCTATTATATATATTACAATGGCCCCTGGACCTCTTGAAACAATTATTTATTAAAAATCAAGACACTTTTCTAAAAGCAAAACAAAACAAAAAACAAGACTACCCTGATCTTGAAAGTCTTTACATATGAAAACTGAATCATTTAAAACATTATGGCAAGTGATGTAAGCCAGACACACAAGGACAACTACTATGTGATACCACTTCTATGAGGGGCCCAGAGTCGTCAAAGTCAGAGACAGGAAGTAGAACGGTGGTTACCAGGGTGTGGGAGGAGGAGGGAATGGAGGGGAGGGAAGAGGATAGTGTCTCATGGGTGCAGAGTTTCAGATTGGAGAGATTAAAAAAAAAAAAATCCGAGAGATGGATGGTGGAGATGGTTGCACAACCATGTGAATGTACTTAGTACAACTGAACCCTTAAAAACCGTTAAAATGGTAAATTTTATGTTGTTAAAGTGAGGCTACCCAAAGCCCCATCCTGTTTAATTAAGAACTCTCCAGAGATCACTGATCTGAAATGGGCTTTTTTAATGCTATTCTAAAGTTATTTTTCTAAATGTTATTTATAACAGAGAATTTATCTTTTATAATAGAGAATACAACTCCAGTCCAATCTCTTTCACTGTGTCTCATCATGCACTGTTTAACTGGAAACCCAACCCAAGCCTCACCAAGCCAACCAGAGTGAGATAAATGAAGGATAGACCATCAACGACTGTCTTACATCTGGATGATGGGCAGCAATTTCTCAATGGGACCCTTGAATGAGGTTCCCAGGGACAATGAACCTGTTTGTATTTTCTGAGTTCGATGACTAAAAACATTCAGAATTGATCCAAAAGATGCCAATTTAATGACCATCCCCTAAAAAAATTGTTATTTTGATTAGAAAGTTATACTTGACCCTAAAGAAAATGTGTGACATAGAAATGATAAAGCAATTACCCCCAATCCTCCCATACGGAAATAAATATTGTCAGTACTTTAATGGACTTCTTTCAGCTTTCTTTTTTAATCATTCCAAAAATTATATGAAGGTCTATATCTTCTGCTTCGGTATTTGGTATCATTTAGAAGAGACACTAAGAACTTGGCATGAACTTTACTCAGAGTCCAAATTAAGCTAAGAGATGAAGTCATACCAAATTGCTCCTGAAAAATTTCTTAATAATAATAAAAGAAGGAACATGAGGCCAAGTTCCCAAAGTCACTTATCTTGTCTCACCTGGTCAACAATCTTATGAGATAGGTTCTAAACTCATTTGCGCAGCCTTTAGGATCACCTAAGACTGACCATCTCACTCCATCCAGCAGAGCTTACCTCTGTCTCCGGGCCTGGTTCCTGCTCTTCACTCTGCCTACATGACTCAACCTCCATGTTCTCCTTGTCCTCAGTAGAATACCCATCTCTGCTCCCAGATCACCTCTGCAGAGAGGCTGGTCCTGTCTCCTGCTTCCATCACCTGCTATGCCCTTATCCTGATGTAGCTTTTCTGTACAGCCCTCAGCACATCCCACCATCACAATGTATGTCTCTGCCTATGAGCTCCTGCCTGCCTACCCCGCAGGCTATAATCGGCAAGGGGACAGATCTTACTAGTGCAGCTCCAGCACACAAAAAGAGTTCACTGATGAGGAGGCTGGGAAACCAACAGCTTAAGAAGCTGTTCAAGATCAATAACTACAAAGTGACAGAGCCAGCATCTGACCTGGGTGGGACCCGCAGCCCCCACAATGGAGAGACCTTCGTGTTCATTTTCAGAAGATCCAGAAAGCGAACCCCTGGGATGAAGACCATCTCCTCGCTAGGTCCATGTGCTCATGGGAAGATGACTCCTCAGTAGTCAGAAGAGCAAAACTGGGAGCTGGCTCTCTAACCTGTAAGTCTGGAGCAGGTTTCACTTCTCTGAAATTGAGTCTCCTAAGACACAAAAGAGAGACAATGCCTCCCAGTCCTCCAGGGTCCTCATGAAGATCAAAGACACACAGCAAAGAAGCAAATAATGCTAACTGCTCAGAGTCATTTACATGTTTGGGATTCCTTTGAGAAAGGAAAATGATCAGAGGGGACTCGGTTGCCACTTGCCTGCAATATAGACTTTGTTTTGCTCTTGTTTTTACTTTTTTGAAGGGATAAAGCATCCAAGAAAGCTTAATTTGATGCTATAGCAAGCTGAGTCTGATGGACCGAATTTTGCATAACCTTTTAAGTATTCAATTCCAGAAAGTCATTAATACATCAGGGAATATGTGATTTTACAGGTTAGAATCTTTTGGCAATCCAAGAACCATGTTACCAGACTGAGGATGAAAGGTGCTTCGGGGAGGGGTCCTTACTCAGCTCACTCAGTGATGAATCCCAATGTGATGAATAACAATGACTAGCGCATTGCAGGTGTTAAGTAAATATTTGTTGAATGTTGACAGATTCAAAGAATGAATGAGATAATTAGACAACTGTCTGAATATTCCGTGCCAAAAATACTACTCACTAGATACACATTGAAATTTAAGGAGGAAAAAAATTCCTTTTCAACCCCATAGTCTTCTTCTCTTCCTCACTCACTAAATTTTGCATAAGCCCTGAAGTGGGAATAAATAGGGAAGGTTTCCCTAGCAAGAGGGAAATACGCCTGAGGAACGCACCCACAGAGGAAACTCTCAATTCCTTTGTCTGTTAACCCATCCTCTTTCCCAAATGTGAAACTGACCCTACATAAATAGATGCGGTCATTTTTTCTATTCTCTGGGCCATCCCGCTCAAAGCACATATTGCCTCTCCACTCCCCTACCTCCCTCCTTCTCCCTGCCTTTCATAGGCGAACCCACGGAAATGACTCAGTCCTTAGTCATGGTGTCTCTGTGAAGATCAGAAACATCACAGTTCCCAGTTTGCAACATATAAACTAAGTGTGGAAGGCTCCATGAGCTTTCCCTGGTTACACACTACACTTCCTGTTAAGTTTTCCTAGCACTGGGAACCAAATTCACTAAATTTGGTTTCTGCTGGAGGTTATGATGTCTTAAGGGGACCACATCAGGTGTAAACATACATTAATGTTATGAGTTATCAAATGATAGCTATGGTTATAAGTTATCTTTACATTTTTACTATTATGAAGAGGTTTACAAAAAGTTTTGTTTATTTATTTATTTATTGTTTATTGGGTTTTTTTTTTTTTGCATAAGATAAATTTGCATTTTCTTACCCATCAGACATGGAACTTGTTAAATACCCATTTTATAGAACTCAAGCGTGAAGGTACAAACAAAATCCTTTAATGAAATATAAAAATATAAAAACAGTTGTCGAACCGTGCAGGTGCTTTTACATGATAAAACACTTCTTATTCAATACTTCTTAATCTACTCTGATAATTACACCACGTACTACAGTACAGAAAGTGAGAGAATACAACAGTGCTAACAAAATGGACCAGGTTATTAAGTGATTACTTAATCAAGGGTGCTTGTGCTCAAAGTAGCAATCCTTATGCTAAAGCTCAAGAAAATTTCCCATTGTTAATGGAGATCAATTGATAGGAAATGAACCACACACCAATAAAGAGAAACCATGTGGAGCACAGTTTCAAGCTAGCTGCAATAATCTGGAACATAAATGTCAACTTCAAATACAAAAATTTAAACGGCATTTGGTCTTTATTTGCCCTAAATATGTATTTCTAGAGCCAATCTCACAGCCTTAGAGTAGTTATCAAGTCAGCTTATATAAAGCTCCAGACTGTATTTAAATTTTTTAGATGTGACTAAAAATAACCTTATACATGAAGATACAGAGAAACAAACTGTACACACACTCAAGCACTGATTAAAAAAAAAATCCAGAAAAAGTAAAATTTTAATTAGAGCAAATTTAGAGTAAAAATTTCAGTCTTTCACTTTCATAATTTTAAAAATCCTATTGATGGGTTATTTGTTTATTAGAATCACCAAAGTCCCAGAAGGATGATGGTATTAAACAATAAAGAAAAATCACAAAGCTTTTTCATAGAAAGCAAATTTATGAGAGAGAGGAAGTCCCTAATCATCATGGTTTTTTCTTACTGATTTTAATGGTCTAAAATTTGGAAAATATATCATCTGAAAATAAAAGAAAATATGAAATAGTACTTGGGTATTAATTAATAATAATAGAAGCAATAACTATGTAAACTGAGTTCAAGGCAACAATCACAGGCTGATGGCAAAATGGTCTAAGACAGAGGTCAGCAAAAATTTCCATAAAGAACCAGACAGACAGTAAATATCTAGGCTTAGTGAGCCCTACAGTGTGGCTTGAAACCAATCATAGACGATATTTAACAAATACACAAGACTCCATACCAGTAAAACTTTGTTTATGGACGCTGAAATTTGAATTTCACGTGTCACAAAATATTATTATTCTTTAGATTTTTCTTTCAACCATTTAAAAATGTAAAAACCATTCTTAGCTTTTGAGCCACCCGCAAAACTGGCAGCAGGCTGGATTTGGCCTATGGGACATAGGACGCCAACCCTTGGATTAAGGCATCACAGAACCATCCCACACACGAGAGAACATATTCAAATATACATGTGAGAACAAATCCAACCATATTGTAAATAAAGGTGTAAAGAAATCAGCCCCCAGGAGGCACTGGTTGTATCTGATTTTGTTACCCATTTACCCTGAGCGATTCATGAAACTGGTTTCTGTTTTAGCCCGAGATGGCCAGCTTTAGAATTTGTTTTTGAAATAAATAAATCCTCTAATGTATGTTAATGCCAAAGGAGGAGGAGGAGAAAACCCTTGTAACTAAATAGTACTTAAAGCAACTCATGGATACATATTGGAAAGTCTGTTTTAAAATGATACCATAGAATACTATATGCAAAGCTTTTAAGATGATATTTCCTTATTTCTCCTTTTTTAAAGTTCTTCTCTTTTTTAAAATATTTATTTATTTATTTGAGAGAGAGAGAGAGAACATGAGCCTGGGGATGGGGCAGACGGAGAGAGAAAGAAGCAGACTCCCTGCTGAGTAGAAAGCCTAGACAAGGGGACATGGGGCTGGATCCCAGGGCCCTGGGATCATGACCTGAGCCGAAGGCAGACGCTTAACTGACTAAGCCCCCCAGGCACCGCTATTCCCTTATTTCTAACAATGCCACCACCACCTGCAAAGGGTGTCCATTAAAATGACCTGACCAAGTTCCAATGTGATTAATGCTCAATTGTCACCACCTTCCCATTCTTCCTTCAAAATAAGTAGAATTTTTGCTGGTGTTCAATGGAATGAACATCTTTCACTCATCAGAGAATTTATTAAGGACTTCTACAGAAAAAGAAGTATCTACATGCATGCATCACCATCTTCTCTTCGGTGCCAAGTGGATCCTGGAGGCTGACAAGGTTAAAGCTACTCTCCAAGGTCTCCCATTTGTGATGGAGGCTTTGTTACCTGGATTCCCCAGATAGAGTTCCACCTACTAGACACATTTGCCAGAAGAGACATCCATCTATTTCCCATATCTGCTGCTTGGGAAAGGATCAACTGGGAAATGCCTATTAATCTAGCTCAGGTGTGCCCAAAGATAAAGGAAGTATACTTTAATTAGACTTTAAAGGAAGACATACAAAGGTGAACTCTTTGTACTTTGTAACCAGTCCCTTAATTGTGCTATTCCCACTAGTTAATCACCTTGGGCTATCACACTCAAAGATCAACACCCTCATTCATTCAGCCAATACCCAATAAATATTTACTGTGATTCAGACTCTATAGTGAGGCTTTGATTTTATAAAGAAAATTTAAAACTACATGCAAACCTGATGGCATCCATGGATCAGAAGTTGGTTTGGTCAAGGTGTTCACCTGCTCCCAGTTGAAGTCATCGTCTTCAGCCTGACTATATCCACAGGTGCTATATGGCTCATCAAAAAGGCAACCACCTAAGATGTGAAAGAATGAAAAGTAATGTAAACAAAGAGCAGACCTCTGGAAGAAGCTATGATGATTGCAGGTAACTATAAACCTACTTGATACCACGTTGAATTTGATTTGACTTTTGTGTCCAGGTACCATGGATCTTGACCCTACTGTACCCTAAATGCTAAGTGCTAACCAAGCTGAGTCTTAACCAGGCCTTGCCATACTGTTATGCTACACTGTTCCTCCAAAGAATCCAATGTGTGTATAATCCAAATGAAAGTAGACCTAAGCAAATTTATAATTCATATTTTCCAGATTTGCAGGAATTTGGAATAACTGATCTTGTGTTCAAAACTTTAAGGGGATTACCCTAGGTATTCAGCATGTTTTCAATAGAAAAACACAATAATGTGTCCAAAAAAATTAAAGGAGAAACGCTTTCACCGTAACACTGGCACAATGTCAGGGAGAAAAATGCAGTAGAGACCATGAATACAGCTTGCAAAATATTTTTCTAAGAATTATTCTTAATCTAAGATAAAATCAACTTTCACTTTAATACTTTGAAGATTTGAGTCTTGATATTGAGAGATTATAAATTTGTGTATAGCCCACACAATCTTTAAAGGCAAGAATAAATTCAAAGCTAACCATGCAAACATCTGCTTAATTCTGGTGCTAGAAATGAAGCTACTTAAAGAAACAAAGAATAAAAGAAGATGCAGTTTTACAAAACAATTCAGCTATTTCAGCATCCTGGGGCACATTGACAATTTTAAGTCCTACCCACATCCTCTTAAATATCTCTTATTACTTTGAGTTATTACAGTATTAAATCTTTCTACCAGTTTCACATTGTGAAAGGGAGTGATTATATTGATCATATTATTATTAAAATTCTGATGTGCATTATATAATGTTATTACTTATGTTAATTAAAGCTATTAATTATAATTACTTTCCAATGATGACAATTAAGGGTTCTGGTCAAGAAAATCCAAAAATAAGAGTATTATTGCACCATGTCTATACTGTATGCCCAGGCAGCAAGAAAAAAAATAAAATAGCAATTGTACAAACTCAGAGGTAGAGAGAAGTGTTAGAGGTCACCTGGGCCAGCTTCCATCCCAATGCTTACATAAAATCTACAATCTTCGAGACAGCTAGACAGCTCTGAACAGATAAGGCATTCTGAAAATTCAGGAACGCATCCCTGCCTTGTAGACAATTCCCCCTTTAAAAAGGCCCAAACTCTGCTTCTTCAAATGTATATGCATTTATCTTAGCTCTACCCTGTGAACAAATGAACACAGGGCTATACATGGATCCTTACTAAACCCCATTTCATTGTTTTCCATGCATTACTCTAGCCTGTTGAGAACTTCTGGAATCCGGATTTTATCATTTGGATGTTAGTCACCCTACCTAGACTTAGGTTATCTGCCAATTTGATGAGCACACATTCTCCGTCTGCCTCTGAATCATTGATAAAAAAAAAAAATTTAAACAGAGCAGAGTCAAGGGACCTCAGACCAGTTTAGAAGGTTTCTCCCAGCTTCCTAGCTCTGTCTCAGTTGTTAGCTCCAGGCGTGATGGTGAAATTAGTGACCCTGGACACCATCTTCTCTGACACTTTAACAGAACTGGTCAATTAAACATTCCACTGAGAGCAGAAACTCATTACAAAGATATAGCACTAACTCAATATTTCACCTTGACAACAACTGGTAATTTATACTTCCCTCCTACTCAGCTTCAACAAGTTCAGAAACAAAGTGGATTTGTTTAAGAGCACATAAGACTAACAACTTTCCAATTTGGGGTGAGGAATGTTAGAAGACTGTGCAAACATCAATGGGAACTACTTCCCCTTGCTTGCAAACCCTAATTCTGACATAGAAGATAGTGTCAGTACAGGAGGAATGGGCTCAAACAGCAGTAGCACTAATAATATTCAGACAGAAAGAAACCACCATGAATTTTGAGAGAAAATTGCCCCCCTCCACACTGGAAACCTAGATAGCACTTTGATGAAAGTCTTGCAGAGCAATCTTAAACAGTGAAAAATCAGTATAGGCAACCACAGAACAACTCAATGCTGGTTAAAGATCTGATTTACAAAACAACCACTGGCACTGAAGATATAACCAAACATCAAGGCAAAAGCAGGCATGGCTGACAGTAAGCCCCAAAGACTAACACAATGCTGGTGCAAAGATATAATCTCCCATTACATAAAGCTGTTTTTATCACTTGAAAGGACACATAAAATGTATGACACGGTTCTTTCTGGGTCCATGTAGGATTATCAAACCACTGGAAAATGGGATAGACTATGAATTTCCTATTGCTGAAAGATATACCCCCCTGCACACCAATTTTCCGAGCCACCACTGGCCTTCATCCAACAGACGTGAGACCCTAAAAATAGCAAAGTTGGTTTATTGAGCTAAAATGAGATGAAATTATCATGTTTACATCTGAATTAAAATAACCAATTAAAGGGAGAATGATTAAACTTTGGTTTTCAAGGCAGCTTTGTGCAGTGGTGAAGTGGACAGGGTCCAACATTTGGCACATCCCTAGTCTTCCACAGCTAGTTTTGTGACTGTAGACAGATTGCTTTGGTTCTCTGAGTCCCGGTTTCTCCAGCTATAAAATGGAGATAAACCATTCCTCGCGTAGTATTTCTGACAATTCAATTAGATAGCAAATGTAAAGTTAGTGTATCACAGTGTGTTAGCCATGTTCAACCAGTATCAGTTATTAGTTCTGAAATCCTTCTTACAATAATTACCCTCATGGGTTCATTTCATTGTGAATAGCTGGGGTACATAACTGGAAAATTTAAAACTGCGTGTCACAAGAAGGTGAAGAGTTGTGAGCACTGACGCTGGGACACAGGAGTGTTCCTCTACGGAGCCATGCAGAAGCAAAGAACAGAGGGCTGGGAGGTTTCTTAAGTAAATGTTGTGGGGTCAATGAAGAAAGTGACAAGGAAGCCTAGTCCCCTAAAATGCAGTAAAATAAAGCATTTCCAAAAATAAACCTCCTTGATTTACAAAATAACACAGCTTTTGTACAGGAACATACGGCAATGTGGTCAGCAATACACTTGGCCAAGGTTTCTCCCGAGTTGTCTTACTTGGACTGCTGCCTCACAGCTTATGGCTGGACTATATTCCTCCATCAAATCAAATTAAATGATGTCTCTTCGGTGGAGGGGAATCAGTATTAAATCAAGAGTCATGCACAAGAGGGAGGAGAGGAGACACAAGCTAGGTGGGATGGGCGGTCTTCACCATCCACTTTCCTTCTCTCCCTCCTTCTTCCCGTCGCTGCCGCCCCCCCCCCACATACACTTACACACTAACACACATGTGCTTGTGCCTTCATCATACATTGGGGAAGACTTTTCCGTAGTGAATTTGAATACCCCACACAAATGTGCTGGGTGAAGAGTGAGGAATCGTGCAAAAGGAAGTGTGTCCACGGATGTCAAATATTTAGGTAGCAGCAGACAAGAGTGATGATTTCTATACAAGACTGATGACAGCATGGCTTGGTCCCAGACAGGCAGTGCAACACCATGACATAAACACTAAATTAACAGAAGCAAAGGAAAATAAAAGTTCAAAAGCTGGGAAAGTAAACAAAGGAAAAAAGGAATATAAGATTACACCAGCAATAGGCCTAGGACTCCACCACCACTGCCAGGTAATGAAAAAAAATGTCACTAGCCTCATTTGCTGGCAGTTAGCCACAAAGTTCACTTTGACCTCTGGGGTAGCTAGGGCAAAGAGAAAGATCTCACTGATTACACAGTTTGCAGTATCTATTAAGACTATGATGTTAGGGGGCGCCTGGGTGGCTCAGTGGGTTAAGCCACTGCCTTCTGCTCAGGTCATGATCTCAGGGTCCTGGGATCAAGTCCCGCATCGGGCTCTCTGCTCAGCAGGGGGCCTGCTTCCCTCTCTCTCTCTC
The DNA here is from genome assembly GCF_964662115.1 of Mustela nivalis. Classification (NCBI taxonomy): domain Eukaryota; kingdom Metazoa; phylum Chordata; class Mammalia; order Carnivora; family Mustelidae; genus Mustela; species Mustela nivalis. The sequence goes on along the minus strand of NC_139033.1, from coordinate 75,193,989 downwards.
TGCCTGCCTCTCCATCTACTTGTGATTTCTCTCTGTCAAATAAATAAATAAAATCTTAAAAAAAAAAAAAAGACTATGATGTTAGTACCAAAACTAATAATGGGGGCTGAGTGTGACAAGGGCTTGATGGCTGAAGGCTCCTTTAATCCTCATTCCCAACTTCTAAGGTAGAGACTATGATCATCATATCACATATACAGAAACTGAGCCACAGGAAGTTGGTTATACAGCTCACACAGGTCTCAAAGCTGAAAGATCGTGAAACAGAGATTTGAACTCGGGCATCTCGTCTCGAGAGCCCACATTCTTAACACTCTGTGATGGTATCTCTGAAGCTGAAAACTCAAAGGAAACTTGAGCACACCTCATCAGAAATCCAGAGAGAACTGTCCTCCCTGGTAAGAAGCAAACAACGTAAATTAATGACGACTTCTCAAAAGCATCTACCAGAATAAAATGGGTCTTAGGGTAGATTTAGTAACATGTTAGGAGACCATGTACCCAGACTTTCATTCAGTAAACTTGATTATTTTGGGAGTTCAGTGCATTCTAGGATTAAAGTTATAATATCCTTTAAAATGATCTTTATGGTTATTCTTTCTCTTGACAAAGTCTTAATGGGTTACCATGAGTTTATGTACTTACTTCCCAACTGAAAATTGCAACTAGTCTCTGCTATGACTCATGTATAGAGCCATGTACTTAAGAAAGCAGATGAAATGGCTGTTGGAGATTCTTTCTCCTTCTCCCCCAGCCCCTCCCTCTCATTCTCCCCCTCCCTCTTTCTAAAATAAATAAATAAATCTTTAAAAAGAAATCAGATGAAATGGCATCAGGCCTGATTTTTTTTTTCTCACAAAAATTGCAGAGTTTAAAAACAAACAAACAAACAGGTACATGAAAGCCTATAGCTAGGGTAGGAATTCTGCTGAAAAGTAACTTTGGTTTATAACTCTATCTTAGTCATCTTGGTACTCTCTAGAACTGGTATATTGTAGGCACTCAATAAATGCTTTATAGAAAAGTGGGTAATGAATTCCCCAAGATTCTATGCAGAATTTGGCTACAATAATTTTGGCTGGAATTTTTTAAAAGAAGTATAATGTGGAGGTGCCTGGGTGGCTCAGTCAGTTAAACATCTGCCTCCAGCTCAGGTCACGATCCTGAGGTCCTGTGATCAAGCCCTGCATCAGGCTCCCTACTCATCTGCTTCTCCCTCTCCCTCCCCCCACTTGTGCACTCTTTCTCTCTCTCTCAAATAAAAATCTTTAATAAAAAAAGTTTAATGTTATATCCACTTGAACAATGAAAGCAATCTCAATATAGCCCCACAAAACACACAGCTCTGTCCTTGTGTATTCCAACATGAATAAGCTACGAATGTGACAAAATCAGTGAACGTGTTCATTTTCTATTATGGTTGAAAACTAAGCAGGTTAAATGTTAATTAGGTCTCCACGAATTATGGCTTTTGCTTTAGAAAAGTTGAACACTTTTTTGGGGGGGGGCAATAATTAGATAGCAAGGCTAGTTGTCTATAAAGGTTATTCTTGATTGATGAAAATAAAATATTGTCATCCGCACACTGAAGAGAATTTATCTTTCTCCTTTCTCTGGCATAGCAGAGAATTATTCAGTAGATCCAAGAATAGTTATTGTATCATTAAGATAGAAGCTATAAAGGAGAGGATGGTATACTTTTCCCCCAAGGAAACCTTATAGGATCTTTCATATGATTATTCTATGTCATAATGAAGCATCAGGCCTGGAGAGCAGACAAAGGAAAACAAACTGCAAGGGTGAGGTCAGTGTAAATATATATATATATATATATATATATTTACATATATATTTTTTATTTTATTTACTTTTATCATTTTATTATTGAAGTATAATTAACATTAAGTATTATATTAGTTTCAGGTGCACAATATAATGATTTAACAATTCTATACATTGTGACCCATGAGGGTCATACATGTTGACCCAGCACATATACATGTATATTTTATAAACCAAATTTATCTCTTCTGAGATACACTGATATTGTTGATCTCTGTTCTATTTGGTTTTGAAAAGTCCTACCCACTAAACTGACTTTAGGACCCTTCAAATGTTGCTACCTGAGGTCTTTAAGGTTTGGGAATGAGAACCATTACCTGGGATTGTTTATATGTCTTGAAGTTACTAATCAACACTAATATATGAGAGCCTTATTAGGGCAAGCAGAGGACAACCTGTGATCTAGAAAGTTCTCTGGTATTAACAGCTACCTCTCTGTGGACATCTGCCGTGTGCTGGCCAGATTCTGCTGAAGGCAACATACAGGCATTATTTCACTTACTCTTCACAACCAGTATGAGGCTTTCCTCTCAGTTCAAAGAAACTGTTACATAACAAAACCATGCATATGTTTACATGTATTATTTGATCTTAAAAACCCTAAAGGCAAGCACTCATATCCTTTATGCCAGCTCTCAATGCATTACCTCTTAGCTCTAAATTCACTTTTCCTTGCTTGCTCTGCAAAACTGTATCCAAGTCCTCTAACTATGTTTCTTGTCCCAGAGGGCAAGACAGTAAGCTTTAACAGTAGAGGGTTCTGGAGAAGCACTGTGGGAGGGAGGGGTAGTCTCGAAGGGCTCCCTGGAAGGCTCCTAAACGCACAGGGTTTCTCCAGACCCACAATGCAGGAGCTTCCCAGTGCCCAGCTTGACAGGTGCCTGGCGGTGGGCAGCACCCCAGAGAGAGTGGCTTACACCAGGACCCCCTGAGCAATTTTGTAGTGGAGTGCCTGTCAGAGACATGCCTCCCATGAACAGCTTCCCCTGCTACACTAGAAGACGCATTTCCTCGGAGTTGCATCGCGTGGTCCCACAGTGACTTGCCTGCCATCCACTGAGCCCTGGATCTCAGCTCTAGATGGATCTCCTCCATGGACCCTTTCTTCTCTGGAGCAGTGCCGGCTTCTCATGTTTGCTATTCCTTTGTTCTTAGAGCTCTCTTTACTCTGTGCTAGCCAATCTCCTATATTCCAATCCACTGTTAGAGTTAATTATTCTTTATAAAGATTTTATTTATTTGTTTCAGAGACAGAGTGAGAGAGAGCAGACTCCCCATGGAGCTGGGAGCCCGATGCGGGACTCAATCTTAGGACTCACGGATCATGAGCCCAAGGCAGTTGCCTACTAAGGCGCCCAGGCGCCCTAATTATTCTTTAAATGAAACTCTCCCTGTTCCAATTACTGTGTGATTTCTGTCTTCTGACTAGAAATTCATCAGCACACCCCAGTTTTTACAAATGGGAGTGTGGAATGGTCAAATATCTTGCCCAAAGCCACAGAGAGTTAAAGGTAGAGCTAGAAGTTCACCCAAGGTCTGAGTGAAAAGTTCATTCTCTTTCCAGTCTGCATATTTTTACCCTGAATGTACCTCTATAAAGTAAACAACAATGTGTAATATTTATATAATGACTGTTGCCTGATCTCTTTGCAAATAAACTCTTCAAAGTGCTGTTTCTAAGAAGCCAGTGGCGGACAATCAAATGTTATTTTCATAAACTGACTTATAAGATACATATACATTTTGAATTGCTCTGCCTTTAACAGGTTAAATTGACATACACTGTAGCAATGAAGTTCTTCTTGTTATAATTACAGTCCATTTAAAGTTATTTTGTGAAAAGACAGGAATACTCCTTGAGGAGATTTCTGGAACATTTTTCTCATTTGTTCTAAATACAGAATGACCCCATTTAAGGCAGCCTTTACTAAATGCATAAAGTATTAAATAGGTCTCTTTACAGAGAGGGCAAATCAAAAACGAATGCTCAAGTACCCCCCCCAAAAAATTAATGTTCTATTGTCCTAAAATGAGTGTAACCTCAGGTCTTTTCCACTTATTTCAAATTAAAACTGTCAGATAAATGGCGATAAATTAATACATTTCAAACTATAAGCAGAAAGTGAACTATAATATAAACAATTGTTTTAAGCATTAAAGAAAACCTACACCAACATAGCAAAGCCACTGCTTTCTTCTTATAAATCAATCCCAGTGACATCTACGTTTAATTGCCTGCCAAACAATGCAAGTATATAAAGCCTCTTAAACTTTCAGTGCCCCGGTGATGGTGAGTGAATCAGACACTAAGCATTATAGAAATGCTCTTCTACATAATTTAATCTAGCAAGCGGTTTTTACACATTGCACAGGCATTTAAAAGGCTAATGCTATGCTCTATTGTAAAACGTGCTATTTGCCGATGGATATATTTTATATAAGCCAAAGGAAATGAGTGGTATTGTTCTTAAAGTTTCTATGGCTTATTATACTTACTGCATATTTCGTTCTTTTTAAAGATTTTATTTATTTATTTGACAGAGAGAAAGAGAGATCTCAAGTAGGTAGAGAAGCAGGCAGAGAGAAAGGGGGAAGCAGGCTCCCAGCTGAGCAGAGAGCCCAGATGTGGGGTTTGATCCCAGGACCCTGGGATCATGACCTGAGCTGAAGGCTGAGGCTTAAGCCACTGAGCCACCCAGGCGGCCCTGCATATTTCATTTTATATCGATCTATTGATTCCTAATTTTTTTTAAAGGCCTGATTACAACAAACAGCCATGCATTTTTATTGATCTTAAGATCTTTTTTTTCTAGTGGGTAACAGTGTCATTTCTATTTGCAAATACAGATGCATCCAAATCATTATGGACATGCCCCAGTTTTCCACTGACAAATAAATACCTTATAGAATTGCTAAAGGATTCATTAAGCCACTCATACAAACTCTGTAAATTTGAGTCTTCCTGAATCTAACACTGGTCCTCTTACTGTCCACACCAATATTGAAAATGACAGTGTGAAAAACAGTTGTCTGCCTCGATCATAGCAACAGGAATAAAAAAGGAAAACAAAATGATAGACTATCTCCAAGAACTGTCTAGAGGGGAAGATGGTCGCATCTAGATAAGCATTTATCACTTCATCTTCGGAGCTGCCTGTGTCCTGGCTTCCACCATGGAGCAGTGGTTCTCAGAGTGGATTCTTGGACCAGCAAGCATCACCTGGGAATCTTGCTGGACATGCAAATTCTTGGGCCCCACCCCCAAGCTCCTATATGAGAAACTCGGGGGTGGGTCTTGTGTTTAAACAAGCCAGACCTCCAGGAGACTCTCATGCCTACTAAGTTATGATAACCGCTGTCCAAGACCGACCTATTTAACCAGACCCTTCTGGAAGCAGCCCTGGGAATCGGTGCCTTAAAAAAAAAAAAAAAAAAAAAAAAATCCCAGAATAATCTAATCATTGACCCAATTTTAGAAAAGTGCTCCAGATCAGTGGCTTCAAACATTTTTAAGAAGGTATGATCAGCTTTTGAAAAAGGCACAACCATCCTATGTTTACTTATTTATAAACTATATAATGCAGATTATTATAGACACAGACAGCTGACCTTTTCAAGTGAAAACTATAAAGTAAATATAAATTGAAGTTCAAATATTTTCTTCCATGCACCAAGGGAGTGTACTATACACCTCAAAGGGGGTGCAGAGGTAGCCTTTTGGAAATCACGGCTCTAAATAACTCCTTTTAGTCATAAATATCTCTCAGGTGACTAAGGGCAAAAGAATAACCTGCTTGATCAAAGTGTTGAATTCTGTGCTCTAATTTCATGCTAAGAAACCCTCCATCTGCCATTTTTTCCCGTAAGCAGAACTGCTCAACAAGAGTAGGTATCCTAAGTAGAAAATGATCCTGGTTGTTGGTCACAGAAACCCAGGAAATTAATAAAAAAACAGAATTTCATTTTATGCCCCGTAGTGCTCCTGCCAGTTTAGCGTGATTTACAAATCCATCTCTCCATGATTTTATTAGCACAAAATCATTATCTGGGAAAGCTGATAACATAAACTCCTGAATTCACCAACAGGCAGGACAGCTGAGCCATGCTTTTCAGCTTCAAACCAGTGGCTGATTATTTTTTTTTCCCACTGGGTACTTATTAACCTAAACTCCACTAAATATATTTCCCTCAATAAACATTTTTTTCTATACATCACACTCATTGGGTAGAATCAAATTATAAGGAAAAGTAAATATAATTTCCTATATCCTCTTGGTAAAGCATTTGTTCCAATTTCCTATCATTACGAGTAATGATTCTACAACAAAAATTGTTAACTTGTAAGACTGACTCTGTTTAATTGGAATCTGAGACCCAGGATACATGAAGTCCTGGATCTGTCAACTACCTATTCTATCTCAGGGCAAGTCACAGACCGTGTGTCTTGCTCTCTGTAGGAAAAGGGGAGTTGCAAGGCTCACATCACAGGAGTGATAAATGTACATGATTTCAATGATGAAAATGGGGAGGGTGGTGGTTATAATACAGAAGTCTTCCATTTAGTTCAAGAGCCCAACGCTTATATGGCCGAATGAACTGGAAGTGAGAAACAGGAAATGGGGCAGATCCCCACCCCACCCATCAGTCATCTTCCTTTATCCCTTGTGCCTTACTTAGAGTACACAACACAATGGGTTTGGTATAATTCTCGTGTCCAAAGATGAGCAATTTTTGTATACAACATGAGTCCAAAGTCTCCTACCAATATGGTACTCAAATGAGGAAACATCATCTATTCCAGAGCCAACAGTTGGGAAGTGGCTGTGTTGGGCTTACTCAGAAACAGTACACGGGTCTTCAACTCGGAAGTACCTGAAAGGATTTGGCAGGTGGAGGGCAATTCTGACCTTAGGCAAATCCCTGAGTATTTATATCCTACAGAAGATAGGACTCTTTTGTCTACTACCTATTTCCTAGGGAAATGGTACGGGTTGAACTTGGTGGGGTATGTAAAAACATACTCACTGTTAGAAGACCATGAGCATCAAAGAAAGCCATAGCTATGTTAGGTGTATGCTACCTGAAATATGAAATTAAACTGACAGACACCTCTTTGTGGTTACTGCCTATGGTAGCTGATGGCACCACAAACCAGAGGCTCAAGCCAAAAACCTTTGGGTCAACCACCTCTCTGCATAACACCTTACCTCTCAAACACCTTCTCAGATGTTTTCCCTGCCATTCCCACTACTCCCACCATAACACAACTTGAATTTCAGCTCATGTCCCCACTGACTTTGACCCATCACATTTAGACTCTGCCCTGTCCACTATATCCTGCACACCACCAGCAAGCTAACCTTTTATAAAACACTTAACTAGAAATGGTCTATCCCTACTTATAACTATTCGTGGACCGCCCACTGCCCATGGGATAATATTCAAATATCATCATGTTACAAATGAACCTTGTCAACTTCTTTATCTTGATTTCTTGCCACCATTTCCCTGTAAGAGTACGCTCTAGTAGTTCCTGACTATCTGTAGATTCACTCCAAGGACGGTGTTGCCCACATACTGCATGTTTGCACACACGTGCCACCACCCACCCCTGAGTCTGCTCACTCTTCGAATGCCAGCTCAGATGCTACCTCTCCTGGATACCCATTCCTAATTCCTCTGCACAGATAAAATCAATCCCTCCTTCCTATGTACTATCACTGTAAAATATATAGTTCTTTTTTTTTTTTAAAGATTTTATTTATTTATCAGAGAGAGAACGAGCGAGCACAGGCAGACAGAATGGCAGGCAGAGGCAGAGGGAGAAGCAGGCTCCCTGTTGAGCAAGGAGCCCGATGTGGGACTCGATCCCAGGACGCTGGGATCATGACCTGAGCCGAAGGCAGCTGCTTAACCAACTGAGCCACCCAGGCGTCCCTAAAATATATAGTTCTTCTAGGTATCCTTATCACCCCATTCAGCAAAATGATCGTAGGCACATTTGTTTTCTCCACTATATCCTGAGCTCCGTGGTCTGGCCAATGTTCTCTTCCCCTCTGTATCCTCAGTCCTACAGAGGTGCCAGTTACTCATTAAATACCTCCTGGATTTAATGGAGTTTTGTGAAGGTTTCTATAACAAAGGTAAATGCAAAAACTACTTACTGTTCTATCTTTATTAGAAGGGAAAAAATGAGGGAAAAAATACTAATAGATTCTACTCATTCAGTACTCTGACTATACTAGAAGAGGGAGAAATCCTGATTCTAGAGTTCTTTCTTGGCTTTTTTTATCTGATTCATCACATCTCTTTCTCTCCCTCTTCCCCTCTTCTCTGTCTGCCCAGTTTCTCTCAGTGGTAGATCCAAATGCCAGGCACAGGAGGAGAGGAAGTGAGAGGGGGTTCAAAAAAATATGTGGAGAATAAAAAAGAAACCCTTGTCCTCAGGGAAGACAACCTGGGTGGGGGGAGGGGGTGGGGGGGGCAGGAAGTTGTTTAAAAGGGGGAAATAATGAAAACTGCTGCAGGAGCCAAAAGAAAGATCCAAAACTCATCCTGAAGGCCTCCTGTCCCTAAATGGTCCAGAAAAAAAGAAAACCAGAGAGTCAGCAACTAGATGTGAGAATCTAAAATATCCATGGCCTGTTATTCTAAGAATCTGCATAATAAGGCTGTTATTTGGCAAACCTCAGCATAAGTCAACAAAACGCGTACGGATTTTCTGTGTATCACACTGGAACTCTGGTTGTTTTGATTTTATGTTTCAAACATAAAAAGAATACTAATGGTTACATGATACATATCTTTCACCTTCATGAAATGTAAAAGTAGTGAGTAAGTAATCAATATCGAACTTCCATTTGGGGGCCATAAAGAAAATAAACTTTGAAGTAAAACAGTTCATTGTGTAATTTTTTAAACAAGGAAGCTGTGTTCTCTAAGCAAAGAACAATACTTACATAATGTAAAAATGGCTGTGAATCAGCTTTCCTTCCAGTCATTGTACATGAACAATTAGTTGCTAAAATATAGGGAACTAAGAATATTAACCCTTCTCAAGGTCAACACAACTGAAGCATCCTACTTTTTATAAATGAGCATTTACTCGGTATTCTATTTTCCTTTTTAGTAGGGATTATTTTGCCACTGGCTAAAGAGAAGGAGTAGTCTAAGGGAACAACCTTGGTTGAGGAAGCAGAATTTCTGGGTCCTAGTCCTGCTCCTGCCTCCATGTGGCTTTGGGAAAGGCAACCGACTGGCCATGTGGAGATACAGCGACCACAATGTAGATAAACCACCAAAAAGACCCGAGGTAAGTCTCAACCCTATCCATTTACAAGCTCACCTGACATATTCATCTGTAAAACCACCTACCTTCTAGAATAATGTAAGAATTAAACTTTGTGTATATATGTGTGTGTTTATTTTTTTAAAAGATTTTACTTATTTGACAGAGAGAGAGAGTACAAGCAGGGGGAGGGGCACAGGGAGAGGAAGAAGCAGGCTCCCTGCTGAGCCACCCAGGCACCCTATGTCTGTGTTTACAGACACATTTATTTTGTCTGTTTGCCTGCCTACCAACGTATCCACTTCCCTACCCCCTCTTACCTTCTGTCTAGTAAATAGGTAACTGTTGGCTTCCTTTCCTTTCTGCTTCTCAGTGTCTGATCTACATAAAATAGCATAGGGACACCTGGGTGGCTCAGTCGGTTAAGTGTCTGCCTTTGGTGCAGTCATGATCGCAGGGTCCTGGGATCGAGTCCCTGCTCAGCAGGAAGCCTGCTTCTCCCTCTGCCTGCTGTTCTGCCTACTTGTGCTCTACATCTGTCATAAATAAAAAAAAATCTTTAAAAAAAATTTTTTTAAATAGCATAAACTAGACCACTGTTCTTTCAGTGTGATGCTCAGAACCCCTGGGCTCCCTTAGACTTAGACTCCCTTAGACTGTAAAGGCGAGCCTACGTCAGGCCCTCCTAAAACCCTGCTTCAACCTCATACATTCAACAGTCATTTAAATATTACTGTTCCACAGACAATAAAAGAAGTGTACCCTAAAAAGTTAACACTTAACAATATTTGACAACTTCAGATCTAGATGATCTCTCAGGTAAGATTTCCATTCTTAAAGTATACAGTCTATGATTTTTCTCTCTCTTCTCATAAATGCAATACTTCTTTATCCAGAACATGACAGAGGAGAAAATCTGTTGGTGTGTCTCCAGGTATATGGTTTGGAAGGGTCTGATTCTAATATAAAAACTAAGAAAAATAATGTTAAATAATACAAGCAGAAAGAATAGCAGAGCTCAACTGTAAAGAGAGAAGAGAAGGCAGAGGTGGTGAACGGGTAAAAAGATAGGAACATCCATGGGGTGGCTGGCCAGGTTCCTGCCTCAGAGAGTGGAGAGCACGATTTCACAGGACTGAAGTCAAATCCGTGTGGGCTGGAACTGATTTGGGGTGATCGTGGCCATCCCATTCAACCCCAAAATGATTCACATCTTATTTGCCAAAAGGATTCAGGAATATCTGATAGAAGATCAGTAGGACTCTTCTCAACCTGTCCTGGCCCTCAGCTGCTGCTCACTCATGTCTAAAAGCATCTGAATCAGTTTATGTTTTTCACTGCAAGAGAGAGGCTCAAAATCTAAAACTCAAACAAACACTATGAAAACGGATGCATATGACCAGTCCTGCAACCACATCCACTCCGGTAAAAATATTTATTTAAAGCATATTCAGGGCCGTGCAAATAATCCACACATACAAATAACAAGATGTTATATAGTTCTTATCTTGATAGAGCCCATTTAAGGGCATTTAAATAGAGGAGAAGTTGATGGGGAGCAGCTCCAAAAAAAGATCGGATCAAACTCAGTGACTTCAAAATATATCTGGGATGAGTTCTATTTGCTTCATAAGCTACTCATTGGGATAATTATAATAGAAAGACAAGAGAATAGAGATCTCTACTTTTCTAGAAGATTTTAAATTTATTATTATTATTATTATTATTATTATTACTATTATTATTACCAGTATTTTTTTTAATATGGATGGTTTGTCATAAACCGTGGTCACTGTAATTAATTCATCAAAGTGTCCCTAGATAATTGTTTTTAAACATCTGAGTGCAAAATTTTACATCTGATTAAACATGGCCTGGATCTCTCTTTCTTGTGGGATACTCTTTCAGTAAGCTTATCGTTGGGCCTTGGTCATATTGGACACTGACCTTCAACAACATCTCACCTAGTGCTAGGTACCCCATGAATTGAAAATAAACCCTTGTGGATCAATACAATACTGACTAAACATAAGAAATAGTAGCCCTTCATGGGGACAGAAATTTGCCTAGAGGAAACTACACAGGCAAACTTTATTTTTCTAATATTTAAGCCAATGATCAGATGTGGACACTGGGACACAAGCCCCACTGCTAAGAATAAGGAGGGTTACTGGGCGAGTTGCCCGGCTTTAGCCTTCGCTGGGGAGCACATCTCTGATCAGAGACCCCTGCCAGACTTACTGTGTCCCTTTTGTAGCAATGATTTTGCCAGGTCAAATCATATGTCCATTTTACCATTGGTTTAAGAAAAAATGAGGGAGCAGACACCAGTTCCCTTTTTTATTTTTTAAAGATTTTATTTATTTATTTGAGAGAGAGAGAGAGCACAAGCAGGGGGGAACTGCAGGCAGAGGGAGAGAGAGAAGCAGGTTCTGCGTGGAGCAGGGAGCCCAATTCGGGACTCTATCCCAGGATCCTGGGATCATGACCTGAGCCGAAATCAGGTCATGCCTAACCAAGTGAGCCACACAGGCACACCCAGGCACTTTCCAGCTGTACACCTGACTGAAACAAAAGTTCCTGGGTTGGGAGTAAAAACCAAGTTGCATCAATATCAGTTCTTTCTCAGATGCTCCATCAATTTCAGAAAGATGTTTATCATGGGAATGTAGACATGACTTTAGCCACAGGAGACCAAAATATGGCCCCATTACTAATAATTTTCAATAAAAACCTTCATTATACTGAACTTTATATACTGCAAACTTCAAAATTAAAAAATAAAACCCAAGGGAAACCAGAAGATTTAATGAGGTCAGAAAAAAAAAAAAAAAAAGCCCATTACAGATAAACTGTTAAATCTCTGGATCAACCAACACTGTATTTTCTTCAGATACTGAGATATTAATCCAAATTTAAATCCCAATTTACAAACCGGGTGGCAAGCCTTCCTTTCCCTCATGTGTTTACAGGAGGGCTGCTGAAAATACCAACTTTCCCTGTATCACAAAACATTTTTTAAAGGTTACTGATCTCCAGTATTCCTGCCGTGGCATTGTTCTCATTCTGTATAAGCTTTCCTCCCAGCTCAGAGATCCTGAAACTTTTGGGGAGCTTATAGATCCTTTTGAGAATCCGAACAGAGCTATCCATGATCTGCCTCCGGCAACAAGTGTGTATACGTGCAAATTTTGCAATTCCTTGAGTTGATGAAGTTCTTGAGAACAGTTCCGCATTGACTCAAAGGGCAGATCACTGACCACCTGTATCAGAATCACCGGCTAATTTCTTCAAACCCAGGTCCTAAGCCCCGCCCTAGATCTATGGAATCAGAATTGCTGAGGGCAAGGTTGGGGCTCTGAGTTTTAGTTCACTTCCGGGTAGTGTTGCTGGCTGAAAGCAGGTAAGATCCTCTGCTCCGGCCATTTTCCTTTCCTCTCATGGTAGCAATTGTCTTGGAAACAGATGCTCCCGTGGCTCCCACTCACCCCTCCTGAGCAGCCCAGCCCCTGTCTTCTCCACCTGACCTGAGGGCATCTCCCTCAGCATCCTCACCTGCTCTGCCCGGTCCACGCCCAACCACCCCCGCTTCCAAGCACAACAGGCTCCTGGAGTCTTTCTTCCCTTCACCATCCACTTCCTGCCCAACCTCCAGCAAAGTGCTGTTCACTCATCATTAAGACCCAAGGCCGCAAGATGTATTCGTTTCCTCTCTCTCTTCCTTAGCTATCAGCTCCCAAGTCTCCCATGAATGAGATCGCCCCTCTTCTCACTATGGATGGGGTACGATTGTCTCCCCCCAAGTACATGGTGAGCACCCCAGGCTAACTGTGGAAGCAGTGCCTGGCCTGAAGGATGTCTGTCTTAGACAGCTACACGGGAACACGAATCCTGCCACTCCTTCAAGGGCAATGCCGAAAAGACTGGAGATCCTTCAAAATGCTATACAATAGGAATAATGAGGCTGGGGATAGGGGAGGAGGGTTGCCTGCTTTATCAAAGGCACTCCAGTCACCATGTGGTAAGTCTGCACCCATACAAGGGACACCGCTCAGTGTGGCAACAGATGCCAAAACAGATGCCAATCCTCCACTTCCGTAAACTTAGCGAACCAGGCCACATCTGTGACCAACTCTAGTTCAGTCCCATGAGGAGAAGGACATGTGGTACCCGAGATTACTAAGAGGCTATTTCAGATTAGGAGGAACAAGGGAGAATTCATACGGGAGAAGGCATTTCAGGTGTGGCTGGGAAGATGGGTCAAGTGTTGAGGAGCCGAGACAGAGAGATTCCAGGGAGCAGAAATACCCGGGGGAAGCTCATGGGGGAAGAAACAGGCATGGTGAGAAGGCATGGCATCAGGGCTCACTTCAGCACGAATAATAGAAAGGAGGGTTGGGGAATCAGGCTGCAAAGGCAGACCAGAGCAGGATGGTGCCTAGCAGGGTCCGCCGTGGGCAGGAATGGGGTTGCTACACTGCCATGTCCATGATTCCTTATGGTTACCCACAGCAGCCTGGTGACAAAGGAGGGTGAAATAGATATCCCATCTTGCAGACAAGGGAGGAGGCCAGAACACTGATCTCACTCGCTTACAGCGAAGAAGTGGGTAATGAACAGAAATGGATCTCAGCTGACGCTTGGCTTCCCAACCCCTAAGACACTCGCTTCCCTACCCCTAAGACACTCGCTTCCCTTATGGTATAATTGCTCTACACAATCACAGGAAAATGACTATCCATGGATGTTCCTTCCATGTGTCCTGCTTAAGTAAACTGCATCTTTACTAAAATGGACACTTCAGATATCATCCTTGAATTTTTGTCCCAAACAGCATTGATATCTTAATATCACCGAAGATCCTTTACATACTTATTAAATAAAGATCTGATGGCAACAATATCAAGTTAATTAAGGGAAGGCAGAGCGAGAAGTAAGATTTATTGCCTCAAGTAGATTCCAGAGAAAATTTACTCCTAGAATCAACTACCAACAAGTCTGTCGGACCAATCGATCCTTTACAAATGGTAGCATGTTAAGCAGGCGTGCTTGGAGAAGCATTACCCTGAGGCCGGCATGTTTATGGCAAAATGCAGAAACACCGAGAATGAACCACTTGTCTGCTTTTCCATTTACATCAGAAACCTGACCTTCCACGTAAAGCAGCCACAATGAACCATCATGAAAACTCAGACACTGGGGAGGGTGCTGAGAGATCAAATCTCCCTTCGAAATTGAAAAGAAATGCTAATGTGCTCCAGCTCAGAAGTGCTGTATCAGAGAGGAAATTAATATTAGAGCTGGACCAGCATCTACTGTTCCACCCAGCGGGGAGAAGACAATGGTGTTAGGTCAGAAAGTACAAGGATACGGAGGGGTCTGATAGGAACAGAGGAAATGAAGATGGACCTTACAAAGAATCCAAAATGGAACAAAGCTGTCCAAGGGAAACTCCAGCAGGAGGGCAAGGTTTGTGTTGAAAAGGCCGTGCTCAGAGCAGCTACTCGGGCATCAGATTTCATGTTCTGAACACTCTTACTCTTGCCCTCCACCCAGAGAGCCGCAGACAACTGGAAAGGGGCCACAAAATGGAAAATATGTGGAAGATCACAAACATAATTAATTATATCCCCTCATTTTCTGAAGGCAGAGCTTCCTATTTAAAAGGTCTGGTCACAGACTGGGCCAACAACATTTAAGAAGAGAGAGAAACAGGACAGATTGTTCTCATCTCATTTTATCTTGAATCAGTGTAAAAGCCAAGTGATACACAATGCACACAATTCTTGCACCGCCTTCAAATCCTATTTTTGCTCTGGACCCAAATGCAACCAGCTACGAAGCATTCCAGTTACTCCTCCGTGTGGACCAGACACGCTCTTCTCCTCGCCTAGCAGGCCGCCTATCCTTGTCCATGCCCGACAGGAGTGTGTTGCCATTTCCTTCTTTCTCTCCTCATTTCCGGTCCTCCTCCTCACTGTGAAAAAGAACCACGCCCACTGAACAGATTACAACATCTTACTCGTCCAATGATCTGTGAGATGAAAACTAGGCTTGTTTTCTTCTTTGCAAAGTCCTCTGTTGTTCACCACAGCCTTCCATTCCCACCATTACTGATCCACCTCGGCTCCTGCTGGCTGGTCTTCCTATTTTCAAGCCAGTCTCGGCTTGGCTGTGTTTTCGCTGATCACTCAGCCCCTTCCTATAAGGGGACACACTCCTCTACTACCACTACCTATTTGATCTGCCTGATGATTATCATCATATTCTTGGATCCAAATATCACAAAGCGTATATCCTGCTTCATCTAAATAGAAGAGCGACTCATCAGAAGGGTAAATAATTAATGGTAGATCGGAGAACTACCGTGCTCTTGCAGGGACCTAGGGGGGAGAGAGAGACAGGAACAGTCTGCCCAGGAACCCTGGTCTCCCGTGTCACTCTGTGCTCTGAAGAAAGCCACACAGTGAATCTACACTCACTAACCCCACTGGTCATATCCTCAAAGCTCACAGTCCCTGCATTTAACCGTCTAGCTGGCTGCATGTGGTCTCTGAACCACAACATTCCAGCTATGGTGGAGAAGACAGAAAGACTCTCCACACCCCTTCCCTTTGGCCTCTTCACAGGGAGGTGGGTCCTACAGCCCACTTCTCCTGAGATCCCCCCCAACCATGGCTTTGTAGCCCTGCTGCTTAGCTCTCCAGGGAACAGATCATGAAGAAATAAAGCAGCATTTCTATAAAGATGCTATCATGACTGGCACAACATGCCAGTCCAATCAAAGGACTTGTGAACTCATTTTCAAGCAGCACAACTGCCTAGCAATTATTCTAGGTTATGTGGAATGGAGCCTAATGTCTCAATAGTGAGAGAAAATGAAGACAGTGGAGGAAGGTAATGTCTTGGAAGCCAGAAGTCTAGTCTATAGTAAATGACGCTCATGTCTCTGTTTACTATTTACACATACCTTCATTCAAATATTTGCTTGGACTACACATCCATATTTGTGTTAGATTTGAGCACCTAAAAGCTGACAGTTCATATTCCATGCATTTCTTTTTTTAAAAGATTTTATTTATTTATTTTACAGAGAGAGAGAGAGAGAGAGAGAGAAATCACAAGTAGACAGAGCAGCAGGCAGAGAGAGAGAGGGGGAAGAAAGCTTCCTGCTGAGCAGAGAGCCCGATGTGGGGGCTTGATCCCAGGACTCTGAGATCATGAACTGAGCCAAAGACAGAGGCTTAACCCACTGAGCCACCCATGTGCCCCCCACCATGAATTTCTTTATAAAACAGGCACGTGGGGGGAACAGAGGACGATCGTACAGGGTGACTATATGGCTCCAAGGAAGATGCAAAACAGATCCCTGCACATGAGATCATTAATATTCATTCACTGGGGAAAGAAACTCTGAGGCATCTGAAAAAAATGGTAAAGAAGAAATAGAAACTAAAACACACCTAGACGGCCCCAGTTAACATCTAAAATGTTAACTATATTCAACAAGGAGTTCTAAGGCATTTTCACATACATGAAATATAAGCTTGTCGTTTTGAAAAATAAAAAGGAATAAAAAGGAATACTGCCCCATTAAAGATGTATTGGGCAGAATTACAGCACACGTGTGAACAGTTACGTTAGTGATGCCAAAATGAAATACGAAGAGATGAGCCAACGAGGAGAAGGCGGGGGGAAAGGTGAGTGAAGCCAAAAATCCAACAGTGTAATGGGTCCCGAAATGAAATAGTATGCATACAGCCAAAAAGAAAATAGAATTATAAATTAAGCCAACAGAACATGGTATGAGTCCACCAAAAACATTAGCAAATAGAGCCCAAACCAAATGATAGGAGCAAGCCTAAGAATGGCATTTTAAAGAGAAGCAAATTTAACCATTTGAAACTTCTCAAAGGTAGTAGGAGTATGGCAAGGCCCCCTTGCAGTCATGTATGGACTAACTGTTTTTGTTGATTTAAAGCCTGGTTATAGCACATCTAGGGAATGAGAAAAGAATCCAATCCTTACTGATCAACTGCTTATAGCGGTTACTTATCATATCACACTTAATACGCACAACTCAGCAACCCTACCAGGAAGGATGGTGCTCATTTAATTGATGAAAAAGCTACAGCTTCCAGAGATAAGTATCTTGAGATTATATAAGCAAGTTAATAACCGGAACTAGTGAAAATCAGGACGTGTCTGCTTCCAGAAGTTATCCATTTCATTTTCTCCCCTCATAAATACTGGATTTAGAGATCACTGGTTACCTCTAAAATAGATGTTTTACAAAATCACTATTTTTCCTAAACAGCTTCAATCAAATGTATATGGCTAGAGAAATACTGGTATGCCTTTCCAAACTAACTTAGTCTACTAAAACCAACGATTTGTAAAACTGTTCTCCGTGTCTTGTTCATCATAACATTTCTAGAATCCACTCTTTCCCAATTATTAAGCCCCTAGATGATTTTTTCCTTTAAATAGTGATTAGAAAATTAAGAATATTTATTTTTTTTAAAAAAGAAGCAAAATAGATTTTAAGCCAACAGCATCCATCAAAGTAACTAATGAACTTAGAAAACACATTTTTTTGCCAAGTGGCCACAACTGAAAAACCAAAAGACATTTTGAGCTGAGTAGGAAATTTTCTCTGAATACTGTTTCCACGCTTATATGTTCGTGTCCAACATTAATAAATCCTAACTAACATCAACCATTACATTCATGTTTCCTTCTTGTAGAAATCATGAAAATATTTTTTTAAAAAGTACCTGTGGCTTATCATATGTACTTTCCCAGAATGTCTGAGCCCAAGTGGCATTCAAAATCACAATACTTACAAGATCCAGAAAACACAAATATGCATTCAGCAGAATTCAGCTTCATTTATTAACTTAGGCAGGAAACTTGGCTAATCCTTCCAAGATGAGATTTTCAATAAGAGGTGAAACCAAAAACACTGAATTCATTTTATTATAAATACATATTTGTATGAGCTGGAGGGGGACCAGGAGGGAGGAAAATAATAATAACCCCAAAAAGGTGCAAATGTCACATGGCAGATGGGAAAGTCATTCATGCAACAAAGATGCACAGGCACCAGGTACAGGCTGGGCTGTGTTCTAAGCCTTGTGATATGGTGGTGCACACAATGTAAGCAGTATCTGTCCTCATGGAGCTCAGTGGTTAATATCAAGAATCTACTGTCTAGTGAACAAGACTGGTCTTTTCTCTAAAGGTCTCTGTCTTAGAGATTCATGATCTCGTGAAGAAACAAAATAGAACAAGGAGATGATGCTCTGGCCAAAGAATAATCCAAGACAAATGAGTTCAAAGACAGGAGAGAATACCACCTTCCTCTCTCTCAGTCCTCCCCTCCAGGGGCAGCCATACTGGCCATGATGGTTTATTTTGTGTCAGCTTGGCTAGATCATGGGGCTCCCAGATATTTGGCTAAACAGTGTATCTGGGCACATCTGTGAGGGTGTTTCCAGAAGAGTCTAGCATATGAATCATTAGACTGAGTAAAGCAGATGGCCTTTCCTGGTGTGGATGGGTATCGTCTAATCCATAGAGGGTCTGAAGAGAACAAAAAGGTAGGGGAATGGGAAATTTGCCCTCTCTGATTGACTGCATGAGCTGAAACAGCATTCTCCTGCCCTTGGACTGGGACCTGCACCATGAGCCTTCTGGTTCTCAGGACTACACCACCAATTCTTCTGAGTGTCTACCTTATAGTGTCAGATCATGGGATGCCTCCATAATCATATAAGCTATAAACATATTAAATAAATTTAAATATATACATAAAACAATTGTTACACAGGCCCCAAAAGCTAGCATATTAGCCAAAGCTCTCCAGAGAAACAGAAACCATAGGACACATATATATAGGGTCACTAGGTCAGGTTGGGACGATTAGCTGGGGGCAAACTGATATTGGCCTTGACTGCTGGACACCCAGCCTTCCTCACATCATAGCACATACAGAAATATCACTGGGGTAGAGTGGGACAAGCCCAGTCTCTGTCCTGCTGGAAGGAAACTTACACCTGGAACTAATCTGGGGCACACAGGCTGGCAAGTTCTGCTCTGCCTTAGGAACCAAGAAGAAACCATCTTTGTTCCTATCCCAAGGGGACTGGCTTCCATCCTGATCACTTCTGGCCTTGGATGCTCAGTTCTATGGAAGTTCAGTTTTACTGGGAACAGAGACTGTGAAGGAGCTAATTCTAGGTGGACATGTACTTTTCCAAAAATGAAGAAATCAGGGTTTAAATAAACTGATCATCCAATGGCATACATTTTATTCCGATATGGAGAAACCCACAGGTGGGTAGGATAAGACAGGGATGTGGCATAGTTGAGGTAAGAATGTCAGGTGTTAAGAGTATGAGAGGGTTCTATGTGTCAAACAGGAAAGTTTTATTTGCTATTATGGCCAGTAACGAGCCATTCTGGACACCTGAGCAGAGACTGATGCAAGGAATACTACTCCATCCACAACTGCACAGTATGAACCAGAGCAAAAGAGAGACCATACACTGCCAATGAGCACACAGGCCTCAAAATCAGGAGAAAGGCTTAAATCCACCAAGTATTTTGGAGGAAGATCGGGCAATATAAAAGATGATATGCTAAAAAAAAAAAAAACCTGTAACAAGCTTGTTTCACTAAGAGGTTTAGAAATCTTTTGAATATTCTCTTAAAAAAATAAATAAAACAACAGAATTGAAAAGCAAACAAAAGTTATAAATTTAAATTTAGCTTGTCAGAATTGGACTTATCCCCATGGTATTTCCTTTACCAGTTATTAAAATAACAGAGAAAAATATCCTTTAGTCACAAAACTATCCTGTAATTCCAATTTTCTTAGCAAAACCTAGAAAGAGATTATGCATTGGGGGATTTATATGGAAACCCTTATCAAGTTGGACAGCAGGTCTTAAAAGCTAAAGTGAATATGGACCTTGCTTAAGAAGTCAAAAAAGCAGCAGTTAACC
This sequence comes from Mustela nivalis, assembly GCF_964662115.1. Classification (NCBI taxonomy): domain Eukaryota; kingdom Metazoa; phylum Chordata; class Mammalia; order Carnivora; family Mustelidae; genus Mustela; species Mustela nivalis. Next base: position 75,173,850 of record NC_139033.1, on the reverse strand, counting down.
GACATTAATTGACATTATAACACTAGATACCAGCCTTCTTAAGCCATCTGCAAACACAGGCTTTTATCCGATTCGCTTTAAATGAAATTTTTAAATGCTTGACAAAGCACAGACAGATCTGGCCTCACTAGGCAAACAACTTCACTTAAAAACAGAACTCTTTAACCTCGGGGATTTCTGCAAAGGTTTTTGCAGGGGGCAGGGGATTGGCTGCTGCTGTTGTTAATATCCTTAACATGGAGACTGAGAAGATGTAGCTGTGCTTTATAAACCACAAAGCACGGGATTCAGGTAAATCCTCGTCCTAGCAAGCCCCATCTTCCTGTCTGTGACCAGTGAGCACACACCATATGCCAGCCCATTACTACGGCTCAGGCTATTAGGAGCAAATGGGGTCAGACTGTAATTACACTTAAATAAGGCTCCAAGTCCTACCACCGGCAAGACATGCACTTCCCACATGGTCCCAAGGAATTTCCTTTAACGCACCCATAATCTCAATTAAAATAAAAGTATTATTGGCTTACATCTCTGGATCTTCCAAAGTATACAAGGAGACCAAGGCAGGTTGTGGATTGTAGAGAGAAGTGCGATTAATGAGCAATTACTATTTAAAGACCAAATCCCTGTCAAAACAGCTTGACAAAAAAATGGTGGTTTTTCACACACACAGCTTGCAATAGCGCTGCCAACAAAAACAGTGGGTGGTAATTCTGCTAACTCAAATGCTGCTGTCATGGGGGTAGGGGAGAGAGCACCATTCTGCCCCCTCCTATGGACACCCCCTTCCAGCAGCAGCTCACGTGACCACATCCCAGTCCTGTTCAGCAGAGCTCCCTGGTTCTTAACAAGGCCATCTGGGCAGGTAACCCCAGAGGCAAACTTAACAGCAGCTAGTAGACCTTCAAAGCATGTCACACGTAAGTGAAATTGCTCCTCAAATGCAAGCGGTCTCACCCTGAGCAAACTTAGACCACTTAAGTTGTAATCAGGAAATACCAACTGAGGACTTCTAAAATTATCCTGGAGTGAAACATGGGCAAATTGCTTTAAAGTTTTTACCGAACAGAAAATTCCAGGACATCTCGTCAATGTTGGAAGTTAATTCCAATGGGGAGGAGGGGGTTCTTTAATGGCACCCTCCCCAATCACAGGAATAGAAGGCTAGGGGGTCCCTAAGACAAGAACTCTGCCTCTTGTTTGGAAGGCCATTCATCTTAATGGTGACTGCAAGGATTAGGGGCGCCAAAATATTAAATCCATCACCAACACTAACGACGTTGGGAAGCTATGCTTGGCTTTTGCCTCCTGTATTAATTAGGATTCCATTAGTCAAAAGCAGCAGGAAAATCAGGTGGTAGCGGGTTAAACAAGACCCCAGAGTATTTCTTTCCCAAACAGATGAAGTCTGTCTACATAGCCTGGGGCTGCTATGGCAGCTGTGCTCCATGAGGTCCCCATAGACCCTGTATCTTCCCTGCCTGTGGTTTCATAGTCTGAAGGGGTAACCTTTATCCTCACGGTCAAGATGGGGCTCTGTCCAGCACATTCATATTCCATGAGGAAGGATGAGGGAGGGGAGATAAGGGTACATCCCTCCTCTATGTGATGAGCACTGGATATTATATAATATTGATAAATTATCGAACTCTACATCAGAAACTAATGATATACTATATGTAGGCTAACAGAATTTGAATAAAAAAAATAAAAAATGCACTCGGGGTACTTGTGCATGGTACTTCCACATTCAGCCACCATGTGGAGCTGGGCTGTTCAACTCAGGGCTATTAACCACATGGGACTATTGCAATTGAGGGCTCATACCCGTAGGATACCCTGAAGTCACAGAGGTCTCCATTATCTTCTCTTTGTCCCTTGAATAAGCATATACAGACCCTGATATATACATCTCCATTCAACAGAAATGTGGAGAGGGAGTCTCATCTTACTGTCAATGCTATATGAGGTGAAAAGGCAGAGGGAAGAGGAGTTCTAGATATCCCAAGCTGGAACTCCAAGCACATTGTTTTACAGAAAGATCACTGTATGTGGTGGTCAGGTTCTACTGATTTAAAATACTGTTCTGTGGGTCTATTTAAGGTTCTAAAGAATTTAGAGAGCTGATAAAATTTTATACATCTGAAAATATCTGAATTATGTCCTCACTTTTAAAGGCTATCGACACTAAATGCAGAATTCTAAACTGGCAGAATTATTTCAGAACCTCAAAAATATCAAGTCATTATCTTCTGCATGCCACAGTTTCTGTTGAGAAATCAACTCACAATCTCACTGTTGCTTCTTTGAAGATCATAGGTCTTTCTTCCTCTGGCTGCTTCTAGTATTTTCTCTTTGTCTTTGATTTTCAGCAATGTGACCTTGATGTCCCTAGATATAGAATCCCTTGTGTTTACCTTGTTGAGGTTCAAAATTTTCCCAAATCTTTGCCAATTGTCTTTTACCAATTTTGGAGATTCTCCAGGATCATCTCTTCAGACACTGCTTCTGTTCAAATCCTCTCTCTGTTTTTTCTGGGCCTCTGCTGTCATTTAAGTTGTATGTATCCACCATGTACATATGTCTCTTAGTATTTTTTCTTTTGTCTCTCTTTTCTTCAACTTGGATATTTTATTCTGGCTTTTTACTATTTTCCCTTCTTATGTTTAATCACCTATTCAGTTTTTAATCTTAGCCTATTGTACTTTTCAACTTTGGTATTTCATGTTAACTGATGTCAAAATTCTCAAGCTTGTCTTTTCATTCTTCTAACATATTAAATCATAGTTATTTTAAAGCACAACCATCTCAACTCCTATTTTGAGATGCCCTGTAGATCTGTTTCTACTGTCTGTATTTTCTCTTGGTTTTTGGTCATAGATTTGCCATCTCTTCATAAGCGTGGTTATTTCTGACAGGCTTCTGACAGGCAGATAGATTTGAGGTGGTAACAATTCCAGACCACCTTAATCTAATCAGAAATTGAGATGATTTGAACTGATCTACTTCCTACTCACCCAAATACCTAGGGTATAGCCTTTGAGGTCCCAAAGCCTGGGGTATTTATCTTCTTCTTAGCAGTCCCTAAGTTTCGATCTAGTTGCCCTAGCCCTAGCCCTGTGAGTCTCTTGAAAGCTATGCTCCTTAATATCTCTTGTCAGCTACCAAAGCACAGGCTGAGAGGCTGTGATACTGTCTTGAGGACAAAAGTGGTGCCAAATGCAGGACTCACAGATCAGGGCCTCCTGGATCATACTCTTTAAGAGAACTTTGATAACTCCAAAAAGATAGCTGCATATACTTAGTCCAGTTCTCTAATTGTTCCTAGCAAAAGGGCCCCTATTAGGGGCTGATAAACTTTTATCCCTGTTGTTAAAACAATGATAGGACATACTACTCATTATTGACATTTTATAACAGAGAAGATGAATGTTTAAAGAGTTTTGATAAATTCCCCAGGATTATCAACTATCAAAGACTAAATCTGGATTTGAGCCAGTTCAGTAGAACTTTAAAGCTGAGTCTTTTAAAAACTACTTACTGTACTTTCTCTGATTTGATCCTTAATACAACCTAAGTGATAGAGAAACTTAGAAAATGGCATGTGGGGTTTCCAGGCATATTCTGACTTTAATACCTGACTTCAAAATCTCACCCTTCTGATAGTCTTTCTACTGGAGTTCAGAATCTAAATATACTGGGTTTTGTTTTTCCCTATAGCAAAATAAATTCGAACTTCAAACAAACAACATTTTGAGATACAATCACATTTCAGTTGAAAAGAAGATCTTATCTATGATGCCAGTTATCCTCATAGTTTCTCTGGGAAAATGGGGGTGGGATGTCCAATATAGTTCTCATTTTTTAGACAAACTGAAGACTATGAAGATAAAGATCCTGGCTATTGGTTCATTTATTCATTCAAAAAATATTTATTGCATACTACATACCAGGCACTGTTCTAGATCTTTGGGATGTATCTGAACAGATGAAACAAAATAGAAACCTAAACCTCACAAATAAACCAAATCTATAGATGCTATGTTCTATGGGGGGTGGGGAAATAGAGCTGTGTAAAAGGACTGGTGGGACAGGTCAAAAAATAAAGAACAGATTGCAGGATTTCACTTTTACTGAAGACTTTCTAAAATACAGTTGATAATTACTTCACCTCACTCCCCCTCTATTCATCATAAAGACATACCGCTTTACAGACTAATTGAGGTGTTTGTTTATTTTTTTTTCACCTGCAAATTCAGTTTCCTGCCACCTTTAAATGCCTAGGACAAAAATCTTAGCACTCAAGATTCATTCTGAGTAGCTACTATGTCTTTATGACCTACAGGAAAACAAATACACTAATTATTCTTTTGCAACAGCATCTAGTATCCTCCACACAGTGGCCTTTTGGAGCCCCCAAATCTGCAGAGAAATGTGGTCCAATTTTTCAAACCTGATTTTACTTATTTTTCACAAAACCTTTTAAAGAATCCCTACTGAATAATTCTTGGAAAATATATAGTCTGGTTTAGGCTTTAAAAAGGATTTCCCCAGTCAATCTAAATAACATAAATCCAAGTGTGATACTTTCCTCCTAATTGCAGAAAAATCTAAGTCAGAAGCCTGATTTCATGGTAATCATTGCCATTTGTTTGATGAATTTTACAGTTATTTCAGAATACTCAGAAGCCTCTCAGATAAGAACACACTAAGCCAGGAATAAGAGCTACTGAATAATGTATTCCTGCTTTTATGTAAACAAAAGTATTATTAATTTTGATAGCTTCTATGGATATTCTTAATCTACAATTTAAAAGAACATAGGTTTCTATATAAACCAGTTTATAAAGCAAGATGCATATAATAGTTTATACCACATATAAATTTCCCCTTTTTATTTTATGTTCAAAATATTTAAGGGAAAATTCACTGATATTAGCCAGCTGCACACCTAATCCTATATCTATCTATCATATTAATCCTATGTCTATCTCTAACATGAGGCAGTTCTTTTGGTCTGGTTAGTTAAAATACTGGGTTTTAGCCAGCCTTTCTCTTTTTATTTTATGAACATAATATTATTCTAAATGCTTCACATAATTGTCTCTATTTCTACCACTCCATTACTCACAGTACTCACACATTAAACACTTAGGAACAAACTGACAAGTCACTGACATTAGTTAAGACAGAAGAATTTCTTAAACTGTTATCAAAGATTCTACTTAAAAATGCAGTGGAGGGCTGACTAGGTGGCTCAGCAGGTTAAGCGTTGGACTCTCAGTTTCAGTTCAGGTCATAATCTCAGGTTTGTGGGATCAAGCCCTAAATGGGCTCTGGGTTCAGTGAGGAGTCAGTTTGAGATTTTTGTCTCTCTCCCTCTGCCCCTCTACCACTCATGCACACACACACTCTCTTTCTCTCAATATCTCTCTCTCTCAAATAAATAAATAAATAAATAAATCTTTTAAAAAATGCAATAGAGGTAAGTATAAGAATATTAATTTTCAGGTGCCTGGGTGGCTCAGTTTGTTAAATGACTGCCTTCGGCTCAGGTCATGATCCTGGAGTCCTGGGATCTAATCCCACATCGGGCTCCCCACTCATTGGGAAGTCTGCTTCTCCCTCTGACTTTCCCCTCCTCGTGCTCTCTCTCTCAAATAAATAAATAAAACTTTAAAAAAGTTTATTTAAAAAGAACATTAACTTTCATTTACATAGCACAAAGCACTGCACCTAACAATTTTTTACATGCATTATTTCATGACATCCTCACAATAGTGCATTATGTCTGATAAGACAGGTATTACAATTCCCATTGTTGTAGGTGTTAAAAATTAGGCAAGGAAAAGTTAAGTGACAATTAAGAGTCACACAGGTGGTAAAACTGAATTGGATATTTGGACCCTTTTCCCTTCTACTCTGAACAACTTGAGAATTAAGTTCCAGACTGTGATCATTCCAACCTAGATTTGAATGTTTCCGTTAAGTGACATTTTTGCCTCTCTTTTCTCATCATTCAAATGGGAATATGATCACTGGTTTAACTGTGTTGTTATCAGAATTATATCAGAAAAAGTACCTACAGCACTGTGATTGGAACCTGGGTAATAAGCAAATAAAATAGCAAATACATAAATCTATGCAACTTAACTTCTAATTTCCAGGTTCAATTCCTCCTTTCAGCAGAAACCATTAACAATTTTATAAATTTAGGTTTTCCATATGTAATTCACCTCTGGCTGTCTCACACTCTCTCATCTTACAAAATTCAAGTATGCCTCAAGAGTCTTGTTCATTGCCTGAACTCTGATCTGCTACTCAGAATCCCAGAGTCTCTTTCAAACCAAAGCAGTTCTTTGTTTTAATAGCTTTTTAATCCAAGTATAATTAACATACAATGTTATATTAGTTTCAGGTGTGCAATATCATGATTCAACAATTCTATACATTACTCAGTGCTCATCATGGTAAGTGCACTCTTAATCTCCATCCCCTATTTCACCCATCCCCCTGAGCCCTCCTCTCGGGAAACCATCTGTTTGTTCTCTGTATTTGAGTCTGTTTTCCAAAGTAGTTCTTTAAAAATATCAAACTCAGTTTCTCAAATATACACCTTTTTTTAAAAAAAAGATTTTATTTATTTATTTGACAGAGAGAGATCACAAGTAGGTAGAGAGGCAGGCAGAGAGAGAGAGAGGAGGAAGCAGACTCCCTGCTGAGCAGAGAGCCCGATGCGGGACTCGATCCCAGGACCCTGAGATCATGACCTGAGCCGAAGGCAGCGGCTTAACCCACTGAGCCACCCAGGCGCCCACAAATATACACCTTTTTAATCCACATAATTTCCTAATATAATATTTTTTAAAAGATTTTATTTATTTATTTGACAGAGAGTGAGAGAGCACAAGCACGGGGAGTGGGAGAGGGAAAAGCAGACTCCCCATTGAGCAGGGAGCCCAATGCCAAGCGGGGCTCAATCCCAGGACCCTGGGATCATGACCTGAGCCAAAGGCAGATGCTTAACCGACTAAACCACCCAGGTGTCCCCCGCCCCTCAGTATAATATCTTAAATAGAAATGATGAGCAGACAGCTGGATGAATGGATGTGAAAGAAGACATTGACTACCTCCATTAGGACCTCAGTCTGTACTTTCTAACTAAGTTCTTTCTAGATCATCTCTTAACTCAGGCAAAAGATCCTGTAGACAAACATCCCCTGATGGGAACCCAAACTAACCCCTCATGCAATAAGGACTGCCCTGAGCCAACATACCCCCATGTAACTGACCCCAAGACAATGACTGATTTGACCTTCACTGCCCACTTGCATATACCCACCCACCTTTGTCCCACATTTTTCTTATGTAAACCTGGAAAGTATTTTCAGCACTTTGGAGATAGTTTTTGAGACATCTTTCAGGTGTTGGCCTCACTGAAATAAATTCCTCTCTTGTTCCACCACTAAGGTTTCTCTGCCTTTGGATTTTGCCAGAATCAAGTAGCTGAACCTGGTGTTTGGAACCCGAGCCAGGTGCCCTTGTGCCTCGGCTACAAAGGAATGATGAGTGGAAAGACACATCACTGGATAGGAAAAATCCAGGCACTCAGCTATTTCACATGATCAGTGGAAAATCCCAGGACCCTATGCACCATATAAAAAAAGGAATTAAAAGCCCATTTTTGCATCCATTTATCCACAATACTGTGTTAGATTTTTTTTTAAATTTTTTTAAAGACAGATTTTATTTATTTATTTGACAGAGAGATCACAAGTAGGCAGAGAGAGAGAGAGAGGAAGCAGGCCCCCCGTGGAGCAGAGAGCCCGATGTGGGGCTCGATCCCAGGACCCTGAGATCATGTCCCGAGCCGAAGGCAGAGGCCCAACCCACTGAGCCACCCAAGTGCCCCTTAGATTATTTTTTGAAGTTGCTAGAAATGGCCAACATATTTTTCACTCACTGCAACTTAAATTCTGGAACTTAAAAGAATATCGTGCCTTAAAAATGGGAAGATGAAAACTGTCTGTAGGATTCGCACTGTGCTGTCACATATCACCTTTTTCCAGAAACTTCCAACTTGGTCACCTTTAGTTTTAGCTATTTGAAGGTATCTCTCCATGGCTTCCCACACACCCCTATCTTGCCTTCCTTCAAACTCTAGCAAAGGACAGTGGGGAATAATGTGTTAATGACCTAAGTAATCAGGCTCTGAAAGATGTCATGATTTTTTCTAGAACCCTGAGGAATAGAAGGTGGCAAATCAGAATAACAATAGGTCTTGACAAATGGGTGCACAGCCATTCCAGTAAACACAACAACTTCCCTGCAGGAAAACTACCCCCCTACAACGCCCCCCCACCCCATCTGTAATTTGACTATTGCCTTTGAGAACTGATGAAAGTAATTACAGGACCGAAAGGCTGATTTCTCCTGCATCTGTTCAGGCAAAGCCAGGGATACGGCTTCGTTTATACTAAAGGAATTCATGGTTTCGTCAAAATAGAGCCCTGAAAGATGAAACCAATCTCATCAGAGGCACAGGCACCTTATTGAGATGAAAACCCCTTAAGATTTCATTTCCCGGCCTTAAAGGTCAAGCCACTTATTAAGAGTTATAACAGTTTTGTCACAAATGACCACCTTCAGCACTTCACAGAAGTCACAGGGGAAACGCAGGGCCACTCCTGTGTGTTTTCATTAACTGAAAATATTAGTGACTGATAAAAATCATGTTTTATTAAGAAGCACCAAGGAAATTGCACACAACAGAATTAATTTCTTGCTGTCCATGTTTTAAAATGCTCTGGTCTGGGAGACCTAGCTCTGTGGCCATGATGAGCATTTGCTTTGGAGTAAGGCAGGTATGCCAGCAGGTGGAAAAGGCTCTCCCCATTTTCAGTAAAGCTGATGCCATCCCGGGGCTGCCTAGCTCCTCACTGCAGTGTGAGTGCAGCCAAAATGGAGAGGTATGCACTCTCAGGGGTAATGCCCACTGAGCACCTACTGTGTGCAATAAAGTTCACTGAACACCTGCTCCATGGCCACAGCTATGCAAAGAACTTTTCACTAAATCTCTCATCTTGTATTCAAAACAACACAATGCATTCTATGTATTATGATTATTCCTATTTACTGTTGAAGGACGGGAGGCTAAGAGAGGTTCACATCTCACTCCAGTTCATGAAACCAGGTACTTAATCACCAGTCTACGCTCTTGCCTCAACCCCACACCGCTTCCTCTGCAATCCCAGTAAGAAGGGGGGTGGCCACAGACAGGATACTGCATTATTGGAGCTGAAGGTGGGGTGGAGGAAACCAGTGAAAGCCCTCAAAGACTGGAGAGTGGTCCTGAATTTCTAGAACCTTCTCTGGTGATAGAAATGTCCAAAACTGTCCAATACTGGATCCACCAGCCACATGCGGTCAGAGAGCACTTGAAATGTTCCTGATATCCCTGAGGAAGTGAATTTTTAATTTTATTTAATTTTTATTCATTTAAATTTGAATAGTCAAAGATTATAGCTAACATATTGGCCAGTGCAGCCTTAGAATTTAGGAGACACCGAAGACTTTCTTCCTAAGTGTCAATACAGGACAGGAAATATGAAGCAGTAAATTCTCGGTGACATTCAGATGGACCCTCTTCCTTCAAAAATTTGAGGAAGAAGGCATTATGTACAATTGTAGAAAATCAGAGTAGAACTGACCACGGCAGCACAGGTGGTGGAAGCAAGACAAACATTCTAAGTAAAGGAAGCCTTATAAGCAAAAGTGTGCATGCCCCACTGCATCATAAGGTTAAAGAGTATGGGAGCAAAAGGAAAATGGTCTACCCATTAAGAGAAAAGCATCAACAATTATGAGGAATGAAAAATAGAATTATGTGTCCAAGGAAAAAGATGATTCTAAATAAGAGGAAAAATATGTTAGGAAAGCATGTTTGAGAACCACAAATACTTAATAGGCAAGGTCACTGGGGAAGCCACAGCACCCACAACTGACCACACAGGGCAACACTGGGGCATGCCAATGGGCACCCAATAACCATTACCTAGGGTTGGGGAAGCAAAGGGCCTATGAGGCACCAGATATCTACCTTTCAGTGTGTCTCATCACCATCCCACTGGGAAAGACAAGTCCCCATCAAGGTCAGAGTCTACAGTGGCCTAAAGGGTACACTGGATGGAGTCTGGGCAGAGAATCTATCTAGGACAGGTTGGAAGACAAGGGGCTGGTACAGGACCCCAGTGTCAATCACACATAAAGCTCCCCAGGAGCACCAGCACCAGGTTCCAACTACTTAGCAACAAATCCACAGATAGTGTAACACTTCAGAAGCCAGTTGCCTCCTAGGGGCAGATCCTGGATGGCTCACTTGGTTAAGGGTCTGCCTTTGGCTTGGGTCATAATCCCAGGATCCTGGGATCAAGCCCTATATTGGGCTCCCTCCTCAGTGGGAAGCCTGCTTCTCCCTCTCTCTCTGCCCCTCCCCTGCTTGTGCACTCTCTCTCTCCCTCTCTAATGAATAAATAGGGGGAAAAAAAAAAGAGCCAGCTGCACCCTGGTTGAATATGTGGTCTGGCGTCTTACCTAATCTGTGGGATCAAATTAAACCTTCCACCATAAGACAGAACAAAAGCAAACAGCTGACCTCAAGGCCACAGTCAGGTTTCATGTTGCTCACAAAGTGCTGAATGCCCAATGCTCTTTATTTTATTTTATTTGAATTACTCGACAGCACAGAGAGATCAGGAAATTTCAGTGACAAAGGCCAGATTTGGGACTTTTAAGAAAACTCAGAAGATCTGGAAAAACTGAGCACATATACCCACCTGGAGCTGAGCAGTGGTGTCCCCTCTTACACCTGACCTGCTTCACTTGCTAATGTCACTTGTCCCTTGCCTGAGAAGTCATCAGGGCTTTAGCTCCTGCCATGGAACGTTAGGTGTCTGTGCTATAAAGTGGCATGGAAGCTAAGTCAGAAGCTCAAGCTGAAACAAAAATAAATACCCAGAGGAAGACAGGTAATCTTTGTCCTAATGAGTGTGCAACCACCGGTCTTCAGAGAATTAAGGTTTTTTCCCCCCAGTATGCCAGTGGGGTAATCACAGACTATTTTTAACTGAACTTGTGTAATATCAAAATACCTCCCTTAGAATCCTGGTACCAGGATGGCTTTTTTTTAAGCAGTAGTAGAATTCCATCCCATTTTCTCCCCTTTTCCAATGAACATATACAACGAATCTGTAGTCTGTTTCACTTAAGGAAAAAACTACAACTCTGATAAATTTCAAATATCAACTCTACCAGAACCCAGGTTTGTGTGCCCTTGCCCCCCTTCCCAATTTTACCTGTTCATAGAATTACATGATATTCTTAGTAGAACACAACGAGAAACTTAACTATAAAATTAAACTCTTAAGTATACATAAAATCACAATTATGTAAACATAGTCCAGATTTAATAGATAACCCAAAACTTAATTTAAAGCTGAAATATTACAGGGAGTGGGTAAGTACGGTGCATTTCTGCATTTATTTTTGAACAGAAACAATGTACTGCCTTGTTTCCTCTTTTCCTATCAGCACCTCTCCAAACCCTGTCCCCAAACCATGCCACCCGTGACCCATACAGATATGGGACACCTACTCAGTCCTTGTTCATGGCACCTGATATTAACACCAATCATTTATCCTCTGAGCCCGTTAGCTGGACTTCGCTTCATTTGGCTTTGCGTATAGGTATGAGGCATAAGGCTGGAGCCTTTCATAGGTATCAATATTTAGTGTGGATGCCATTTTTCTTCTGGGAGAGAGGGAGGTTTATGTCTGATGCCTTTATTGTAGTGCAAAGGTCCCCAAACACAGCAGGAAGCTGGCTGCCTAAGGAGCCCTGGAAAACCTTTTGAAACTAACCCACAAGCTTTATACCCAGAGATTCTGATTCAGTGGTTCAGATATGGGACCCAAGAGTACATCCTGTGAATATGTTCCCCAAGAGCTTCTGAAGATTAGGCAGATTAAAGAAACAATGTCCCCTACTGCTGCACTAAACCTCCTCTCTCAAGGATGTAGCAAAGTTAAACCTATGGGGGAGGCCAGAAAAGGCACTGGGAAAAGGGAGCATGAATCTAGACAAAGAAGAACCAAGGGTCTACTTGGGGAGAAAAGAAGCCAACAAATCAAAGCTTCAAAGAGACCCTTCCTATTATGGATAGCTCTTTATCTCATGTGCATATAGGTCTATTAGTGATGGAAGGTTACCGGTGGGAGTACACGGACCTAGAAATCCTTCCCAGGGTCTGACTTTTCATTGAACTGTACTATTCACTTCAAGTAAGATACAATAAAAAACAACTGAAAAATACATACAGGGGTTCCCCCAAAATGGCCTTTGGTAGAAGGTTCTAGAGCATTTACAAGGTTCTTTTCATTCTTTAAGCTCATGAAAGAAAGAAAGAAAAAAAAATGCACTATCACCCAAAATGGACTTTACAGACAGAATGTTGAGTTGGAGAACCTTTAAAGGTACCACTGGGCACCAGTGGCAAACTTAGTCACTAAAAACTGGCAGACTACACCTCCAAATTTAAATACTGTAATGTATCGAAATAAAATGAAATAATAAAATCCTGATGTAGCTGGACTTTTTGCAATGCAGGATTTTCCAAAATCGGTCCAAATTCTCCAGTGTTCTTCATAGCAAGATGTATTCTTATAAGAGTTCTGACCAATGAAAATGTAAGTGGAAGTATTATGCGGCCACTCCCAGAAATCAACTTATAAATTATCTCATACTGGCCCTTCCCCACTCCTTGCATCTCTTCTTCATCCCCTATACTTCATGCTAGCTAAAATTAGTATGTGATGTGATGGCTGGAGCTTAAGCAGTCATCTTGAGCCCTGACTTGCCACATCAGGCTCCTAAAGGGAACAAGAAAGAAGGAGGCTGCCATACCAGTCACAGTTTACTTAATTCTGCATTCCTTTCACTTAAAAAATATAATAAAATTTCACTTGTTTACAACATGCTTATTTTGTGTTTTCCATGACCTTGTGTTGGATCTAATCCTAACTAAAATGTAATGTGTTACACCAATAATTTCCATCGAGATGTTATAAAATGGTTGGATTTTCTTGCTCTTTAGAAGGAAAACTTAAGTATTTGGTCTTTGCCTCTGCCATTATCAAAGATGGCCACACACAGCAACTCTATAAGCAAAATTCATAGATTTTTTTATCAGATCACAAGTGTTATTAAATATGCTGGAGAGAAGCAAGAACGAGGAGTTTTCTCCATTCCTTTTCTTGTCCCCACATATTTCCTCTTTACCTCAACATTGATGGTATCAAGTTTTTAGAGTCACATTACTTCTCACCATGAACATCCTTCCCCTCACCCTTAAATCCCCCAAGATACCGATAAGACTTGAGGTTCACAGAATCCATGTAGAATTGATAAATGAAGACATATGGTGGGGATGAAAAGAAAGGCTATCCCAAGAAGTCAGAAAACCTGCATTTTTATCCCAGCACTACTGCAGATGATTTTGAAAAGCCTAAGACATTCATTTACCTCCCAGTCTTCCTAACTCTGGACTAAAGGCACTGGAAGAGATCTTTAGGTGCTCTGTAAATTCTAGGGCTCTGTGGACCTAAAATAATACCTCTTAAAGTTTCTTTATGGACTCCAAATTAATACTTGCTATACCAACCAAGCTTATTTCATTTCAGAACATAGCTATTTAAGAATAAGTGACTATTTTTATACCCTTATATCCTAAGAATGCGTTCCCATTGCTATTTCTACTAAATTGATACTCTGTGAAAAACAGAATGTTGGGGGAAGTTGAGGGCCATGATAACTTTGAAAAGAATTTACTAGACATTGAGTGCCGGGGAACACATTTCAAAATCTCACACCGATAGACAGCAAAAGCATGATGAAGAACCATTAGTCCCTTTTAGAGTGTGCAAATCCTGTACAATAGAAGTTGTTAAATACAATGTAATCCACTCTGGAGTACAGTTAAATGGATATGATGGATGGCAGGCTGTCTTGATCTTTTCCATTTGTTCAATTATGATAGATGAGTGATGTTCACAGCTGAATCTCCACACAGCGCCTGTGTTTGAACTCCCTGTCTTCATCAAGAGCTTCCAATCAACGACTGTTCTGAATCTGTCTCCATCAGACCAATGTGACACTCCACGATTATGATAAAGGAGGAAGGTCAGAACCCTTACAGAAAAAGTCTCACGGTATTTTTGTGTGATGCGAAGTGCAATCAAGATGTCAGTGGAGTGAAACGGTCTCAAGAGATCTGCAGGATTTTGGACTTCTAAAATAGGCTTTCCAAGCAACCCTAGCCCTGCCCCCAACCAGGGGCGGGGGGCGGAGGTGAGGATGTTTCTAGCTCCACAATCATTTGCCTTAACAGAAAGAATTTACTATGAGATACTGCTAGAGAAATTTTGTACTTTAAATTCACTGAGTAATACAACAATAGCAGATAAATGACTTTTAATTACCTGCCTAAATTTGAATGAAGAGTGATAGAGAACTGCTAAACTATCTAAACTATATAAACTGCTAAACATAATCATGTGGACTTCCAGTTACAATATAGGTGTTTACTTAGTTTATAAGTATGAAGCACATTCATGTCTCTAAGTTATCTGGTTTAAGGGAAGACACATACTTCTCTGCCATAAAAACAAGAATTTATAATGTGGGGAGGTAAGGTAGGAACTAACATAGAAATGACTGGCAGTTTTAAGGACTCAAACAGCTAAAGAAAATAATTTATGTAGAAAATTTCTAAATAAATAGGTTCTAAATGCTCAAAAGAGGAAAAGTGAACATGACATGGTTAATTTCTATCATCAGTCATCCCGTGGTGACATATTCTCAATAACCTGGAAATATTCTTTAAAGTTACGTGATTCAGCATAATATTGAGTGCACTTTCTCAGTCCTTACAAAACAGATCTTATTATATAAGAGCCAAGTATTTATGTTAATGGGGCCCTCACATCCACACAACTATAACCTAATGTTATAGTGAGTTTCCAGGCATAATAAAGATTAGTTCAAAGCTGAAATTTTTTTTCACAAAAATTGAAAGGTACTGACACATGAAAGGTATTTCATATAAGCATTACAGTAGGTTTAGAATATTTTTTTTTAAGATTTTATTTATTTTGAGAGAGAGAGAGAATGCACACGATTGGGAGGAGGGGCAGAGGCAAAGGGAGAGAATCTCAAGCACACTGCACATTAAGGGTGGGAGCCTGACACTGGGCTCAATCTCAGGACGCTGAGATCATCACCTGAGCTGAAATCAAGAGCCAGGCATTTAACCGACTAAGCTTCCTGCCAGCACCTCCGCCCCCGTGCCCAAGAATCTATTTTTCATTAAGTACATAAGAGATAACTTCAAGGTCCAAAGCTTGATGTTAATTCATTATTTTATCACTAAGATAAAAAAGAGACTGGGATTTAAAATTAGGTTAGCTTTACATGATTCTATATGATTTACATGATTCTAAAGCTTTTAAATACCTATAAAGTTAGAGGTATCTAAAACAAACAAACAAACAAAAAACTCACATAAACCAAAGAAGCTAATTGGGATAATAATTTAAATAATAAAATCAAATGTGTGCTTTGGGACAAGAAAAGAAAAAAAAAACACTTAGAATAAACAGTTTAAGAACAAACAGCAAGGAAAGTAAAACTGAGAGTCCCAAGATCATTTTTAATTGCTTTACTTCAATGCTTGGTACTTCTTCCTTCTGGCAGGAACTCCACCTTGACCATATTCTTTTGAGTGTTTTTACTGTTTGCTTTTCTTTCAGCCTTACTACAAAACAGATACTCTTTTTTTTTTTTTTTTAAGATTTTATTTATTTATTTGACAGAGAGAAATCACAAGTAGATGGAGAGGCAGGCAGAGAGAGAGAGGGAAGCAGGCTCTCTGCCGAGCAGAGAGCCCGATGCGGGACCCGATCCCAGGACCCTGAGATCATGACCTGAGCCGAAGGCAGCAGCTTAAACCACTGAGCCACCCAGGCGCCCCCAGATACTCTTTTTAAGTGCAATAGAAATTCTGCATATAGCACAGTAAATTAAAGAATTAAAGAATAAGGGGGAAATGGGGTAACAGATAATACTGCACCCATGGCCCAGACTCAAGCCTGATTCTGTAATTCATCTTGTGATGATCATCTACTTCTTAGAACCAGGTACAATGCAGGCATCTTGCAAAGTCCTCTGGGAATAAAGTTAATCCATATGTTTCTCCATTTCTCTGAGGTACAACAGAGTTTAAGACATTTCATTCAAGAATACCCCACACAGAAAGCTGAAGGAACACTGATTTTCAAAAGCAACTAATAGCTAGTTTCTTCATGATACTTTGGTTATTTACCTACAAATATACATTTAAATTGACGTGGGATTCAGAAGCAGTCCAGGGCAGAAATAAATGTTCCTATTTCCATCAACTAAAAGAGAGATATGCTATTTTAGATGTTAAATAGTCATTTAAAAAACAACAACAACAACAACAGGATAACTAGACCCACTGAAATACTGTTATATGATTTAGAAGTAGTATTTTTAAATATCAAAATATGTGAATGTGAAGGATCGTCTCATATTATGTTACCGAAGAAGTGAAACTGGAAGAACTTAGAGAAGTCTTAAAACAAAAGACCTGTGACTGGAGACAAGATTAGGGTTCTAAACCCTAATTTGTTACTCACGCTTCCTGATTCTGTGACATGGACCAAATTACCCTAAACTCTGATGCCCTTGATTGTAGTGCCCAGAATGTAGAAATGATTATAACAGCTACAGTGCTACTGCAGGGAGTACATTTGTAAAAGACAACATTTGTAAAACACTTGGCACACAGTAGATGATCTTAAGTAATAGATATGTTTCAACCACTTAGCGTAATTCTTTGGGGTTAAATTTCTCACATTTGGGTTTGCTGCAAAATTGCAAATGTTTAACAGCACGCAGGAAAACCTATTTATCCATTCTCAAGTTATTCTAGAAATAAAAGCCAAACACATACTCACTTTCCCACATCCAAATTGGGGAGAAATGGTAATTTGGCTGTTTATTTGGACTTCTATGTCTGCAAAACAGCTTTCCAACATAAATTCAAATTTGACATGCTATTGGATTGCTACAAAAAAACCAGCTACTTGGCTGTCTCTCAAAAGACTATACTAAATACAGCTGTGAAACTTGACAAAAAAAGTAAGAATACCCAACTAAGCAAAATTTATCTGAGTATACATGTAAATTCATTAAGGATTAATACTAAAGACAGCATATTTTCCTTACAAGCCAAAAAAAATTTAGGAAAAAAAATAAAAGCAATCTTTTGAGGTTAAAAGTATCTAGTGAAAAAATAAATTGGAAGTATAATCTCAGAATTCACACAAACTCAAAATGAATTGGGTTTTCTCATATCTTTGGCATGTAATACAATTAGAGGAGAAAGAAGCTGGTCTTAAAAGTTACTCAGCCCATAGTCCCTTCCATTCTAGAATCCCTTCTATCATCTCTCTGACCAGTGTTCACCTGGTCTCTGCTTACATATTCTTAATAACAGGGAACTCAGCACTTTTCAAATCACTCATTTCATCTTTTGACAGCTCTTACTGATAAAAATAAAACCATCAAGATATCATATAATTTCACCCATATGTGGAATTTAAGAAACAAAACTGACAAACATCGGGGAAGAGAAGGAAAAATAAAATAAAACAGAGAGAGAGGTAAGCCATAAGAGACTCTTGACTCTCGGGAACAAATTGAGGGCTGATGAAGGGGAAGTGGTGGGGGGATGGGTAACTGGGTGATGGGCATTAAGGGCACTTGATGGAAGAAGCACTGGGTGTTATATGCAACCGATGAACCACTAAATTCTACTCCTGAAACTAATAATACATTATATGTTAACTAACTTGAATTTTAAATAAATAAGTGAATGAATGAATGAATAAAACCATCAAGAAACCCCCAACAACAACAAAACAAAATGAAACCAGAGTAAACCTTGATCCTACAAATAGTTTATAGCTAATGGGCTAACTGAAAAACCCAGGTCTTGTCATATGAGCTTTAATCAAAGCTGATGCCCTGTCTTCTTTACTCATATACTAATCCTTCTTAAACTTAAAGACATAGCTTTGCATTGCATAGATCTGTTATTTCAAGGTAACTATTACACCTCATTTACTTGCAAAAAAAAAAAAAAAAGAGCTGCATTAAAAGGTAGAAAATAGAAAACATGAATACAAAAGCGGTGTCAAGGGACACCTGGGAGGCTGGGTGGGATAAAGCCTCTGCCTTCGGCTCGGGTCATGATCCCAGGGTCCTGGGATGGAGCCCCGCATTGGGTTCTCTGCTCAGCGGGGAGCCTGCTTCCCTTCCTCTCTGCCTGCCTCTCTGCCTATGTGTGATCTCTGTCTGTCAAATGAATAAATGAAATCTTTAAAAACAAAAAACAAAAGTGGTGTCAAATTTCGAAGGAAGTCATGGTTCCAATGCACCCACACTAGTGATGACGTAGCAGAAATCCAGTTTGGAGCATCACACTCTTCAGTAAGGAACAAGTGCCAATGACCCGACTTCCAGAGAATGGCTGTCCCCATGCTTAGTCAGAGATGGCAGGATTTGACACTCAACTGAGGAATGAAGAACATTTAGTGTGGTTAGTAGGTGAAGAAGGCCAGTGAAGCTATATAATTAACTTACTCATAAACCTCTGCCAATAACCTTCTGGAGATCAGCACTGTGCAAGTCACATATTAGTAATCTTTAAATATCTGAAGAGCTATGAGGGCTAAAAAGTTTAGGAAAAAAAAAAATGATACTCTCAACAGCCAACAGAATGAGAGAAAGTATTTTCAAATCGCCTATCTAATAAGAAGAGACTGATATCCAGAATATATAAAGAACTCTTACAACTCAGTAAGAAATAAATAACCTAAGTAAAAATGGGCAAAGGACCTGAAGATACAATTTTCAAAAGAAGATATACAAATGGCCGACAAGTACATGAAAAGGTACTCAACATAGTCAGTCATTAGGGAAATGCAACTCAAATGTTTGTGAGTACTTCTCACCCACTGGGATGGCAAAAATCAGAAAGATGGACATTAATAAGCACTGGAGAATATGTGGAGAAAATGGATTTCCATATTACAACTGGTAATGAGAGTAGTACAATTTCTTTAGAAAAGCCTGGCCACTTTTCTAAAACATAAACATGGAATCACCATACAACCAAGAAATTCTACTCATAGATAAAGGAACTAAGAGAAATGAAGACATACATGCATACAAAATCTTATATACCAATATTCATAGCAATATTATTCATGAATAGCCAAAAAATGAGAATCCAGAAGTCTACTGACTGATGAATTAATACATAAAATGTGGTATAACCACACAATGGATTATTAAGCCATAAAAAAGAATAAAATGCTAATATACACCACAATATGGATGAAACTAGAAAGCATTATACTAGGTGAAAGAATCCAGTCACAAAAGACCCTGTCTTATTTGATTCCATTTATATAAAAGGCCCAGAATAAGCAAATCAGTAGAGACACCAAGTACATTAGTACTTGCCTAGAGCAGGGGTTGATGGGTGGAAATGGAGTTTCACTGCTAACGTGTATAGTATTTCTTTAAGGAGTGATGAAAATGCTCTAAAATTAGATTGTAGTGATGGCTTTACAAATTTGTTTACACAAAAACACTGAATTGTGTATTTTAAATCAGCAAATTGTATGGTGTGTGAATGATACAGCAGTAAAGGTTTTGTTTTTTTTTTTTTTTTAAGGAAAATGGCACTGTATCATTTCAAAAAGCAGAACTAAACATCAATATTCAGAAGAATGAGAAAGTTAAACTTGGAGACAGAATGAAGTATGACAGTCCATCATTTAGAGGTGGCTAATAATCAGAATGGGTTCTCTCACTGCTAAAGACAGCAAGTTCAGGGAGAAGCAGAATAAGCTTCCAAACTAGCTCCCATGGATGGAATGCCTACAACTGAGAAAAATCATGGTCTAAATTGGGGCTTAGTCTGGGGTTAATGATTCCCCACGTCTGAGTCCAGAAGGTTAAAAACTTAGAGTGAAATGCAACTCTAAAACACTACCATGTATGTAATGAATAAGAACCTGAACATTTTAATTCAACATTTACTCTTCAATAACACTACTGACAATAGTAGTTTAAAAATAAGAGCCATAGTCCCATCACCCTATGATGGTTTGAAATTTGAAATTTTATTTCAAATACAAATTTGAAAGTTTATTTCAAATATACATATGTACCGGGAACAGCCAACAAACATTTCATACTCTTTCTTAATCTTTGCTAATCTGTTTTTGCATTAAACAATAAGGTGCTTTCAGTCTTACTGTTAATTTGACCTCAGTGTATGTGCTCTGACCATGGGGAACTGTATAAATCCTGTGTATCCATATGGAGTTAAAAAAATTTTAAAAGTTCACAGCCAGATTCTGAAAAGTCTTTACAGTCAAGATCAAATAAACATCCTTATAGAAAACCATATGGCAGGATAATGTAATGCACCAGAAGGTACAGGTGTGATGAGGACCAGCCCAATCCATCTTCCTCTTACAATAAGTCACCACATGCAAAAGGCCAGACTTCCTGTAGGCTTGGTCTAATTTAAGGTGGGTGCTACTGGGTCAATGTTGTTTCCATTTTTTTTAATTTTAAAACTGTAAGTACAAAAAGTAGTTAAAGCCACATTCTTCCAACAATAGAAACCATCATGATTGTCACTTTATCTGTAACTCCTAACATAATAGTTGATTAACAACAACAACCAACGAGACGTTATAAACATCACAGTAGTGTATACAATATTGATGGGATGAAAAAGTAGAAGAATTACTACTTTCCAGTCCCTGTAACAGCTATGTACACTGCCCAATACCTGACCCTGGAGGGTCACATTTTTTGTAAACTCCAGGAGTTTATACCATATATTTTTTAAAAGATGTCACTACTAAGGAACACAGAAGAAAAATTGCAATAAGTTTCATGAAAATAAATAGAAAGTCAATAAAAATCAATAAGAATATTTATGAACTATCCGAAATAAATAGGACAATTTCAGTCCCTGGAAGTATATGTAAGGGAGCTTCTGCTGACATTGCATGAGACAACCCAAAATATTTGTCCATTTTTATAAATGCACTGATTCAATATAGCCTCAAAATAGTGTTCTAAAATACCAGCATCTACACATTTCATATTTCTATCTCCCCATTCTACATTGAGAACTCTGGTTCTCAGTACATTTACTCATTCACTCTATCCAACAATATACAAATTTAATTCAGAATGCCTACATCAATACTAATGAAGGGGGGCGGTTCAAGATCTCTTTGCAGTTGGATGTTTTTTCCTCTAGAGAATTTATAGTTTATGGAGCCCAACATTTAATAATAATTTGAATTTAATAATTCAAATGTTCCTTTGTGTATGTGTGTGTGTTTATGTCATCATCAAGCTCAACTCTCTGATCTTATGTTTCTGGTTCACGTTTATCACTCCTTTTAATTTAACTTTAGATTTGAGTGTTTAGAACATTACATCATTCAAAAACCAAATTTACATAAGCATTCCTATAATCCTTCTGTACTTTGTTCTAGGACACAGTTAAGTTCCTTGGACACAGTTTAAAACTTTCAGGTCTTGCATTAATGACTTGGTAGGTGGGTCTAAATTGGGGCTTAGTCTGGGGTTAATGATTCCCCACGTCTGAGTCCAGAAGGTTTCTCTGTCTGGTTGATGGGAACAAGCACTGTTCCTACCACTCCTTCCTTTCCCAGACTGGACAAGTTTCTTCACTTGCATGCCCTGAGCTGTTGCCCAGTGGAGGGACACAACTATCATCTTCCAGGTACCCCCTCTGGATGGCTCCCCCCCATTTAGTGCTCTGTGCTATGAACAACAGCCATCTTGGCATCTGCAGACTCCTATCTCTGTCTCCTCCACTCAGGGATGTCGTTATGCTCCACTCAGACTGCCCTTCCCTGTACTATATGGTCTAGAAGTTGTTCCCGTAAGTGAGCAGAGGCCATTAGAGGGCTTGACTCCTTGGTCTGGCCCCTCGCATGGATCACTGTCCTTCCTTGCCTCATGTCCATGTCTGAAGAAACATTGTTCCATTTTATCTTTTTGTTTGTATTTTTGTCTTATATTTGTTAGGTTTTGTTTTGTTTTATTTTGTTTTTTGATGGGGGTGATGAATTCAGTAGAAGGGTAAATCCAGTCCCTGTTTTTCCATCTTGGCCAGCAGCAGAAGATGAACAAGAGAAATCCTACCCCATCCTGATCTTTCCACCTGCCTCTCCAAGGAATCATGGTTAATAGTTTATGGTTTATTCTAGCTGCATTTCTTTCTATTAAAGTAAGAAAATACGGGTATACTTTCTTATTCTCCTGTCCTTCTTGCATAGAAGGTAGCATAATCCACATACGCTCTTTCCTTTTACTTTTCCCTCCTCTATATGCCAGCTGTCCAGAGAGACCTTCCGCTTTATTTCTAATAGCTCCAGAATATCCGTTTCATACACATACTATGGTTCATTCAGCGGGACTTCCAGGGTCAGGCATTTAATTTGCTAATGCAAATAATGCCACAGTGAGTAATCTTGAGTGTATGTCGCTTCACTTTAGGGAGATGCATTTTCAGGATAAACTCTAGGGCCTGGGATTGCTGGGTCCCAGGGTAGCTGCCTGTCACACAGTCTTACACTGGGTTCTTCAGAAGCAGACCTCCTGACAGGGACACAAATGCAGGCAAGAAAGGGTGTTCTGTTGAGCCTAGTGCCCTACACAAGACAGGTGCTTAATCATGAAGGGAAACTCTGGGAAATGGTGCAAAGAACAGGCTTCAAGATTATCTCACCTGAGAAATTACATCAATCCATGCGCAGGACTCACTGGCTGACAGCTATGCCCACAGAATATTAATTCACAGACATTTCCAGCCTACCATGCTGGTAGGCAGAGGAAACTTCCAAGGTTCTGGGGATGGAAATCCCCCATTACATTGAAACATCCATGGACAGGAAGGAAAGGACAAGGACAGAGCCAGGAAGGTGATTCTCTTTGACTTTACCAAATCTCTCTCCACCGGAAGGGTGCCATCTTGTACTCACACCAGCTGTATAAGTGAGGGCCTGTTTTGCCTCAGCTCAGCTGATAAAATTTTTCAAGATTTTAATTTTTGCCAATCTATTGGATGAGAAATGGTATCTCGGTATAAGTGCTGCTTTAATTTGCATTTCTCTTATTTTGAGTGAACTCAAACATATTCACATAGGCCTAAGCCATTTCCATAACCATTTACATGAGCTGTCGGTTCAGGTCTTTTATCCATTTATCTCCTGAGTTATGGTCTTTTCTTTGATTTTTAAGACTTCTTTAATATTATGAGCCTATTCCTTTATTTCTGGTATTGCAAGTATTTTTTCCCAGTGTGTCATTTCTCTTTTGATTTTGCTTATAGTGGTTTTTGTCATGCAAATTTTTTCTTTAATTTTTTTATGTTGTTACAAATTCATCAATCTTTTCTTTTACTCCATCTGGCTTCTGAGTCATAGAAAGGCTTTCCTTATATGCAGTTTATAAATGCATTCACTCATGTTTTATTTTAGTATTTGTCTGGCTTCATTTTTTCCCCTTGATTTTCCTCTTTTTTTTCCCTTTTAAAAAGTTTTCCTACAATTAGATCCCTGACCCATTTGAAGTGTATTCTTCTGTATGGTGTGCAATATGAATCCTATATTTTCTAGATGATTATCCAGCTGTCCACTTATTAAAAAATCTATATTAAATCTATATTAAAAATCTATCTTTTCCAATAGAAAGAAAGGCTCAAACCACCAGAAGACATGGAGGAACTTGAACAGCATACTGCTAAATGAAATAAGCCAATCTGAAAAGGCTATATATGATATTCCAGCTATATGACCTTCTATAAAAGGAAAAACTATGGAGATGACAAAAATGAGGGGTTGCCAGGGGGAAGTAGGGAAGAGAGGGATAAATAGGTACAGTACAGGAGATTTTTAGGGCCCAGTATTATGCTATTTGATACTGTTACGAAGGACATATGTCATTATGCATTTGTCAAAACTTATAAAACCTATAGAATATACAACCCAAAGAGTGAATCTTAATGCAACCTATGGACTTAATTTAATAGTAATCTATCAATATTGGCTCATCAACTGCAACAAATGTTGCAACTGCACTAATATGAGAATGTTAAAAATAGGGGAAACTAGGGCCAAAGAAGATACATGGCACCTTCTGTACTTTTTTCACATTTTTTTCTATAAAGCTAAACAACTCAGAAAATAAGGTTCTATAGAACAATGGAATAGAATAGACAGTCTAGAAATAAACTTTCATATATGTTATCAATTAATTTTTTGACAAAGGTGACAAGACCATTCATAGGGAAAGGACAGTCCTTTTAACAAATAATACTGGGGAAAGGGGCACCTGGGTGGCTCAGTGGGTTAAGCAGCTGCAGCTCAGATCATGATCCCAGGGTCTTGGGATCAAACTCCCAAAGTGAGGAGCCTGCTTCTCCTCCCTCTGTCTGCTGCTCTGCCTACTTATGCCTACTTATGCCCTATTTCTGTCAAATAAATAAATAAAATCTAAATAATAATAATAATATTGGGAAAACTGTATTTCCCCATGCAAAAGAGAATGAAGTTGGACACTTACCTTACACCATCTACAAAAATTCACTCACAATACAACAAAGACCTAAACATAAGAATTAAACTATAAAAATCCTAAAAAAAAAAAAACCTTGTAGAAAAGTTTCATGACATCGTATTTGGTAATGATTTCCACAGGCAACAAAAGAAAAAAACAAACTAGACTACTTCAAAATTTAAAACTTCTGTGCATCAAGGCACAAGCAACAGAATGAAAAAGCAACCTACCAAATGGGAAAGGATCCATACAGGTTAGTATACAGAATGTTTGAAGAATATATACAACTCAATAACAAAAAAGAAGAGAGGGATAAATGAAATGACTTAGATAGTCATTTCTTCAAATAAAATATACAAATGGTCAATAAGGACCGGAAAGGATGTTCAACATCTCTCATCATTAGAAAACTGAAAACCACAATAAGCTACCATTTCATGCCAATTAAGATGGCTACTACTGAAAAAAAAAAAAAGTAATAACTACTGGTGACAAGGTAAAGAAACCACAACCTTGATCCACTATTGTTGTGAGTGTAAAATGTATAACCCTCCTCCCCCACAAAATTGAACTCAGGGTCTCAAAGAAATTTTTTTCACCCATGTTCATTGCAACATTATTCACAATAGCCAAAGGGTGGAAGCAACCCATATGTCCATAGATAGATACATAAACAAAATGTGGTCTATATATACAATGGAATACTAGTCAGCCTCAAAAAGGCAGGAAATTCTGATAAATACTACCACATGGATGAACCCTGAGGCCATTTTGCTAAGTGAAGTAAGCCAGTCACAAAAAGACAAATACTGAATGATTCCACTAACATAAGGTACATAGCGTAGTCAAATTCATAGAGACACAAAGAAAACTGGTGGTTGCTAGGGGCTGGAGTTAGGGGGATGAAGAGATGTTGCTTAATGGGTACAGAGTTTCAGCTTTGCAAGACGAAAAGAGTTCTAGATACTGGTTGCACAATGTGAGTGTACTTTACACTACTGACTTGCATACATAAAAATGGTTAAGATGGTAAATTTTATGTGTATATTACCACTATTTAAAATAAAACAAAATAAATAAAAACTATTATTTTGTTAAAGTCTATTTTTTCCCATGGATTTGAGAATTCCCCTATTATCCTACTGAATTTCTGTATGTCCTTGGGTCTACTTCTAGATTTTCCTCCCCGCGGCCAACTTATCTGTTAGCATCACACTTTTTAATTACTGACGCTCTGTGAATATCAGAAAATGTAAACTCCCCCTGACTCTTCTTTCAGGTTCTTCTAGATATTCTTGCATGTTTATTTTCTATACGAACATGAGAATTAAATTGTCAAGCTTGGAGTAAAAATCCACCACTTTTACTGGTTGCATTCAATTTCTTAACCTAAAGATAAATGACATCTTTATCATGTTGAGCCTATCCAATCCAAGAACAGGTTATGATGACCCAGGAATGGTTTGGAATTTTCTCATATAGATTTTGCATATGTACACTTAGTTCTACTTCCAAGTATTTTATTTTCTTGTTGTTATTGTCATTGCCGTCATAAATAGGATTTTCTCTACCATTTTATCTTCTGGCTAGTTAATGTTTGACTGTTGTAAGCTATTATTATATTCTGGTACCTTACTGAATTCATTATTGTTTGTGTTAGTTTCCTCATTGAACCTTTTGGGATTTTCCAGGAATCACCTCCAAAGAAATAGTCCCCACTCCCTGCCATCCAATTCTTATGCCTCTAATTATCTTTCCTGTCTGCTTTCATTGACTAACCCCTCCAATATAAAGTTAAACAGAGATGAAGATGTTGTTATCCTTGTCTTATTGGGGGCCAGTTGGAATGATTCTCATATTTCAACATTAATTAAGACACTGACCTTATTTCTGCAGTTTAAATATTTTAGCTAATGTTACAGAATGGTTTACCAATTTGTATTTTATTGAGTGGTGGGCTGTTTTTTGTTTGTTTGTTTGTTTTTGAGTGTTTTTTTAAAGTCAAGAATGGGTGCTGAATTTTGTCAAAGGCCCTCAGCATTTAAAAAGAGAATCATAATAAAAATCTTGCTCATAATCCCAAAATCTTTATGAAGGCAGAAACCTTTGCTGCATTTTCAACACTCTTATCTGTGGAATATTCACCCATAAAGTTTAATATTATTTTTGATAAATGCATAAATGAGCAATTTTTAGTTCCTACTTCTTCCATATAACATATCAATGATTATATTGTTTTCTAATTTTGTAATATATAATGATCACATTATAATTGTCAGAGTATTCATACTTGCTCATCTAACAAGTGGAACCAAGAAATAAAGAAAAAGTAACAGTGGGAAGCTACACACTTCATCCCTACAATTTAAGCTTTAAAGCACTTAATAACAATTCCACCTCTGTACTAAGAGACTTGTTTCTTTTTTTCTCTCTGGAGGTCAAGAGCAGCAATAGAGAGCTAATCTAAGCTTATTTTAAATAATCTATACCAGTTTCAACATTCATTATGTTCTCATTGTAAAAATGTTTCAGGTGAAAAGCTCAGGGCATCTAACAGCAGGTTGAAAGCTTTAATTCAGTGGGAGTAGGGGACACCATAAGCCAATAATAGAAAAGCCTTTTTTAACAAAGGATGTTATTTTCTTAAAGTAGTAATCTATAGCAAATTACACAGAAAGAACTTGATTATAGTTTTCAGTCTTTTAGAAAAGGATAATTTAATATGAGTTAAAAGCTGATTCATTTTTGCAAGGGTTTTACTAGCTGTCAATTATACTCTTTATGAATTGTCCACTGAGTTTTACATATAGTTAAACACAGACCAGAAAACATTATTTGGTTACAATTAAGGTTTTCAATATGATATTGTAAAAGTCAGATGTACTACCAAAAATATATATTCTTAAACCTCTGTTTAATTTATATTTCCACAGTCCAGATACTCACTTTCTTTAAAAACCTTTCTGTATGCTTTCTGAAAGCCAACTCAAAACCTGAATAAAGCAGTTGGGTATAAATAATCGAAAACACTTTTAAATAGCATATTCTGCAATATTCTAGCTCTAAAGTAATTCTTGCTAGAATGCTGGGAAAAGTCAATATATAGGGTATCAACTTTGGGGATCATTGTGTTGAACACACAAACAGAATACTATAGTAGCAAGGACTCTGAGGATCACCTACGAATACACTCAACCCTTTCACATAATAGAGAAAAAAGTTAACTCAAGGAGGTTAAGGGATTTTCTAAGCCATATATCCAGTTATTGGTAGAACCAGACTACTTTTGGGGCTCCCAATCAAGTGTGAATTCTACTTTTTCTGTTTTCCTTTCTAAACCACCACAAACAAGTGAATGTGGGACACATCTTGTAGAGAATTACATGGCATATTTTTAGGTAGTCAGCACTGGAGGTCAATTTATATTTTGCTTAAAGCCCCAGAGGAAAAGTTCCCCTGTCATTAAAAAAGGGCCTGCAGGTGACTAATAAAATATTTTTTCTTTCCTTTATGATTTTAAATTGTATAATACAAAGTTAAAATAATAGTGCCTTAAGTAATTAATAATGCTTTCTATTTGCCTCTAATAAGGTTTTTAAAACTAATTCCACAATTATCTCCAAAAGGAATTCAGGCACCAAAAGCCACCAAATATCAATGATCTAAAAAATACTGCTGTAAAGATAAATTTTTTGTAATCCTTCTGCCCCCACTCCCAAATCTTAAAGATTTTTTTCACATGGCTAACATCAAAAAAGTATTTCCTAGGGAAAATTTCAAGGCTGGTAGGCTAATAATTCACAGTTGCTTCCTATAATTTTTTTCTGTTTTAAATCATAACTCATCCCCACTACTCTCAAAACTTTCAATATGTGCAGTATCTATTTCCAGGATAATCTCTTTTACATAGGTGGAAACAACTTTTCTTTTGGCAAGAATAAGGGTGTAGTTTGCATTGTGTTCCACTGGGACAGTCTGTTCCCTCCATATCAGCATCTTGGCTTCCAATCCTTTTAAAGTTCTCTTCTATTTGAAACAGACACCTCTCTTAAGCTTTCTTTAAATCTCAATGAAAAAAAAAATTTGGCACACACAAACCCTCATTATTGCTTCATTCTTCACGTCTCTCACTTCCTCATGCCTATAATAGGTGATCACTATATGTCATTCTCAGATTATCTGGGCCCAAAGCAACAATGTCCCTTGAATATCTAGACTATATATATATATAGTCTAGATATTATATCTATATATATAGATATATAATAGATATCATTCCCTACTCTTGCAATTCTTTATATCTATATCTATATCTATATATAGTCTAGATATTATATAGATATATATTATATATATATTATATAGATATATATATTATATAGATATTATATAGATATATATTATATATATTATATAGATATTATATATATTATATAGATATAGATATAGATATAGATATAGATATAAAGAATTGCAGGAGTAGGGAATGATAAAGAACTATTAAACCAAGTAAGATAAATAACATTTATATATTCTATATATTGAATAATCAATATATTGTCCCTTTATCCTTTGAGTTTTCAAAGAAACCTTAATTTAAAAAGTTAAAATTATTTACTGGGATTTAAAATGCAGAAAAAAAACTTCACCTTAATCCTTATAGTCAAGAAAAACTATGAACCAGACACAGTTGACTGGATTCTGACTGTCACCAGTACCTCAAGCAGCTGTGTATGTTAAGTACTATATTACAATGTTCACAATATTTTTTGTTTCCTCCAATGTAAAGTTTCTTTTTTCTGTTCTTTCTAAAAACTCATACTCTATCTTTTTGAAAAACTAATAAAACTGAGACTAATGAAGACTATTTTAAAATCACACAATACGAATAGCCCAAGTACAACCACTATTAAAACATTGAGACATAAAGAAATAAATATAGATATTGAGATACTGAGATATTTTCAAATATTTTAGGTACAAATTATTTGCATTTATAAAAAGAGATCATGCTATTCACATATTATATTTTTTCATTTAGTATAGTTTTTTATTTAATGTATGTTTTATATCAGTTGATATATTACTAAAATGTTGTTTCTAGTAATTGTGTATTATTCTATAATTATAGATTTAATAATCAACCCATGTTGGACATTGATTTTGAACATTGAGCTCTTAAAAACACTGGGATGAAAATTGTATACCTAAATAAATATAATTTAAATTACTTCTTTAGGGGGCACCTGGGTGGCTCAGTTGATTCAGCATCTGCCTTCAGCTCAGGTCATATTGTCAGGGTCCTGGGATCAAGCACAGCATCAGTCTCCATGAGTCCTGGGGCTTTTTCTTCTCCCTCTCCATCTGACCCTCCTCCCCACTTGTGTTCTCATTCTCTCTCTCTGTCTCAAATGAACATATAAAATCTTTATAAATAAATAAATAAATAACTTAGAATATATTCCTGACGTAAACTTGCAGGTTCAAAGACCTTGTACAATTTTAAGTCCTTTGCTGTCTTATTCTCTAAAAATGCCGCAAGCAATATAAACTTATCAGCTATATGTGAGACAGTTATATGACCCTAGAGCCTTGTCAACATGATTGTCCTCTATTTCAATTTGATGGACTATGTAATAATTACTATTTTAATTCTTATCTCTGGGATTATAGTAAGGTTAATTATTTACTTGCATTCATTCCCTATTTATAGTTTTCTCTTAAAAATTACCTTTTATTTCTATTCAAGTCAAAAATATATTAATTTCATCCTTAAGCCTGAGTGATAATTTAGTTGGGTATAAAATTCTAGGTTAACACATTTTCTCTTAGTACTTTAAATTCCATTATCTTCTGTAATCTATTATTATTGATGAAAGGTCTGTGGTAATTCTTTTTATTTTCTTTTGGTCAATAATCTGTCCATTCTCTTTGAATGCCCTTAATATTTTCTCTTTCTACCTGAAGGGCTTTGTAAATTTTTCCCATCTTTACTACACATTATCTTCTTCTAGCTTCCCAAGAAGCATTCCTTTGTAATGATTCTATGGTTGCCTTTACCTCAGCCTAATGTGATAAAAGAGTACCTGGTCAGATTTTATGATGGTCTCTTAATCCAGGCCTTCCCCAGAGTGACTAAAAAAAGAATTCAGTTCCAAATGCGTCCATTGCACAGTCTAGGATCTCTAACACCCCATAACTGGTCTTGTTTCCATCTACCATCTGGGACTTCACCTCCATGCCTCATTGTTTAGCCAGCAAGCAGAATTTTACCAACTGAATCACTCTGTCCTGGCTGTTGGGTTTGCAGGAAGCCTAATTCTTGCTCATATACTTACTTGGTTCTACAAAGCATTAAAACTCCAGCACATAAAGGGTTTATCTGGTCCACTTATCTTTATCAGCCATATGAATTCAATTCCTCTCACCATCAAGAGTCCTTACTTCATTTTTGGCAACTACAGATTTTCTTTCCTTATCTTCAATCTCAGTTAAATATTTATTTTTGTAAAATATTTTTTACCTATTTTTTTCATATTAGCAAAGAAAGATAAGGGACCTTCCACATCTTCATCCTCTAATGGCACATCCTAATCTATATTTTCAGAAATAAACTTGTAAATGTGAACAAAATTCTGTGAGTTCCACAATGAAGGCAGAAAATATACTGATTTATCACAACAATGACACCTCAGTGCAATGGGGGAAAGGACTGTCTTTTCAATAAACAGTGCTGGGTCAATTGGATATGGAAGAAAAGAAGACTGACCTTACCTCACACAATTCACAAAAATCAATTCCATAAGGACTGCAAATATAAATGTGAAACACAGTAACATATTTGCAGGAGAATAGAAAAATATCTTAGTGACCTTGATATAAGCAAAAAATTTTAACAGAAAATATTAACTATTAAAGAAACTATACATAATTAGACTCTATGAAAATCAAGAGTTTCTATTTATCAAAAGACATCATTAAGAGAGTAAGAATGAAACAGAACAAGTGGAAAATATATTTTCATTAATTATATCCAACAAAACACTTAAGTCCAAAATTTAGAAAAACTACTATAAATGAGTATTTAGAAGATAGGATAGCCAAAGGAAATATGGGCAGAAAACTTGAATAGACCCTTCACACAAAGATATTAAAATGGTTAATAATAGATGAAATGGTTCCCTACTACTCAAAAAACTGCAAACCACTACCATAATGTTACAATACCACACAGTCAACAGAATATATAAAATGAAAATGACAGACCAAGTGTTGGTGAGCATGTGGAAAAACCAAAACACTCTTACACTGTTGAAGTACTGTAAATTGACAGTCACCTTGAAAAACTATTTCATTGTGTCTACTGAAGCTAAGCTTATGCATACTCCATGACTCATTAATTCCACTTCTACGTATATATATCCATCAGAAAATAATGATGGAACTAAGGTATTAGTAGTCGGATACTGATATTAAATTTTAGGCAATCTTCCCATAAAATGGTTAAAATGCAAAATTTTGTATGTAATAAGTTACAATCATCTAAGAAAATTTTACTCACATTATACATAACCTTCCTTTTATCATGATGCTGGATAACACCTTTGTATGAATGAGAAAATGTTTACTGCACTGAACTAGGTAAAACAGGAAATTCCTGGGATTAGGACAATGAGTGATTTGAGCCAGAAGGTACATCTCTGGAAAGCTATTGCAGAAAAAAACAAAAACAAAAACAAATAAACAACAACAAAAAAAAACCCACCATGTAAATATAACATCACCTCCAGGGTCATATAGGAATAAGGGTGGACTCACACCATTAATATTCAGAAGAAACAGGAAAAACAGAATATAGAGACATTTTCTACCTCAGCTCCACAGTCGACTTCTAAGGATCAATAAGAAGGATGTTCAGAAAAGCCCAAATCCCTGTCTTAGTCTCAACCATCTGAGCCCACACCTTGCTCCAGCCATTTCATGGAACTAACTACTTACAGCTACACGGAATACACCAAGTAAGTAGTTCTTTGTTGGGAATCCTAATGCTCTTTAAGTTACTAAAACCAAAGCATCCACCCAGAAAAATGGGCAAAAAATATTAAAAAGAAGGAATACAAATGAACAATAAAGAGCATAGCTGTTGTTCAGTTCACCAATAATCCAAACAATGCAAACAAACTCTCTTCCACCAACCTAATTTAAGAGCAAAAAGTCAGTGGTAGACATGGTCTGTCTGAGTCAGTGCTCTGGACACATTCCTACATTCCACAGCTATTGATCGATAAGTCCATCGTTGGTCAATAAGGGAGCCTCTCAAAGTCCTTCTGCAAGTTAGATTGTGTCACAGCATCACTTCTGGTCTGACTTGTCTGCTTACCCAGCGTCTTCTCAACCATCAGCTCACCAGGAACCAATAAACAATATGCAGGGGGTCCACTGGCAGAGAGGAGCAAAGGCAAGAACAGGGGAAAGGGGAAAGAAAGCAGCTGAAAGAAAGAAAGGCAGAAAAAGATGTCCAGTATTGTGTATGGCAAATGCCCATAACAACTGAAGATGTCCCCATTACCACAGGCTGTGAGCCCTAACTTATGCCTGTTATATTGTGTATATTTATCAAAGTGTACATCTGTCTTCATAGTGACATGTGGGATCAGAGGATCTTAGCAACCTCCTACTGCTAGAGAGTTAGCAATTCAGAAACATAATAACGCTTATAGATGCTTTTACTGACTATAAATTCTTTCATACATATGTATGGTGTGTATGTGTGTGCACATATGTGTGTGCACGTGCACACAGGAGCCACTAAGGCACTGGTGTTTGGTGCATTCCAAAGCTACAAAATAGCAATTAGGAAAATAGGAATGTCTGAAAATCAAATAAGCCAAATATCCAAGAAATGGGTAAAAAGTTTCAAACCAACACTGCGGTATAGCTGATTATTTTCAGTGGCAGGCATTTAAGACATAGATGTATAATGTCTCAGAAACCCAACAGTGGCAAACATACCAACTCCCTCTGCAGGCTTCATCCATAGCTTACTTTTCAATATACTTGCAGGACATCTATTCTGCTAAAACACAGTTTTAAAAGTGAGAGGTCTGCAGAAGGTTGTCTAATGGTGAATGCGTATTAGTCAGTACTCATCATTGAAAAATGTTACTCCTTCAAGGGCAAGTTCAATTAGCACCTCAGTCAGGCATTTACTCCACAAACACGGGTTGTACACCTACAGTGTGTGAGCCCCTGGGAATGCACAGCTGAATAAGACAAATCCTTACCCTCGAGGAGCTCACAGTATACGCAGGAGATAGAAAAGTTGAAATGCGATGGGATAGGTGCATCCCTGGGGTATGGAAGGGGAACTAGATTCTGAAGGAAGAAGCTTCATCCCTTAGAAACAAAAATGTGAAGGCTTGACCTTCATTTTGAAGGCTGACAAGGAATTCACTAGACAAAGTGGGGGAGGGGACGAGCCCTTTGGGTGGAATAAAAGGCAGAGGGAAAGCCAGGGAAGAGTGAACGTCACAGCCTGCTGTGAGAATGTGGGAAGAACGGCAGAAGGCCAGGGGGGTCTTCCCAAGAAGTCTGGCTTTTATGGGAGGGGAGACATGAACACTGCATGAATGAGAGCAAGATGGCAGATGGCGTGGAGCAAAGGGAGACTGAGAGCAAAAGACCAGTTAGAGCTGACTTCAAAGGCCCAGCTAGGAAGGGGGCTTCCCTGAAGCAAAAGCCCTAGGGTGCTAGAGAAGAGAGACAGGGGTAGGTGAAGAAGGGGAAGAGGACCTTGTATTCAGGGCAGACACTGCACTGATAAAGGGAGTATCTGCACAGGGTGAGGGAAGGACAGACGGCGGGTGTGCAGTGGGAGCACTTCTGCAGTGGTTCTTTTCAAGGGGACGTGATGAGATGTTGTGGTAAACTGAGTTGGTCCGACGAGCACATGAAACCAGTCCTCTCTTCCACAGTGTTCCCTCTGCACGTGCACGTACCTCCACGTACCACTCGTGAACCCTTTGCAGATATTACTTATTAACACAACCGGTCACCCCGATTACAACGGAGCCAAAGGATGGCGCCGTTCTTACTCACTTTTTTCTCAGTCTTTGGCACCTGACAGTGACTAGAATGGAGGGCAAACGGAGAGCATTTTCTGGGGCATAATTTTTTTTCTCCCAACAAACAGTTTTTGAAGATCTGTGTCTTCTCCCTCGGTTCCCGTGTACAGAATGTAAGATGGGCATAGTATCCTCTACTAGTGCCTAACAAGAACGCTACCATGCCTGACCAGGGTAGCCTCTCTCTATTACTTTTTCAATAAACTGTTGCCAGGTTATTAAAACTACAGTATTCCTAAGAACTGAGCTTTTTATAGTTTGAGAAGGACCAGACTTAACACCCTGTGTTCCACTACAGAGCTGTCCAATAATGACAAGAGTCAACAGCAAGTCAGTGTCATGACTAAAAAATCCCTAAAATCCCTATTAAACTCCTTCTTAAGTGTGTGTCCCAAGCTTCCAGTAAGACTCAGTATGTAGATATCTGCTAAATAGCTCGATATCCGCTCATTTTGTTTATTTGTAGATGATAACGTTTTGTTCATTTTTTAATTTGGAGAACATTTCTAAAACAAGAAGCAGAAGTTTAATGAAGAGGGACATTTTAATTCTGGCAAAACCAAGTAACCAGGCACCTGTATGTTTAGAAATCTCTCCAGATGAGTGATGTTCAGGATCTTAAAAATCTCTGGCAAACAGCTCCATCAAGATAAACTGAAATCAGCTTGAAAGATAATATGTTAGTTGCGATCCTTTGCTGGATTTTATTCAGTTCCCTTCATCTGAACACACCCCGACATTCAATAGTGATGAAACAGCACATATGGATAACGCTGTATGGTATATGCTAACAATCTTGGCAGGTTTCCCTTTAATAAACCGCTCCAGATGTTAGTCTCAGTAATTACGCCTGCCATCATTCAGCTTTAGTAGTTAGTGAAATACTGCTGTGACAATTCCTTGTTTGTGTTTCTATGGATCATCTGCAAATATAAAGCCCGCACAGGAAAGACAGCCCCATGAACAGCCTCCGCCTAGAAATGTGCAAAAACAAAGACCCAGCAATAGGGTGACCAGGGTGAACAGGCAATATAAAAAACACACATGGCGTTAGAAGTTTTCATTGATTCTTACACAGTACATTTGTACGTCTGTAGCTTATGAAACATTTACGCATTCCTTTGTATGAGTATTTCAAAATATGCCAGGAAAGTGATAAACCCGATTTAAATGATGATCTGTGGTACAGGTAAAATAGGCTATTGTACCTGAAAAGCTACTCTGAAAGCCTGTTTCGAGGAAATTTAAATTGAGATGTATGTGTTCGACATTTAAAGAGAGTATTGTTAGAATCGAAAAAAAAAAAACTGAGATTATTTTCATTTTCTAAAGGTTTAATTTTCAAAAAAAATAAAAAAGTCTTTTTGTGATCCTATGAAGAAATAAAATAAGTCAAAATAGATCTATAACTCAGTGTCAGAACAATAAGTTATAATGACTTGATTTAAAGAAAAGTCCCTGGAAAGGTATGTCTGATGTTACAAGTAATGTGATTTTCTTGACTTTAAAATGAACCTACTTGGTGAGGAATAATAAACCCAATCTTTGGGGATATTTAAATGATCATGCCGAAAAGCCAACATTAACCATTAAAATGATTAAGCCGATACTAAATGACGGCTGACATTAGAATATTGAAAATTGTTAATGAGGCTGTCAGTGTCACTGAGGCACCGAGACGGGAACTTTTATAAAGAACTAATTTTATATTAAGGAGTTTAAGCAACATTTTTATCTACTTATCCTCCAACTGTCGTGAGAGCGATGTCAATATTCCTGTCAAAATCCATTAGCTTCACTGAAGGTATGAACAGAAAACTGCACCGGGATGGCACGCTGGCCCCAAATTGTGAGCCACGATGCCTGAACTAACTAATAAAAGCAGCACAGCCGTGAACACCACTCTCCAGAAGCCGACAGTCAGAGCTGGGGCAGCTAAGTCTATAGAAAAGCCCTGTGAAGTGGATGAAATCCAAGCAAGGAATGCCAGCTGAGAGAAAATAACTCTAGGTCAAAAACAGACAGGGACATTTTTAACTCTTAAAATTGCATCATGATACGCAGAAATATCCAGTAAATTGCTGTAAACCTATTGCATAGCTTGTAGGGCTGAACGCACTCAGACCCCTCAGAGGTGATGGCAAGGCAGCATACCTGCCCATCAACCCGTGCCCGTCCCCTCCATGCATTAAGGGCCACTGACAGGCGCCTTGTGCCCCAGCGCAGAAAGCTGCGTGGCAGCCTGTCAGGACCCATGCCACATGCGTCACGGCATTCACGCTAACAAGGCCAACAACTGAAAGGGGCAAAGTATTCTCAAAACCTGACATTGAAAAGTGACCGTTTTGTAGCAAGAATACCTTGAAGGACCTGGGGGATCTCACTGCCATGATGAGCGCTGACACCTCATCTATAGGGGAGATTAGCTGGAAACAGCAGCCTCTGGAGTAAGGCTGACGTGGGTTCAAGCCCCTGCCCTGCCACGTTAGCACTTCCAGCACACTGGCCAACTTGGCCAAACTCTTGAAGCTTACGTTTTTCTTAATGATAACCCTTCCAGCTCAGGGCTAGAGTCAGAATTCAATGAGATGATGCTTAGGAAAAACTCAGCCCAGGGTCCCTCTCAGGAAGCCTTCAATAAAGTTTTGTGTCTGTTTCTTTTTTTCTTTAAGCTGTCTTTTGACCTCAATTTTTAAAATACTCTCTCAAACATATACATTCTGACCTCTGAAACTTACATGTTCATGTAACATTTCATGAAGATGTGCTTATATCCTGTTCCTTTCCTTTATACTTAATACCACGGTGGAAGGGAGTTTCCCCTGCCTGCTGCTGTTAACAATCCACACCTGATCAAGGTCAAAGTGTTTCCCAAAGCATTCTTTTTTATGAGGAAGACCTGCCATTAACCACCATCAGTAATGTCTCACCACGTTTCACAGAATGGAAAACGACTACAGAAACATGCGACACATGGAATTTATTAAGTCTCGAATGCACACCCTTCCTATGTTCTGGGGCTGGTGAGTCCTCAAATTTAAGGGAAGCTGACAACAGAAAGGGAAAGTGAAATGGACAAGAGTGATTACAAGCCCGAAGAAGATCAGATCCCCCCAGAAGCAGATTACTAGGCTTCTGTGATCACGTGTGCTACTCATGATCGCTAGACTGGTACAGTAGAGAACAGCCATGCTTAAAACAACTCAGCCCCAAGGTTTTCTGTGATACTCCACTGCCTCTGAACAGGAACTTGATGTCCTACAGCTTTCGGAGACTTGGCATCACCAAATCTCTATGACTCACTACACTTCAAATTATACTTCACGTTTTTGAAAATACCAGTCCCATCTCTCCCTTCCCTATACTTATTCATACTTGACTTATTATTACTATTATTATTATTATTCATACTTGACTATTCATGTCCCACCTCCCACCCCTCACAGCCCTAGTCTGAATCTGCAATAGCTCACCTAGCCTTCCAGAACCCAGTGCAAATTCCACCTCCTCAGCAAAACTTCCTGGATTCTCCTTAGTTGCAATTACTCTCTCCTTACACCTTTAAGACATACCTATTTTCCACTTTGAATTAGAGTTTTTTATTGGTGTTCTAGATGGCCTCTATGATATCTTACTCTCTCCTTGAACCATGAGCCTATAGGGGATTGATCTTCAGATTTTCCACATAGCATCACACATGATAGAGAGTCAATACAATTTTTTGGCAGAAGGAGTGGATTAAGTTAAATTCTAGACCAATGTAGCATGTGTTTCTCTCTTTCTGTTCGTCAGCCTTTTAGTGTCTCTAGAATAGGAAAGCATTACAAAATAAAAGGAAGGTTAGTCTTTGGGATCGGGCTGCCTTGCTACCAATTCTAGTTCTGTCACATATGGTGTGGGACTGTGGACAAGTTACTCCCAACAGCTAAGGCACATGTCGAAGTGGAAGAGAAAGCTCCTAGCTTCATAGGATGGGTAGGAAGTAGAAACAATTGTGTTGAAAAAACATTTAATAGCTACTTAAATGTTTCTAAAAACACATTCTTGTAAGTCACTAGTTTCCCTCCCATCAGAATAAAAGGAGCAATGTCAAGGCAAGCTAGCCTGTAGCCCAGGTCCGCCTGGCTACATAGTCATCTTCCGAGCGAGCGCCTACGGTGTTTACATGCTTTCTGGGCAATGCATATTGGATAAGATACTACTGTGAACTCAATGTCCCAGAAAAACTACTTCCAAAATATAAGCAAACTAATTCCAGGAAATCTTTCTTCTTCCTATTCCTCGGTTCTTTCGTGATTTCTTGCTGAAAAGTTAATTGGGGAAGGAGAAATATACCTCCACCCACCAAAATCTTTCCTGCAGGTGTACTGTACAATAATGTCATTTCTAGGGGATCACGGCATTTCTCTCCAATCATCAGGTAATCCATGTCTTTTGGTGGACACAGGGACAGCAGGCTCCTGGCATGATTAGAAAACCAAAGTTAATATGGTTTTATCCAGCGCAAATAGAGAAAGATGGGACTTTACGAGTGACACTCATCCATGAAACCCAAGGATAATAGCCGTTGGCTTCCGAAGCATTTAGAAGTTTCTAATTACCCAATTGTTTACATGTAATGTTTCAAAATGAAAATGTTGGTGGCCCTTAGTAATGCCGTTATGGAAATACATTTTCTGCTCCCATTAAAACATTCTGCTAGATCTACACTGTAACTTTTTAAAGCTATTTAATACTTCTTAGGCTTGATCATTTTGATATAAGGTTGGAACTACATGAGGTACAGTTTCCCAGAGAGAGAAGGCAAAATAATATGTAATGTGGACTTTAACATGCCTAAGTCATTTCTTCATCATTCATTAATTCTATAAACATCAAGAGTTACTATGTGCCCAGCTCTGTGAAAGTCACTTTGGAAAAAAAGAAAACTAAGGCACAGTGTCTTCTCAAGGGGCTTGTAGTTAGAAAGAGATCCAGTCTAACAGAGATTTAAATTTCAAAATATAAACACATAACCCAATTCAAATTCTTATTTAAAGCACTGTTCAAAAAATATTGTTCCCATATGTTCACTACAAAAATTTTAAAAATTTTGCTTCCAATATTTCAAAAACAAACAAACAAAAAAACAAACACACTAAGAGAAACTGGGTGGCTCAGTTGGTTAAGCATCTGATTCTTGATTTTGGCTCAGGTCATGATCTCAGGGTTGTGGCACTGAGTCCCCTGTGAGGCCCCCTGCTCAGTGCAGAGTCTACTAGGGATTCTCTCTCTCCCTCTCTCGCTTTCTGCCTTCCCCCCACTCCTGCATGCTCTCTCTTTCTCTAAGTGAATAAACAAAATCTTCCCTAAATAAATAAATATAAAAGTACTCTGATTTTCATATTTTCTCCTATATGGAAATTGGCTGAAGTAAATATCTTAAAAATACAAAAATGGGGACGCCTGGGTGGCTCAGTTGGTTAAGCAGCT
The DNA here is from genome assembly GCF_964662115.1 of Mustela nivalis. Classification (NCBI taxonomy): domain Eukaryota; kingdom Metazoa; phylum Chordata; class Mammalia; order Carnivora; family Mustelidae; genus Mustela; species Mustela nivalis. The sequence goes on along the minus strand of NC_139033.1, from coordinate 75,133,428 downwards.
GCCTTCGGCTCAGGTCATGATCCCAGCGTCCTGGGATCGAGTCCCACATCGGGCTCCTTGCTCCGCAGGGAGCCTGCTTCTCCCTCTGACTCTGCCTTCCACTCTGTCTGCCTGTGCTCGCTCTCACTCTCTCTCTCTCACAAATAAATAAATAAAATCTTTAAAAAAAATACAAAAATGTACAATCAGAACATTTATACTCAACAGTTATCTTTTTCATACTACTAAGTTCAGATCTGGCATCTAAGAAATTTCCATCCCGAAGTGAAAAAAGGTAAATGTCTTTCTGGGTCATAGGAAGAGGCTTTTGAAATCTATTATAAATAGCATTATTCCCTTTCCATTAAAATTCCAGAAAACAAAGAACTCAACATATAATCATAATTTAATTTCCCATTGGATTAGAAAAGAATTAGAGTTGAAGAAAGCCTGTCCCAAACTCCAGTACTAACCCTTCATTTCCCATCACCGTGCAGCTGAAGAAATATTAGGCTTCTCCTGAAGAGGTTATCAAGGCAGTCAGAATTAATGGAGTCAACAGCCATAATTTTAAAATACTTCAATTTACCTATTCCATTTACCTATTCCAGGAGTATTGTGACTTCCAGACTTGGAATTCCAAACAGATTTGTCTCTTGAAAACATTTATATATGTGGTTAACTAGAGCTAACAAAATGTCATACTCTCATTCACTTAAAAAAAAAAAAAAATCATGAATCGTGTATCTGGAATAGGCCTGAGGGCTTTCTGAGACAAACCTTCCCTGCTCATAGAGAACGCTTCACCCAACAAAAGCAGGTGTAATATAAGACACTAAATGTAATAATATAAATAATATAGGAGACACTAAATGTAATAATATAAATGATATAGAAGGCAGAACAATGGAAGAAAACACAGTGGTTAAATATGAGCTTTGGAGCTACCCTCAGAACCTAACCATGGTAGGTTTTTGCCACGAACACGATTTTTCTACAAAACCCATTCCAAACAGCTAACAAATAAACTATAGAAATGCAGCCTTCTGCTGCACACTGGGAGCTACCTGTGACCTGAAGGCCACTGTGAAACAATGTCTCCTTGCGGGTGCTTTTCCAGATAGGAATAGTAGCCGAGACGTCGGCCCCCAATAGCTTCTGTCACATAGAGTTCATCTGTCACAGTTCAGGCTTTGCTACTGAATGACATTAATTTCTCTAGCTATTAATAAAAGATCTTGATTATACCCACTGTGGCACATGGCTCCTTCTCTGATTTCTGCTGATACAGGACTGACAAACTGAATGTCAGTACAATCATCTCTTCCTACACTATATACACCTCAGGTACCCAAATGTGAAAGATAATGTAAATAGAGCCATTTGACAATTATTTAATTGGGCTCTTTGTGGTGCAGTGATAAAGGATAATGATTCATCACCTTCAAGGTAAATAAGCCCTTGTTAAGAAAGTACTTTATTCAGTAAAAACACTGAGTAGAAAGCACAGATATGAACTAAGGAAAATTATTTTAAAAAAATTAAAAGGTACTTACTACTAATTACAACTTTAATGAGTGTAATAAATAAGAGTAAAGCCAGGGATGCCAACCAACAAGGAAAGTAGATTCAGGCAGCAGGTGTAGCTGATTGCTTCATTTCTGACATCTGTCTGTAAAGTTTTCAGGAGACCATGGTTAAATTTCAAGTTCACGCGTGTGCTGCTCCCTGAACTCCTTCATGTAAGAATAGTACCCAACAGGGCTGCTGTCCCCTCTGCTCCCGCCGCTACAAGGAAACAACACACAGTGGCTTGTAGTCCCAAAGCACACGTACACACACAGCTGGGTGAGATGTCTTTATGAGCCAGGAAATCACAAGGTTCCAAGGGGTGGACAAATAACTTCGGAAGACCTGCCCAGAGAAATAATGCACAAAATGATGAGATCTTCCCAGTCATTTTCAGATCTAAGATCAAGTCAATGGAGAAGGGTGTGGGAAGTCAGAAGGAGAACCAGAATAGGGAGGATCTGGAGTTTATAAGTGTTTGCAGAATATTTCCTATGTATACGGAGACTAGTTGTTTTCTCGGGTGGGGAAAAAAATCTGCAAGCTGCCTCAAAGACAGGGATAGGCAGGGTGGGAGAAAGTTGCTCCTACAGGTCCAAGGGCCATGGGCATGTGGATGGTGCAGGATCGGTGGGCACAGGCATTCAATGTGGCAGAGCAGGAGACCTCTTTCCAGCCCCAGGAGTCCAATCTTTCATGCTCAAGGGTCACACTGCCTAGAGCTCAGGTACAGGTGCTATTCAGCTCCTTCGTATTTAACTTCAACGCATCTATTCCTTGGTCCAATCTGTTTTCAGTACTTAGTACTCAGTACTTCAGTACTCAGATCAAGTCACTGCTCAAAAGCTTCCAATGGCTCTTCATTGCCTTTAAAGTCTAAATTCTTTACATTAACATTTCCTTCTGCTTTCATCCAAAACATGACCCAAAGCGACCTTCCTGAATACCTCTCCAAGCTTCGTTAGGCATTCCATACCCAAGCATAGCGAACAACTCCCTTTTCCTGTGTGTGCCTCCCACCCCTGCTATCTTGCCCCCGAGCTGGCTACTCTAGTCCATGCACCCTGGAATTTGGCACCTTTCCCACACCCACACCTTTACACAGTCCCCAAGGGATGAGTTGACCTCGGGTCACCCAGCTTTGTCTCTAGGGACCCTTCCTCATTTTCTCCCATTTTCTCAATACCCAGAGCCTCTTGTGTGATTACTCTATGTCTAAGACAGTGCTTATACCTAATAAATTCTCATTAGCTGTGTTCAGTGAGTGAACCCAACTTTTTTCTTTTTTAAGATTTTATCTACTTGACAGAGAGACAGCATAAGCAAGAGGAACGGCAGGCAGAAGGACAGGGAGAAGCTGAGCAGCAATCTCAAAGCAGGGCTCCATCTCAGGACCCTGGGATCATGACCTGAGCCAAAGGCAGACAGTTCACCCACTGAGCCACCCAGGCACCCTGAGTGAATGCATCTTTACCTCTTTTCTGGAATCTATTACTTTAAATTACAAACGCTTAATACTTAATCCATCTCACATGCCAGGAAGCAAGCTTCATAAGAACAGAATATCAGTCTAATGCACTATTCCTCTCAGTACCTACCAAAATGGCCTGCCGATTATAAGCACTGAAGAAATACCTGTTTAGTTAGTGTTGAATGTGAACTAGGCTGAGAAACTAATTTCAGTTTCAAACACTAAAAGTTTGGTGTTTCAGATCAAGCCTCTTGTATTGTTAATATATCGGTTATTATATGATTATTAAATTTATATCAAAGTATAACAGATTTAAAATTAACTTCAAGGACTTAAAATCAGCTTGAAGTATATAGCATTTATAATTTTGAAAATCTGTATTTTAAATCTAAAAATAGAATAAAAATTCAACATTAAAGGTACACTCATGTATTAGCAAGTAAACTTTTAAAAAAATCTTGGGATACTATTAACTTGTGGTTTCGGTTGCAAAATACCTCAGCATATTCTTAACTTAAAGCTTTGATTGTGTCATTTGAGGGTTGTACCATTTTATAACTTGTGCTTATGAATTATTCAAATAAAACTGCAGTAAGAATAAAAAATGGAAACTGGTCAGTGTCTAATCAACAATAGCAGAGACAGCCAAATGGAAGTACTTTCCGAATCCCACCAAATTCGGTAATGCCCGGTCCATCAGTGGAATGAATGGGAGAAATAATTTCTCTTTTCTCCCTTTAAAAATTATATCAATTTTCTTTCAATTTGCCAGTCTCTTTTTAAAATCTATTATTTCTCAATAATCAGTTCTCCCAGAAGCTTACCATACATACAGAGACATACACACACATAGAGGTTAAATTAATAACACATGGGCTCATTTAAGCCTGACTCAAGTAAACCTAGTTAGGTGAAAATCTACCCCACATTAATTACTTACCTATCATTAGGAGGGTTTTTATGATCTTTATGTTTTGTTCACACTATCTGAGAATTATCAAGTAGTGTTTTATGCTTAAAGGAGATGACAGCATGACAGTGAACATCGTGCTCCATGGTAAATGCTGAAAGCTTTTGCTCTAAAACCAGGAATAAGACAAGGATACCCACTCTCACCATTTTTACTCAATATTGTACTGTAAGACCTAGCCACAGCAGTTAACCAAGAAAATAGTAAGAGACACCCAAATGGGAAAGGAAGAAATAAAATGTCACTATTTGCAGGTGTTATGCTATTACATATAGGAAATCCTAAAGACTCTATCAAAAAAACTATTAAAACTAATAAACAAATTCAGTAAAGTCACAGGATACAACATTAACATAGAGCAACTGGTTGTGTTTCCACACACTAATAATGAGCTATCAGATAGAGAAATTTTTAAAATCCCATTTATAATTGCATCAAAAGAAACAAAATACCTGGGAATAAATTTGACCAAGGAAATGAAAGATCTGTACTCTGAAAACTATAATATTCCTGAAAGCTGAAGACAACACAAATAAGTGGAAAAATAGTTCATGTTCATAGAGAGGAATAATTAATACAGTTAAAATGTTCATACTCCCCAAAGCAATCCATATATTTAATGGGATCCCCTATCCAAATACCAATGGCATATTTCTCACAGCTAAACCAAAGAATACCAAGATTTGTATGGGATCACAAAAGTCCCCAAATAACCAAAGCAATCTTGGAAAAAGAAGAACAAAGCAAAGGTATCATGCTCCCTGATTTCAATTTACACTATAAAGTTAGAATCATCAAAACAGTATGGCAATGACACAAAAACAGACACATAGATCAATAGAAGAGAAAACACAGAACCCAGATACCAGTATTTCTGGGTTCTCTGTTCATAGCTTAATAGAAGAGAATAGAGAACCCACATATATATGGCCAATTAATCTATGACAAAAGAGGTAAGAATATATTATGGGAAGACGGGGTGATGCCAGGAAAACTCAACAGTTATATGCAAAAGAACTGGACCACTATCGTATACAATATATATATAAATATAAATTCAAAATGGTTAAAGGTTTGAATATAAGATCTGAAACCATAAAACTAGAAGAAAACACAAGCAGTAAATTCTTTGACATCAATCTTAGCAATATTTTTAGACCAGTTTTCTCTGGCAAGGGCAACAAATGGGATTACATCAAACTCACCAGCTGTACAGTGATAGAAACTATCAATGAGACAAAAAGACAATCTAATGAATGGAAGAAGATATCTGCAAATCATGCATTTGATAAGGGGTTAATATCAAAGCATATGAAAAACTTATACAACTAAATAACCAAAGAAACTAGAAACTTGATTTAAAAATGAGCAGAAGACTCAGACATTTTTCCAAAAAAGACATACAGGTGGCCTACAGGCACCTGAAAAGATTCTCAGCATCATTAGTCCTCAGGGAAATGCTAATCAAAACCACAAAGACAGGGGCACCTGGGTGGCTTAGTGGGTTAAGCCTCTGCCTTCCTCTCAGGTCATGATCTCAGGGTATTTATCTGAAGAACATAAAAACATCAGTTTGAAGAGATATATGTATGTCTATACATATACATACAGTGGAATATTATTCAGTCATAAAAAATGAAATACTGCCCTCTGGCCTCTAGAATGGACTTAGGATATTATGCTAAGTGAAATAAGTCAGAAAAAAACAGGTATGCTATGATTTCCCTTATATGCACAATCTAAAAAACAAAACAAAAACAAATTAAACTAAATAGAAATGGACTCATAGATAAAGGACACAAACTGTTGGTTACCAGAGTGGGTAGGAGCTTAGTACTGGGCAAAATAGGTAAAGGGGATAAGGAAGTACAAACTTTCAGTCACCAAATAAATAAGTCACAGGGATGTAATGTACAGCATGGGAAATATAGTCAGTAATATTATAATGACTTTGTACGGTGATAGATGGTAACTAGACTTATTGTGGGGATCACTTCATAATGCATAAAAATATCAAATCACTCTGATGTATACCTGAAAACTAACAGAATAGTGCATGTCAGTTATATTAAAAAAAAAAAAACAGCATGAAAAATTTAAAAGAGTTCACTGTTTTATATTTTTCTCCAGAAACTTCCCCCCATTCACCATCTGCACTATATGAATTAGATGATCATGACCCTTAGTGCATTTAATATACGATCTCCATTCATGGACTTCCCGAGGGAAGTAAAAAGAGATCAAGGTAATACATGACCCTTCAATGTCTATGTGTTTAGAGTTATCAAAAAAATTCTGATACAAGTGGATTTGTAAAGAAAGTAGTGAAAGTACAATTACTATCACTACTGTTACTGCACTTGCTTTGACTTATGATGGAAGTAAAAAAAAAATCCTCCAAGGAACCCATTACTTGTCTCACCTTGGTAACATACACACACACACACGCACGCACGCACGCATGCAGGTTTTTAAACAATTATTTACCAACTTATCCAAATGTATGGCACAAGTTCATGTACTTTAATATAATTATATCCCTTTTCAGCAAAGGAAGAGGATCAAGAAATCTCAGATGCTAGACACACTCCACTAACCTTTACCCACAGTTAACAAAAATTAATGCAATGCAACAATAACTTCATCTTCTGATTACTAAAATTTAAGAGCTTAAACAGTATATACTTTCTGCTTTAAAATTAAAAAATAATAATAAAAAAAATTTTTCTACTTAGCTCCAATATCAGATTTAGCACACAAATTATATGTGAGTTAAATTAAAAGTGTATTTTACAACATTTTCTTTTTAGGATAAAGGTGACATATAGGGGTTTATTCTGCTCCAACAGTCTTCTTTATTCCTAAAATAATAACTGTATTTATCATCCCTGCTTGATATCAGTATTTGTTGGGTTCATTCCACACAAAATACAACACTTTCCTATGTGATTTCTCACTAGCTTCCTTACCTTCGTAACATATTCTAAGGGTGATATTTTTATTATTGCACACTTAAAAGACACATATAAAATTTTATTATTCAGGAGTTATTACAAATAAAGAAAATGTTCTTTTAGAACTTTAATACCATTCTACCACGTCCTGAGTTTTTTTTTTATAATAGTTAAGTAATTTTCTTAAAACATTTTTCCCTTGTGCTGTGCATATTTCATATCTTGTTTCTCAAAATAAATATTGTTCTCTGTAGCATCTCTGAAATTTGAAGTAATCCACAATACTCTACTGAGTAATAGACAAAAATTCTGAGTTAGCAGTGTGCTCTGAATACCGGAGGCTACAAAAACTCTGTATATGAACAATATATGAAGTAGACAGGCCCATTAACCACACTCTTTCTCCATCTCAATGTCCCCAGTTCTCCATTCAAAGCTCCATGTTAAGGTCCTAGTTTATTTTCAAGATTCCTTTTCATTTTAAAGCCTCCTATGGCACAGCTTCTAGCAACTGTATATCTTAAAATTATAATGCCAAAAAGGGATGATGAAAAGTTATCATGGTTCTGTGGCTCCAGGGTTCGGTAAGTAACCACTTCTCTTCCTACAGAAGAGCATGCCAATGGACTTCTAGCGCTCTGTCTTGATTCTGGGGTGTTCAGTATCCTCACACCTCCGAAAGTGCTTTGGAGTGTCAGGAAAAACACTGGGTGATGAATCCCTCCGATTACCTAGCCATGCGCAGAAAAATGAGACAGAAGATTAAGGTTTTATAAGCTAAATATTATCTGTAAACTTCATGTATAATTCATCATGCCTTAAACTATTCATCATAACAGAATGGTATGTAAATCTGTGCACTTCCCACTTTCCAATAAAGTCTGGGCTCAATATTCTCCACTAGCTACCAAATCCACTCCCACCTTCTCCAACCTTCTCCCGTGCCCCCGGAGGCCAATCTACATGGGCTCTGCTTCTGGTTGGGGTCCATCAACAGGGGGCTCCAAAAGGAGGCTCAAAGGCTTTAGGAATGAGAGATCTGGCATTTTAATTCCTGGAGGGCTCTGGTTTGGCACCAGCTGAATTCATCTATGAAAGTCAAAGTTCTTGTGAGCTACACCCTCCAATGACTGTTGCCTGCCCTGGTGCTCCCTCAAAAGTGCAGGAGAACATGCATAAAGGGCAACTGTGATCACCCGACAGCAAATCCTTATGGCTTGGGGGTGCCTGGATGGCTCTCAGGAATTCCTGACTTCTCGAGGCACCTGCTTCAGTGGGTACCTTAGGCATAAAGTCCCTTCCACCTTCCTCTGCAACTCTTACACCTCATCACACACGAACCTTGGGATTCTCCTGAATGCCATCATCTGGGACTTCTTTTTCCCTAACACTTATACCCTATACTCAGCACTTACAGGAATTGAGCTAGAAGCTTCAGTCGAATGATTGACGGAAGATACTCTGCAGCATCAGAAGCTCAGGAGAACAGCATTTCCAAAGCTTTTCTGGAAGGACTATCTCTGTATTTCTAGACATCCTCTCTTTGGAGATTCTCCATCATGCCATATCCATTCTTTTAGCGAGGGTGCATTCAAAGATTTCTCTAGCATTTCCTCCCCATGGAATAAAGCTCCCTGCTGGAGCAGGACAGGAGAGGGTGATGTCTTTCAGGTGTGGGACACAGATCTGGAAACATGGCATCATGGCTTCTGAGAAAGAACCAATCCTGCCATCTTCAAAAGAGCTATTGCGCTGAGGAAGGAGGTTTGACTGGAGTGTATGTGAGGGCTCACAAAACATGATATTATAACCCTAGTTTGCTCCCACAAACACACTTCTGAGGAATTTATTTTTAATGTTTTAAACTCATACCTCCTTGGTTTTTTTGTTTGTTTGTCTTTTATTTTTTTTAAGATTTTATTTATTTATTTGAGAGAGAGAGAGACCACAAGCCAGGGGGAGGAGCAGAAGGAGAAGGAGAAGCTGGCTCCCCCCTAAGCAGGGAGCCTGATGCAGGGCTCCATCCCAGGACACTAGCATCATGACCTGAGCCGAAGGCAGACACTTAACTGACTGAGCCACCCAGGCGTCTCACCTTGTTCACGCTCCATACAAACATAGAAGGTATATGTAGTCAAATGTAATTTCAGTCCATCTCCATTACCATAAAATATGAAGCACAGTATTGCTTGCTGTCCATTAAGGAAATTATCATTCTACATGAACATAAACATCTTCTGTTGCCAATACATACTTTATCGTGCTTAGATGTGCATTTTAAATGGAAAGTTAAATTATTCTAGGGAATAAAATTATCATTAGGAAGGTTTCCTAAAGCAATTACGGTAGCAGCGGATTTTTAAATTATCATCTAACAGGCTGCTGATATCAGATAAATTAGAGTAAATCAAAATAAGATTAAATGTGTAAATAATGTGTTGCTTCAATTACACTATAGGTATAAGTCATTACATGGAAAGGTTTTTATTGAAAATGGAGAACATTTACAAAAAGTGGTTTTCTTTTTCCATTGGTGGTTTTATGCCATTATTGTATCTCCTTTATAGGGTACAGTTAAATCTCAGATTTTCTCTAACTCACAATGAACCCCCTTTTGCCTATTTATCTATTTAGAAATCTCATTCTTCAAGTATAAAAAATTCCATGTTATCAAAAGTAATGATTTGCTCTTGTCAAAATTACATTATCAATATTTAAAACAGTTTTTGCAATCTAATAGTGAAATTGGTCAGTTTTGTGCACTCCCAAGGCACACATTAAAATTTTACTTTAAAACATGAGATCAGCTGAGGTTACAAACTAGAACAAAACCATTTCGAATAAATCAGAAGCAACAGCCTTATTTTTATACCAATTCCTTCAACAGCAACTTATATTTGTTTTAGAAAAGAGTCAAAATCTTTTTGAAACTATTACTTCTTTCAGGAGCTTTCTCTTTGATGTCATTAACTTTGGCCTCTTTTTTTATCTTCAATCTTAAATTAATTCCCTGGGAAGCATGTAGCTTGTTGGTTGGTTGGAGGGATTAAATATAAGGGTTTATAAAGAAAAGCAGCTTTTGATACAATGCTATTACAAAATGATCACTTACCCATAAATTGTCAGATACAGAGGGTTTTTTATGTTAGACACAAATGTTCATTTTAAAAGCTATTATCAGGCAACAAATAGAATGGGGATTATTTTTGTAGTTTGTATTCATTTTACAAATAAATAATCAGTTAACATGACTCCAGGACAACAAACAATGCTTTTTGCTCCTGTGTTATTTGCTTGCAGACATTTTTTCTTTCTTTTTTTCTTTTTTTTTTTTTTTGCCACAGGTTTTCATTGTCATATGCTAAAAGGCCCCTTCTTATCCACCTAGTCAAAGGATTTCATTGATATTATGCAAATAAGGGAATATACGCCTGAAATATTCTAATTTAGCATTAGCTTTGGGGGGCTTTTGGGTTTCTATGATTTAAGACAGCAATTGTGTAGCAATAAAAAACTGTCTTGTTTAAGGCAGAAGTGTTTATTTTTAATCACCACACAATACATTTTTTTTTAGATGAGTTTTTGAGAAGGCATTTTAAGCAAAAAGATTTCAGAGAGAGGGTCGGCTTTTTGTCTTAGTGTCTTCCCCAGCATCTACTCCCTTCCTGCCTGGTAACCACACCCTGTGTTCCTTCAAGTGGTGTAGCCCTCCATCTTCAGGGCTTTCAGTCTTGATTGTGTGGTGCCTACAGAAAAAAAAGGATACCATTCTGTTGCCTGCAGCACGCCCGGAAAAGACAATAGTTAGGTAATCAATCTTGCTCCCTCAAACTCCCCTGGATCACTCCTGACAGTCACTATCCTGAGTCCAGTTTTCTGGCCTGCTACTGGATTCTGTGAGCTTCCTGATACTCTTCTGATAAATTCCCTTTCTGCTTTAAGTTAACTGTGGTCCAATTTTACTGCTTGCAACCAAAGAATTCTAACTGATACAGGTGCCCTTTTGTGAGATTATCTCTAGGATAAAAAAGTAATGGACACTGACTCGGTTTTAGCCATCAGATGTTCCTCTAAGAGATGAATTATTGCCTGACCTTGCCTGGTGGCCCTGAGGAGGCCTTAGGAGGTAAACTCAAAAAAATCAATAGCCTTAGGAGACCTGCTTCTAAAGAGTTTGGCTGTTGCTGTGTCACCCTAAGATGTAGTAACTGGATCAACATGGTAATGTTACATTCGCCCATTTATATAATGGACTTTCTAACTTATGACCTATAATCTCAATTAAATTTGTAGAAACTGCTGGTGACCCAGTAGCACAGACTCATTCCCACAATAAAATGAGCAGGGAACTGACCTATAATACATCTCTGTCTCACGTATAAGACATTAGAAGTCTGGATAGAAACAGTTTGCGAAGAACAATACTCTCTCCTCTTCTAATATGTTCGCTGTCATCTTAGCAATCTCTCACACCCTTTGAGGCTTTAAGATATAATGATAATACTTGAGCTGAAAATTCTGCCCCAACCTTTTTTTTTTTTTTTTTTTTAAAGATTTTATTTATTTGACAGAGAGAAATCACAAGTAGGTAGAGAGGCAGGCAGAGAGAGAGAGGAGGAAGCAGGCTCCCTGCTGAGCAGAGAGCCCGACGTGGGACTCGATCCCAGGACCCTGAGATCATGACCTGAGCCGAAGGCAGCGGCTTAACCACTGAGCCACCCAGGCGCCCCCTGCCCCAACCTTTTAAATTCAAATGAAATTAGCCATCCCAAATGAAAATAAACAGGTTTGTGTCTATTTCAGCAGAGTTCAGTCAGAGCTCAGAGTGCTTAGAGCCATTCTGAGATATCTTTATGGTGGGTGGATTTCTAAAAATGTACCCACACCCACCCCTAGAGACCACACCTTCTAGAACTGATGTACAGGATGGCATATCATTGCTGTGATTTCTTCATTATGCCTATCATCATGTGTATACTATGACTACAATAACATGATGAAGCCATGCTATTAGATGGCAGACCTTAAGAGGGAGACATTCTAACCTTCAGGGCTGATCAAATCTTTTAAGTTCTCAGAAGTGGGGCACTGTCTCAGGCTGGTAGAGAAGCCAGAAAGATGGGACTACATGAACCCTTGCTGGCCCTGAATACGGAGGGGTCATGAAAAGGACGTAAATAGTTCTAGACAAGCCGAGAACCAACGCCTGATGAACACCAGCAAGAAAAGGTCTGGTCCTCAGACCAGAGCCACTGGCAACAGACATGGATGTGGATTCTTCCCCAGAGCCTCCAGATAAGCACTCAGCCAGGGGACACCTTGATCTTGGCCTTGTGGTACCCCCTGAGCATACAAAGCCAGCCCAGTCTTCTGATTCACAGAACTGGGAGCTACTCAGTCCATGTTGTCTTAATCTGCTACATCTGTGGCAATGTGTCAACCAACAATGGAAAGGAAGTATGTCCCTTGATAGGAAGCTCTTGGGGCACCTGTGGGCTGAGTCATTTAGGTGTCTGACTCTTGACTTTGATCTCAGGTCATGATCCCAGGGTCATGAGATGGAGCCCCGTGGGGCTAAGATTCTCCCTCTCTGGCTCCCTCTAGCCCTCTCGCCTGCCCCTGCTCTCTCTCTATCTCAGAAAAAAGGGGAGGGCTGGTTTTTGGGAACCTGAGAGGCTCTGTTGGTTGAGCTTCCAACCTTGACTTCGGCTGAGGGAATGATACCAGGGTTGTGAGATTCAGCCCTGCATCAGGCTCCATGCTCTGCAGGGAGTCTGGGAGTCTGCATGACTTCTCCTTCTCCCTCCATCCCTCCCCCACTCATGTGCTCGCTCACTCTCTTAAAATAAATAAATATAAATATAAATATATATCCTGAAAGAAACTCTTGGTCAGCTAAATTTACTTCTCATACCAGAGCTTCTAGGTGTCTTCCCACAGAAAAGAAAGTGTCTGTGGGCACTTATTCTCCGAGTTCCTTTGCCAACCACCCATGCCCAGTGAGATCCACTAGCTATCACAGAAGGGGCAGAAGGAAGGGACAGGACAACCATAATGCATGAGTGACATTTCAGGGCCTGGATGTTATAAGCAGTCTTCATTTGATGTGCAAATAAATCCTAGCAGGAGATAGCACATCCTCATTTCACAGAAAAAAAAAAAACTTAAGCCCCCATAGATAGTAGGATATAGAGAAGCTCAAAGTTACCCACTAGCACGTGAGAGCAAACAAGAAAAAAGGGTTCTCCAAACTGGGTTTTCACTGTTAAATTTATCCCAAATTACATTTACCCAAAAATTACTGCAGGACACTAAACCATAAGGACACTAAAGAAACCCGAAGTGTAGGCTTCAGGCCCAGGGCACTCTGGCCAATAAAACTCACACTCTCCATCCCTTAACTGAAGGAAAGGATGACTTCCCAGAGCCAATTAAAATAAAAACTCCTAAACGATTATCCCCAAGCCTCTGCAGCAAATTATTTCTGGGGGGGGAAAAAAAACCCACTCGTGATTTCTTATAAGTAAATTATGTGTCATTTTTAAACTGCATTTTAAAAGTAACTTGAAGAGGTCATAAATTTCATCAACCTTACAATTATACCACAATGGATCTTTTTCAATTTTGGGTTTTTTGGCACCTAACAAATAGAGCTTTTTAAATACTTTCAACTTTCAAATGCAAGCCAAGAAGACACTGCACCAATCCTGTAACAACTGTCCCATATCCTGAGAAAGCTGGAATAAATTAGATATAGCCTAATAAAGTCAGGGAACAGAAATGAGTAAAATTTAAGATGTTATAGGCTTTTCTTGTTCATTTTTGTTTTTAAAGAAAACATTTAATATGGATAACATTGACCCCACAGCCAAAAAACTGTAAATAAAATTGCTTGTTAGTATGTATTTATTGCTACTTCCTCTATCAAGATGTTTCATGCACATTCTTAGATATTCCCCTGAGATAGCTCTATCTGAGATACTCTCCAGCCAAAATATTTAAATACATGTGAACCAGGATAAGGCTAAAATCTAGCCTATATGTTATGAACTGGAACTCAAGAATCTGACCGACTACACTAGAATCCCAGCCCTTCCTAGTCGAGTTGTCTTGAGAATGATATATAATTTCAAATGCTTCCTCTTCTGGAAAATGGAGGTCACAGCACCACCCGTAAGATGGTAAAGGTGAAATAAATTAACAGTCACAAAGCACTTAAATAGCACTTACTAGGCATCAGGCACGATTATAATTATCAGTTCTGATGAATGTTTTGTTCTATTATATTTACACACTCTCCTCAATAGCCATTACCACTGCATGACAAACAACTAGACGAGGCTTCTGGGGTCTTCTTTCCCAGGGACCCCCATCCCTACATATTCCCAATTAAACCAAAATATACTTATCTATAGTCTTAGGTATGAGAGAATCACATTTTTAGCACATAAATTAAAATGTAAAATTACTGTTAAGTGAATATAAAAACTTCAGAGTTGTTATTAAGAGCAAAGTAACCAACAATCAAGCAGGTAACGTGGCTAGTGGAGTGGTTGTGGGTCATCTGGAAGGCAGCACAAATTAGCAATATTTAGTAGGTAAACCAATAATGCATTTGGGAGCTCTTCTTGGATGTGCATAAGGATTCTTTTTAGAAACGTAATACTATTTTAATTTCCAAACACAGTAGGTTGGAAGAGTACTGAACAGAAAAGTATGCATCAAGCTGATGCTGAAAACAAAATTAAAAGGAAGAAACTTGATGGTATATGCCAATAGGCTCCACTTGCCCATTAAGCAGTAATTACAAATTTGCTCATGAAGAGCAAAGTCCTATAAAATGTGGACTTTGTAGGCAGACAGACCATCTACTTTCTAGCTATAATTAACCTTGGCAAGCTACTTTATTATTTTAATCAAAGTATAATTGATAGACAATATCCTATTAGTTTTAGGTGTACATCATAGTGATTTGATATTTTTAGACCTTACGAAATGGTCCCCATGATAAGTCTGGTTGCCATCTGTCACTATACAAAATTATTACAGTGTTATTGACTATATTCCCTATCCTGTACTACATACTTATGATTTATTTATTTTATAACTCGAAGTTTGTACCACTCAGTCCCTTACACCTATTATGCCAAACTCCACCCCTCCAACACCATCTGTATGTCTTCTTTGGAAAAACCTGAGTCCTGTGCCCATGCTTTAATTGGGTTATTTAGGCTTTTTTAAAAAAATATTAAGTAGTGTAGGTTCTTGATATATTTTAGGTTTTAACCCTTAAAAAGATCTCTTATTCAGTAGGTTGCCTTTTTTGTTTTGTTGGTAGTTTCCTTCACTGTGCAAAAGCTTTTTAGTTTGAAATAATTTCACTTGTTTATTTTAGCTTTTGTTGCCCATGTCTGAGGAGACCAGTCCAAAGGGGGTAAAAAAAAAAAAAAATAGGGACACCTGGGTAGCTTAGTCGGTTAAGTGCCCAATTCTTGATTTCAGTTCAGGTCATGATCTCAGGGTCGTAAGATCAAGCACTGGGCTCCACACTAGGCATGGTGCCTGCTTAAGATTCTCTTCCTCTCCCCCTCCTCACCCTACTAATGCTCTCTCTCTAGCTCTTAAAACAACAACAACAAAAACAAAAACAACCCTGATGATAAAGAGCTCATTACCTAAGTTCTCCGCTAGTTTTATGGTTTTAGGTTTTACATTCAAGTCTCTATCCATTTTTTATCTGTTTATGGTATAAAGTGGTTGTGTATCTATTGTAGAATCTTGGCTTGTGGTTACCATAAAGTTCCTATATATCAACCTATATTTATATATAGGGGGGAGAGAGAGAGAAGTCTATTCTAAGCTGATGGCTGCTTAAGTTCAAATGTATTCTAAAAGCATTACATTTTTAACCCCCTTCCACATTTTGTTTTTGATGTCATATATTACATCTTTTATTTTGTAAATCCCTAACCAACTTTTAGTTAAGTTATATTTGATTTCACTATTTTTGTCTTTTAACCTTCATACTAGCCTTTTAAGTGGCTAACCCCTGCCATACTATATATTTGCCTTTAACAGTGAGATTTTTTTCTTTCATATGCTTTCTTATTCCTAGTTATGGCCTTTGGCTTTCTGCATAAAGACGACAATGTAGCAATTTTTTGTAAGGCTAATCTAGTCGTGAGGAATTTCTTTAGTTTCTGCTTGTCTTAACTATTTATCTCCCCTTCAAATCCGAATGATAATCTTGCTGGGTGGAGTATTCTTGGTTGTACGTTTTCCCCTCTCAGTAATTTAAGCATCCTGCCACTGTCTTCTGGCCTGCTAAGTTTCTGCTGAAAATCAGCTGATAATCTTATGATGTTTCCCACATATGTGACTCTTTTCTCTTGCTTCATTTAAGGTTTTTTCTCTTTAACTTATTATTTTAATTGTAATATGTCTTGGTATGGATTTCTTTGGGTTTATCTTGTTTGGAATTCTCTGTGATTTTTCCCCAACTTAGGGAAGTTTTCTGTCCCCTTTCTCTCTTCTCTTTCTGGGATCTCATTCATGAGAATGTTAATACACTTGATGTTGTTTTAGAGGTCACTTAAACTATCCTCATTTTTTAAGTTCTTTCTTTTTTTTTTATTTTTACAGTTCAGACTGGGTGACTTCTACTATTCTGTCTTCCAAGTTGCTGATCCATTCTTTGCTATCATCTAATCTTCTGTTGATTCCTTCTAGTGTATTCTTTATTTCAGTTATCGTATTCTTCTCTTATTGGCTCTGTTTTATATTTTCTGACTCTTCATTTAAGTTCTCACTATGTTTTTCCATTTTTCTCCCAAGTTTGGTTAGCTTCTCTATAACCATTGCTTTGAACTCTTTCATCAGGTAAATTCCTCATCTCCATTTCATTAGGGGCTTTTTTCCTGGGGTTTTATCTTGTTCTTTCATTTGGAATATACTTCCCTGTCTCCTCATTTTGTTTGACTTTCTGTGTTGGTTTCTGCAAATGAGCAAGGACAGTTACCTCTCCAGGTCTCAAAAGTGTAGCCTTATGTAAGAGCATTGCCTGTGTAGACTGAATGTGACTGGTGGTTTCAGGTCCAACTGGAGCTGTATTGGATGCAAGTCATGGAGTGTAGAGTCCCAGAATCTGCCATCCAAGGCTGCCAGCTGGAACTGGAGCAAATGCAGGCCAGAGGCCTTGGGTACAGTGGGATAGCCCTACAAGGACAGCTAGAATACCTGGATCCTTCTCCCATCTCCCAAGGTGGAGGGGAGCATAAAAAGTGGGACTCACCACAGCCTTTGACATTAGAGAGAGTTCCAACAGTTACCCTCTAGTCTGGGAAACACTGTGGGGTTAGTTAACAGATTTCCTTCATTTATATTCTAGTTTCCCTTTGTACCACTGGTTCTTCTCTATGCCCCAGCGTAGTCAAATCTTCACTGAGCCCTTCAGTGATAACCTGCCCTACCAAGGTTGCAGTGTCAGGAGTGGGGTACCCATCATTATCATTTCTCCATCTCTCCTAGCCTTCTGTATTTGGTCCCTCTGTCATTTGTTGTGCAGAAGCTGTTCAATTAGTCCTTGTTTCTTTTTAAAAAGGAACTGCTGTATATGTAGGAGCAGATTCTGTGTCCAGGGGGTAAGGTGAGTTCAGAGTCTCACAGTGATGCCATCGTGGACTGCCCTCCTAGTAAGATACTTTAAACACCACTGATTCTCAATCTCAACCAAAAGGATAATAGGAATACCTTCTCATAGCTATCTGAGGATTAAATGAAATAATAAATAATAGTTGATGAGAAGGACTCATTAAATTTATCCATCATTATTCGGCCAAGTCTGAGATTCACAAAATAACTATATTTCAAAAGGGGGGAAAGCCCCTCAAGAAAAATTACTGCTTTCCTTGCATATTAACCTTAAGGAAGTTCAAGGTTTCTAAAGTGCAGCATCCTCCTTCTTCTGAGCATTCACTTCACACACATTTCCCCTTCACTCCATCAACCATTCCATGTTGGATTCCAAGATTCAAGTATGTCTGCAGCCACTAGAGAATAGGGAAAATGGTTACTTCCTAGGGGCTGGGCAGGTTCTCTAGGGATTGAGCCAAATGTTGAACCTGCCATCCAGGGCAGACATTGAATCAAGAGTGGCTATTCTGAGACGGTATAGGAAGGAAGAGTGGCAATGTGCATGGCACACAGTTAGGTGAGGTCACAGCTAGGGCAAGTTGTAAGGGCCAACAAGAAGGATATATTTCATTATTTTTGAGGCATACTTACATTGTTAAGTTGTAAAATAATAGGTACTTCTTCAGTTTTCTCTGTACAAGTAAAAAAAAAAAAAATGCCTCGTTTCCCAGGTAAAACAGTACAGGAGCATTTCCCAATATATTAGTCCCTTGTCTATGTGCAATTGGACAGAGGAAGTATACAACAGTTCTAACAGGTGGGAATATTTTCCATACATCTCCTCGAAAATGTCATCCCTCACAAGCATGAGGTGCCATAACACAATTCCCTTCATCACTACCAGACAACAATATATTTTTATGTTGTGCTGCAACAATTCAAGTGTCAATCAATGAAGTTCTCACAATACACCAAGGCCCTTGGAGACAGAAACCTGCCACCTTGAATATAGCACGCTGCTGTAAGCAAGCTGCTATTCATGCAGTTGCCTTTGGTTTAAGGGATAGAAATGCCATTGCAGCATGGCACAGAATCACACATGGCCAAAGTGAACCACCACTCATTCACTTGCCCCTCTCCATCACATTTGATTCCTTTGTACTTGAAATATCTAGAATTCAAAACTTCCACTAAGCTTCAATAATGGGTTAAAAAAGCCTATGACCAAGGTTAACTATTAACTTAAAATTACATGACAAATTAATAGGTCACAGCCTTCCATATTACTTTATAAAATATTTTACTTTTTTATATTTTTAAACTTTTTAATATTTATTTAGAGAGAGAGAAAGATCATAGGAGTGGGGGGCACGCAAAGGGAGAGGGAGAATCTAAACCAGGCTCCACCTCAGCACAGAGCCCAACTCGGGGCTTGATCTTAAGACCCTGAGATCATGACCTGAGCTAAAAACAAAAGTCGGATGCTTAACCTTAAGACTGAGCCACCCAGACACCCTAAAAGATTTTATTTTGGGGGGGTAATTTTAGGCTTATACCAAATTAGAGGGCAAGGTACAGAAACTTCCCATATATTTCCTGACCTCCACTATTATACATCACTTTCCCATTATCAACATCCCCTGCCAGAGTGGTACACATTTTCCCTAGGATGAACTGACACTGACACATCCCAATCACCCAAAGTCCATAACTGACATTACAATTCACTCTTGGTGTTATAAATTCTATGGGTTTGGGTGAAGTATAATAACATGTATCCATCATTGTAATATCATAAAGAATAGCTTCATGGACCCAAAAATCTTCTGTGCTCTGCCTACTCATCTCTCCCTTCACCACTCAACACTGGAAACCACTATGATCCCCTTACAGTCTCCACAGTTTTGCCTTAAGCAGAATGGCATATAGTTGACACGATATAGTACTGGTTTCTTTCAGGTTGGCTTCTTTCAGTAATATGCATTTAAGTTTCCTCCACATCTTCTTGGCTTGATCGTTCTTTTCTTTTCAGTGCTGAATAATACTCCATTTTCTGGATGTACAACAGTTTATTCACCCATTCACTTACTGAAGTTCATCTTGGTTACTTCTAAGTTTTGGCAATTATGAATAAAGCTGCATTAAACATCCAACTACAGGTTTTTCTGTGGACCTAACCTTTCATAAGGACTGTGACTGCTCGGTGGTATGATAAGAATATGTTTAGTTTTGTAAGAAACTGCCAAATTATCTTCCAAAATACTTTTTTGCTTTCCCATCAGCAATAAAGGAGAGTTCCTGTTATTACTCACATCTTCACCAGCATTTGGTGCTGTTAGTGTTTTGTTCTGGATTTTGACCATTCTAATACATATATAGTGGTATCTCATTGTTGTTTTCATTTTCACTTTCCTGATGACATATGATGTTGAACATCTTTTCATATGCTTGTTTGCCATCTGTGTATCTTCTTTTGTGAAGTTTCTGTTATGTTCTTTGACCCTTCCATATATTTTAGGCTCAAAAAGTCTATTAGAGATGGACATAATTCACTATAAAACTTTGGATGCTAAAATTTTATAAATAGACCTCAGAAAAAATAAAAAAAATTCCCAATTATCAACTCTGATCTGAAAGTTCCTTATCAGCCATACTTAGAATCAAATGTGCAAATAGGTAAATTTAAAAAAGTCCTTGTATGTTAAATAAGTCACCTAATATGGCATAGGAAGATATATTCGATGTTTTAAAAATTTGAACAGTGTATCTTCCTAGTTGTCTAAATTTTATTTAATGATTATCAGCAATTTTTGTAAATGCTAAATATCTTGCAGTTACAGACTACAACAAAATACTTGACCATGTGATAAAATATAAGCTCAAAAATGAAGGGCAAAAATAAAGATAATTTCATTGTTTACTTGAAGGATTCGAAAAAATAAAAAGATTTAAGCATCCAGTGCTGGCAAAGGTGTGAGAAAACAGGAATGCCCCCTATTGCTACAAGGAGGATAGATTATACATCCTTTGGGGAAAGTCTCTAGTGATGGCAGTTAAACTGAACATGCACATACCCTCTTGACTCAGCAATCCTGCTCTGAGGAGTCTATTCCACAGAAATAAAAGCATCAGCATTTAAGGATAGATATAGGCAAGTATCTTTTGTTTAAAAGGTATTTGTAATAGCACAAAATGAAATAGCTTGAAAGCACATCACATGGATATGACTGAATCGATGCTCTATCCATACATAGAATATTAAGCTGCAATTAAAAAGAATGGAGGAGATCGATATGTATTAACTAGCCAAGATGTTTTGAAATGCTAAGTGAAAAAGACTTTTTGGTAAGTGTTGGGTATGACATTATGCTGCATCTGTAAAATAAAACAGAGAGGTGTTCTTTATCTGTATGTTTTACATATTTATATACCTATGCCTAAGGATAGAAAACATGCAGAAAGATGCAAGCCAAAGTGTTTGCACTGAAAACCTCAAAAAAACTGGGTTCCAAAAAGAAAGAAGATTTAACTCTTATAATAGCAAGCCTAAATGATTTTGCAATAAAAATGAGAATTGAAAAGTAGGATACACTTTAGATTGATAAACTACATTTACTATATATGAACATACGTAGACTTAATATTTTAGCTAAATATTACCTGCTACCTATACAAGTATAGCCCATGTGATCTTCTTCATAAACAGCTGCCTGAGACCAACCATTCCCCACATTCAGGATGTACTCCTAGTCATACCCTGTTCATTTCTAAATGTAATGGTACAAGCTTCCCATCAGCAGGTTACTACCACCACCAAATTGCCCCAAACCCCCAAAACTGAAGCTGGCCAGAGTGGGGGCTTGCAGGATGGAGGGGGTGTGTGGCAGTTGCGGGGGAGAGGGTTTGGTTTGCATTGACCATGTGGACAGCTAGCATCAACTAAAATCACCATTGTTCTTGAGTCACTGCTGAGTCTACTTCTGTAGGACCTGACAGACGACAGGACAGTGCTTGCTGGTCCAAACGGCACATCCTCAGTAGTTCCTTAAAGAAAGACCTCACTCCCCTGAGGCCCTGTTCAGTCAAGGATGAAATGTACTTGTGTCCCCAAAGCTGCTTCTCTGACTGCTTCCCACTTTGAGTTCTCATCCATCCATAGAACAGCATCCCTGGGTGCAATCAAATCTCTTAAGTAGGATGACCATACAGATCCTCCTTGATCTATGATGTACTAACATCCCAATAAACCCATCTTAAGATGAAAATAGCATCAGTCAAAAGTGTCTGTAAGACACACAACCACTGCTCATCACATGAGCAAGTCACTGAACATTATATCAAAACTAATGATGTACCCTACATTGGCTAATTAAATTTAAATTTTTTAAAAAGGGCATGCAATATACCTAACCTTCTAAACATCATAGGTCAGCCTCACCTACCTGAAATGGGCTCAGAAGACCCACATTAACCTGTGGTCGGGTGAAATCATCAGACGCAAAATCTATCTTATAATGAGGAGTTGAATATCTCATGTAATTGACTGAATGCTCTACTGAAAGGGAGGAACATGATGGATGTATGTGTACAGAAGAGTTGTAGGAATATCCGTTGTTTGTCCTCATGACAGCATAGCTGACTAGGAGCTGAGGCTCCCTGGCGCAGCCCTACATCATGAAAATATTTTACTACAAACTGCTAGCCTGGGAAAATATCAAAATTCCAAATTCGAAGTATAATTTTTACTGAATGTGAATCGCTTTTACACCATCATAGAGTCAAAAAATCAGTGGAGCCAGGGTAACTCAGGAGCATCTGAGTATCTTATAATCCAACCAGGGAAACTTTTAAGGGTAAAAAAGGCTGCTAGTGAATATTAAGCTGGAAAAATAGGTGTATGCCAAGACTAGCCTAAGAAAAAAGAGACATATAGTCACCCTACCTGTGACCATTGAGCCATGATGGGCTAACCACCCCTTTGCCACAAGATATCCCCTTTTTAGGATGTCTGCCTTCATCTAGTATAATCACCACCTACTTCCTAAAGGACCATGTTTGGAGGGCTTCCTCACTTGGATGCCACAGGAATCACATCTCTGCACTCACTTGTTCATCCCCCAAACACTGAACACCTCGCTTCCTTCATTCATTCCTTCAAGGGAAACCAAGTACAAGCAGACTCTGTCTTTTGGAGGTCACACTGCTTGGGGTGGACAAAGAGTAAATAAATAGATGTGTAACTCATTAAAGGATAACCCCCAGAGAAAGTGAGTCAGGTTAGGGCAAGAGAATGTGGGCTGAAGGGAGTGGGAACTGTTTGATTTTATATGGAAGGTGGGGCTGTCCTCTCTGAAAAGGTAGCATTATTATTATTTTTCTTTTTTTTAGGAGATATCAGTTTATTGACTTCTCCACAAGCAAGTGGCAGGCAGGAGAGCAAAGGAGAGGCTGTCTGCCAAAAAGGTAGCATTGGAGCAGAAATCTAAGGGAAGGGGAACAGAGTATTTCAGGCAGGAGAAATGGCAGCAAAAGGCTCCGAAAAAAGGGCATGGTCCTCCAGAATGAGCGTGAGGTGGGCAGGGGGCCTGCTCACCCAGGGGAGGACTTTGGATTTTACTCCAAGACCTGAGCCAAGTAGCCTGTGCCAGGAACTCTGCCACATGGTGATCAGAAACAGAGCCGCCTCTGTCTTAATGGAATGAGTGTTTAAGGGGGGGCAGTGAGATATTAATCAACCAGAGAGAGAAAGGCCTTCTAAGGAAGGTGTACTCGTCAACTCCCTTTCAACTGTGGTCCATCTGGTTCTCTTGCTCAAGATAAGAGTGGTACGTTCTGGTGGATTCTATCCCTACATGTAGATATTAAAACTTACTGTTTTGCTCTATCTGCTAAAACACACAGCTGTTAAGCCAGTAACCACTTGTCACTTTGGGTTGCAAGCATCCAATGTTATTGCTGGAAAAGTAAAGTCGGTCCCTTACACAATGTACTTATTAACTTCCAAACAATTCCAAAAGCTTGTCTTTGGGGAAGAATCTGGTGGGGTTTCACAAACTGTAAGAAATATGTAATCATTGGCTGCCTCAGGGCAATTCTATAAACAGGCAGTTTTTACACAACTGGTTTATCAAATTGGAAAGAGAAAAACCTTTGGAAAAGGGGATGGTATTTGGGATGAGTAGGGTATTAAATGTCATCTTTCTATGAAGTGTCAGCTTTTTAAGTAAAGAGAAAATGCTACTCCTTAAATTCCAAAATAAATTCCCAAATAAATTCTACAACTGTCGCTAGAACAGCTTATCAGTGAATTCAGAATCAAAATATGCAAAACACAAAATAAAAAATAGTATCAGTTCAAAGACTCATAAGTGCCCATCAAAGAGCTAAGAAAGTACTTTTTAAAAAATATTTTCATATTCTCAGGAGTTAACAAAAATCATCTTGCTGTTATTGTTCTAGTTCTTAAATAATCAGCCACATTCACATCAATAAAACACTTGTCAGTAAGAATTGTATAGTTTAAATCTTTAGATTTTTTGCGGGGGGAGGGCTCCTAACATTCTAATTCTTCATACAAACACTGAGTTAGAATCACTCTCCAGCTAATAGAAAACTTGCCCAGATGGGACATCAACCAACTATTTTGAGACGTAAAATTTTTGTGAGGGATGAGAGGATGATACCTTAGATATAAAAGTCAGTAATGCTGATTTCAGCTACATATCAACCATTTACAGCTGACCTTTGCAAACCAGATACAGTATAAATCAGGCTAAAGCACAAGGATGAGATATGAAGTTCAAGTTCACCAAAACACTGGACACAGGGAAGACTACACCCCCACAGATGGAACTGATGAGCGGGCACCCAACTTTTCTTAACGTCAGGGCTCTGAGGTGAATAAGAAGTTATCTATCTACTAACCTGTCACTAAAGAAGATAGTCAGGAAACAAAAGAATTTTTCCAACAATCACAACAATAAATGATTTCTGTCTTCTAACAGTCAAGAATGAAAAAGTAAGCCAAAGAAAATGTCTTTGCCTCCCTGGGCTTCTAGAAACTTCGACTACACTTCCCTGGGAACAAGAGCCATGTCTGAATTATGTCTTCATCCCTTGATGCCTAGCAGAATGCCACATTTAATTTTACAATTAAAAAAATGTAGTGAATGTAAGAGTAAACAAAATGTCTTTTCCATCAGCCGCCGAGTTCTGTGTCATGTTGGTTATCTGCAAAAGTCGGTGTGTGGAGAAGGGTCAGCCGTGGGGTAAACAATATCCATATTCTTCACCAAGTGATAAGAGCATCAGGAAGTTGTTCTGAAAACATATCCAAGCAGTCAATGTTCATTCTGTCCTCACCACTGGAATGAAAAGAAGTTGTGACATCAGTAAACTTCCAGGGATGTTTTCGACTGTGCTGGATTTAATTTTCACGCATGTGTTTGTTTTCCTCCTCCCCTACAGGCTCTGCATGGGCTCTTCCTGAACGTTGGCCCTGGCCTTCTGTCAGGGTACCCTGTGGATGATGGCGCTCACACATCCAGGCCTTTTCAGTCTTCCTTTAAAATGTCACAATGTCCCCAGCATCAAGGACAGCTTCTGGCAAGTTATGGGAGAGGATTTAAAATGCAAACTATCTGCACAACTGAAATCGTGTTTTAGAACACTGCAAGAATGGAGGCCTGAAGCTAAAACAAAGCTCTCTACTCCCAGGACCCCGCCAGCAGAACCTAACAAGAAGAATAACTTTCTATGTGTGGTATTTACAAAGCAGGATTGTTTTATTGAAACAGATTTAGTTTATGCCTTCTGCCAAGTTGACTCAAAGTGTATTTCTAGATGCAGCCTTAGTGTGCACACTGTTTCAACACTTATCACCATGGTGCCAATGCACCCTTGACTGCAAACCACATGCTAGTTCTAAAATGTGAACGTCACTCAGGGGGAAAGAGTTAGGGCTTTGAGCACTTCCCACTTGTGTTTTTGAACTTCTAGTATGAAAAGTCATTTCCTTCCATTTAATGGAGCAAAAAGGATCGCGTGTGGCTTCATTTCTATGCTATTCACAGAGACAGAATGAAGAGCCAACCAAAGGAGATTTTGACAGAATTTAATCTAATGTGTTGTTTTTATATTTATTTACTTCCACCAGTACAAAATTGGAGAACCTCACAGTAACTAACTTCTCTTCTCTTTGCTGGAAAACTTACCTCTCTCTCATCTGTGTTGTGCCTTATCTATACCTAAGAGAGAGAAAGAGCTGCCCATACAGAAACTATGACCTTGAACTTCATTTAGCCTATCAACTCTGCTTGCCCAGCCTTTGGGTTCCTCTCTCTCATTCTCATTCTCCATAAAACGGCTACGCATTTGCTCCTCTGCTCCATACCTTCCCATCTTCCTCCCAGCACATTTCCCCACCTTCTGCCCCTTCACAGAGAAAACTGAAGCCAGAGTGGAAATCTCTTTAGCTCCCATCTGCCTCCCACCACTTCCACAATGGAAGTGGAAATCCTATTCTTTTGGGATTATCCACCAAGCTTAGGATCAACATACCTCCCATCTTCTTGGGACTCCATTTCAACTTTCTGGTTTTTTGTGTGTTTTGTTTTTGTTTTGTTTTTTTTTTTCTGTTTCAACTTTCTTAAAAACGGTTTTCAAATTCAGCTACTCCTTAGAATCACCTGGGGCAGCTTTTAAAAATCCCAGCACCTGCCATGCCCAATACCAATCACAGGGGAACCTCTGTGGGTAGGACCCAACATCAACATCATGGGGCTTTTGTTTGTTTGTTTTTTGTTTTTTAATTTTTTTTTAAGATTTTATTTATTTATTTGACCGAGATCACAAGTAGGCAGAGAGCCAGGTGCAGGGGGTAGGGGGGTGGGAAGCAGGCTCCCTATTGAGCAGAGAGCCTGATGCGGGGCTCGATCCCAGGACCCTGAGATCATGACCTGAGCCAAAGGCAGAGGCTTAACCCATTGAGCCACCCAGGCGCCCTCAACATCATGTTTAAACTAACAACAACAACAACAACAACAACAACAAAGTATTTTTTTTTTAAGGATTCCAGGTGCCACCAGTGTTCAGACAAAGCTGAGAACCACTTTCCTCTGTCTTCTAAGAATGTTTTAAATATTTGCAAGTCTCTCCCATCTTAAAAACATGCCCTTTCTCAATCCCAAGTCCCTCTGTAGGTATATCCACAAGGCTTCTTTCCCTTCATGATGAAATTTCTTACAAGATTTGTCTATGTTCTTCTCCACCTCCTCACCTCAACTCATTCCTCCACTCAGCTTATGCCAGCCTCTGCCCTCCTGTGCTCCCACAGCTGTGAGAGGCCCTACGACCCTATGCCCTAGTCCTGCTTCCCTGAGCGTCCTTGACTGCTCAGCAGTACATTGCTTCTTACTCATGTTTCCTAGTTTTCTCTTCCCTAGTAAACAGTGTGCCCTTCCGAAGACTTCCACATATAATCTTTACCAGTAACATCATCTCCTATTATGCCTCTGAATATTTTTTCCCATATCTTACTCTTACTTTCAAAAAATAAGCAACTATGTGACAGATAATCCTTCCTCCTTCAATGTGTCATCTGCAGCTTTTTTACTTTTTTTTTTTTTGGTAGGAGGCTCTCGAGTCTGACTGGTATATCCCTTGTTTTAACTTGTGCTTATTATTTTTTGTGGCTTCTAATGTGACTTTCATCTTTAATATGGTTTTATTTTTCTCTCTCATTTCTTCACCAGAATGGATCAGCTCAGTTTCTTTCTTCTTTCTTCTCACTAAATGTTATCGTTTCTTTAAACTGTTTGTTTGCTTATTTTGTAGAAAACCCAGTTATTCTTCTTCCTTGGAGTCCATGAAGAACTAGGAGTCGGAATTTCTGTTTGCGAGATATTTTGCCTTCTGATACAGGCACCTTTCATCTGTGGTCCTTTCTTCTATGAGTTTGCTCTCTCTCTCCCAAGGCGTGGTATCCATGCTGGGATGGAGACAACCAGCCACATGCCAAATGGTAAGAGAGGAGAGCCGCAAGCTTCAAATACAGAAAGAAAATTCCAGTATTCTCTTCACTACTGTTAACTAAGTCTTTGTACCCTGGGAGTACTTCATACTTGGCTTTTCAGTGTGACTCTCTCAGCTTAAGCACAGAGTCCTTAGAGGGAAGCTCCTCATGTCACAGCCTGTTTGTGTGGTGATCTCATGACCACCACTATCTGACCCCTCTCCTAACTTTACTTTGAGCAGTCCCCCATATTTAAGATACTACACATTAAGATGGCACATGGTCACCATGGTGGCCAACATAAGCACTCTCGTTGGGCACTCAGTCCAGGGGACTCCATTCACCTAGTCTTCGATGATAATGGAGTCCCTAGGGTTGTTTAGTGCACAACCTGCCCAACTGTACCCAAGGATTCTTCTCTATCGGTTCCAACAGAGCTGCTACAGAAAGAGTCCCACATCTCCTATCTTATCACCTTAGTGATGCCATTTATTTCTACAGGGCTGACTACTTGAGAAATCTGCATCCTGTCCTAAATTTTGGGATTGTGTAAGCTCATAGCATCTTTTCATCTTTGGTCCGAATTTTACTATATTTAGCAGATACTCCTTACAGTTTGTGACCTGAGGTTATGGCTTCTTAACAGAAGACAGCATTTTCTTCTTTGATTTTTATTCTCTTTGTTCCTTTTGGGAGCTTCAGGCAGAAAATGGAATAAAAAGCTTTTTCTCCACCATCTTTAACTAAGTTTTTGTTTAATTTTTAAACATTTCAAACTAAAGCCGATACATTTTTTTGGTAAAGCCAACCAAATACTATCCCAAAAGTCTTACTAAGTTGATTAAATTATGGAAAAATTACTTAGCCTTCAATTTTCTATTTTGAATATTTCCAAAGACTGAACTTATTTCTAAAAGACAAATTATTTTCACTGTATTTTACTATTACATTATGCACAAGTCTTAAATATATATATTGCTTTCTACTTATTAACAAACTTGATGAGAAAAGGCTCCCCACTTCAGTGACCATGGATTCCAACACTTGTTAAGCATGTACATCATTTTTAAAAATGGGTTCTTGAAAGACATGCCTGGAAAATTATAATCCTTACCAATGTCAGGGATTAACTTTCATTTAAACTTAATCCTGAATAAATTCAGGCTGAGTGCTTTAAGAAGGGTAGGTTCTTCCCTGAGAAATTACATCTAAAAGTTAACAGTGATGATTACAGATGGCCACCTTCGTTTCTTCACCCTGCCAGGTACAAATAAAGCTTTAAACATCTCCACCACTTGTGTACTTTGGTGTATGGGCCAGTATAAAATTCTAAGCTCATTGCCATGTATGTTGTAAGTTTTTAATTTATTTATTTTTTAAACCAAGACAGAATTAAACTAAAGCAATTTTATGGGCTTTAAAAAAGCTAGTTTTCTCTTCCACTCAGCTAGCACAACCCTAAATGTAAAACCATGATCAAGTATAATGGCCAGCTATGTAACACTGACTTAGACACAATCACTGATTTTCTCTCAATTCATTACTTTCTTTTGGTAGAATATCTTAGAAATAATAATTATTATGTATTCTGTATTACTATCTATTCCATTCATACAATAATGAAACATCTATTTCATAATGTAAACATATACTTCATAAAAAGACAGTTGTCAGGTATAAAAAATGCAGATAGGCTATTACATATATTTTTTCTAATTAAGCATGACAAAATGAAGAGCTGACAGACACTGAGCCCTTGGAAGCAAGTTATGCAATCAGAAGGAAGCAGCGGGTTAGGGGTAGGAGGTGTCTGGCAAAAGCATCTCTCAGGACCAAAGCACATCTCCTGCTAATGGAGGCAAAGCAGGAAATATGACCTGACAAGTGTTCAGAGACTGGAGCAATATTCCATCAAGTGTTTTTAAATTCAGTTCCACACAAGTCAATTCGGGTTTGCCCAGGGATTTTACCAGACATTTAGCTGGTGTGTATATAATTATCTGTCTCTCCAAATCTTTAGGTGGGGAGGGGCAAACAGCACATGGGGGTGGGGGGTGCGCAAAAGGATTAGAGAGGGAATGAACTAGAAGACCCGATAAAAAAGAGAGCTAAGACCCGGGGATTCTTCCCAACATTAAAAATTTTCTATTTCATTTTAACATCTTTATGCAACATTTTTTTTGTTGTTTTAAATCTAAAGGCCATCACTTCTGTTTTTGCTCAGAAGATGGAGAGCAAATATGTAATGTACTTATTCCTGATAGAAGACCTACCTTCTTCCTTGTCTTTATCAAGACAATGCTGTAGGATTCTCAGCATGTGTTACAACTTCCACTCATCTTACATAGTCAGCCAAGTTGCCTGTCATACCAGAAAGCATCCTTAGAATACAATCTTCAGAATTCATTTGGGGTCTTTAACAGCTAAGATTCCTTGGAAGAGGTCCAAGATATAACTACTCCATATAAAACTTCATCTCAGTTTTGAAATGATAATGCTCTTACAATATACAAATGAGCACACTCTTTGGCCAGACTGCCGCATCAATGTTTTTATAGACTCCAGTTATTTTCTCTGCTTCTAGTCGATATATCTTTGCTACTTCACTCACCAGTTAAGGTGAAATACAATTGCTATTAACTATGTTCATGATCGGCTATAGAGCAATATACATTTTCTTTGTGTTCCACAGTCTGACTTCGTAATATCAAGCATGCTGCAACATAATTTATGGACTGAAAATATACTTTACATCAAAGCAAACTTTTTTAAGAGAGAAAGTGGGAGAGTGAGGGAGAATCTATACACAGTGTTTTTATCTTATCCTAAACTCTTTCTAGCTGCACTGTCCAATATAATAACCCCAGTCATATATGGCTATTGAGTATTGAAAGGTGTCTAGTTCAAGTTGAGATGAAAGAATAAAATACACATTAAATTTTGAAAGCTTAGTTTAAAAAAGTAAAATATCTCATTAATCAACTTTTTATTGATGACAGATTCAAATGATAATATTCTGGATATTCAGGTTAAATAAAATATACAAAATATATAATTAAAATACATTAAACTTTTTAGTTTCTTAAATGTGGTTCCAAGAAAATGTTACACTATAATTATGGTTCACACTGTATTTCATAAACAGTGTGGCTTTGTTCACTACTGTTGAAATAGTCTATAAGGCAATTCAAACCCTTCACTAGATTAAATGAAACTATAAAATAACATGCATTGTCTCCCTAACTCTCCTCTGCCTGTTGAGGGAGAGGGAATCGCACAGCTGCCCATCAGAAATGTTACTGAACAGAAAGGTTACTGAAACAAAAGATTCAGCTCCTTGCCTTTAGCCTCATCTCTGACATTTAACTCTTCCAAAAATGTCCTTCGCTTCACTGCTTCCTGCTGCGAAAGTTTCCAAGCAAACAGTAACCCAGTGTCCCGGAAACAAGCATAGACCTCACAGATCAGGTAAGCTATCCCCACTGCTCTAGAAATGCTGGGATCCAAACACATATGTAAACGGCAGAGCCCTGGGGGAGTTCATGAAATTCTCTCAGGTTGAACACAAGGGGGACATCCGTACAAATCAGGCCATCCACGCAACACCCAAACTACACAAGTAGTTCTCATCATAGGCCACTGCCACCAAACAGAGGCCTTCTCCCTATGGGATTGGTTACCACCAAGGGGTAGGGAAATGGGTCATGTCACTGTGCTAACTTCTACCTCTGAGCCCACTCAAGCTCCCCACTGTTTCCATTGCTTCATACCTTCCTGCCCTGGCTTCCGTAGATTTCTACAGCTGGAAAGTCCTGTTGGCCACGGAGCATTCACAACATGGTAATTGGGTGCTCTCTAATACACCCCGGGAGCAGCAGATGGACCATGTTCATGGAAGAGTTTCATGATATACATACATTCACTCATTTAACAAATACTTACTGGCTCCTACTATGTGCCAGGCTTTGTTCTAAGGCATTCAGCACATACCATTGAACAAAAGAGATGGTGATCATCTGTTCAAGCAAGTAGGCACATAATAAACAAAGAATATAATAGGTGAATTACGTAGAGTTCTAGAAGGTAGTGAATGATAAGCAGAAAAGACAGTGCAGGCAAAGGCAATGAAAGCCTAGGGCTGACGATATTATAGTTATATGGAGTAGTTGAGAAAGTGGGTTTTATACAAAGACCTCTCAGCATAAGTGAGCAGAGCAGGCATGTGAGGAGGGGGCTGGAGGCAGCTATGTGGGGAGCAGGGCTGACATGGTGCACATGTAGAAAGAAGGACAGTAGGGCAGCAGTCAGCTGGGAGAGGAGAGGCTGAGTGACAGGGAACAGAGGTAACAGGGCCACACTCAGCAGGCTTCAGAGGCCATGGAGAAGACTTCAGTTTTCACTCTGAGATGACAATCTGCTGAAAGGGTTTAAGCAGAAGAATGATTTGTTCCCAGTGTTCTCAGAACTAATCTTTCTATCTGCTGTTCTGGATACTATAGGAGTCAAGGGTAGAAGCAGAAGACAATGCAACAAAAATGTGTTAAATACTGGTGCAACTGGAAGCTAAGTAAGAATTAAGACCAAAAAATCATGGTTTCTGATCTGGGCTGTGGAAAGAGAGGCTATGGGTGATAAAGTGGAAGACATGAGAGAAAGCCATCTTGGCCAGGACTCAAAATAGTGTTGTTCTGACCCTTCTCTCAGGAGCAGGTGGGCTTGTCTGCAGGCATGCTTTTGGTGAAATTCCTTGCTATTCCTGTCCTTCTATTTTTTTTTTTAACATTTTATTTATTCATTTGAGAGAGAGAGAGCATGAGAACGGGAGCAGAGAAGGGCAGAGGGAGAGAGAATTTCAAGCAGACTCTGAAATGGGCACAGAACCCCACATGGGGCTCGATCTCACATCCCAAGACATGATCTGGGCCGAAACCAAGAGTCACCCCCGCTCCTTTCCTTTTTTAAGATTTTTTTTTTAATTTTATTTTTTTTATTTGACAGAGATCACAAGTAGGCTGAGAGGCAGGCAGAGAGAGGGGAGGAAGCAGGCTCCCTGCTGAGCAGAGAGCCCAATGTGGGGCTCAAATCTAGACCCTGAGATCATGACCTGAGCCGAAGGCAGAAGCTTTAACCCACTGAGCCAACCAGGTGCTCCCAAAAAGGAGTGCTTTAAAGAGAGTTGGACTTTTTTTTTTTTTTTTAAGAAATTTTTTCTCTAGAAGCAAACAAATTCTATCAACAGAAATAGAAACAGAGGAACTCAGTTGACCCTGGGAATTTCAACCTGATTTAACATTTTATGTGGATTGCCTTTAGATTACCTCTAGCAAGAAAATGTGACCACGTAAAGGAAAAAAAATTATCTGTATAAATAAACATTAATACAGAACTAATTTTCTTAGTTCTCATTTCACTGAATAATTATACCTTTGGGCTAAGATGAATAATTTATTAAGTAGCATGCAGTTTATATGTAGCCCTGTAATTTTTTGCCCTCATTATACAATCATTTGAAATCATTCTAGGGTAAAGCATGGCTGAAAAGTGACTTCCATGCAAATGTCCTTCTCCTTTTAGCCTATGGATAGTTAACTAAGTGTCTCTTTAGGTTAATAAGAGCTATTCAAAAAGCTTTTTAAAAATCTTCTGTATGAAATATGTTCAAGAATTCATTAAAGTTCTAAAATACAAGACTTTTTTTTGTTGTTAGATTATGCATACTAGTCCTTAACTCAATGAAGCTTTTTAGGAATATAAAAACCACAGATTTCCTTCCTGGTTTCTCTGCGGTTATCAAAAGACCTATACTTCCACGAGAGCCAGCATTACAATACTGTCCTCCTGAAACGTTCTAGCCTTGGTGGCCCCCCAAGAGCTCCACTTCCCATCAAAACGGCCTCCATTGTTAGCTGTTAGAACAAGCCACCGTGGAATGAAGCCTCAGTGCATTAATCCTCAGAGATGACCTGTTTAGATAAGTCTTGAACGCCAAGTTGTCCTGCTCATTTTTCTTCTTCATCTTCTGTTACATTGCGGATCATCACAAAATGGTAATCTAATTATGACAACTATTAATTATAGTCATGATTAATTTGAAATACTCGACACAAAATGTAAATGGTATGGTGAGAGACAACACCTAGTCTTAATAAAATTCTAACACCTGAAACTGCTCGGCATCATTATCAGTGAAGTAACTGCTTCTCAGTCCCTCTCGGCTGAGCATATTAATAGAGTTGGCCCCTGGTATTATTTACTAAAAATGAGCTTCGATGCAAAACAATTAGTGTGCACCTGAACTGTGGCCGGGCACCGCAGGCTCTCCTTCCCTAGCAGCCTCTCAGGTCACGCCTAAAATAAAATAATTAGTCCCTGGCTTTTGACTCGCCCAACACGCAATCCCTCAAAAAGTCTACAGTCGCCTTCGAATCCCCAAATGCAATAGGGCTTACCTGCCTTTAGGAAGCCTCTATGCAGACTGTTTATATTGGAAGAGTGGGGGAAATATTGGTTGAGAAAGATAAATAAAAACAAGAAGGCTTAGGCTTATTCACCAGGGGTCTCATCTAAAGCCCATATCCCCGAGATATAAGATGGAAGAGTGCAGGCTGGGAGTGCTGTGAAGATTATGTGGGCGCTGGAGCCTTTCCCTTAATTAAGCTAAAATAGAATTACCGGCCAAAGCCCAAGGCCACCCTGACGTCAGTCCCAGCAAAAACACCCTGGTAACTCACCCCTGCTCAGTAGGGACAGGGAAGGCAGGCATGATACAGACAGGAGCAGGAGTATTGGCCTAACCTGGGCTTTCCTTTCCATTTACTTTACAATTTTCCCCTTGCAAACAACAACCCAGCTCTTTGTTCTGGGAAGGGAAGGGAACAGGTCAAGAAAGGGAAGAGAAAAGAGAAATCAGGGGGAAGAAAGGGAAGATAGAGGACTAAAGGGCAAAGGGTGGAAAAGAGAGAAAGGGAATGTTGAATCCAGAAATAAATGTGTGTTTTTTTTTTAACCAAAACCTTCATTAATAGTTCTGCCTTTTAAGGTTTCAAGACATTTTAATGAAATGTATTTTAATGATATATGTTTGAAATGTCTTATGGTCTGTCACACCCTGTTTCCATAAAACAACCAATCTCATTGCTTAAATCTAATAGAATATTTGGTACATATGTTCACAAAATATTAACAAAAGTTAAATACATCCGCTCTGTAAAACCCTGATTCAAGCATAGGTAGGCTAAGCACATACAACCAAGGAAAGGCTTCGAAGATCCTAATTTAAATCTTCTTTTAAATTATAATACCTTTAAAAAGAAGCAGATTGCTGGAAGACAGCAGGAGGGATAATTTGGTCTCCCATCTTTGAAACATTATTAAGGCTGGAGCTGAGTTCTACATAGTATGTCTGATCAAATATGAAAGTTAGTTAAAAAAAAAAAAATGCAAACGCCTACTTGCATGAAAATCTGAACATCTTAAAAACCTGGATAAGCGATAAAAAACCATAAATGTCCAGTATCTCAAAGGAAAGTTCATTGGTTGAGATTCCTAGAATTTAATGCATATACATACACACATGGGAACACCAAACAAACTGAGGGCTTTGGAGGGGAAGGGGGTGGGGGTTTGGGTGAGCCTGGTGGTGGGTATTAAGGAGGGCACATATTGCATGGAGCACTGGGTGTGATGCATAAACAATGAATTTTGGAACACTGAAAATAAAATAAAATAAAATAAAATAAAATAAAATAAAATAAAATAAAATAAAATAAAATAAGAAAACCAGTTGGCTGAATGAGTCTTTTCTATCCAAACATACAGGATGAGGAAATGTGATAACAGCACTTACTTATCAGTCTAAAGGTAAAAAGAATACTCACCTTCAATGTCAAAGTAGCTACATGAATGAGGGGGCTCCTCCCAGGAAATACATTGACTCTCTTCCTGCTGTCTTGATGGAACTATGAAGTCTTGTTTTTATCTCTAACCTAGACTTCTCCCACAGGCACCAGCCTACAGGTCTAACTGCATGCTCAGTGACTCCACTAAATACCTGTTTGACATCTCAAATTGAAAATGCCCAAGCCAAACTCTTGATTTTCCCCATCGCACCCCATATCCCAAACCTGTTCCTCCCACAGTCTTCCACACCTCAGTTAATGGCAACACCATCAATCACCTGCTCGGGCCAAAGACAAAGGGGTCACTCTTGACCTTGTCTATGCCTAACTGAAATCCAATCTGTTACCAAATTCTACTGGTTCTACCCTTAAAAATATATCCAAAGACTGATCACTCCTTATTAACCTCCATCGTTAGCAGCTGCTCCAAGCAACTGTCAACTCTTACATTGAATATTTCAATAGCTTCCTAACAGGTCACTCGGCTTCCACCTTTGCCCCGGTACAATCTACTCTATAAACAGCCAGAGTGATTCTTTTAAAAAATAGACCATATGACACCATGGCTCAAAAGTCTTCAATGGCTTCCCATGTGCCAGGAAAAACCTTACAGTGTCCTACAAGACTTGAAATGATTTGTCCCTATTCCTTTCTGAATGCCCCTCCTGCTACTCTCCTCCACCTTTACTTTGATTCTGCCTAATGCTTTCATAATTCTCTCCAGACAGGCTCTCTCTTCTGCCTAGAACCTTCTTTCCCCAGATAGCTCCATGGCCCCATCTCGAACTTTCTTCAAAGGTCAGGGTGACATTACCTGACCACACTATTTAATGGTACAAACCACCTACCCCTGTCAATGCTCCTTTTCTGCCTTTCTCTGCCTTACTATTTTTTCCCCCACAGCACTTCTCCCCATCTCAAATCCCATCTCACTGTGGCAGGTCGGCTTCTAAAAATAGAGCTCTGACAGTACATCCAGACCCACATGTTCCTCTAGAACCTTGTCATCCCCTCTCAAGACATGGGAGAGTGTATATGCTCTCCCCTTGAACCTGGGTGGGCCTCTGCGATTGCCTCCACTCACCCAGTGTGGTGACAGTGGCTCTATGTGATTTCCAAAACGAGACCATAAAATGCAATGTAGCTTCCGGCTGACTCTCTTGGGACACTTGTTCTTGGAATCCAGCCACCGTGCTGCAAGGAAGGCCAAGCCACATGAAGAGGCTCATCTGGAGGAAAATCAACCCAGTGCAGCTGAGAGCCAGCACCAACTTGTCTACCACTAGAGTGGGACACCTGAAAGCGCTTCCTCCAGCATTTGGCTGTGGACATGACTCCAGGGCCGTCAGATGGGAACCTGGACTCACAAGGGCTCACACATGGGATGTGATGCTCTGTGGCCAGCCCTGAACTTCCTAACAATCTTCCTCTCAAATGTGTATTCTGCATGTGAAGCCTGATGGGACAATGAAGCATGAGTTGGGGATTCGGAGGCTTCACTTCCTTATGCTCCTTCATCTATGGGGCAGGTTCTCAGCTATCTGCTTCCCTAGCCAGTGGCCCCCCTGCTCACCCTCCCTCAATGCTCCCTCAATGACTGCTGCCTCCTCTGCTCTAGGCAGGATCCTGGGTGTAGTAAACACAGGGAGGACAGCCTGGGATGTTTCAAGGTACAGCGTGGCAAGAGCTATCCCCACCCTGAGCCAGCAGTCACGGTTCGTAAGGCAAGTGACTTGATGTGGGCAGGCCCTCCTCTCCCCCCATTTCAGATACTGAACAGGTGCTTCACAGAGGCTCTACTCCCTTGAGGACCACCAGTGTGCTAGAAGTTGGGGTGGTGGACCCAAGGGAAGAGAAAAAGCCTGCCTTGACATCCCCCCAGCCCTGGCTGGGACATGAAGCTGGAAGCTGGTGGGCGGCATGTGCTGAGTGGCAAGGCAGGGCCCCTGGGTGCGGATGAGGGGGTTTGCCCCATTCAGTACGTATCCCCAAGTCCAAGGGAACTCATCATTACAAAGCAAATTAAAAACACCATGGCATGTTCAGAAAGAGTCCCCAAAAATAAGGGAAAAAAATGTTCTGTATTTTAGTATTTGAATAGCCTTTTTTCACTGCCCTTCCAACAAGGGACTCTGGTTTCCACTGCCCATGGGCCTCCTGCGGCCTTGGCAAGAAGTGCCCCAGCAGATGTCCTCTGAAGCCAAGATGAGCCTCCCCCAAGCATCCCCACCCAAACTGCTGATTCCTGAGCAAGAGAAATGGTTGCTATGCTTTTTAGTCACTGAGTCTAAGGGCAGCCGGTTGTGCAGCAAAAGATAGGGAGAACACTTCCCTGGCTGTCTGCCTCCTGACTCCTGCTCTGCCACGCGTGTGTGCACACACGCGCACACACACACAGACACACACACACTGTGAAGGCATGATGTTGAGGGGGTTTTCATCACAGCTGTATCCCCAGTACACAGTGCCCCACACATAGCAGTGACCCAATAAATACTTGCTCAATGAACTGAAGTCCCATTCTGATGAAACTCTATCTTCAGATGGGGTTACAAATAAGCAGGTGACCAGTACAGAAAATTTTTACTAGCTTAAATACTGAAGGGAAGATAGTTGGAAAATGTGGGGTATGTGCCTGCGGATGGGCAGGGTGCTGGGGCAGGCTATGGTCTTTCCTCGCAGCCATTAGTAACCTGCTGGCTCTGTGCAGAGGGCACCAAGTTAGCACCATGCAGACTGGACCGCCTTGCCCCATGCTGACTGTTGGCTCACCCCTCAGAATACAATGTCAAGGCCCTGGACCACAGTGCCAGCCACACTGTCGCGCAGGGAGGAGCAGACAGCAGCATGCCTTTATTTTTCAAACATGGACAAAACATCTATGAAATGCGAAGGAGTATTCCCGGTCATTAAAGATGGTGAAAGCATAAATGAGACATGGTTTTTATCATTAATCTTTTATTAAGAGTATATATGTGAACATACCTGGCAAAGAGTATATATGTGAACATACCTGGCATATGTTGTCACTTGAAAATAAGACCATCCAATGACAGTAATGATCGTGACTCAAGTCCTTTCCATACCACATTGTCCCTCATCCTAAGATATCGCTCAGCATTTACCCAACGAGAACAAAGAAGGTATACAGCAGGAGTCTACTGGGAGTACCCGATGATGGCAGTATAAGAGGTTTTCCAGGCAGCAGATGCTATGTGTCTATAGCAGGAATAGCCTCACCTTTCCGCAGGATTACTGGATCTTTCTGAACCACCAGATCACTTCTACACGTGATTTCATTCTTATGAATGGGTGGGTGAATCACATTCTTCGAACCAAGTATAGATTATGTTTCCATTTACTAGTGTAGATGTTGGCAAGAGACCGATTTCTCTCTTCTTGGCACATCCGTTGTCGCTGCCTTTCCAAGGACTCTTCCCAACCTTTCCCTACTGAGAACTCAGTCCGGGCCAAGATCTTTAGAGCAGCAAACTCGCTGGCAAGAATCCCACACGAGCGTCATGAATGGCCCACAGATGCAGCTGATGCAAGAGACAGAACCGACTGCCAATCTCGGGTCTTCTTTTCTCTTGGAGGAATTCAGAAACTGAAACACATCTGTAATGAGAGCTTCCAAAGGCCACATCGGTCCTGCATCTTTTCATTTCTCGTGAAAAGAAAAACAGCTTTTTAAAAAATTTAAATTCTGCTGCATATGCATCCACGGTTTCTTGAAGACATCTTCCCCTTTGCCTCCTCCTCCTCCTCTGCCCTGTGCAAAGACCATCCCATTCTCCTGTACAGATTTCTCCTGTTGCCCCAGTGACTCAACCCACCACTAAGCTGACTTGGGTCCAGTATGAAGTGACCCTGTGGTGGTGTCAGGAAAGCCAGAGGGCTCCCCTTGAGGGGAAGAGAGAGCCCAGGCTCTTCTTGAGTGTGTACCTGGTGAATTTAGGTCTCCAGGTATTTGGAGATGATCTAATGTTGTGCTTAAGGATTTAGGGGATGCCTGGGTGGTACAGTGAGTTAAGCATCCAATTCTTGGTTTTGGCTCAGGTTGTGATCTCAGGGTTGTGACACTGAGCTTGCACTGGGCTTTGTGCTCAGCAGGGAATCTGCTTGAGATTCTCCCTCCCTCTTGTTCTGCCCCTCCCACTCACATTCTCTCCCCACCACCCAAATAAATAAATAAATCTTTAAGAGTTCTGCCTCTCCCTGGCCATCTCTACAAAGGTTCCTGAGCTACTCCTGAAAAGCCTCCCTTCTGTGGGTACTCTATAGTCTGACTTCTTGTGAGCAAGTGCAGCACCTTCCAGGGTCCACTGGCACCCTCTAGAAGGCTGGCTGGAGAAGAACTCCTCAAGTCACAGTCTCTGAAGACCCCACCCAAATGAGGAAAACTGATAGACCACTTTAAGATGAGACAAAAGAAACAAAATCATTGACTTTCTGGGATAATCTAAGGCTTCTCCATGAGAATAAGCCAGTCTGCAAAGACCCAGTCATATTCTTTGGTGCCAGGCTTCTCTTCTAACCTGGCCACACCTGAGTTCCCATTGTCCACAGAGTACCCCAAGGCCAAAGAAAATACATGCATCACAAATGTGAAAGAGAGATTATTCAGTGAGGCTGCCCTGTGAAGAACGAGTATGACAGCACTGTACAAGGAAGATGAAGAGCAGGAAGAAGAGCCAATCAATGCCCCAACTGTTATTTAGTGAGCATCTACTATCTGCCAAGTACTACTGTAGGTTCTGGAATGTCAGCTAAGTAAGGTAAGCAAGGATCTTCCCCATTTCGAACTTTCTCTTCACTTAGAGAAAGGGAGGGAGAAGATAGTAAAGGAAATAAATCAAGGAACAAGACAACTTCATATTGTAGGTAGAAAATGTAAGGTAAGGAGAGGACGCTATACATAGGGTGGTCAGAGATGGCCACCACATATCCACTTAGTCAATAAATATTAATTTCCTAAGTGCCAGGCATGGTTCTAGACACTGAGAATTCAGAAGTGAGCTCAGAGAAGTGGAAACGCAAAGAGATTCCTGAATTCATAGACTCACATTCTACTAAGAGACTAACAAAATAAAGAAAATATTTACTGCGCAAGATGGAAAAGTGCCTGTAGGGGGAAAAAAAAGGAGGGGAATATGGAGTGTGTGTATGTATACTTGTAAATAAGGTCCCCAAATAAGATCCTATTAGCAACCAACTGTCATTTGAATGGAGATTTGCATATAGAAACCCTGCCCCTCTGAAGAACTAGAGGCAAAGTTCCTAGCAGAAAGACAGGAGGTGTAAAGGCCCTAAGGGAGAAACAGGATTAGAGTATTAAAGACTAGACATGTCATCAGGGTGACTGAAGCACAGAGAATGAGAAGGGAAACAGATGAATCCAGAGAGGGTATCAACACAAAAGCATGCTGGAAACCAAA
This sequence comes from Mustela nivalis, assembly GCF_964662115.1. Lineage (NCBI taxonomy): Eukaryota > Metazoa > Chordata > Mammalia > Carnivora > Mustelidae > Mustela > Mustela nivalis. Next base: position 75,092,505 of record NC_139033.1, on the reverse strand, counting down.
GCCAGGGAGCCAAAAGAGAAAGAAGATACAGCCTCTGGGAAAATTCACTCTTCCATCTCTTTACCAGGAAAACTTCACCTGAGACAAAGAGCACATTATCATACCCTCAGCTATTCACTAAGTCAACCAAATAAAGAACTGAGGACCTATAATGGATAAGACACTATGTCATGTACCTTCTCTGTTAGTCACCTCAGACTTCAGGTCCCACCTCCCATCCTCCATTTGTAAAGTCTTTACAAGACGGAGAAAGCAAGCACTCAAAACAGAGTAAGTGTGCAATTCTAAGACAACTGGTGTTGGAAACAGAAGCAGAGAGGTCCATTGAGCCCATCCAAGTCTGAAGCAGAAATCCCCGAAAAATGTCTGCATACATCACTGAGCATTTCTACGATCCTCTGCACTAAGCTTATGTACTTTTTAGGCAGATACATTCATGAAGGAAAGCTACCTTTTTTTAGAAGGTCTTAAAAGTTTTAAGTAGACACTCAAGCCTCCTAGGAATTGTTCTGGCGATAAAGAGGCAAATTCGGGGTCGCTACATTTGAGTCGGCCCACAGCCCAGAAGAACATTCAAGAATCAACAGCAGCCACCAGAGTCCTCTTCCCAAAGGAATACCACTAAAAATCCTCATTGTTCTCTCCTGGGAAAGACGCTTGCTGGGTTTAGCAAGCTGGCATGAGCAAAAACATCACGAAACGCCTTTTTGTTTCTCCACTGCCTTTTGAGCAGGACGGCTTCATGAACATTTCGGTCCTTGAATGATGCCCTGCGCCAGGCCAGCATCCAATTAAAATCGTAATGCCCCTTTCATGGCTCGGCTCGTGAAGAACCCACTGTGTAATTTGACTAGAATATAGCCTATGAAATGAGTAGTGGAGCTCGTATGTGTGTTCTGTCATTCTGCATTACTGCTGTGTAAAGAAAAGAAGATGCAAACAGTTAGTGATGAGCGGGGTGAAGGAGGGAAATGAAAATGTCAAGAGCAGGAAGAAACTGTTAAATGGCACCACATGCCCGGGCAGGGTGTTTGTCTGCCCATGTGCTGCCTGTCTCCCTCAATCCATCATCAGAAAGGACAAGCGACCTCAGGAGGAATGCACGTCCTAAGTCAGGAGGAGGGGGAGGCCTGCCTTCTCCGACTGCCTAGGGCAATCGCAGGCCTGCCCTGAACTGTCAGGTTAGGGGCTTCACCGGAATCTGGCTGCTGTCAATAGGAGATCCAGAAATAGCAGCGCACGAGGACCTTGGCCTTCAAACTCCGCCGACACTTTGGGAAATGCTCCCATCAGAGGGGAAGGATGACAATTTGGGGCGACTTCTAATCAAACTGTACAGGGTCAAGGGCACAACTGTCTTCTCTCCATCTTTCGTTTGATTAAGAATCTTAATTTTATGAATTAAGACATGAAATACCTAGTCAACTCTTGGTTTTAAAACAACAGCAACAAAACCCGTTACACGCTTTATATTAAACATGAGAGTGGAAATTGAAAGCTGCAGAAATAACCCATAAAACTTAGTTGTTTCAAAAATGAACAAAATTTACAAAGAAAAGGGTGGTTAAAAAAAAGTTAAAAATCCAATTTTTGGCAACAAGGGTCACCCCACGACTAAGCACGTGGGTCCAGGAAGAGGCAGAAAGATTCCAAATGCAAATGGAAGGACAATGGTGTTATCCCAGTCCACATGCTCTACAGCAGAGTCACTGCTGGGGCAAGACCACAAGATGCTTCCCAAGATAAAGTTGTTGCTCCCACAGGCCAAGGACTCTCCTCCGGAAAACAAGTGTTACTGTTGGAAAGAAGGGAAAACCACCTGCCCAAGTAAATCCCCTCTCTGAAGAAGGAAACAGCAAAAATTCTCCCTCGTTCTCTCAGAGAACAGGGAAGAGAAAAGCACCCATCATCGGTGAAAAAGCAGGCAGATCACCAGATGGCCCCAGAAAAGAACAAATCCCCTCCAAAAAGTTCTTCATGTGTGTTAGTGTCTTTTTATCAGTCTCTATTTCTCTGTAGCACTTCTGCTCACAAGCATGGACTTTGTTCTCTTTCCACGGAATTCTATAATGTGGTGACGGGTCAGGCAGAAAAGGGAAACATGAAGAAAGTATATTTAATACTATATTAAATACAAAAGATTCAATGATCTCAGGTAGTTAGTTTTACTTAGATTACTTCCAGTATGTGCATTATTTCAAAAACTAGCCCAATTATAATATTTTGTTCTTTAAGCTTATGTGATTATCTTAATTAATAGATTAATTTATATTATAAATAATTAATAGATTAATAGACTTTATTTTTTAGAGCAGGTTTGATTACAGATTGAGCAGAAAGTACAGAAAGTGCCTGTTTCCTCTCCCTTCCTCCACCCTGACTTTCCCCCTTACTAACATCTCACACTCGTATGGCACATCTGTTACAGCTGATGAACTGATACTGATACATTAGTATTAACTAAGTGCACAGTTGACATCAGAGTTCACTTTGTGTTATACAGTTCTGTGGGTTTTGTCAAATGTGCAATGTCACACATCCACCATTAGGGCAGTTTTATGCCCTAAAAATCCCCTGTTTTTCCACTAGTTCCTACTACCCCCAACCCCAACCCCTAGCAACCACTGATCTTTTTTTTCTCTTTGTTTAAATTATGATCAAATATGCATAATATGAAACTTATAATCCTAACCATTTTAAGTGGATAGTTCAGTAGTGTCAAGTACATTTACCTTCTTGTGCAACCTGTCTGAATTCTTTTCACCTTACAAAACTAAAACTCTACACCCATTAAGTAATAACATCCCACTCCTTCCCTCTTCCCCTCAGCCCCTGGCAAGAGCTAACCTGCTTTTTGTCTCAATAAATCTGACTAATCCAGGTCTCTCATAAATGGAATTATACAGTATTTGTCTTTTTATGTCTGCCTTATTTCACTTAGTATAATGTTTTCAAGGTTTATCCATGTTGCACAATGTGTTAGAATTTCCTTCCTTCTTTAAAACTGAATAACATTCCACTAAATGAATATACCATTTTCATTTATCCATTCATCTGTGAATGGTCACTTGGGTTGCTTCTATCATTTTAGGTATTATGAACAATGCTGCTATGAATAATAGTGTACAAATACCTCTTCAAGACCCAAATCAACTCTTTTAGGTATATACCCAGAAGTCGAATTGCTGTATCATATGGTAATTCTATTTTTAACTTTTTGAGGAACCACCATACTGTTTACCATAGTAGTCACACCATTTTATATTTATACCAACAGTGCACATGAGCTCCAGTTTCTTCACATCCTCACCAACACTTTCTATTTTATTTTATTTTTTTGGATAGTATTTGTCTTAATGGATGTAAGGTAATATTGACCTTTTTACTGCCTCTATCAGTTTGCTTTTTCCAGAATGTCAAATAATTGGAATCAAATAGGATGTAGATTCTAGAGAAGTCTCTAGATGCAATTAATTAGCAGTCTCTAATGCAATTAATAATATGCATTTAAATAAACTGCATTTATTGCTGAATAGTATTGTATCAATTATAACGGGTTTTTGTAATCCATCTATTGAAGAATATCTTGGTTGCTTGCAATTTTAGGCAATCATGAATAAAGTTGCCATGAACCGTGTTGTTCAAGTTTGGTATGGACATAAGTTTTCAACTCATATCTTGCAGTACAACTGTTAGTCATTTGATATGACTCTTTAGCTTGGTAAGAAACTGCTAGACTGTCTTTCATAGTGGTTGTACCATTTTACAATCCTGCCAGTAGTGGATGAGAGTTCCTGCTGCTCTACAACCTTGACCTTGACGGCCTTGACGTTGTCAGCATCTTGTATCTGAGTCATTCTGATAGGTGTGTGGTGGTATCTCTGGTGTTTGAATTCGCAATTCCCTAATTATGTAATTATTTTGCACATGGAGTTTTTCATATACTTATTGTCCATCTTTGCATCTTGCATGGTGTCAATTCAGATCTTTTCCCACTTTTTCACTGCACTGTTTTCTTATGGTTGAGTTTTTACAGTTCTTCATATACTGTGGATACTAGTCCTTTATCAGATATATGTTTTGCAAATATTTTCCCCTAGCCTATGGCTTGTCTTCTATTCTCTTAAGAATGCTATTTTGCAGAACGTAAGTATTTAACTTTAACAAAGACCAACTTATCAATTTTTCACTTCATGGATCATGCTTTTTGTTATTGTTATCTAAAAAGATATTCCCAAATCTCAGGTCACCTAAATTTTTCCCTATGGTATATTCTAGGAGTTTTATATATTTTTGCATTTTACATTTAGGTCTATGACCCACTGTGACTTAGTTATTATGAAAAGTATAGTGGCAGTGCCTAGATTCATTTTTTGGCATGTGGGTGTCCCATTGTTCTAGCACCATTTACTGAAAAGATTCATGTGCTTTTTATAAAGTTCCTTCAACTTTTTCCACTTCAAGTGTTGAATGAACAAACAGGATGATGCAGGGTGTTTCCGTCCGGTCTGGATCGTGGATCTCTATGTCACTGAGACACAGTACACAAAGAGCTTCTTTCTAGTAATAAGAGCTTATGGGTCCCAGACAAGGGTAAAGAAAAATATCATTGCCCATTTCAGATAAACTGTTAAGGATTTTTAATCCAAGAATTCAATATTTTTACACTAAGGTATCTAAGCTTTCCTATTAAGTTTTAAGTCTCCTTGCCAAAAAACACAATAAATGACAGTTTGGAAAAATTTGCAATGTGTATGCTTGTTCAGTGAGGGACAGAATACACAATCAAGTTTTTTTCATTAAAAACTTCATCAAGCAAGATACACCTGGGTTGTGCAGTTGGTTAAGCATCAGGTTTGGGCTCAGGTTGTGATCATATGGTCCCCAAACTGAGCCCTGCTCCGAGCCCCATGTTGGGCACCACACCGCACGGAGTCTGCTTAGGATTCTCTCTCCCTCTCCCTCTGCCCCTCCCCACCCCACACTCATCTCTGTCTTTCCCTTTCTCTCTCTCTAAAATAAATACATAAATCATCAAGCAAAACAATTACTGGCTTCAGACACAATAAATTGTATGTTTTAAACATTTTTTATCCTTTTATTTATAAAAGAAATTATAGGGCTAATTTAAGGAGATTGAAATCCACCTTGTATTCCAAGAATATCATAGAAACTTAGCTTACAAAACATTTTGACATAGCTATATATACCAATGGTTCTGTAAATGTGGTTCACGACTACCAGCATCACATCTGGACTTGTTAGAAATGAACATTATTGAGTCCCACCCTAACCTTGGGGATGGGCCCAGGAATTTCTGTTTTAATAAGTCCTCCTGGTAATTCTTGGACACTCTAAAGTTTAAGAACATCTGATCTATTCTCTAAGACCAGCTCCACCAATCTCTGAAGTCAAAGAATTGTGTGTTCTTTTGTTGTTTTTTTTTTTAAGATTTTATTTATTTGACAGAGAGAGAGATCACAAGTAGGCAGAGAGGCAGGCAGAGAGGGAGGGGGAAGCAGGTTCCTGCTGAGCAGAGAGCACGACATGGGGCTCAATCCCAGGACCCTGAGATCATGACCTGAGCCGAAGGCAGAGGCTTTAACCCACTAAGCCACCCAGGTGTCCCAAAGAAATGTGTGTTCTTAATCACCACTTGTCAGATTCCAATCTATTAAGAGACAGGCTCTAAGAGGCTTCCTCAAGAAATTAAAGATGGAACTACCCTACAATCCAGTAATCACATTACTGGGTATCTACCCAAAAAATTAAAAAAAAAAAAACATTAATTCAAAGGAAGATAGGCATCCTTATCTATATTGCAGCCTTGTTTACAATAGCCAAATTGTGGAAGCAGCCCAAGTGTCCATCAAGTGATGAACGGATAAGCAAGATGTGGTGTGCATGTGTGTGTGCATGCATATGTGTGTATAATGGTATATACTCCATTAATATTTATATTAAATTATTAATATTATTAATTATTAAATTATATTAAATGTATGTTTAATATTTAATATTTAAATTTATTTATATATATATAAAAAATGGAACATTTTCAGCCATTAAAAATAATGAAATCTTCCCATTTGCAACCACATGGATGGAGCTAGAGAGTATAATGCTAAGGAAAACAACTCAGAGAAAGACAAATACCATACGATTTCACTCAGATGTAGAATTTAAGAAACAAAATGGATGAACATAAAGAAAAAAAAGGTGGGGGGGAGGCAAACCAGAAAGCAGACTGTTAACCATGGAGAACAAACTCATAGGTACCAGAAGAGAGATGTGTGGGGTTTGGGAGAAATAGAAGGACAGGGATTAAAGAGTGTATTTATCATGATGAAAAAAAAAAATTAAATTTAAAAAAAAGAAATAAAAAACAAGGATCCTGTAGAAAGGCTGAAGAGTGAAGAAGCGACATTGCCATCTCTCCTGTCAGAACAGGGAGACACTTGTCAGTACCCTGACAGAGATGCTGAGACCTGCCTCCTGCTTCAGACTCCCACTAACTCACAGTCAAGTTCTATGCAAGGGAAGCTCTCCTGTGAAAAATCAAAGACCATGTAGGGACGCCTGGGTGGCTCAATCTGTCAAGCAGCTGCCTTAAGCTCAGGTCATAATCCCAGGACCCTGGGACTGAGGCCTCATTGGGCTTCTTGCTTAGTGGGGAGTCTGCTTCTCCCTCCCCCTCTTCCCCTCCATCCCACCCCCTGCTCATGCTCTGTCTCTGTGTCTCTCTCTCAAATAAATAAAATCTTTTTTTTTTTCTTTTTTTTTTTTTAATTTATTTTTTATTTTCAGCATAACAGTATTCATTATTTTTCACCACACCCAGTGCTCCATGCAATTCGTGCCCTTTATAATACCCACCACCTAGTACCCCAACCTCCCACCCCCCACCCCTTCAAAACCCTCAGATTGTTTTTCAGAGTTTGTAGCAACATGGACGGGACTGGAAGAGATTATTATGCTGAGTGAGGTAAGTCAAGCAGAGAGAGTCAATTATCAAATAAATAAAATCTTAAAAAAATAAATAAAAAAGACCATGTCACTAACAACTGTGGTCATCAACACCGCCAATTTGGATCCCCTCCAATAAAGGTGACAGCAGAAAGAAGGTGGCAGCCCTCACTTGGGAAGATGGACAGCTACGGAGAGAGTGGGGGTATCCAGGCGGTAATAAGGTTGTGCCCAGGGATGCCCAGGTGGACAGTGGACGCTGGCTGCCTCTCTGCAGCCTCCTGGCTCCCTTTTCCTCAACCCAAGTCACTCTCAGTGCTGGCCTCCTCCCCCTTCCTCGGAGCTCCCTCCCTGGGCATCTCATGGCCTGTAAACAGGGTTTCTCCCTACTGTGCTCTTTGCCCCGCATTCCACATGAGTCAGCCCTCTCAGGCCCTCAAGGACCACAGACTTGGTTTAATCCCCCTTCCCCTGCTCTCACAGTCCTGGATGTACTCAAGATGCCTCGCACACAGACAGCAAGCTCCATGAGGAGAGGACTCGGGCCTACACAGCTTATCCGTAGGTGCAGGATCGGGGAAGGGAGAAGAATGCATCACCATTCCTATTAACACCACCCCAGCTTAAAACCTGGGAGTATGTTTACAGAAGAAACCCAAGCCTTCTGGTACATTCTGTTCCCTGCTTCCAGGTCCATCAAGACCAGTGTGATTTAACGGGTTCCCCACAGAGTTTGCCCACAAAGAAAGGCTGTCCTGGCTAAAGGCTGTGGGTGCCCAGTTCTTTCAAGTGGGTCTGATTTTCACACTATAATAATAAAATACCAACATGACTCTAGTTTGGGAGCAACTCAATCCTGATGAATTGACAAAACCTGGCTTCTGCTTCTTCAAAGACCAAAGGCCAGACTCTGAATCTTAGCAAATTTCATAAAAGAGACACTGCCAGCCTCCGGCTTATCTGGGCAGCTTCTATTCTCTTACGATGTCACTTACTAAATGGACTTTTTCTTTTAATTTCCGTAGGTGTTATAAATCCAGAAGAGAACAGCACTATAGGCTGGTCTTTATCTATGTGGTATATTGTATTATTATTATTGGTTTGACAGCCAAAATGAACAGGATTCCACAGGGGCAAAGAAGAAAGCTCACACATTTACTGCCTTTGAGACTACATGGTTGGTATTAGTATTTGTGTTTTTAAGGCTTTACAATAACCAGGACATGTGTTAGCATTCTACCAGTAATGCGGCTTTAAGTTTTACTTCACAAGCCTTCTCAAAATGTCTTTGAATTTTTAATGATTAATTGTGACTCAACCAAAAGAAAACCAAAGCTTAACCATTTTGATAAAATAGGTCATGAGTCAACTTCATTTCTAAACATTAAGGATTTTCCTTGAATTTTGGACATGGTCACACCATTAGAATTGAGGCAGGATTAAATCATAGGCAGGCAAGTACACGGGGTACTGAACCACTCCCTAATAAATGGTGGCCAACGAGGTTGATGATTTAACATTGATTTTATATAATTAAATTAAGGACTTTCATTTTAATTAAATACTTGCTGGATTTCACTTAAAAATGTACTTCTGTAAAACTACTCCCAAGTTGAATCATACAAAACTATTTGAAGAGTTTTAGGGAGAAACAAATTCTTTTTCTGTTCAACCACTTTCATAGGACAGGAGATAAACACCTGCTTAAAAGAGCTGACCTAAACAAATAAATAAATAAATAAAGTTGACCAAAGTTTTATGGAGACATATTAACTGAAAGGAAGCAAATATATACTGAATATTTAATAACAATCATTAGAATGGAAGGCCTTTTGTTCAACCCAAAGAAATGATCAATTCTTTCTGTGAATTGGAAAGCAGTTTCAAATGAGAATCTAAAAATAATAAACTATCTATTTTGAACTGGAATAATAGAAATGTGTAATTTTCTCATCTCACATATGGCCCATCTTTTCTGAGTGTAGGTCTACTGATCAGAGTTCCCATTCCCCTGTCTTGCATCAACCCCAACCAGGTACGTTTTTTTTCTCCCATTTCCGATTTGACGTTCCTCCAGTCTTTTTCTAATTCTTTTCAGCTAACTTGCTTGCCTTAGTGCAATTATATTATTTTTTTCTTTTTCTAAAGCAGTGCCTTTAGTGTTTCCAGGAAATTCATTTAAATTTTTGTAGGACAACTCTCTCTCCATCCCTGACTCAGTTTCACCAATTTTCTTGATAGGGTCATTTTGCAAACAAATTAAATGCAAACACAGTTGGCGTAAACAGGGTTGAGGACGTGTACAGCTGACTCTTCTAGGCAGACAATGCTATTGTGCATAGCCTGGGGTGGACATTAGTTAGGATGTTTTACTGAAGAAAGAGAGAGTATTAGTTGGTCAACTGTGTTACTTTAAATGCTCCCACAGTAAATAAAGATTTTCCAATTTGAAAATAAAATAAATACAAGTGTACATCCCTCTAAGAAAGGATAATCTAACACACAACTATTAAAATTTATAAACACAAGTAACAGGATATTTATTTTTTAAGTCACACTTTACTTTGTAAAAGAATTAATCTCAGAGCATCTTTAGAAAGTAAAAACCCCCAAAGTGTCATAAAATATTCTATTTATAACATTTCACTTAATATGCAACATTTAAGACAAAAATATTCTTATTATAAGTTATACTAGTGTACAGGAAATCTGTTAAATTCTTACACAACTATTATGTTTAAATATGTGCTGCATATTTAGGATTATTACAAGTTTTCTTGCCTTTTAACTTTTTTAAACTTGATTTCATCAATATTAAATTTTTAATAGCAATGATATTTTGAAATTAGTCTATAAATTATCCATTCATGAACTGTGTTTATATATATATATAAATGCAATGGAAGAAAGAAAGAGATAATCTGAGTAAAAATATAAAACTTTTCTTTGGGCTGTGGAAAAAAAAAAAAAAAGCCTGATTATTTTAAATTGCATATTTGCTTTACTATTTAAAGAAACAGTAATTTGGATTTCACAGTTCATTGAAATAACCTGAAAAACATGGATTCACACTAAAAATAAAGAATCATAGTTTGAATCTTGTTAAGAAACAGGTTTTCCAATCACAGCTTTTATTTCATGCCATGTCGATAAAAGTTTCATTTTGCAAAGTATTCTACTAAGGGAAAAACAAAGCACAAGTAATTGAGAGGGAACATCCAGCCAATAAACCATGAAGGGACACATGTTTTCTCAGTCATGAACACCCCTGTCTCATGGTTTCATAAAGGAATCGCTCTCGCATAAAGAATATCTATTTTAAGAAAAGAGTATATTTACATTTTATAGAATACTATACTAAATATATTCCTAAATATTGCAAAAGATAAGTTTTATCAAACCATGGGGTGCCTGAGTGGCTCAATAGGTTAAGCCTCTCCCTTCCACCCAGGTTTTGATCTCAGGGTTCTGGGATCGGATCGAGCCCTGCACTGGGCTCTCTGCTCAGCAGGCAGCCTGCTTCCCTTCCTCTCTCTCTGCCTGCCTCCCTGCCTGCTTGTGATCTTTGTCAAGTGAGTAAATAAAATCTTAAAAAAAAAAAAGTTTTATCAAACCAGCAAGTAAAGTTCATTCCCCATATGCTAGGAACCCAAATATGGAAAACATATTAATACCTCATAATCAGAAGATAAACAATGCAAAGATGGAAGGTTTGTTTTGTTTCGTTTTGTTTTTAAGCGATAAAATACGGAATGGGAGGCTATTCCTGAAGTCTCAAGCCCCTTTTCTTTCAAATATTGTCAGGTGGAGGAGGACAGAGGTAATTAAGCCAGGAGGCTAAAATTAACCCACAGTTTTCACAATAAATGTTCACATAAACCCGTCAAATGACCACATACCAAAGCTTCTCACAAACAAAACGAACAATTAAACATTCTGTTATCCAGAAACGATGCCGTACGAAAGAAGAAGTACAAACTGGAAAAAGAAAAGAAAACAAAACAAAACAGAAGCTCACTGCTGTCTTTTACTTCCCACACCGTGGAATAATTTTTTCCATTCCCAAGATGATTTAAGTTGACAAATTGGTTCTTCTGGTTGCCTAGCTTCCTGACCTCGAAAAGTCCATTTTCTAACTTCTGTCTCATCCAGCTGTTGACAGGCTAATGCCACCAACCAATGTAATAAAAGCTCCAAGGGGTTTAGGATTAGGATAGGGAATTGTAACAACAGTAGAATAATTAGATGTGAAGTCTGCCCAACTTTTAAGACCTGCTCTTGTCTCTAAAAGAGAACAAATAGTTCTCTGGAAGGAGGTTAATGTATATTCCATTCCTCCCAGGGTAGATCACTGTGGAGCATTTCTCAGGGAAAAAAAAAAAAAACAAACTGGTAACTCTTCTTGCCTAAAACACTTTGCGAAAGTCGATACAATTTAAAGGCACTCTCTACTTGGGTACAATTTTTCTCAGAAACAAATGTTCAATTTTCTTCTCTTCACAGAGCCACAAGTCAATAAGTCTCATAGAGCTTCTTGCTTTTAGAATCTAAGTTATTTGAGGCACTGCCTGCCATGGAGGCAGCCACGAGAACGTCAGATGTCTGCCCTTCCACGTGCATCTTGAGCCGATAGGGTTCCAAGCAGGTGCCCCCCACATCCCCTGATACCCAAGGGCATGGAGTCAGACCTACAACCACCTTAGCTCATTCACTGACCTATCAAAGGCTCAGTTTCCTCATCTGTACGTGGAGTGTTATCTGCACTAGTACTCACTCGATGGACGGAAGGGGAGAGGAGTGAGACTGTAGGTAAAGCACAGTACTGGACCCAGACTGAGCATTCAGTAAAATGTTCACCTATTTTTTTACTGCCCTATTCTCAGATCCTAATTGCAGCCTATAAATAAAAGTCTTCCATTTTACAATTACCTTTGATTAATCATTATGTTCTCAGTATCATATCAGATCCCGTAAGAAAGAGTAGTGATTACAGTTATCCATCTAATACGGAAATACAGCTTTGGGTAATTACCCTCTTCTTAGGATTCATGCTTTCCCTCTACATAGGGGGTATGATTACAGTATATCCATTTCTGTTATTAATATCTGGAAGATATGTACATCTTATTGAGTGAGAGAAACAGTCTGTTATTGATGTGACAGCAATCATATCTTGATATATGATGCAGTTTTGAATTAACTAAGCATTTTCATGTCTCTTCCTTTCTGTCCTGATATTATGGAATATTTATGATCACGTTTATAACAACTCATCAAGAGTAATTAGGAAAAATCAAATGTAAAACTTAAACATATACCCATAATAAGCACATACTTCTTTAGTACTTAATATAAAAAGACAAATTAAATCTCCTCGCTGATATGAAACTTATCCATCTGTTACACTTCAGGCAACCTTTTCCCCTTGTAATTCATACTTCTCCATAGGTTACTTTTATACGACTAAGGAAATGAAGAACTAGTTAAATACAAGTGAGCCTTGCCTAGGCCCTTGAATGTAAAAGATGCTTCCAACAGCATATCAAAGCAAATATGCAAGAAATATTCAAGAACGTCCTATTTCGGGGCACCTGGGTGGCTCGGAGGGTTAATGCCTCTACTTTTGGCTCAGGTCATAATCCCAGGGTCCTGGGATCCAGCCCTGCATCGGGCTCTCTGCTCAGCAGGGACCCTCCTTCCCTTACTCTCTCTCTGCCTCCTTGTGATCCTTCTCTCTCTGTCAAATAAATAAAATCTTAAAAAAAAAAAAAAAACCCTCCTACTTCATACTCAGCATTGTACTTGGAAAAACAGAAAAACTCAAGATGATCCCTGCTCTCAAGGCACTTAAAATCTGGCAAGGGAACGGGGAGCATCTACTGAAAAGGACAGAAAGTGGTCTAGAGGATGACAACAGGGCCCTGGAGAAGGAAGGCTCGCCACGTGTTGGCCGGAACAGGTGAGGAGGTATTGCAGGAAGGAGCCAGGCCCAGCAGCCCCACACAGGCCCATAGTCAGGTTTACTACTGGATGAGGACAGAAAGGTGAAAGGAAAACTTCATATTGAACTGATCACAGTTTACATGCTCTCAGAAGTTATTTCTACCACATTAAAACACACACACACACACACACACACACACACACACACACCCCTCTAGTTGTTTTAGCAGATTCATGCTTTATTCTGGCCTATGTTTATCACATCACTGACAGTGAATTTATTCTATAAACACCCTAACCTCCAAAAGACTGTAGCTGTAAGCTTTCACTGGCTTTGAGTCAAGGCTTTGGAACCCACATTTCTGGGCACCCTAAAGGGAGAACTAAATATGCAATCTTCTCAACGAAGACTTAGGGGTCCTTCTAATCCAGCCAGCCATCCAACAATGTATTGAGCTTTTGATGGAAATGACTCTAGCTTTGAAGTCCAAAGGCCAGACTCCACCAGTAATTCTAGGTGATTTGCTTCCTTCTCCTGAGACATGCTTCTCCCCTTCCTGTGGTTCTACAGGAGCTGCCACCATGTGTCCCTCCCCCATCACATCCTCAGGAATAGGGTCATGATCTAAAATTATGATACCTGACCCCTGACCACAGCAACGGGCTGGGAGAGCTGCACATGAGCCAAAGCAGGAAAACCTAGTGGTTTCCTGCTATTTTAAATACAATCAGAGTACACAGGAGAAAACTGTGCTCCTTTTTTACTGGGACGGCTAATCTGGAATAGGCTCCATCATTACTCTTAATAAAATGCATAATTGCCTCGGGAACCTGGTGTAGGAGACACAAAGAAAGTGCACAGTTGTGTACTAGCTTATCATGTTTTTTCATCACTGTAGGAGAGAATGGAGTGAACCCGGACAGAAATTCCACGTCACAAGTTGGAGGCAAGTGTCCTAGGTGCACTGCTGAGGCTCCAAACCTATTCCTAGACTGCGCAGTTGCATAAATCAATACCTCGTTTCCTTTCTTTTTTTTTTTTTTTTTTTTTTTGTTTAATTTGCTTAAACTAGTTTCAACTGGGGATTCTGTCCTTGTGATTGAAAGCATTTTAACACACAAAAATCAGTGAAATTAAGCTTCCTTGAACCTCAGTTTTTCTCACTGTCCCAAAATTCCTCCCAATAAAATAACCTCTGAAGTCCTTTCATATAATTATTTGTTTCAAATTATGTAATCATCCCATACTTTGGAATGGTATATATTTGTAATTAATTAATTCCTTTAACTGGACAGTGGGAAAAAAGGAGCTTTCAGCAGCAATTTCTGGTTTTCAAACTGCCTGTCAGTACTAATGCATAAGAGAGATTCCAAATGCGAGTTGTCAATATAATAAAGTATATAACATTTCTCTTGACCTTCTAAGATAGAGGAAAGTCATTTTAAGTATCCTTCTCCTTTCTTAGGGCAATATCTGTCCCTGCCAATTATTCTGTTCTATCATTCACCTCTCACTGTAGACCAGCTCTACCGCCACTATTCATACCAAATAAATCACCTGGAAAAGACTGTTCATTTCCTGTGAATGACTTAGGAACTTGTACGTAGTTACAAGTAAAACAAAGCACAGTGACAAGGCTGTTGTCCTAATCCACCGGTTAAGGTGTGGCTGGCTGCATTCTTGGCCTAAATTAGCAAGCATTGATACATTCTAACCAGGAAAGAAAACTAACATAAAGACATTCTATTTGTTCACAGGAAATGAGTCAATGGAAACAGCAAGAGATTGATGCTCCACAACATAAGGCCGATATTTGCTTGCTCAACATATGTAAGAACTAGAAGCATTTAGAATAGTGAAAGTAGATCAGAAAAAAAAAAAAAATGCTTTAAAAGTAGAAATGAGATACCTAGATCATACAGATTGCCTGGAAACCAAGAAAATGTATTACAAGGTAAAATACTACAGTTTTTAGAGAAATCTGGTTAAGTTTACTTAAGAAGATCAAGTTTTCTGCTGTGAGAAGTTTATAATGATCATTGCCTATGGAAAAATTTAATATTCAATTAAATTAAGAAGTGTTATTAATGAAATCTGTCTTGTACCAAGTGATTAAATCTAAAGAAAAACATTTTCTAAAAGACTATGAGAAATGCCTATGCATTTTGGACTATACAAATTATTGCTGAATCAAGAGAAAAAAATTAATACTTGGCAGACACAAGCATATCTGTTACTAAATCCAAAATTAAGATAAGAATCAACCTAATAACACTCAAATAACAAATGGATGAAAACTACAATTCTAATGTAAATAACTTAATACTGTAATGTACCACTTTATGATCTTGCTTCCAAGGACAGTCTACATAACATTCTCAACCAATAGAAGTGAACTTAAAATGATTAAAAAGACTAGAATAGACACAAAAGGCAGATTCTTGCAAACCCTACCACTAGACCAAAGATTAGGAAATTATAAGCTACTGAGAAGCTTATACACAACACAGGGCAGGCAGGAACACGGATAGTCCTCTTTAAAACAGACTTGGGGAGCGCCTGGGTTGCTCGGTGGGTTAAGTCTCTGCCTTCAGCTCTGGTCATAATCCCAGGGTCCTGGGATCGAGTCCCGCATCGTGCTCTCTGCTCAGCAGGGAGCCTGCTTTTCCTCTCTCCTCTGCCTGCCTCTCTGCCTACTTGTGATCTCTCTGTCAAATAAATAAAATCTTTAAAAAAAAAAAAAAAAACAGACTTGGAAACTGTAACTGTACTCAAAAGCTGTCTTTCTCCTTTCCCAATATCTTGGGCCCTATATCAAAATATTAAGCATAAATTTTAAAGCAAAACAACTATATAAATCACATGAAGTCACAATTATTAATTTGCAACTTCTGTCTTCCAAGAGTTTCCATTTATAGATATAATGCTCTTCATGAGACATTCTACTTTAGATCTCGCTCCACTAACCTGGCTTTGCTGGGTCTCTGAGGCAAATGTGATTAACGGGGTGTCTGAGGTGGGACAGAGAGAACACATGTCCTGTGAGGTTTTAACTAATAATATTTAGTTTTCTGTTTGCTGCCTTGGTTTTTTGCTTATCTTCAAATCAGAGCTGAATGGATAAAGGCGTTCAGCATTAGCAAATGTGTAAAGCAGTGTAAATACCTGTTCTCCTAGTAAAGGGAGAGAGAGAGAGAGAGAGAGAGAGAGAGGAAGGAAGGGAGGAGGGAAGGGAAGGGAAAGGGGAAAAGGAAGGGGAAAGGGAAAGCGAAAGGAAAAAGAAGTAAAGGAAAATAAATGAGAAAAGAGAAAAAAGAAAAAAGGGAAGGGAAGGGAAAAAAGAGAAAAGAGAAGAGAGAGAAAGAGAAGAAAAGGGACGGGAAGAGGGAAAAGGAAAAGTCCTTCATGCTTAAATTACTACCAAAACCCCACTTGATGGTGAGGGTGGTCAAAATACAAAATTACCCTTTTGAACACGGATCTGGTTCACTTATGGAATCATGTGTCCCATTAATTCAAAGCACAGAAAAGTTTCCAGTGTAGTGGAAATAGTCCTTTCTAGCGAAGCTCTATGAAACACAGCGCTTGGTATTTGACTCCCAAGTCCAAAACCGTAATGGCATTTTCAACAAGTCCCTTTTGCTCATTAATGCCCTAATTCTCTTTTGCGATTTCCTAATATACACTTATTTGATGATTATTAAGAGCCTATTATACTCCCCAAAGAAATTTTAATGGAGTAGAAGAAAGAAAAAGAATACAAAACATATCACAGGGCATTCAAGCACTGGACAGCATGGCATGCAGCAGGTGCCTAAAAAAAAGTTGTTGAATGGGTGAGCAGATGTACACAGTGGCCTCAGTGCCAGGGACAGTGAGGTGGTGTGTACTCACACTGGAGTAAACTTCCCCTTCCTTACCTTTCCCAGGGACACTGTCCCCTATAATGTTAAAGGGCAGCACAACATGAGATGATGCTTCCTTTTTTTATTTTGATTACTGAGAATCCCAACACTTCTAAGAAATAAAATAGTAAAAGTATTAAACAAAACTGGATTCTGAAATAGGTCCTGTACCAAAAGGAGAGTAAAAGGGGGGAAATCAAATTTATCTTAAGATTTATTTTTATTTTTATTTTTATTTAAGTAATCTCTGCACCCAACATGGGGCTCGAACTCAAAACCCTGAGATCAAGAGTCGCATGTTTTACCGACTGAGCCAACCAGGGCCCAGATTTATCTTAAATTTGACAAAGCACATCATTTTGCTTCCGTACATACAATCAGATTAAACCCTGAATTCCCATCACTTCACTGATATGACCGCACGGTTACTAAGCACTATGCCTGCTGCTGTCTCTCAGTGCAACACCTTTACCATCCATCTCCCACCTCGTCCACCTCTTTACATCCAAAGTTTCCTTCAAAGCTTTGTTCACGATGCAACTTCTATGAAGTCCTTCAGATTTCTTCAGCTACACATAGTGTCTCCCTCCTCCCAAGGCCCTCAGCAGGTAGCAGACCTCCGGTCCCACCTGGACACTGGTATGAGCCCCTCTCGTCTCTTCTGAGGCTGTGAGCACCTGGAGAAAATGCACGCCTCTCATTTGTATGTCAGCCCCACTACTACCCAGCACAGTGACTTCCAACTCTGAGATACACAGTGTTTTTGCATCGTTGAGGGATAAATAAAATAAATATAATCATGACAGGGAAGACTGGTTGTACCTGAAAGTAAATGGTATCACAGAATAATGACATCATGATCAATTCCATTCATTGATCTTAAAATGATTTTAACCTTCCAGCAAAACACAGAGTATTGGGAGAACCAAATGAGGCTAAAAATTGAACCACCTCCAAAAAGGGAGCTACCTTCTCCACCTGGACCACTCATGTCTCCGGTCTGTCACCCAGCCATCTGAGTGCTCCTTGAAAGCCTACTATATTCCGAGTCCTGCAGACGTTCAAGGGCATACAAAGAAGAACCTGTTATAAGCAAGGTCCCAGCTCGTCAAGAACAATTGCTCTCCTTCTAAACGTGAGGCACCCAGGCAAAGGCATCTGAAAGGCTCTCTCTTTCTTGTGTGACTACACAGTCAGAAAATAGAAGCTGTCCGTTGTGCGCGCTCTCCAACATTCTCTCCTTTGCCTTTGCTACGTGCCTCTAACAAATGGAAGCCAAATGAGTCATTAACCATAAATAAACGGAGTAACTAATCTTAACCAAATGGGTAACTCTATCAAATTTAGTTGAAGTGGGCATTCTGGGGGTTTTACGGTGCCTTAGAGGTCTCTGAACACTGTAATATATCCCCCTGTTAATTTAGTAGAACTGCCTCAGCGAGGAAGCTGTAGACAGGCAAATGTGACTTCTGGTTAGTCCCCAGGGGCTCCTCCCGTCTCCAGTGGCTTTTCTGGGATCATTTAGGGATTAACTTGTCTGTGCTCAAGCGTTTCCGCCATGTTTGGGCCCAGCGTTATGGAACATCAAATAATCAAAGCTACTTAAATTTTTAAAAGAATGTTCACAAGTTCATTATTTATTCAGTGGATAAATAATTGATCAATCCTTACAATATACAAAATTCTCTACAATCTTAAAATACAGTTAGCGAGAAAAGACATATAAAAATAAGTATGACATAAGGCAATATATGATAAATGACAAGTCAAGGAGTCCAAAAAAGGGAAGGTCACATCTTTTTTTTTTTATTATTCCTTTTCAGCGTAACAGAATTCATTGTTTATGCACCACACCCAGTGCTCCATGCAATACGTGCCCTCCTTAATACCCACCACCTGGCCCCCCCAACCTCCCACCCCCGCCCCTTGAAAACCCTCAGATTGTTTTTCAGAGTCCATAGTCTCTCATGGTTCACCTCCCCTTCCAATTTCCCTCAACTCCCTTCTCCTCTCCATCTCCCCATGTCCTCCATGTTACTTGTTATGCTCCACAAATAAGTGAAACCATATGATAATTGACTCTCTCTGCTTGACTTATTTCACTCAGCATAATCTCTTCCAGTCCTGTCCATGTTGCTACAAAAGTTGGGTGTTTGTCCTTTCTGATGGAGACATAATACTCCATAGTGTATATGGACCACATCTTCCTTATCCATTTGTCCATTGAAGGACATCTTGGTTCTTTCCACACTTTGGCAACCGTGGCCATTGCTGCTATAAACATTGGGGTATAGATGACCCTTCTTTTCACTACATTTGTATCTTTGGTATAAATACCCAGTAGTGCAATTGCAGGATCATAGGGAAGTTCTATTTTTAATTTCTTAAGGAATCTCCACACTTTTCTCCAAAGTGGCTACACCAACTTGCATTCCCACCAACAGTGTAAGAGGGTTCCCCTTATTCTTTATGAATAATAAAAGCCAACACTTATTGAGTGTTTACTATGAATTAAGCATAGAGTACTGTGCTAAGCACTTTATACAAAATATCAGTGTATTAAATCATGAAGTACTATTTAATCTGGTGGGAGGACAGACAGGAAGAAAGTGAGATTTGAGCCCAGAACTGTAAAATTGTCTTAGCCATTAAAATCAGAATAACTTTAAATATTGGAACATATATTTTAAAAATGTTGATTTTTAAAATAAACAGAAAGTCCATTTTATTTGTTTCTATAATTTGTAAAAATATTTAAAACCCTAACATGTATGGAATATTCACTTCAATATTCTTGGAGCATACATTTCAAATACACAGCAAAATTGTAAAGGACTCAATGCAAATATAAAAGTTCTTTTTTTTCTTTTTAATTAGTGATTTTCCTTTAAGTAAAAATACTCATTTTCCCTGAAATCCTAAAAACACCCAATTAGGATCCTATTAAGAGCAATTTAGCTTTATATATACACTTTTTTAAAAAAAATAAAAAATGGAATAAGACATACGCCTATGTGGTACATTAATAATTCATTGTTTATTATCTTAGAGGCATTTAATATGAGAATAACACATTCTAATTTATTATATGCATGTTATTTCTTGTTCAAGTAAATAATTCATATAATTCCCACACTAATTGAGATCATTTGAAATATGAACTTAGAGCTGTTTCAGTAAGTAAGCTGGGTAAACACAACATATAAGGTGATAAGAAGACAACAACCAAAAAGAAATGAAAATAAATCCTTCATCAAGGAGTTTTCAAGGATAATGAAAGCTTATGCAAGGCCCAACGTGATGGACGCTATGTAAGGGATATCAAAATTCAGAGGAGGGAAAGATACAATTTTAGCAGGAGGAATAGAAGACATTTTTCTGTGGCTGACAATAGAGTTGGGCATTAAAGATAAGGGATGGGCCTTTCACAAGTAAGAATGAGGAGAGAGCTTTCCTGTATCTACTTCCCTCCGTCAAAGCAAAGGCAAACAAGGCAAACCCGGGAGCAGGTAAACACTTAGGTATGGCGAGGATTCCTGTGAATTTCGCAACAGTAATGGCCTGAATTCAGTAGGGAACCAGGCCCTCTGGAGAAGTCTGAAGGCCATGGTAAGGAGCTGGAACTTTATTTTATGGGTCTTCATTTCTCGAACTGGAGAGGGGAGAAAGGGAAAGGGGGACAATGGAGACAGATGTAGGAGCAAACAAAATGGGGATAAAATCCTGTTCCTTATGGCACAAACATTCTCATAGAAGTCAAACATCTAAAAAATTGTAAGTGAATAAAAACACAATATGCTGATTTTAAGGATTGGTATCTTAATATGGGTTGGCATTTGACCAGAAGAAATTGGAGGAAGCCATAAGGGACATGGACAATGTGTATTCCAGGCAGGAACCGCAAAAACAGGTTCCAAGGTTGAAGTGTGTGAACGTGTGCAAGGTAGAGTAGGACCATGTGACAGAGAAGGGACTAAGGGCTAAAGAGTAGAAACGAAATCAGAAGAGTATTGGGAGCAGGTCATATAGCACTGTTGGGCCTTGACAAGGATTCTGTATTTTGCCAAGGGAAACAGTAAGTCATTGAAGGTTCATGACCAGATTCATATTTTGAAAGTGTCTGAGTAGACCATCATGGGACAACACAGAAAAGAGGAAGGTCATTTGCTAACAAAATAATCCAAGAGAAGAATCGTACCAAGAAGACCCACCTGATGGCAGGGGATGTGGTTAGGAATATTCTGAAGGTAGAGTCAACTAGGTTTGCTGACAGGCCTAAGGAAGGTTTGAGGGAAACAAAGGAAGGAAGGATGATTCCAAGTTACTTCACGTGGGAACCAGACAAAAGGGGTTGTCATTTACTGAGATCGGAAAGAAGCAGGACAACCCTGTGGAAAGAGAGATGGGAGAATCAAGAGCTCCAGAGTGTGGCAGAGAGCAGGTCAGATCTGTCAAACTCCAATACCCACACACTCTACTCAGCTTTGATGGAGGCTGCGATGCAGGAACAAATGAGTGACGAAACCAGAAATTGAACAGAGCAAAGGGAAGGTTGGAGAGTTGACAAGAAAGGGAAAGTCAGGTAGAAGGTAAAGCAGCATACCAGGAACACAGGAGGGGAAGGCATCTGGGGACACAAAGAAACCATAAAATATGGGGGCTATCTGCTGAGCAATTCTCCTATACAAGCCACCAAAGAGGAACAGAGGAAGAACAAGAACTTGGAGAATGCTGCCGAAATAGAACACGTTTGTGGAATAAATGACGGACAGCCTGTTGGAGCAAAAAATAGTTGCACCACCGGAACCCCTTTGAATTCAGCACCAATATTCCTCCTTCCAGGAAGCACTTGGAACATCTTGTTTTTACCACAATGTCTCATGAAGACAACAACTAAAGAGCCCACTTACCTCCGTAGAGGGTAAGAGTTCATGACGGAGCCTCCTGCTCAGTACAGCGCCATGTTATCTAGCACTCTGAATTGAATGAAGAGGAACAGCGGCTGCTTTCAGAGAATTACTGCCCCACCGTTTTCCTGTCTCCAAGGGCTGTTTCAACACCACTGCTGTAATGACACACGAGAGTGCGATGCCTCGGTGGCTAATCCTGCGGATTCTCTATTATCTCCTGCTTTAGGACGTGCAGCATCAGAAATCTGATGGATTAATGAAAGACTGTTAATGCTAATTGCTGACATAAGACTATTTAGGGCACCAAGGCAATCGTTGATATTTTTTAGATATTTTCACAGCTTTTCCTAGCACTGTACTCATCAGTCATGCTAATTCCAACAGGAAACAGCACATAGCTTTGGGGAGAGACCATGAAAACTCTCTTTCATCATTTCATCTCTACCACCCCTTCTCTGACACCATCCTTAAATCCAAATAATTTGCCTTAGTTCAGTTATCTGCTGTATTCACCCTATCCAGACTTCAGACACAGTTGGTGGCTAGATTTTGCACGTCCCTAATTAGAACAGATGTAGCCACCACGGCTTAGAAACGCCTCAGCAAAGTGAACCAGATGCTCTTCTCCTGGAAAGGCCATCAAGTGCTGACACACTTAAGTTTCTTAGAGATGATTTATGCCACTGAAGACCTACGGGCCACCCAAATGTTAACAGTATAGAGCACAGTGAGTGGAAACACAGCCACTAGAATTACACATGAGCTCTAGCTGTAATTAGGACATTATCAGTGCAACTTTTTTTTAAAATTTAATTTAATTTTTTAAATTTTATTTATTTATTTGACAGAGATCACAAATAGGCAGAGAGGCAGGCGGTGCGGGGGAGGGAAGGAGGCTTTCCAAGGAGCAGAGAGCCCAATGCGGGGTTTGATCCCAGGAACCCGAGATCATGACCTGAGGCAAAGGTAAAGGCTTTAACCCACTGAGCCACCCATGGGCCCCATCAGTGCAACTTTTAAGCCAATCACACAACTTCTCTGAGCTTCACTTTGCTCTTCTATAAAATGAGGCTATCACTTTGTGCCTTGGTATATAAGATGTCTAGTAGAGCACTGCTAAAAAAATGGAAGAGCCATTGATTCAGAAAACACTGCGGTCTGGGTCCTGCCATTGCTGTGTCACTACAGTGGGAATGGATACACTAGTCAGAACAGCTGGATGGCACCTGGCCATTGATATCAGTGCTCCCACTCCATACACAACCAACCTTCTAACTTGGCTTCCCTTTAGATCTGGGTCCAATGTGCCATTCACAGAATACTGTATCACATTCTCGTTGTAAACTGAGAGATTAGCATTTGACATTTGGATTTTTATATGTATGTCCCTTGTGATTTTGTTTAACTGGAGTGAGGATAATCAGTACCGGATATATTGACAATCAAATTGCATTAACATCCAGAACCTGGAGGACATTATGCTAAGTGAAATAAGCCAGGCACGAAAAGACAAAAGACTGCATGATCTCACCAATACATGGAATCTAAAAAAGTCAAATTCACAGAGGTAGAGAGGAGAACAGTGGTTGCCAGAAGCTGGAGTTGGGGGGTTGGGTTGGTACGCTGAACACGGAGAGGTACTGGTCAAAGGGTACAAAATTTCAGTTAACATCTAACACACAGCGTGATGACTATAGGTCATAATACTGTATTGTACCCTTGAAATTTGTTGAGATCTCAGATGTTCTCACCACACAAAAAAATAAGTGGTAACTATGTGAGGTGATAGATGTATTATAATTAGCTTGACTATGGTAATCATTTCAATATATATATATATATATATATATATATATATATATGTAAAATATATCTATGTGTATGCTTTAAATACACACAATGTTTTTCAATTATACCTTAATAAAACTGGGGGGGGCATTCATTAAGACCCATAGCTATGATTACTCCCTCACCCCGATGGATATGGGGCACTAGAAAAATCACCAGGGAAAGTCTAGATGGGAGAAGGGAAAGGTGTCAGGGAAATCACCCATCTATCTAGGAAACAGCTCCATGTCGCTAGACCATTACCTAACTCCCAAACTGGGCTCGATAATCGTCAGAAGGACCCCAGTGTATCCCCCTGTGTGTATCGTGAAATTTACAAGTCAGCCTTGTGTTAGTTAACTCCCTGTCCATCTGAATACAAATGTGCTATTACAACCAAGTTAATGGAAAGAAATATATCTTATCACAGTTACTAACGTTGAGAATCATTGCTGTAGAAAATCAAGTTTATTGATTATTTTTAAAAAGGAAGGCTAAAAACAAAGAAGGAAATTAGCACAGGTTTTGATGAGCCTGCCTTATATTTTCTCAGCGGGATTCAGTTTCAATTTAAAGCTGAAAGGACTCTGAGCTTAAAGATATTGGGTGATTTGGTTAAAATTCCAGAGGATTGGATTCAAGATTACTTTGTAATCTCATGACTTTAAAACCTTCTTAATTAAAGACTTACATTTGTTTTAAATGAAATGGGACATGGACTTGTAGACCAGAAAAGCAAATCACTGTGAGGGAAAAGGTTCTGAATGGCGGTCCCTGGGGCTCCGAAATTTAATGTGATACTCAATTAAAGAGGAAAATCAGGTCCTGGCAGTGGGTTCCCACCCTCACACCACATGTCAAGCGGTCTGACCTCAGGCCCCAGCACAGAACCACAGGCTCGGGGATCCTGTGCTGCAGCATTCATCTGGAACCATCCTCCCCTTCCTAGATAAGGCAAAATGTGGCAGGAATGACGGTTTTTATCTTATCTCAAGGAGAGAAAAACAAAGCCTCCACCCTCAAAAAAGTCCCTTCACAAGAGCTCACTTGTGTAAGAGACTGACCATGGAAATCCATCATCCTCTCAAGGATTTCTCCAGTGTTCACAATAGAAAACGTTTTTAAAATAACAAAGATGAAACTTTAAAAGCCTCACTCCAATTTTTTTTTTTTTCTCCTCACACGCAATCGTAAAATAAATCAGCAAACAAGCCACAAATCCGTTCCTTTTTTTTTTAATGTTTCAAAACTCCCTTCCCCATTTTCTTTGAGCAACTGTCCTATTTCTCTGGTGCTCTTCGTAACCCCGTCTCTGGGGTTCTGAGATGACTCAGAAGAGTCATCTGCCCTCACTGTGGGTCCCTCGTCCCTGCAGCCGACTGCAGCCTCTGGAACACACTGGGCACTTGACGAAGTCCCTGACGGCTCCAGGGTGGGCACCAACGCTGTTCTTCTCAAGCCCTGTCTTCCCTCCTGTGGACCGCCTCGCCATCTTGGAACACCCTCTCTTCTCTGGGCTTCCTATGTTCCCTCTTCCTCCACCAGGTGTCCCATGGGTCCATCTTCTTCTAACACTCTTCTTGCTCTCTAGACATTTCATCCACTCCCTGGCTTCAGAGGCCTGGCCTCCCCTTCTGCACGTCCAGTAGCCATTTCAGGGTGGCCATCTCCACACCTTAACGTCCATGCATCCAAAACATTTCCACAGCCCTGGTCTCTTCCTGTGTCCCTTCGGTGAGTAAATGGCATCTCCCCCCAACCTCAATTCTCCCCTTTCCCTCACTCGTGTTATATAATCTATCATCAAGTCCCGCTGATTTTAGCTCCCAAATGCCTCACCCCATTGTCACTCACCTGGAATACACAGTCCACGAACCCATCTACCATCGTCCACCCTTGCCCTGTCCACGACACTTCTAAATCCATTCTCTTCACAGCCCGAGTGATCTCTAACAGCCTTGTGTGTATTTGTGTGGAAATGTGCATATTCACAT
Organism: Mustela nivalis; assembly: GCF_964662115.1. NCBI lineage: Eukaryota > Metazoa > Chordata > Mammalia > Carnivora > Mustelidae > Mustela > Mustela nivalis. The sequence goes on along the minus strand of NC_139033.1, from coordinate 75,066,959 downwards.
GCACATATATAAACCTCTTAGCCTGGGCTGCTCTTGGCTCACGTGCTTTCCAACTGCACCTGAAATACTTCATGTGGTTCAGCCGACTCTCCCACTTCTGGCCCCCACTGTCACCTCTACTCTTTCTAATAGAGCTCACCCTATTCTCTCTGTGTTACAGACATGTCAGCCTTTCAGTTTCTAAAACACTCCAGACCCTCTCCTCAACAAAGGGCTTTTGTACACTGCTGTCCTCTACTACTCACCTCCCACCACCACTCCTACCCAGCAAATGGATCATCTATTATGTTCATTAAAAATTTGGATGATCAGGCCCCACCCCAAAACCAAGGAATCGAAACAGCTCAGAACATCCCAATAGATCCTGTCAACAGTGGCCACATGATTCTGTTGAGCAGGTTTGGGGACCTGATATAAATGATTACCCCTGGAAACACTTGACTCCTCCTGACCATGTCCATGGGGCCAAGACCACCATTAATGAGGCAATCCCCGCCTGTGGACAGGTTAGACAGCTCCTCCTTATTCTGGGCTGAAACCTGCCACACCCCAAACCTTGTACCCATTAATTTAGTTCAATAATTCCTTAAAATCTCCTCAAGACTTATTGGTACCCCACCATCTTAATGGTTTCCCTCTGAAGTTGCTTCCATCCATCTACTATTTTGTAAAAAGACGATACATTTTTAGAGCACTTTTAGGCTCATAACAAAATTCAGGGGAAGTTTCAGAGATTTCCCACGCACCCCTCTGCCTCCATAAATGGATAATCTCTCCCTTATCAACATCCCCCACCAGAGTGGGACATTTGTTGCAACTGATGAACTCACAGAAACATCCTGACCAGCCCGAGTCCATAGTACGCCACCATCTTTAAGTGTAGTTTATAGGCCAAATTTCAATGGTTCCAGACCCAATTCCTCATGGAAGCTAACTCAGTGGTTCTCTCTCAAATGCACATTGGTCATGAAACCAGCAGTAGGGAAAACAGACATGCCTGGAAACCTGGCCTGTCACTTGGAAGGCTGCAGATTGCAAACCACACCAAGTCTCCACTTCCTCATTGGTTAAATTGAAATAGCAACAATGTCTTCCTCTTTGGGCCAATATAAAGATTGAAATAGCTCATGCATAGAGAGCACACAGCCTGGACCTGTCACACAGAAATGTACATAAATAGAAGGAGAGCTCCCTGAAGACAGGGCTTTATAACAATTCAAAACAGTGCCTGACCCAGAGCGGGCATTCCATTATTTGTTGAGAACAGTGATGGGCAAAAGCAGAATTTAAAATAAGAAAGTATTTAATTTTGAAGATAGGTTAAAAAAAGAAGAAGAAGACAGAAAGGAATTCTAATTTAGCTTTCCTTTCAAAGTATAGTCTTAAGTGACCTTAAAATGTCAATTAATGATTTTGACCTATCCATACCGAGATCTAAGTGTTTCATTCATTTAAATAGAATAATAAATGTGTGATTTAGAATCAGGCTTTTGCACCTTGTTTGCAGTTTTCAGAAAACTATATTATCTTTTTCCAATCTCGTTTCAAAGACTGTATATCTACCATGCAACAAGAGTATACTAGGGAGTAGCAGAAATGAATCAAATCGGTCGCACTAACATTAAGTCAAATCACTAAACTACTTAAACTTTTCTGTTTCTGAATTTTTTTAATGTTTTAATCTTAAAGTGAAAAATGGTGAATGTCTCAGACACTTAAAAAAAAACCTAATCTAGTATATAGAAATCCAAGAGTGGCTCGTAGAACACAGACCCTGACATACGTATTTCTTCTCTTACTATGGAAATATATACTAAGTATATTTATCTCATGGCCATTTGAAAATTCTCCAAAATCTTTTAGAAAAAATAAGCTGTTTTTTTCTTTGTTTGTTTTCAAAAGAGCTACCCACACTAGGATTTCCATTTCCACAGGGCCTCTTATTAGGAACAAACGGAACTCTGTTCAAGCATGTTTGCAAGCAACCTGCTTCCTAACCAGCCTCGACTGTTGGTTTCCTTGTTGGTCCTTCCAGAGGAAAATAGCTGGGTTTAAGTTCGGTGGTGCTCCCTACCACAGTAACTTCCCACCTGAAATGTTTAAGATGACATTTAAGGTAAGCATGGTCCAAGGCCCTGGCCTCTGTTGCCCCTGGAACACCTTCCAGGTGCCCCAGAGGCCTCACCTTCATATTACCTTGGGATCTAGCATGGGGCTGGGCAGGGAGCAGGTGCTTCCTCAGTACTTGCTAGAATGAACTGGACATCACCACAGGTCCCTTGGTCATCTCTATTCTGAAGGCTCCCTTCCATGGTAACTTGAAGCCCAGAGTCCAGTAGGACAAAGACCATCACCCAACAGATGGGTGTGCAGTCTGTCTGGCCAGTGCTCTGAGCAGACAGAGTCTCGCTCCCAAGGCTTAGGAGGTCAAGGACAGGATGGCCCAGGACAGGACATACAACCCACATTAGTGAAATGTAAACTACTTCCCCGCTCAGCTTCTTGACTTAATCAGGTCCTCCAGGGATGGAGCTGTGACCCTGATGAGGGAAAGGACAACATCTGAGGCCCAAAAGGACCTGATGTTTGATGTTCAAAAACTGAAAAGAAAAAACATCCCAGCCCCAAGTGAAGACAGAGTGATGGGCTATGCAAATCAGCGGGGTCAGGAGGTGAGTATAAATAACATGGGAGGGAGACAAGGGCTTCTGGAAGAAATCATAATTCCACTGTTCTATTTTGCATCATCTTGGAACCTCCAGAATAGGAGAAGACCAGAATTCCTACAGAACAGGAATTCCCGGGGTGCCTGGGTGGCCCAGTGGGTTAAAGCCTCTGCCTTCGGCTCAGGTCATGATTCTAGGGTCCTGGGATGGAGCCCCTCATTGGGCTCTCTGCTCAGCAGGGAGCCTGCTTCCCTTCCTCTTTCTCTCTCGGCCTGCCTCCTGCCTACCTGTGATCTCTGTCTGTCAAATAAATTAAAAAAAAAAAAAAGAACAGGAATCCCCTCTGTAGACAGGGAGGACACTAAGCCACTTGCATCGAGGTAGGAGGCCTATGGTGCCCGAGTAAGGGGCAGCCAACTGTAATGAACCCCAGTGGGAAATGTAATCAGATCGAGTATAAGAGCATGGTGAAAGCTTCACAACTATAACCCCAGTATGAAAGCTAGAGAAATCCAAGTCAGGCTGAGACCCTGAGCGAGAGCCTTGGTGTTGTACACATTATAGCTTCAGGAGGAGCAGGCTCTTATATTCAGGAAGCCACCAGCTTCTTTACAGGGATCGGGTCAGGGGGAGGGTAATGCTAGTAGAAGCTGTCTCCATGTTGCCCTCCCTCCACTGAGCAAATTCTACCCAACAGGTTCTTATGGCTATCCACCCATAGGCTGACAGCTGATCTCACTGAAAAAAACTCTGATAGCAGTTTTTAGGTCCCCTTGTACAAGACTGTGAGATGGAAAATTTTCTCTCCACCTTAAGTCTGTATATCAGGCCTATAGGGACCTTGCCCACATCCAAGAATTTTAAATGAGGGCAGGGACAGAGAGATTTACCAAAGAGGAGTGCTTGCTCACAGAAGGCCTAGCATTTCCTATGTCATATCACCTGACTGGACAGTATCAGAAAATAACCCATTTTAAAAAACAAATCTAGAATACAGTCCCGATAAGAATTAAGCTTCGTCGGTCTATACACAGTCTTTCTTTTGCCTGGTGAATGTAGTCAGTGGAAGACACGCAAAATCAGGGGAGCCTCTGCATTAGGCAATCTCACCAACGTTAGCTCCTTCAGTCCTCACAGGAGGAAGTCTTTGCTCTATTTTACAGAAAGGAAGGGAAGGGAAGGGAAAGAGAAAGGAGAAGGGGAAGGAAAGAGAGGAATGGAAAGGGGGAGGGAAGGGAAGGGGAAGGGAGAGAAAAGGAAAGAAAAGAAAGGAGAGGGGAAGGGAGGGGAGGAGGAGAGAAGAAGGAAGAAAGAAAAATGAAACTGGGAGGCAGGGGGCGTCCCTCAGCCACACACTGTGAATGTGGGTTTCAAACCCAGGCCTGTTACTGCCAACATCACACACTGACATTAGTGGCCTCCCTGCAACTTCATCAGTGACTGATGGGGACAGAATAAGTGCATCATTTTTTTTTAAAGATTTTATTTATGTATTTGAGGGAGAATGAGTGAGAGAGAGCATGAGAGAGGAGAAGGTCAGAGGGAGAAGCAGACTCCCCAAGGAGCCGGGAGCCCGATGCGGGACTCGATCCTGGAAGTCCGGGATCATGACCTGAGCGGAAGGCAGTCGCTCAACCAGCTGAGCCACCCAGGCGCCCCCAGAATAAGTGCATCTTGATGATCCTAGAACCTCTGCTACCTCCCAAGGTAAGAATATGTAAGTTGTGGAACAGTATTAAAACCATATGCAGGTATTAAAAATCGTATTTTCCGAAATGATTTCTCAGCATGGAGAAATAATGATCTTGATCTCCGAAAAAGGTAAGCTATAAAGACTGCATCCATAAGGTACTCACTATTTGCACAGGAGTAGACATGTACAATGCAGGCAGATACACAGACAGAAACGCATACACACACAGGGAAATCCGGAAAAAATACAACAAATTGTTAATAGTGTTTCTTTGGGTAATTAGATTACATTTGGTTTTCTTTTTGATACTTTGTGGAATTTTCTAATTTTTCCTACAATGACGATACAAGATTCCAACAACCTGAAAAAGGGTTAAAAATATAAAGTGATTTTTGACAAAATAAATACACATTTTTCAAAAAAAAAATAAGATTTACACTAAAAGCAAAACCATTTTAAAGGCACTAACTTGTAAAGTAACATCCCAATAAGATATCATTTTACATCAAAAAGAAAAACAAAAATATTAATTCCCAGAAATTCAAATAGCATTAAAATAAGCAAGCTTAGCATACTGAGGATTTAAAAATAAAAAAGGTATAAAAAATAAAAAATAAAAAAAGTTTAAAAGGTATAATAAAAAATTTTATACAAGTGACTGCCCAGAATCACAGAAAAATCAGAAATGGAAATTTTTAGAAAATGCTTTTTCCTTTTATGCCTGGAAAAAATATCTTGGAGGGATTATGGGTTCAGAGGAGAATGTGGCCGAACTTTGGCTGGTTTCAACAACCCCTTTTTTTGTTCCTTCTCTCTCCCTCAACACACACACACACACACACACACACACACACAACCAGGCCTCCTCAGGTATTCACCTCTTGATTCACTCAGATTAAACTCATCCTCCAGCTTTCCCTCAGGGCCTGACCTAGCACATGCCCCTCCTACTCAAAGCTGAGGTGGGGGCATGCTCTCTCTCCTGCCCCAGCTCACCAACCACCTCCCACACTGGCAGGAGGGCTGCGAACCCATCTTAGGCTTGCCTCTCTGTAACCACCCTATATATCTGGGGTCTTGCCACACACAGTGGGGTGCTCAGGGGACATGTCATCCAGGCCTGTCTTGGCTGTATTGTGCCCAGAAGGTTCCACCTGACGGTACCTCACAAAGACTGACAAAACTCAGGCACAGTTCCATGATTGTTCCCTGGGGAATCTTCTCCTCCAGCTGATAGAAGGAAGAGGAGAAAATGTTGGAGGCGAACTAGGACTGGGGAAAAAGAAGCTGAAGAGAAAGGCCAACCCCCCCATGAAGCTGTTCTTGTTCAGGAACCAAAGTCAATGTGTCTTTCACTTACCACTCCCCATGTCAGCACAGGACTTGCTTTACTCAGCCTAAGGTCATGAAATACCAATGGGCCTCTTGAGCACACTCCTCTTGCTCAGGAAGAATCCAGCACCTTGCGGTTTATGTGAGTCAGAGTAGGCCGAGTTATACTGTAGTCACAAAATACCGGGGAATATGTCCCTTCTTGTGCATATTCCATACCCACTGCAGGTCAGCTGGGGGCTCTTTCCAAGTTGTACTCACCATGGAGCCAAAATACGGTAACCTGCCATGATAGGGGCACAAGGTCAGCTGACATGCACACTGGCTGCTAGTGCTTCTGTGCAGAACTCGACACTGAATTAGCCAAGGTCATACAGCCACATATGGTCAAATGGACAGAAAGAAGAGCCATTTACGCCAAGACGGAGAGTCAGAATATTTGTGAACACCCACGTTTCCAGTAGGTCCCCAACAGCTGCTTTCCACCTGCCCAATAAAGAACACACTCGGGAAACAGAAACATCTCCACCATGATCTCTGGCTAGAATAGAATGGCCAGAGTGAGAAGCAGAGGCTTCAACTAGCTACCATTAGAAAAACTGTAACTGCATCTCCCCATCTCTTGCACAAGTGCTTTTTGAAAGCGAACCATTAAATAGTACAGAGCTTAAACAGTTACTCAAGACTCCAAGTCATCACCACTCTCTTGTATTTTAAACACACACACACACACGCGCGCATACAAACACAGTCAGTCACTGCCAGCCATCTGTACTGAAAATAAAATATTCCTTTTTTATGAATAACACTTTTCCGGGATTGGAGTCCCCCGTGAAATGTTGCTTTACAAAGCTCAGTCAATCCCAAGTGAAAATTCCTTCTTTCTTAGAAAATGTCATCGTCTGTAAACGTTCCCTGGGGCCAAGCTCAAGTTGGCACTCCAGAGTTGCTCCCAGAACGAAACCTTCCGTGAATCAAGCTTTTAGATACTCTCAACACTTTTGGCATCCAGACATTCATACAGCCCTGAATTATTTATTCACCAATTTTGCACAACTTCCTAAACACCAGTGGAGACCAGGACGGTTTCAGCTATTTGATGTTACGTCTTCTCAAGTGGTTAAAGACGCGATAAAGCACCCCATTGCTTAAGCCTGCCATCTCAGTTCCATTAGCAGTAAAGACCTCTCTATTCAAACTGCTAAGTAAATCCTCCGAGAGCCCAGGGACTGTTTCATGCTTGAAAGCAACCGTTAAGAATTTGACAACAACCAAACTGCTCCTATTTAATCCTTCTCCCAAGGTAAAAAGAATTATAGGTAAACATATGCCTTCATTATTTGCTTTGCTGCATTTCAATACCCAATCCCACACAAAATTGCCAGCCAAGGATTTAATGCAATCACTTCTGTATTGCAGAGCTATTGCCTTGCAGAATGGAAAAAGCTTAACAAGGGCTATGGAGCTGGTTAGCCAGCTACTGTATTTTGCGTAACATACATCTTAAATGTCACAGGGGTGATGTGCAATCACAGTGACGCTTTTCACGAGTTTTGGTTTGGGTTTTTTTGGGTTGTTTTGTTTTGTTTTTGGACGGGCCTTGAAATAACAGTTTGGGGCTGGTTTGTTTTAGCTAACAACAAACATCTCATCTGAATGCAAACCAAAGGTTACATGAAACTCTGAAAAGAAGAATAGAGAGAGATGTTGTTGAACTGACAACGTTGTCGTTTGGTTTTGAGAGATAGTCGATATGGAGTATCCACTTGCAGGGTTCTTTTCTTTCAGGTGGTTTTGTTTTGGTTTTAGCCCTGGGTACTTTATAAGCTTGTAAAGCTTCTCATACCCAACCGGGGTTAGGCAGACCATCTACTCCAGTAAAGGATCATTTGGAAAACCAGTACATAGAGCAACAATCCTTCCCCCATCACGACCGTGACCCACCAACACACATGTGCAAAGAATTATCGAGAGAATAGTTCCTTCGAGGAAAACCCTGCGGCAAGATTATCAAGTGAACCACCGGTGAGGAATATCCCAAGCTGTATTCCTACTTTTGGGGACAACCAGTCTTTACACACCCACTGACCAAGCTCTCCTCTAACTACTTCTCCAACTACTTCTCTACTACTTGGTACTGCTCTCCACAAAATCAATTTCTTTTGTCAGTGACCTAGAGGAAAGGCTACTATGTTACTTCTGTTGTGGGGTAAAAAACAGTTGGTACCTCCTGGGCTCTGGGCTTCAAAAACAGGAATGACCCACTGTCTGTTTCAATCGTAGCTTCTCCTATGCAAAGCTCCCTACAGAGCCTTTGAACCTCTTATGCCACTGGGACACTATTTTCTCCAAACAGACATCCTCTATTCCTCACTGGTATTTTAAAGGTGGCTTGCATTAGGACACAGCCTGTTGGCCAACGAACAGTTAGAGGACATCCTTTACAAGTCCATATATACCATTTTGAAAAGAGCATTTTCGAATAAGGTTCGAACAACTGCTTTTGTCGTTTTTACTTTCAGGTGTTCTGTAGGTCAACAATCAAATACACATCATAACTTTCTTTTCCTTTTACAGTCTTTTATATTGGATTTGCTTCTAATAGGATAATATTTTACTACAGAAAAGCACCTTCTAGTTTTGTTATTATGGGCAATGAAAATATGGAGTGCTTATTATTCCTGACCAGAAGTTTCAGAAACACCCTAGGAAAAATCGGAGATTTTCCCAATCATATCCTAACTTCAAAGACTTTCTAATTGATAAGGCCAGTTCATTACTCAAGATACACTTTTAATCCACATCTGTTTTTTCCTACTAATTTATCACATTTGGGGACTATTCTCCCCTTAATCTATTTTAATTTGGCAAACTAATTTGGACCTTAGGCCAAACTGAACTGAGAAGGTAAGTGAGCTTCTGAAGTTAAAGAACTGTGATGGTCATTATTTAAGTGATATTATCCTTGTGTCTGAGAACTGACCTTTCTGCTAGGAAACATGCTTTCTCCCGGCTAGCCAGTCCTATCCTGTTGACTCTCCGCTGCCCGGCAGAAGAGAAAGGGTGAAGGTCTGACTGTGGGTAGAGTGCACTTGAGAAGTGCCAGCAAAACGGACTTGTTCTCAGGTAGGAGGCCCTGAGAAGTATAACCAAAAGCAAAAGCAACACCAGTGCTCCAGGTACAATACCCAGCCAATCTGTTCTCTCAATCCAGCTGTTATATTCTGGATTTACAACTCCTACTAACGCTCATTTTATTAATACGTTAAACAGAAGTTCTAAAATGTGTTAAATCAGAGTGAAAGTGAGGGGAGAAAGATATCTCCAAAATGTATTATTCAAGTAGAAAAAACAGTCGTAAATCAGGACAAGAGAAGTGGCAGTAATGAGAAGAAGGAAGGGAAACACAGAGGCATGAAAACATACTTGACGGCAATCTCCTTCTATATTTAAGCTTGTTAGCCTGCCTCTCTTTCCTCAGGGAAGGAAAGACAACATTTTCTTTATCGCAGTGTTTTACTCAACTGTCTATGAAATGTGCACTATTAAGTAATCACTTCCAGAAAGCTTCTGTGGGTTTCTTGGGGGGGGAGGGTTTTGTTGTGTTTCAGAATTTTTGGCTACATTATTAGCAAGTTGCAAGTAAAAATAAAACATTTTAATTAGCAGTGGAAGAATATTTCCAGGCTGGCAGCAACAAGTCAGATTCAAGGCAGCATCTCAGAACACGGATTCCAGTCCTCTGACTTCTCAAGATCCCAGTCCCCGAAGCTCATAATTCCAGCAGCTACTTCTAGCATTCCTCCTCCTCAGAGCCAATTCACACAGAACCAAAAGTCCAGGGCAGCGTTCCAGATCTTGCAGACCAAGAGTAGGTAAACCAAATTGAAACCAGAAATGTTCACAATTTATTCAACGATGCAGCATTCCTGAACCTCCCACTTCCCAGACATTCCACCACACTAACTCATGTGGTTAATGATTATTGTCTTCTCACGAAAGGCTTACAGTGAAATAAAAATATATATTTATATCTATTCCCAGTGTTCAGGCTTGATGCAAACCCTCTTTAAAATTCATTTTTTTAATTAAAGCTTATCATCTTTAATTTAAGCAAGTCACTTCTAAGTTTACTCAGGAAAACTACATTTTTCCTAAAAACAGAAAAAGAAATACTATCTGATATATTTTGATTCCATTCAATAAATCTTTGTTGAGTGTATAATTTTTCTCCAGGGAAAAAGAAGGGAAAAGGGGAAGCTATGCCTTCGAAGAGTTTGCAGATAAACAGAGGAGAAAGTCATTTAAACAAAAGAGGTAAGTTCTGCCATATATAATGGTCATATGTTTTGGGCACTGGGAAATCATCACGCATGGCAATATTAATTCTAGTTAGGAAGAATTCAGGGAACCTTCAGGGAAGAGGTGACATTTGAGCACGGACTTGAAAGTAGAAAAAGGTTTTAATTTTTTCAACCTACAAATAAAAAGATTTGCCCCACCATTTCAAGTTCACCACGTTTCCTTTCCCAAACTCCCCTTAAAACTGTAACATACCCCTTCGAAGATCTGTGCTTGGAGTCACGACCTCCACACACCCACCGACATGGCCGGGTGCTTTTCAAACAAGCCACACATGACGCAGTGTAGAGTTCTCCTTGTCTCGTACTGGAAAGAGGCCCCATTCAGCTGCAAACTATTTCTAAATCATCTACTTAAATACATCATTTTAAGTTCCCCTCTGCTTTTTGTGAATACAGAGCCTCCCTCTCTGCCACTTCTTTTGATCAAGGAGGTGCTGATGGTGAGAACAGAGTCAAACAACCCAGTACAGCCCAGCCACTCACATGTGGAAACACTAAGAAATCTGCGTCTTGAGCACCAGCCAGGAAAACAGGCCAGACCAACAAGAGACACCGGGAACAACTTGGCCATGTAAGTGGTGAGAACGGGCGGGTCTCCTTGGGCCTCCCGTAAATATCTCCCCAGAAGCCACCAGCAGCTCTGCTGTCCTAGGAAGGCGGGCGGGAGGGAAAGCGGGAGGAAACCATGTTTCCTCCAAGCACAAACTGGCTGCTGGCTCCAGAGTGTCTCTAGGAGGCCAGCCCTAGGGAAAGGAATAAAGAGGAAAGGGGGGCCCCAGGCAGAAGAGCAATGCCACCCACCCGCTGCCCTGGCTGGTACCTGGGGAGGGGACCTAAAGCTCTGCAGAGCAACACAGGGCCTTTCTAAGAGCCAGAACCAAAGATGGTTCTTCAGCTGAACTCAGCTACAGTCTCAGTAACCAAAAGACATCAGCAAATAATCCCCAAGGCATTGGGGCAATTACCTTGGGTCAGGCCTTGGATGCATAGTATGTGCAGGAGGTCGTTAGTATGCGTGCCTGGAACAGAGGCCACATCCCCGCACAGGAATCCAAGGAGAGGATCATGAAGTCCCTTATAGGAAGGCAGGGAAGGATTCCTCGAAGGAAGAGAGAACAGGCATCGCTCCTTCATCCTCTCACTGCTCTAGACAAGGTGGCAGAAGAGGCCTTTGGCGCTCTTCCCTATCCCCGCAGATGTTAGAGACAGTTCCTCGGGTCAAACACAGGAGGCTCTGCTTCGGCCAAGGCTCATTTCACTGAGATGGCAAGATGTAAATACTGACACAGTTTGGGCCCTGGCCCCAAATTCGGCTTCATTCTGTTACATAAAGTCTTTCTTCCTTTGTCTCTCTGTGTCATCCAAGCACACATCTGACTTTGAGAAAGGGCCCCAAGGCTCGCCGCCTCGATGCACACAACACTAGGGTCACCCAGCCGGGCAGCTGGTGGCAGACACCTGTTACTCCGTCGTGCCAGCACATACCAGAGTGGGTCTCACGGGGCACCAGCCCATCAAGGGCCGCGTGGGGAGCCCGATGAGGACATTCTGTAAGCCATCACGCCATCTTGGAGGCTCAGATGCACCATGGGCGCCCAGGACTTCTATAAAGAAACCAGGTTAGCCCCCGAATCAAACACATCTTTCACAACCACAATCAACTCTTTTCTCCTGTAAAACCTATTACCATATCCCCACATAACATATAAGAGAAACAAGCACATTCCATTCATGGGATGCACTACAAGAAAAGGCCCTGCCCCGGTGGGAACCCAGCTCCCTTCTCAAACCACACAGATCAGACTCCCTCTTTAAAATGCCTGCCTTGAGAGGCACCTGGGTGGCTCAGTCAGTTAAGTGTTGGACTCTTGCTTTCTGCTCAGGTCATGATCTGAGGCTCCTGGGATGAAGCCATGTAGGGCTCCATGCCCAGCGGGGAATCTGCTTCTCTCTCTGCACCCCGCCCCACCCCCACTCATATGCATGTGCTCTCGCTCTCTCTTCAATAAACAAATAAATCTTTTTAAAAAAGTAAATAAAATGCCTATCTTGAAAACGCTGAGGCTTCTCATGTCCCCTCTCAATTTTGATGGTGGTGGTAGATTTTACTCAGTGCTTTAAGTAATCTAATTCTTAAAACGACCGAGACTCTTCTGATACATTTAATGGCGGGTCTTCAACGAATTGCATTTTTATAACGCTCATTGAAATAAAGAGGGGAGGCATTAAGAATAAAGGCTGTCTCTAAAAAGATCAGGTCGTCTCAAACTACTGCCTGCTCCTTAAATAAGCAGCATGTGGAGAGTTTATCAGAGATCCTTCAAAGGGAGGTCCCCCTGTCTTGAGGTATGGGGAATAGTCAAAGCCTTTCTGGAAAATACTCTGACCTAGACAAGGGAATCTATTACATGTGCGCCCTTCCTAGTTCACATCTATCCATGGTCTGCACCTTCCCAAACCCCTTCCCACCATTCTATTCGCACCTTCTCTCACTGCACCCTAACCCCTACCCAATATAGACTCTTGTGTGCCCTTCTCTCACAGTGAGTGGTGCCTGTTTCCTCACTGCCCCCTATGCCTTCTGTGGGATGTCACTGGAGTGCAAAGGAAAGAGAACTTCAGAGACAGATGGAGAGGGCAGAAACACCTTCCTTTTCTTTCTTTAAGATTTTATTTATTTATTTGAGAGAGCACATGTGCACACATGGGAGAGAGAGCACAAGCAGGGGCAAGACCCAGGGGGAAAAGGGAGGAGCAGACTCCCCACTCAGCAGGGAGCCTGATGCAGGACTCGATCCCAGGACCCTAGGATCATGACCTGAGCCAAAGACATTTAACCAACTGAGCCACCCAGGCACCCACATCTTCCTTTTTATTTCAAAATCAGAATGCAAACATGAAAAGGCTGACAGAGGTATTATGACAAGAAAAACAAGGTCAGATCTTTTCTGAAGAGAGTTGAGTCGGATTCGGCCAGCTTGGTTTGATGGTGAGGCCTGGCTGTGCCAATTAGGTTTTGCGGCTCCAAGGTTTTCACAGAAAACACGTATGGGAAATATCAATACACAGGTAGTGTTTTAGCCTACAGTGAAAAGTTTACAAGTCAACATCATTTGATGCAAACAAATTTCTGAACAGCACCGCCCCACAAAATGCCTTCCTTCAAATCATCCTTCATGCAGTGACGATTCCTTGGGAAGGGCCACCTGTACCCAGTGGTCCCACATTGTTGGCACCCCCACCATTGGACATTGGAGGAAGGGCTGGCCTGTCTCCCCCGTACCAGCTCCTGACCCTCCACACCAAGCCAGTCACTCCTCTCTATTCGTAAAGGGAAAAGTCACAGATAATTTGTAGGGCAGGGTCACCTCTGTGCACTGGACATCCTCTCCCTGAGTGTTGAATAGGCACACAAACAACAAATAAAAAGGAAGAACAGAGTATGGGAAACAAACTGTGCTCCTAAAAAAAGGAAAAAAAAAAAAAAAAAAAAAAAACCAGAATGGAAATAACTCACCATTACTGCACTCCTATTTAGTGATAAGAGCATGGGTGATTTTCCCCACCTTAGAGTTCCCAAATTATCTCTATCATTACAATGAAATTATAATTAAGTGTATTTAAATGAGGAGGGTGTTTTTTTTTTTTTTTTAAGCAAAATCAAACCAGTTCCCCAAACGGAAAAATTATCAGAGTTAAGCAACAAGGGATTCCGAAGATAACCTTCCTTAAAATTCTCAATGTTAACCTCTTGGAACATCAACCTGAAATTTTAAAATGGAGAAACAAGCCATTTGTTGGATTTTATTATAATACTGTGTGCAGACATGTAGGGTCAGAGTGAAAGCCTCAACTCATCCCAGCTTGAAGTAGGAAACAGTGAAAAACTGCTCATCCCTCCTAAAAATTTGAATAAACTTCTAAAAATAGTCGTTAGAATGAGTTTATTTATGTGTTCCCTGGAGTGAAGAACCATCCTTTCAGCCAATGCGTGCAGAAGCCACGTTATGGGATAAACACGACTGAGGCAGTATTGATCCCGTGTCAAGCTGATTATCTGTTTGTCAACAGCAGATGACAATTTCTAAATGAAAAATGGGAGGTACACTGAACGAGGCTTCCACATGAGGCAGGAAAGGCAAGAAAAATTCATCCAGATGATCTGGCTGGGTCTGATAAAATTCAGATTATTAACTGCCTCAATTGCCTATAAGTGATCCAATTTTCTCTAAAGAGAAAGACAACCCTTCGGAGTAACAACAAGCTATTTTGCTCTTTTTAGGATCACTTATCATTCGCTCCCCACTTCTAAGCTTACAAGAAGCCCTAATCACCTCAGCACGAACATTCCGGGTTCTTTAATATTCCTTCAGTTCCTGAGCTTTGAAATGATCTTTGATCACACAGAATCAAACTTCTAGCATCTTTTTCTGCTTCTGAACCCGGCGTTCCAGATGTGTTCCAACTCTCGCCTTGCATATCCCACAGGCTCATTACCCTGTGCGTACTTTATTACTATGGCAACGCCCGTTTTGCCTCGTGTTTGTGCTGTTTTATGCTGAGTTGGCGGTTTAAGTAAATTTCCACGCTAACCCTTCAATCGTTTGCACTATTAGTAGGTTTAATTTGGATCTACTGGACACATGTGGTCTGGTTCTGCTTCTTACCCTTCGCTTCTCTAGGGAGGGTGGAGGTTCTTCTCTGCTGTGCTCCATCCACGCTCCCCGCCCCCTCGGCAAGTCAGATCCAGCAGACTCCCACGAAAGCAGGTGTGTGCTGCCTTCTCTTTTTTCCAACAGCCAACCAGCAGTCCAAATAAAGCTATCAGTGCTACCAGGGAAAATTCTGATTTTCACTCAACGGGGCCTTTTCTACCTAAGCAACACTACAATTTATCTACCTGGTTTGAGTGAAAAAATTATGGGTTAGCCCTGCTGGGGCTGACAACAGTAATCTGCTATCCCAGGAGATTAATCAAATCGGGTCACCTCTTTGTTGCACTGAAAGCAACCAGGCATTTATTTCCTGATCAATAACTGCATGGGCGATACAGTCCCAGCTCTCAGGGGAGTTTTGGCTTCTTGGAAAAAAGACAAGGAGGTGAGGTCAGCAGCAGCTATGAGCCTTACTGACTGAGTGCCTACTGAATGAAACAAAAGTTAAGTAGGACAATCTATAATTGAGGGTTAAACTGTTTAACCCTTAAATTACAAGCTTTTCTTAGAGATTACCTATAGACCCAACATGTATAGATTTAATCCTTTAATTTTTTAATTTTATATAGATATCCACTCTACAGATTCACTAGACAGATCTAGATTATATTATAGATCCAAGTTTGAGAACCCCAAATTTCCTTTGAGGCCATAAGCAAGGTTATTTTCTTATGCACTTGGGGTGACGGCTCCCCTAAGGAGGAGAAATATTATAGCGACAACCACTAGCGAAACGGTAACATCTCAGGGAGTATGCTATCTTCCTTAGCCAGGTGGGAAGGCAATGGCTGTGGCTCTCTAGGTCCTGTTCTCTTTGAGGGGAGACCTGGCAGCGGGGGGAGGGGTGAATGTAGCTGCAGAGGCAAACACACTTAAGGGGAACCTAGCAGTTGAAGCTGAGTAAATTCTACTTTGTTACCCCAATTAACTAGTTGCATATTATTTCATCAGGCTTGGTTGAGGTGATCCAGCCTTATCCATGCCACACAGAAAGAGTAGAGCACCCCTGAGGTCACAGGGAAAGGGACAATGGAAATGAGTGAGGGCACCAGAAGGGTGGCGGGAGTGTCTCCGCCTCCTATGTCCGATTCTGCACGACCTGGCGTGAACATACAATTCCATCCTAGCCTCACTCCCACTCACCGCAGAGCCACGAGTTGGTGCAAACATCAAGGAATGGTTGGACTTGGATGGACAGAAGTGACACTTTAAATGAGGGGTTTAATATGACCCAAGATTCCAAGGTAGATAGAATCAAGGTGATTTTGCGGGACAGGCCTGACAAGCATGGTTAAGAGAAGCTGGGACAGAGTGGAAGGTGCAATGGACCAGAAAGATGAAATCAGTCTATGCAAAGCCCGGAACCCAGACATAAATTATCTGATGCAGTGAAAAGGGAGTCAGTGAAGATTTTCCAAGCAGCATTAAGGATCGTGTGTCCTAAGAGGGACCTGTAATGCGACCAGCTCTTCAACTATAAAGCTATATACATTTCTTCAGAACAGAGAGCAAAAAGTAAACTGTGGCATACAG
This sequence comes from Mustela nivalis, assembly GCF_964662115.1. NCBI lineage: Eukaryota > Metazoa > Chordata > Mammalia > Carnivora > Mustelidae > Mustela > Mustela nivalis. The sequence goes on along the minus strand of NC_139033.1, from coordinate 75,050,656 downwards.
AAGGCCATTCTGGCACACATGCACGCACGCACACACACACACAAGGCACATTCGTTCCCTTTACTTTCTCTGTCTTCTGAAGAAAAGAGACAAAGAAAGAAAGAAAGATGTTATTCCAAATAGGTAAGAGAGAAATCCACGTGATCTGTGATGTCCCTCAATGTCCGTGTTTCTCAAATTTCAATAAGGTTCAAAAATCTTCTGAAGATATCAGAGACCCAAAGAAATGTACTTCTAAAGGGTGCTAGAGGACCCTGGTTTAAGAAATACTGATTTAAAACTAGGAAAAGACTTCACAACTGATAAAATACACTTTTAAAGCATCAAGATAAAGTTTACAAATCATGTCAACTTTTCACCAACTGAGAATTATCACAGGAACACAAACTTGAGAACTCCATTCAGGACCACTGTAGAAAACCTACTAATTTCGGTCAAACAAATCGCTTTTATCAGTTTGCCGGCATTTCAAGGTTAGTATAAGAAATTTTTCAATCGAGGAGTCTTTGTGATCCATTTCCTAAAATGACCATTTACCTTATCAAGTTTTCCAACTGCCCACCAGAATTTATCCTGGGTCTTTCACATACACCTATGGTGTCTGATGGGTGTCCCTGTTGATGTTGTAATTATCACTTTCATTAAAATGTCTCCCACTCCCCAATACTAACAAAGAAGTGTGAGTCACTTGCATGGGGCATCCTCAGGGAAATAAAGTCGTTGTCATTCCCCCACCAGTAATATGGGAAGTATCTTTGTTTAGCCATCATCATTAGTAAAATTCTCACTGTCTGGCAAGACCAGTTTCCCCTAAACCATTAGAAATGCACTGGAACTACCTTTTTACTTTTTTAAAAAGATTTTATTTATTTATTTGATAGAGATCACAAGTAGGCAGAGAGGCAGGCAGAGAGAGATTGGAGGAAGCAGGCTCCCTGCTGAGCAGAGAGCCCGATTCGGGGCTCGATCCCAGGATCCTGGGATCATGACCTGAGCCGAAGGTAGAGGCTTAACCCACAGTGCCACCCAGGTGCCCCATACCTTTTTACTTCTGAGGGAATATTCTCCCTAACTTAAGATTAACAGCCACAATTGGGAAATAATCAGAAATCCCCCGGGGGCTTGGAGGAGGTCTTCTAATTCCAAAAGATCAAAAATTTGGGGTTTTTTTCCTCAACTGGAGGGGAAGCTGGGGAACCACACTAGGAACTGAGGGAAGGTGAAACAGAACGGCTCTCAGCTTCACGTATACACCTTTTCTAAACTGAGGTTCCATAGAAAACCGTTTGAAGATAAGACTTTCCCTGCTATTGGAAGGGGAGGGGCAGTTTCTCGGACAGCGCCGCTATCCCACAATGTCATTTCCACGGGAAGGAATTTGAGTCTGTGCAAGCGGATACAGTAGCCCAAAGTAAATAGGCAGCCAATAGCAGCAGTCAGAGCAGAACACGCAGGCCTGTCTCCAAGCCCACGCTTCCCCCAGGACCTACCTGTGCACCAGTCCTCGCACAGGCTGTGCCTTCTTAGTCAGCGGAGAATTGGATTCATCATCAAGAGTCTCCCATCATTACAGAACAAGGAGAAAAAGAGTGGGAGGTCAACATTCACTACAATTCCAGAAGACCAAAACCACGGAAGAAAGACCAGGACAGAAAAATCTCAAGAACTCTAAGGACTACGGAATTATTTTTAGCTTTAAATGACATTGGCCAGAAAATATACACTAAGAAGGAACGAACAAGTATGTGTAATCATTTAATAATAGCATAAACATACCCTGGGGGAGAGAACAGGAATGACAAAGGGCACCCCAGACCGCTAACCTTGACATCCGCCCGCATCGCTGACTTCCCGGGGTACATGAGGTCTAGGAAGCACTACAGAGCTTTCCAGATGTTGCAGGAGTTGCTCTTTGCTTCTTACATCTGTTCTAACTGGGAGAGGCTACTCTTTAATCAGACTGCCCCCAGCTCCCACACCCCTACCCCAGTCTCCCAAGAGAGTTCATCTCAAAGTTCTCAAAGCTGTTCCAGGGCATACAATTCTACTACAGTTTTTCACCTCTTCCAAGACAGCTAAAGGCAGCTCAACTCATCTCCAAATCTGCATGGCTCAAGAATGGGCCAAAAAAACTAGAAGCAGCCCTACATGGGAAGATTTGGGGCTTTGTTCCCAAGGCTTAGGCCGTTAAATGGAAAATTCAAAGGAAATTGGAACTCCAAAGACCACACACCAACTTCAGTTACCTAATCAGGGATGACAAAAGAGCCAGCTCCTTCCCATTTTCCTTTTAGAGACCTCAGAAGATCACGGACATTAATTCCACAGATCAGTGTGGAGTTTCAATGGGGGAAAATATCAGATAACCAATAGAGCGGTTTCTTAATGTAATCTCACAGATTGACAAGAGTTTCTTTTACTGAGAACCCTGAAATTTTTCATTAAAATGGAATGTAAAAAATTAGTAGAAACCTTTCTTACCCTGAACAAGCTGTATGGAGATGGGTGTGATGTCAGGAGTGTGCAGAAGCACGCCAGCCTGAAATAGAACTTGAATCAGGAAAAACTACTCTTCCATTCTCCAGACCATGCCTGCCTGCTCACTGCCATTTCGTCTCAGTGTTATGGTCCTTCTATCCGGCCATCTCTAAAAAAGCCTACTCAGAAGCAAAGGGAATGTTCATTCCTTTGAAGCAAATATCAGTGGATGTGATGCCTGTCTCAGGAGCTCTGGCCTTGGGATCCTCTTCTCTAGGGAATGGAAGGCTTGATGGTTTCATTCATTACTGGAACAGGTGGGAGAAAGATCCTGCAGAGCAAGAGGGTCCAAGATCCCTAAAAGGCCAGGACATGGGCAGCTGGTAAGCTAACAAGGGCGATAAGCCAACGACTGAGCTGCACCCACTCTCCCTACTCAAGTGGTTCAGGATTAAATATCAGACACGGTGGGCAGTAGAAAATCCTGTTTGTGGTTGGCGTGGGTGGTAGGGGGGCACTGCAGGGCATCTACAGGACTTTGCTATATGTAGAGAGGATGATCAGCTCTCTGAGGACTGCAGGGAGAGGAATGGGCAGCTTACCTATGGCATCCAGGATTCTTATTTTAGGAAAGTGACATCTTAGCATTCAGCAGGCAGTCAGCAACTTGAAACTTCGCAGCCTAGAGGCTCTCCTAGAGAAGGCCCCCAGCCCTATCCTCTACCAGGGCAGGAGGGGGGACACTGTTGAAGGAATATTTGTGCCTGGCACAAAGCATGACACGGGGTTCATCTCACAACCCCGAGATCAGGACCTAAAGCCAAAATCAAAAGTCAGATGCTTAACCAACTGAGCCACCTATGTGCACCGCTCCCCCCCCCCAGTATCTCTAACTGTGAGGTACAGAGAGGTTAAGTAATTTGCCTGTCATCACACAATAATTTGGGGATCCAGCAATCTGGATGGAGTGTAAGCTGTGGTCTAAATGCCAAGACAGCCACCTCTGTCAGGCGGGAAAGGCACCCGAGGAGACGGCCTAGCACCCCAGAACACACCACAATTCATCTCCAGGCTCTTCGATGTGCCATGAGCAAAGGAAGCATCAGCTGCTGCGGTGAGAATTTCTGTAGGAAATATGTGTAAGATATCCTCATTCCTTACAGCTCTGAATCTCAGTTTCTACATCACTATAATGGTGGGAATGGCAGCAGCTCCCCTTAGGAGCTGGTGTGAACATTTAATGAGGTAGCACCTGTACAACATTACACCAAGGGCTGGCCCACACCCAGCTCCTCCTCCACCTGCCACAGGCCAGCCCAAGTGGAATATTCCAGATGGCAGTTAGGAACACCCAAGGTTAAGCACCCCCAAGGTTAGGCAACTGAGGGTCTGCAAGCAGCAGAAAGGGAGGTCAGTGACAGATTGGAAGTAGAATTCAGAGAGCCACCAGAGAAGCTAGCAGGTGAAGGGACCTTCAGGAGAGCAGCTTCAATCCGAAGGTGGGAAAGGGAGTTATGTAGATACACCAAGGCCAAGGTCAAAAAAAAACTGCTTTGGAGGGAATCCAGAATCTGAGACTAACAAGGGAGCTTCTTAGGAATTAGAATGATAAAGACAGGAGAACCCAAATAGCCAGTTCTTGCTCTAAACCAATAAAAACAAGCCAGGTAAGTAGAGCTACCTTGCTCATCTCTGCAAGTCAGTCCTGTGAAACACCAGCACGCTCCGCTAACATGTAGTAGGAGGTACTGTGTACATGCAGGATACAGAAGAAGCAAAACCCTTGGATGAACTCAACAATTCAAACCAGCCATGGGGGAAAAAAATGAAAAATGTTTACCCTCTCTCCTGGCTTTGGAAGCAGACCCCAGGACATGAAGCACTTCATCTCCACATGTGACCTGGGGGAGGTGTAGAATGAAGAGCAATATTCACGATACCTCCCCCACATCTAGTGGCCACCAAAGCCAGCTCAGAGCCTGAGGCTGATCTGTGTCCTTCCGAGAAGGAGGACGATGGTTCCTGAAGCAGCTACGGTGAGAGTGCCTCTTCTTTCTGGACTCAAAAAGCACCCTAAATCACCTACCTGCAGGAAACTAGGAATGGCAAGCACTGAATTCTCTAGCCTCAATGCCATGGGCCAGAAGGGTCTTCTCCAAAACACCCAAAGCAGGCCATGACATCCTTGGGAGTTTTGGGGACAGTCTCAGTCTTTGGTCTAGAGAGAGAGCAGGTAGCTATGCAGCAACAAGGGTAGGTAGGTAGTGAGAGTATGTAGCAGGTGGCAAGGAAGTCACCCTGCAGACATGGAAGAAGCTAAGGGCCCCTCTCCCCTTCTGCCTTGCTCCATCAAGAGGACAGGTGAAGGGAATGACTGGGGGGAGGCGGGCAGTTCTAGAAGCACTTTCTGCCTTCCTTATTTCCCAGGCCTTCCTTGCTCATCCCCAGAAACACTTCTCTGGTTCCAAATCATAGCCTCTTTCTATCTATTCTGTTCTTCACAGGCTTATCCTAGAAGGAGAACCAGACACCCCAACACCCCGACTAACCCCACATCATCTCTCTGTGCCCAGGTAGTCTTTGGGGAGCTGGAGAGGGTGGGCTGGGCTGGCAACACAGCAGACTCCTCCCCAAATCACTGCCACAGTTGATACACGAATTCCCATACACCACAACCTAGGCAAAACTGAAGCCGTCAGAAGAGGTAACATCAGAATGAGATGGGCATCATCAGCCTCAACGTGGTCCACACAGTTCAACACCACAAAGTAACCAGGGAACCAATCCTTAGAATAACCGCCAAGATTCGGCTTGATCCAAAGTCTTGAAAAGACAAGCTGATTTTCACCTTGCCTCCCTTGTAATTCTGCTGGAGAAAAGAATGTTGATGTGCTATGAAAAGAACATGTTCTCTTTCCTAAAACTTTTTGCTGTGAAGCATACTACCAGAAAAAGGTACTTGGGGAGGGTGGGATGGGTGACATTTTTGCTGATTTCTAAAAAATAAAACAAGGTGATGAATATAGCTAATTTTTGAGACATTCTCAATGAAATTTCACAGAAGCACAAACCTTTTGGCTATATAATACCTCTTAAAAGACGAGTGAGTAAAAATGACTTAGCTGATCATATTAAAAATTCCTATGTGTTGGACTGGAAGTTCTTCTCAGTATTCCCAATTGTACCAAAGTGTCAGCCCCGAAAGAAAAAAGGCAAAACTCTATCCTCAGGGCCTAGGAAAGCTTTAATAGAATGTAAATTGAAAACTGAAAACTGAACGTTCCTGTGTAATGTGTATTATTGAGTAATACCACTGCGAAGTATGAGAACATTAGGGCCGTTTTTATCATTCCAACCAAAACTACATTGGAAGAAATCGCATTCTTCCAACTCCAGCTGCAGGAAACCGGGCCTGCTCTCTGAGCTTGCTCTGACAGTCCCATGGAAATGCACGGGGCACCAGGTGAATGGGACACCTTGGAGTCTTTTAGGCACCAAACCTCCCCCCCGCTTCTATCTTCATTTACATTACTTCTACACCATGTATTTCACAGAACGGAGATGTCAAAATAAAAGTTTAAAGTCCTTATATTTCTTCCCCCTGAGTGCACACACTCCTTCAATATTCCTACACCAGGGTATCACATCAATACTTCATGTTCCTGAAACAAACAGCACTGCAAATCCTCCCCCTTACCCCCCACCCCCATCGCCCCTAAGGAGCCTACTTCAGACTAATCTGAATTGGAATGAGTATTTCCAGGTGTCACCCACTAAAGCCAGGTACTCGGCAGGATTTCCCACACCAGAGAATCTTGTTTTTCTAGATTCTAGCACAGATTCCACTTGAATCAGATGAGGTTGTTTTGTTTTGTTCTTCCCCATTCCGTTTCAGTTTAACAGAGCAGCGGCATCCAAACCCCTCCAGGAACCTTCTGCCTTACCTCCCAGCATCTGGCCTGTGGCCAGGCAGCCACCATGTCTCACTTTTAACTCTCTGGATCCTAAATCTGTCTCCTGAGGTCCCAAATTTAGCACGGAGACTCGCTCGGCACGAAAAGAATTGGAACAACTCATTCGCAACCTGGATCATTTTTCGGTCTCGCCAAGAGAGAAGCAATTTTAGTAATCTCAAAAAAGAGAATAAATGGATCAGGGTCAATGCACAGTAATGACACAGATCAATATATCAACCAAAAATCACTTCTTAGAGGAGGAAAGAACTCACACCCCTGATGGAATGTGATGATTTCATAAATGATGACGTCAGCATCCGAAGTCTATAAGGCAGCTAACCACTGCATTATAGAGAATGGAGATGAAGGGGAAGCAAGCCCCTGCTTTAGCTATAAACAAAAGCCAACGTGTCCGATCCAAACACCCACTGGGGAGTGCTTTCTGACGGAGCTCCCGCTGAGCTGTGCGAGTCCGAGTGCCACTCAGCCCCGGGGATCAATGCTCCATTGTGAGCCCGCGGGCTTAGCAGAGACTCAACAGGCTACTGTGTGTTTCACAGCAAGATCCCTTCAAGGATAAAAATCACTAATTCTGAACCAGACGAGCAGGAGGTTTGTCCATTTTAAAGCCAAAGCTACCAACGGGCCGGAGAAAGACACGGGGCTGGAGGAACAGAGAGAATGAGCAGGCCTCAAACAGACCACCCTACAACCAAGCACAGAGGGAGAGGGAGACAGGAGGCTCTGCCCAGCTCGGGACCTGCCCACCACACTCTCCTTGCAGAGGGCGCCCAAATACACATTGATCTCCCAGACCCCCAGCAAGGTTAGGAGCAAACGCCAATGCCAGACAGGCTGAGACCTGGTGGGTTTTAACAGGCAGGAACCTGAGGCAAAGGTTAGTTTAACATCCAAATCAGACATGTCCAGAAAGATGCAAATGATTCTCCTAGGGGTGCCTGAGTGGCTTAGCAGACTGAGTATGTGCCTTGGCTTGGTTTAAAATCCCAGGGTCCTGGGATCGAGTTCTGCATTGTGCTTCCTGCTCAAGGGAGAGCCCGCTTCTTCCTCCCCCTCTCCCTCTGCTGCTCCCCCTGCTTGTGCATGTGCGCGTGCGTGCTCTCTTTCTGTTAAATAAATAAATAAAATCTTAAAAAAAAAAAAAGATTCTCTCCTACAGGTGGAGGTGCAAGAACGTATTTCTGGAGTTTTGCAGTGGACCACAACAAAATAAATTCCACAGTCAAAAAAACTCCAATTATTTCTTTAATCATAAAGTTAAAGGCTAATTCTTAACAAAGATTATAAAAATCATTCCAAATATTTTTATTTATTTAATATATATTTAATATTTATTATTTATTATTTATATATTATTTAAAATTTTCATGACTTATCATCTTCTCATGTCAAATATTGACATATATTTAAACTCACTGAAGCATTAACAAGCATTTTTTTTAATTCCATCAAGTTTATTTTAAGGTATCAAAGTCATAGTACAAGGAGATATGGGGTTAACTTAGTAACAGTATCAGTTAACATTTTCATACAGGGCTTAACAGTTTATACAGTGCTTTGTGTAGATATTTCCCAGATAACCCAAACATCTAACCCAACAAAGCCTTTCTCCAGAGCTTCTCATTGGCTTTCTTTGTTTTACCCTCCTTACTAATCCCCTCTTTAAAAATCCTTTTACTAGAGGTACCTGTGTGGCTCACTCAGTTAAGTGTCTACCTTCAGCTCAGGTCATGATCTCAGGGTCCTGGGATCGAGGCCCGGATCAGGCTCCCTGCCTGCTTCTCCCTCTCCCTCTGCTGCTCCCCTTGCTTATGCTTGCTCTTCTGTCAAATAGATAAATAAAATCTTAAATAAATAAAAAATAAAGTCCTTTTCCTGAGCATGACTGAAAATCAAGTTTACAGACATGAAGTAACATGACCCTGGTCTTACCACTATATTAGTGCTGATCCTAACCCTGACTGGCAGCCACCCCTCTGCAGCTCTGACAGTCTTTCCAAGCACAGACACTGAAGGTGGCCACCAGGAGTGCCCTGCTGCTTCAGCCACCAAGGAGATAAGCAGACCTTAGCAAGTTCCTGAAATGTCCCATGCAACAGTCACCTCATCAGGAAAACTGGGAGGGCGGTGTGAGCTGCACATATCATGGTACTTAGCACACAGCAAGGGCTCAAAAACTAGGCTGTTTCTGTAATTGTCATTATTCCCTCTCCCTCAAATATGAAAAATTCTGGGCAGCAACCAGACTGCCTTAAAATTAACCAGCACAAATAGCTTATGAAATCGGTACAATGCAGCAACATGTGATCATGTAAATGTTTACCTGTATGCAGTGGGTTGAGTAACAGCCACCTGAAGATAGCAAGTCATAATGCCTGGAACTCATAAATACTACCTTTCTTGAAAAAAAAGGGGGGGGGTCTTTTCAGATACAATTAAAGATCCTGAGATGAGAACATAATCCTGGAGTATTCAGGGTGGACCCCAAATCCAGTAACAAGGGTCCTTAAGAGAGACTTGCCAAGGAAAAGAAACAGGAGGAGAAGGCCAGGTGAAGGGGAGGTAGGGAGTGGAGTGATGTGGCTGTAAGCCAGGGATGGCCCTAGCACCAGGGAAAGGGGAGGAACGGCCTGTCCCCCAGGACCTCTGGAAGGAGTGTGACCAGGCCGAATTCAGGTAGCCACCTTGAATTCAGACCTCTGGCCTCCGGAACTGAGAGAATAAGTTTTTGTTGCTTCAAATCACCAAATCTGTGGGAATTTGTTACAGCAGTCTCAGGAAGCTAACACACTGGAGAAAAGGCAGCGCTTTGTCAAGCAAGAAATAAAAAGGGGAAGAGAAATTTCCAGAGTTAGGAGTCTACCTCTTGCAGAAAACGCTCAGCGGGAGGAAAAGCTGATTGAAATGTGGACCTGAGACCTGGGAAAGTATTTAGAAACTGTGTATTTTTGGAAAATGGGCATCTGGACACTTCAGCTAGTTTCTTCTCTTCTAAGAGGTAGGGATGTGACACCTGTTCCCTTGTAGGGCAGAACCATGTAACTCAGGAGCGGAGGCTCTGTCGATGCCAACGTAGTCTTTAAGGACTCTCCTCCAGGGGACCATGGCTGCTGCTCCCAGATGTGCAGGCAGGCTCTGGTTTCTGGGCTGAGCTTGTTCCCAGGCAAGAAGCACTCATTGCAGATGAAGAAGCAGTTTCCTCCAAGGCAGCACCGGGAGGCCCCAGAGGGTCAAGTGCAGCTCATGGAAGCTGCCAGCACCTGTCAGGAGATCAGGAGGAGCATCCTGGGTGCTCGCAGTGTGCTCAGCCAGCGCCCCTGCCACAGGTGCTCCTCCCTGTGGCTTGTGAGGACCCAGAGGCAGGGCAGGGCCTGGCATGAACACTGCTTTAGGAACAAGGGAAGGAATTGTCCTGCAGGGAGGATCCGAGGCGTCATGAATGTTCTGTAGCCACAAACGGCTGAGAACTGGCAACATCGAAGGCAGAAAGTATATTTGCAACAAAGTCAGTTCAATTCAATGCCATCGACATTTGCAGGGTAGTCAGAGGGAGTGATGTGTTAGCTGCTGGAAATGAAGGGAAGATAAGATTCCTGCCCTCCTGGTGTCTGGACTCAGGCGAGCCTCTATAGGATGATAATGATAATATTAGAGGAAATCATGAGGACAATGTCTGACCTTCGCTGCAGGCTTCTCACTTAACAGTCCATGCCCTGAGTCCTACATATTTATTATTTCATTCCATCCTTGCCACAGACAGTGAGGTGGCCACTATTCTCCCCCTTTGCACTTGAGGAATCTGAGGGCCAGAGAGGTTAAGTAACTTACCCTTCATCACACAGCGAGATGGAAGAGCCGGGTTTTAAACCCAGGTGCTCAAGCTCCAGAGTCTTGCTTCTAGCCACTGTGACAATTGTGAAGGAGGACAGGGGACTTGGCTAAAGCATACTGTGAACACAGATAAGAGGACAACTAACATCACACCAAAGTAGGGTGTGCTATGGGCAAAAAGTATGGTACAGAGAAGTAGTGACATGAAATTAGACTTTGGAAGATGAAGAGATCACCAGGAGGGAGGTGGGGTGGACCCCACACCAGAACATGGGCGAGAGGACAGGCTGGCAGGTAAATGCCAAGCACACCTCAGGACCAGCTCAGCCATCTTTCGGAGTGCCCGAAAGATGGGCACACACTTGCATCACCAAGTGTGATGGGAAAGGAGACAAAATCAGCCTTGCACCACAAAAAGGCCTTTGCTTCCGCTGAGGGGGGCTTTACGAGCACCTGAGATGCTTTTTTTTAAAATTCTAGATTTTCCTAGGTCCCGTTCCAAGCTCCTGAATCCAAACTGTTCAGCGTGGCCCAGCCCTCCCTGGTGCCTTAGCAACCCCACCCCCCACCAGATGACATTGTGAACCCTAGGGGTGGAGAAACTCACCTGTGGCAAATGGGAACATTGTAGCAATGGTCCAGGCAAAGATGGGAGGGCCCTGACTAGACAGTGGAATTTCTACAGAGTACTTATTAAACTTGCAATTGTACAAATTGCAGAATCATTTGAGACTAAGTAGGCTTACATTAATTCTCCTAGTACAATCTATGCTCTCAATATAGCAGTTCAGCTCTTAATTACAAATCCAATCTAAGAGTAGAGCCATTTTTTATTTCAAGTTTGAATACTGCCCTGTGGCAATTAAAAATATGTACTTTAGCCATATCTCAAAACAAAGCATAATGAGTACATCTTATTTTCTAATCAAGACATTAAAGTTCCTTTTTCTTTAACAGCTCTTAATAAAAATGTACTTATAAAGCTTAGTAGTGGCTGAAGAATGACCTCCCTCAACAATAACTGAGTTAAACTCCTCCAAAATACATTGTGGCCAAGAAATTCTCAACATTTGACTGAACTACTCAAGCCACTGAAGGCCACTGGGTTTTGGAATGGCGAAATAATGAGACAGGGTATTTTTATTTGGTCTGAAACTTGACAACACTTTAACATTCACAGAGTTCCAACAATTCAAGAGTTCCTACAAGGAATACAAAGTTTATATCCTTTAGGAATGAGACTTTATTGCTAAGTAAGTGGGTATAAATCATAGTAAATAGGCTACTGGACCAAGAGACACGCAGTCGCTTGCTTACTCTTCTATGTTGCTTTAAAACAAAACAAAAAACAAAAGATTCAGAATTGGACTCTCAGGCCAAAGATCCATTCAACAAAAAGCAAACACTAAGATAACAGCAATGTTTAGCAGAAAAAACCTAACATGAGGCAAAAGTTGAATAAGCAAAAAACACTTCTCCCAAGAAAGTGCTGACATCAACAATGCCATCAACACAACAAAGCTCAACAAAGTTTGGCAGCCCTGTTATAAAAGGACACAAGATTAGCACTATTTTGTATCTGCTTAAAAGATAATGTTACTTAATTCTAGAAAATTCTGAGTACCTAATTTCTCCTGCCTCACCCCAGAGAACTAAGCACTAACTTGAGCAATAGTAGATGATCCATAAACACATGTATTCATGATCAGTAGACAGAATTTAATAAGTACCACATTAATTTATCTTAGCCTCCAAGCTATGCTTCATGTACATTCCTATGAGAATATGTGTAAGTTCAAATAGAACCACAAGCACTTAACTGAGATTTCAGTTCGTTAAACATAGGATCATAATTGTGGACCACACTGTTTACTAGAAGATACTACGTAGCTGTTGTTAGTAAACATATTGAGTCTTGAGAAACCAAAGGTTTTTCTGGGTAATTCTGGGCTCAGACACAAGAAATGCCAGAAAATATGTATTCTGATTAACTTCAAAAGGTTTTCATTTTATTTTAGTTTTATGTAAGCAGAATTTCTTAAAATACCAGCCTTTGTTTTATTGAAGAATCTAATGTTGTATCTAAAACTCCTCATTAATTTCAAAAGGGCCTTTCTTTTTTTTTTTAAACAAGTTCACCCACCTTAAGTATGAAGTTTATTCATTTAGTCCCAACTTGGGGTTAAATATTTAGTGAAAAAATATTCAATAACTGGAAATCTAGAAAGAAAATACAATACTTTTAAAAAGTAACTCAAAAATTAATTTATTACATCTTAATTTGCTTTGTTCACTTTTGGGTCTCCATTTCAATATCTTTAATCCTTTAAAAGTAAAAAATTGATTTTGACATTTTAACACAGGAGTATTTATTCTCCTAGTCTCTATCAGACAGACAACTGGGGGAAATTCTTCTGTGATGTTTTCTCTGATACATCCTCATTACGGCAACAAGAATGATCACTCCAAAAGTCACTTCTTCAAGGAAGCCTTCCCTGATTAGCTCAACCCTTCCCTATTATATAAGTTCTCAGTTTACCAAGAGACTTTCTCTGTAGCAATCATCTTTCTATGTCATTTGACCTGTACTTGTTTGCCCCCTCCACTGAAGTGCAAGCCCATGAGGACAAGACCAGGCCTGTTTGCTCTCCCCTTGATCCCCACCACCTAGCCCAGTATTAGCACTCAGACTAAAAAAATGGGTACGTAAAAGTAACAGAGTTCTGGGTGTGAAAAGACTAAGAGATTGCTCATTAAAACCTAAGGATAATTAGGTCTCAAGTTTTCTCAGGAGTTAGATTAGTTTCATCAAAGAAGCACACTCCTCTCTTGTTCCAGGCCAGATGGGGCACAGGCATTAAGAATCCCAGATTCGTATTCCAGATAGGGGCTGTTGTAGGGCCATGGTAAGAATACTGCATGTGGACCCCAAAGGCCAGTGTTCACATCCTGGGCTCTGCTAGTGCTAGCCATGCCAGACCTAAGTACATTTCCCTATTTCTAAAATGTCAGTGCTATTACCAATATCAGGGGATTATTTTTCTTAGGACAGAATTAATTTTTTGAGAGAGGAAAAATAAAGACTGCAAAACAGTTGGAAATGTTCTATTATCATCTTGATAAGTGAAGACTAGACTGCTTTAGCCTCATGGGGCCTCAGGACAGAAGATGTACACTCACCCTACCCAAATATTCACAGATAAACAGCAGAGCAGGACAAAAACCTGAATACAGGGCCAAAAGTAGTCATTACGTAATCTAGGGGAAGATCTCCATCTGTTCCTGACAGCAAACATATTAAAGCCCCGGATGGAGCAACATTGTTATTGAAGTTTCTCTCCCACCACTTTCTTCCACTAACTTAACCACCTGAGAATGTATAAAATGTATTTGACATCCCCCCCACCCCCCGAGGAAGCGGGGGTGTTGCAAGACTGCCTTCTCCTAGGATGACTCTATCATGAACTGATGTTCCTTCACTTAATTACTGTCCCCCCTCCCACAAAAACAGATGGACATTAACTAGACCACAACAGAAATCACTGCTTGATAGACATTCCCCAACACTTAAGTAGCCAGTAAAAAAGCTATTCCATATTCAGGTCAATCTGTTTCACTCCTAAAGGGACCCTTGGCAGCCACTTCCTCCTCTGAGGCACATCAGGAAGACACCGATATTGCTTCGATTTCGATAGTTGGTGGGCATCTTCCTGAGGTTTTCCTAACAGCCGTGGTGACTGCTGGGGTACCACCTGCTCCAAACGCCTCCAGGCAAAACCCATCTCTGCCACCATCATCCATGGGATGCTCTGGGATCACAACCAAGTTCTGTCTGTGCCTAAAGAGAACCCTGGCTCCTGCCCACACATCCAGCCTGGCTGACGTCCTTAGAGAAGCCATTCAGACAGTGGAAAGACCCTAGAACTCCAAGGCACCGCAACAGTACTGCTGTGCCCTTGACTGCCAAATTCAGGGTGGCAAAATGGGCTTCAAGGACGACAGTTGGAGAAACAAGCCATTTTTTCACTATGCGAGGTATGTACGCTGATTTCGGTCCTTGAATCAAATCCGCTCTAACATCATCTTTGCTCCCAAAGAGTTGTTGTCTTCCCTGAGTTGTTTTCAAGTTATGCCTGCAATTTGGAGGTCAAGTTGCAAAAAGGAAAGAGTACATACATTTTGCTGCTACAATGACACCAAAGCTGTTCCTGAGCAGAACATCTCCCATGAAGTCACTCAGCCTGCTGACCGAGAACCTTTGCTGGAAACCAAGTTGCAGAGAAGAGGAATACTATTTCCCTCTCCCTGGGATTGCCCTGCAGCTTCATTACCAGCATCTGATGGTGTACACTGTTTCATTCTTCCCTTGCTACTTCTCTTATCCTTTTGTGCCTCGCCTCAAATAAATTTAACTGATTTTACGATTTCTTCTATACATTTGATTTTTTTTTCTTTTCCCAATCTAACGTATCTGTTGCTTCCCTAACATCCCCAGGAAGTAAACTGAGGAAGAGGTAGGAGAGATGTTACAGGGAGACAAAGTTAAGACCTAATTCTACCCTCAAGGAGCAATCGAACAAGGAAAAAATGAGTACGCCTGACTGAAGAAGTTCTGGGTTCAGATCCCAGTACCACCAGCCACTGACCACCAATCCCCAGATAAGCGACACAGGCTTTCTGAATCTTGGTGTCCAAGATCTGCGACTTGCATTATGGCCTTCCTCACCAAGCGGTTAAAAGTCACCACTGGTAGAAGAGACTCAAGCAACTTACAATGCGTAAAGCCCTATATCTGAGTATGCTCTTTATGTCATTAGTACAGAGGTTCAAGGTTAAAGACTTGCAGAGTAAAATTCCTGCAATGCTGTTTCCTCCAGCAGGGAACGAGTGGGCAGAAAGTGGACTTAAGTAATTGCTAATGCATTAATGACTGACATGTGGCAGCGACAATGAGACACACAGATTCAATGTGACATTAATGGAGAGATTTGCCTGTGGTCATGTACACGGTGGTGGGGGTGGGGGAGACCCACCGCCCCTTGCCTTTAACTTGGGTATGAAATCAAACGTCAGCCAAGATTAATTAGAAGCCTGGAGTTTCATTCTCCGCTGTTGATAGGAAAAGTACATTTCCATAATGTGAGGAAACGTTTACGTGGGACGCAAATCTGGCTGACATTGAGGGAAGGGCTGCTTCATTGTGAATGCTGCCTGTGTGGTGCTTGTCAGGGCAATTACTTTCTGCTCAAGTGGCTTGCTTTTTAACATTTTATTATCTTAACAACAAAAAACTCTGGAAGCAATAATTATTTATTATGTTAATTCTTTAGCTTTCTTCCTGAAATTTCTGTAAGACCATTAAAAACTAGCTGTGCCCTTGAAACAAACCATGAGTTTATTAATACTCAACCAATTAAGAGGGAAAAAAGCAAAGTAACAGAACACTCCACACCAGCAATTATTAACTAGGCAGTCAGTTTGCACTTTCTTTGCCACAGATTTTATTCCAGGAAGCACCCTATATAGTCAACTGACTGAAAAATTATGTGAAATGTGTTTACATCATTACAAGGAGACGAGAAAATCTGAAAGAAACAGAAGGAACTTGCCACATCTGTCTAGAAAATGTTCAAGCCCAGGTTATAATGGAAGCCATATTCCTCCCTCCACCAACCCCTCACAAATATGGAAAACCACCTCAGAGCACTCTCTTAAGCCTGAATGGAAGGCTCCAAAGCCAAGGGCAATTTTATCTTCTCAATTCAATTCCCTTTGCCTGGCATGCCCCCATGCACACATTCACACACACTAACATCATACCACCTTCATACTTATGAATTAAACCCTTTCTTTCTGACATGTACTCCCATCTATAAATGCCCCCATTCCGGGACCCTGTTGCCTTATAAAGGTCAGGCCAATTCGCCAACAGCCCCAGACCAAAGGCCACTAAACAAAGAACAGCCACCAATGTGGATGATCCAGGGCAGGCCACTGTGACCCAGGAACTGGGTGTGGGGCACCCCACCTCAGGTAGGCAGCCCGGAAACAGGAAACATCCAGAACAAGTGGGACACCGTAGCTGGAGATGGAGAGAAGCCAGGCTACTAGACTGGTCTATACCTGTGGCAATAAGGGGCAGGCCCCCCTACCATACAGCCTTCGAGGCAGCAGAAACAACAGGTCCTACCTGGAAGAGGACAGGAAAGCATTGGTTGACACTCTTGGGACATCTCTATAGACTTCCTGATGTGGCATGTGGGATGGATGACAAGGTGGTGCTTCCCCGAGAGTAGAGAAGGCAATATCACCTATTGCTCTCTTTCCTTATTGTTCTACCTGACTTACTCTTCAAGCCCATGCTGCTTGCACCAACAGGATTACATAAAACTTCAGAAACTAATCATAGCTTTTATGTTTCTATTTTCCAGGTGACCCTAAAAACCCATGGAACCGTACGATCTAAAACAACAATGAACACAAGATAAAACATTCTTAGCGAGGTGGAGTGGAACTATTAAGAAAGTAAAGATTCTGACTGCTTTGAGGCTTGAGTGGTTTTTTATCCTTAATGGTGGATCAGTAGTATTTCTTACTTTGAAGGTGCTAAAACACACAATATAAGGAATCAGTAACTTTAAATCAAACCACAGGCTGCTGAAATTCTTTACTTTCAGTTCCATTATGGTTGCAATAAAAGTTGAGTAAGAAAATGTCAACTTTTGGGGGAATGGAACACACCGGTAGATATGTATAAGCACTAGGATGCTCCCAGAGGTCAATGTCAATGCCTCCTCTTCCACTCTCCCAGTCCCCACTCCTTGCAGAAGAAAGCAGCTGCCAGGCATGGCTTTTAAAAATCTGTATATTTCAGTCTGTTAGCTTTAGGTTGCAAAATAGACGTGATCCAATTATATTTTCTGACATTGTTTCCCTAAGCACAAGTACCTGTAGCTTGGTGTGTAAATATAAACACAGGCCACCAGAATTAAAATCTAGCTCACCTGAGATCCTTGTTAATTTCTGCTCATTTCTTTTCCTCCAAATGAAGTAAATCCTAACAGATCTAAATAAAAACAAGTTGGCTCTTCTTCTCTGTGTCTGTCTGTCTGTGTGTGTGTGTGTGTGTGTGTCATTATTGATGCTGAAACATACAGCCAGAAAGCTGTTTTATATGCTTTTGAATACTTCTGAACGTTTAGCTGTGGGGTTTTCAATATGTGTTGTCTTATTTTTTAGGGGGGTGCTCAATTAGAGCAGAGACACACTTGCTCGCTTCCTTCTGCCATCCCTCTCCCCCTCTCTCCCTCCAACCACTGGCACGCTGCTTCCCTAAGCTCTCTGATCTAATTCTGCACAAATGCTTAATAAGGTTGTAGAGATTTAATACAATTAGGAGTGTTGCTCACAAATTAACCAATCCATTAACACTCTAGCAAAGAAACAATTCCAGAGGAAAAGCCAGCCAAATGAGGATTAGAAGACAATTGGCTAAGGGTACAATCTGTTTTTTTTTAAAAAATCACACTGTGGTGCATGTGTTTTCACATCTACATTTCCATGTTTTGTGCTTTATACCTTTCAGAGCCAAGAAAAATAGACATAAATCGTGCCATCTGAGAATTTGCCTCTTCTCCTGTCTGGTTTCTAGAAGTGGGGGTGATCAGCACTGTGTCAGTTCATACTCACAAAATTGTCACAGTTTTTTATTCAGTTAAATACTCATGGATTTGACTCTTACATAATAAGTATTTCAAGTCACTTTCATCATAAGATGGATATGTAAATACATAGAAGGAAATCTGGCAAATGCAGAAAAGCTAAAGCAAAAATAACAATAAATCCACTATTCAAAAATAACTACTATTAATATTTTGGCTTGTATTTTATATATTTCCATGAGTTTTTTAATAAAATTTTTAAATCGTTAACTAAAAATGTCATTCTCCTATACACATGATTTCTTCATCACCTGTTTTGGTCCCATAGTACAATATCGTGATCACCTGACATCCTTAAATATTCTTTGTCATGATTCTTGGTGGCTGGATAGCATTCTATTTACCTGAAAATACTGTGACTTAACCCACTCCCCTATCGTTGGATATTCAAGTTTTTCCCATTTTTCACTACTGTAGAAAATGCCTTTGTGAATATGCTCGCAGGGGATTTTCTGTCCATGTCCACTTTTTTTCCCTTAGAATAGATTTATCATATTTTAATAAAGCCTCGTCCTTTTAAGATTTTTATTTATTTATTTCTTTGAGAGAGAAAGAGCACAAATAGGCAGAGCAGCAGGCAGAGGGAGAGGGCGAGGCAGGCTCTCTGCAGAGTGGGGATCCTGATGCAGGGCTCAATCCCAGGACCCTGGGATCATGACCCAAGATGAAGGCAGACGCTTAACCAACTAAGCCACCCAGGCGCCCCAAGCCCCATCCTTTTTTGCATCCCAATGCACCATCTTTCCACACTCTAGGTATGCACACTCTACGTCAGAGGATCCCTCACTCTGGAAACCATGCCAGGCCAATGGGTCGACCACAGATAACCTACCATCTCACCATCTTGTACATTCCCACTCAAATCACATTATAAACGTCCTTATATATGAAAATTGCTAAAATGCTTACAAGATGCTGGTGTTGTGTGGTCTGAAAGAAATTTAAAGGAGAAATTTGACTGAATATTAATAAAGGGATAACTCGCTTCATCATTTTCCTAAGTAGTGCACTGAAAAATATTGGCTGCCTGGCTTAAGAGCTCACAGGCAACCTGAGCTCTGGCTCTCTCAGAGGCCTGAACGACCACTGAAACTGTGCTTCAAGATCCATGGAATAAGATCATTGCCACCCTCTTCCCATTTAAGGAACCATGAGAAAGACCACACTGAGCGGACGGGGAAACCTCAGATTATAAAGTGCCTCAGAGACACACCAGCCCTTTGAAACATCTCTGCTGCTCTCCGTGCTTCTTGTTGTCTGCTTCCTGGAAACAAGGTGAGCATTCAACTGGAAAGGGCCAATTCTCTGGAAGATTTAGTTACAGAATGGGAAATGATTTTTTTTTCTTTTGCAAGATTCTTTCAGGTCAAATGGGTATATTCCATTATTTGGTTTCCAAATGATTATTAATGACTCAAAAACCGAAGTCTAACATCTCAGTTATCTTTCAGTCATCATGATCTCTTTCGACTTCAGAAGGGGTAGTTGAAGCAGACAGGCACAAAATATCTGTCAAAGTCACAGACAAAGCCAAGACCAGAATTGAGTTATACACCAGAGGTCACCAGCTTGGTTTCTGTCTTTTCGTGTTGGGGGGAGAGGGGAGGCTTAAACAGGCCGAGCAGAGAGGACTTTTTTCTGGCCATGAAAACACTCCACATGACACTATAATGGTGGACAGATGTCACCATACGTTTGTCCAAACCCGCAGAATGTACAACACTAAGAGGGAACTCTAATGTACACTCTGGATTTTGAGTGGACAACGACGTGTCAGGACAGGTTCATCAATTGTGACAAGTGTTCCAAATGGTGGGGGATGCTGATAATGAGGGAGACTATGCCTGTGTGGGGGCTGGGACACACGGGAAATCTCTGGTACCTTCCTCTTAATAATTTTGCTGGGAACCTGAAACTGCTCTAAAATAATTAACTTTCTTTTTTTTTTTTTTTTAATGAGGTCTCTATCTGGAAAGAAAAAGGCTACAGACCCCTAGCCATAGGGACCTGCCCCATCGGTTCCGTGGTTGGTGTAGAAGTCCCAGCAGAGCCACAAAGTAGGAGACCTCTGCAGCCACAGGGATGCACAGCACCTACGGAGGAAAGGGCACTGAATTCCATTCTAGCTTCAGAGAGCTTTGCCTTTCCTGTCTGCCCTTTCTCAAGAGACCTCACAACCTACAAAACGATGGTGTGCCTCTCTTGTGTAAAAACGACCATGGCATCAAAGACACAATGTGAGCTACTGCTCTCAAGGAAGCATTCTTTAATGATTAATCATACACCAGACACTTACTGTGGGGTTTCGTGTCTTTCCCTGTCATATCCGTATTTCATTTAAGGGTAAAACAATGTACTAGAGATAGAATCTTTTAGTCCTTGCGGAATGTTATAAAATCACATGTATTACACGAGTTAACAACCACACATCTTCCTTCCCTTGACCATAAAGAACTCCTTTTACAGCTGAAGAATTAGTGAAATTATCAAAAGGGTGACATTGGTAAATATTAAATGCAAAAACATTACCTTTAAACATACCTAAATGTAATAATTCTTTTTTAGCATATAGATTCACACTCAACAACATGACATCAGCTGGGAATAAAAGAACCTTCAAACAGTTGGAAGTGTGTATGTTCCTGACATTGATTCTTTCGAACAGAATTGCAGTGCCTTCCAAAACTTTCAAATTATACAGGAAAAATTCACAAATAAAAATACTTGAGATTTAGTTTAGATTCAGTGTGCCTTTTACAGTGATAGCATTAAAATCCACTTTATCAATCATTCATTTATGAAGTAATTTGTCCAATGAAAGTCAGCCCTCATCTTGTAAAATATTTAATATTTTCTCCCTCATGTTAATAAAAATGTGCTCTGTCAATCTGCTGCTGCCAGTTTCTTTTGAGTGGCATATGCTTCTCTTTTGTTACAGACACAGGAAAAGTTGGATTCTGCAACTTTAGAAACTTTATTTCTGAAAGTATGTCCATGATTCCCGTTTAACTATTCCCAGAAGTCAAACACCAGAATTCAATATATACTTTCACATATTTACCAGAGAAACAGCTGCTTTTTTCATTATAACCCTCAGTTTCTAGTACCTCAGAATTTTAGGTGCCCATTATATGACATTCCTATAAATTAATGAGAAACAGAATAAATTTGCCATGATTTATAAAACTTATACTTAATATAAAATATAAATAATTCCATTACATCTGCATCATCTTAAACTTGACTAACCAGCTTTTAATAATCTGGTATATCATTTCTTTTCTCTATTTTTTAAATTATTTCCTCAAAATGTAAATTAACACTTATTTGAAATTAAAAACTAAGTTAGACCTTTTCTCATAGAAAGTAAAGCTGATGAGACTGACAGGTTTGATGAAGACTGCTATGCTAAGCAAATCATACGATAATTTTTTTCATTCAGTGATTAGCCTAAATCTTCATTTCTAAGGTTTGACAAAAATGTTTATAGATGTATATTTATCTATTTATACACACACACACACATAGATGTATGCAAGCTATATAAATGTACGTAGATATATATTTAAAACATACATTGGCTGAAGTATATTAAAATCAATTTTTTTTTCGCAACAATTTCTGGATATTTCTGTATTTCTGGGTTAAACAAGGTGCCTTCAAGTTAAAAGTAACAGGTATAATTAACTTAACAGGCATTGAATAATCTTGGTTTACGTGATCTGCTTGGATTACCTCCCAGCAATTGAGAAGGTGCATGACTGGACAGCAAAGGCTAAGACTAGTCAGTTTCCAATTTGGGGCTTTGAGCATTTCCAAGAATAAAACTATCAGACTGGTCATTACAAATAATTTCTAATGCTAGAACTCAATATAAATCTTGGCATGTAACTTGAAAAGAATTCAAAGTGGCACTGGTATGACAAAAATTCTCTAGTCCTGTCTACCTATTTTATATGAACATATTTCTCAACACAGATTTGTAAAAATGAAAAATGGAAATAGAATTTGGGTTTAACCCTACTGAGCAATAAGTAACATCCTAAGGTCTATTGGCAGATACATGAACTAATTTTTTTAAAGCCCATCTGATATCTGAAATACAAGTCCCATAAATTTTAATCATGATTCCATTGTATACAAATAATTTGAGTGATAATTCAACTAGATAAAATTTAGCACTTACTGCTTTACAGTCCCATAAAGTTAAAGATAGAATTAAAATCTCAATTTATATACAATTTTGTTGCAGAGAAGTTTGGTAAGTAATCACTGAAAGACTCTCAAGCTTAAACATGTTGTAATAGGATAAGATTCTATGGGGAAATATAATGTAAACAGCAGTTCAAGAAGAAAAATTAAGCATGTAAAATTTCTCTCAATTAAATATAAGCTTGTTCATGTATTTTTAAATGGACAATGGAGAGAATCAAATCTCTTTGGTATTGGATGTTGTTTCTGAAGGATGCCTTTAAGAGATTCTTGCAAGTTTTATCCTAAAATGTCAATATTTACTGTAGAGCATAAACTCCCTCCTTCCGAATTGTATACATTTACGATACAACATTTCAGATGTGAACTTATCAATGCTCAAGGAAGTGTCCAATTTTTAAAAATTCTTTGACTGGATACACAAGCTAAGTCAGAAGATTAGAAGACTCTCTGTCCATGGCTGAAAGATCTTAGAATAAACTAGCATTGGCCGCTCGCTCCGGAAAACCATTTCTCTAGAGCAAAATCGCATGAAGTAGTATCTATTCCTTATTTTGTTCCAGACTCTCACAGTTTTGTTGGTTATGTTAAAACATAGTCTCCAGATTGAGTAAACCCATCTGTTGACTCTGATTTGAGACGTCCTCCAAAATAAAAAGACCAGCCTAAGTGTCCCAAGAGCTGGCATCCTCCTCTGTTCATTCATCGTGTTATGCAGGGGCCCAATGCCCTTCACAGGTGGGGTATCCAGGCACCTATCCTGGGTCTTGAAACAAAAGCATGTCAAGCTCATGGTGTGTGTAGAGTGCATCTGTGTCTGATACAAAGAACTGGCAGGTGGAGTGGCTTAGTGGCTTCAGGTTCAGGCTGGTCACGTTAAAACCTTAGCTTTGCCCACACAGCTTGTCTGAGCTTATTTCCTGGCTTGTAAAGTGGTTAGGGTAACTTAGGTGGTTATTGATATTAAATCAGGTAATACATATTTAAAAATTACATAGATTTTAAATATTCAATAAGCTTTACTTGTCCCTTTGTTCTATTATAATACTTCTACTCCTAAGTACTTCTGCGCTGATTAGAAACAAAGTACATAAAGCACCAACCAGTGCCTGACACAGACATGGTAGTGGTTACACTTCCACTTACCATTTCTATTTCTATCAATAGTGGCTGTTCTATCTACCGATCTCCTACCCTTCATATTCAATAAACTTTACTTGTCCCTTTGTTCTATTATAATACTTCTACTCCTAAGTACTTCTGTGCTGATTAGAAACAAAGTACATAAAGCACCAACCAGTGCCTGACACAGACATGGTAGTGGTTACACTTCCACTTACCATTTTTATTTCTATCAATAGTGGCTGTTCTATCTACCGATCTCCTACCCTTCAGAGGAGAAACGGGATGCCAAGGACCTGTCTCTGATAGTTCCGATACAGTAAGAATGTTGACAGTCCAGTGGGATAGGGACACCTATTTAATTCACCACTGTCTTTTAAAACCCAACTACTATAGGAGATGAAGATGGAGGATGGGAACAAAGGAAAGAAGAAGAAGAGAAAGCCTGGGACCATGATATCAGGGATGGGAACAAAAGAGAAGCCACATTTTTGATTCCTGAACCTTCTCTAACACCCCACACTTTTCCAACTTCTGCCAAATTCCCATCCTATACAAACTTATCCTTGAATACAGTAGCAGTAGACTACACACTATACACCTGAAACTAATGAAATATTGTACTTCTATTATATACTTCAATTAAAAAAAAAATCTCACTTGGTTAGGCATTATCCCATTTCAAGAGGGAAAAAAAAACCCTCAAAATCCTTTGTAAGGTCTCTCCTCTCCCTTCCCTTTGAGCAGTAACCTGACGAGTGCCTGCAGACCTCATCAGTGCCTTGTTTCCACTGGCAAGCTGCAACCCCACATCCTGTGAGCCAACAAGTGGAGAGCCCTCCCTGGAAGATCTGCCTTCCTGCAAACTCAGCGGCAAGCTCCCTTGCCAGACCCGCCATCCGCTTATCTGTGTGTGCTCCCTGTGAGCCAACCCTCATCTCTTCAGTACCCAGCACACCCTGCCCCCCAGGGCCTCACCACAGAGTTCGCCTGCAAGTCCTCTCCCACAGAAGCCGCAGCCCTTTGCCTCAGCTGGGGGACTCCTCATTTCACCCTCAGACCTCGGCAATGATTTATATATTATTTATGCTTTGGAAACAAATATGCCCTGCAAACACCTCTTGACTATTCCTCCAATTATTGAGGATGTCTCACCTCTGTGCACGATTTTAATCTCTAGAACTGAAGCATGAAAGAATAACCTTGGGTCCAGCACGGAAGAAACACCATGCATATCAGAAAGCATCCCAAGAGTGGGGGAAAAAGAATGCCAACTTGATAGCAATTTCCTGTGTATAAAGAGACAGAGAAGAATTCACCTGGTGCGGGTAGCATTTTCATTTTCACTAAAAGCAGGCCCTGCAGGAGGGAGAATACAGGTCCTTTCTGCAGAACTTCCCAACTCCAGCTGGAGCTCTGAGAAGCCAAGCCAGTGGAGGGTGTGCCTTGGAAAAGGCAGCTCCCTCTTGCCGGGACTTCATGGAAGAGAAAGCAGGGTTTTTTTCTTTTAATTTTTTCATCTGGTCCTTGCAATCTTTTTAGGCCCTTTAAGTAGTTATTTTAATATCCATTGTATTCTTCTGCCACCTGACTCTTCACCAATGAAGAGACCTGGCCCAAATAACAGGCCACAGGAGAGCAGAAGCAAACATTAGAGCCCCAAAGTCCATTCCAGGGGCTCTCCCTCATCCTTAACAATGAACGAATCACCTTATTTTATCTCCAGCTGCTCAGAGATCTTCTCAAACGAAGAGTAAAATAAAATAAATATGTATCTGTTGACAATGATCATCATTTCTTAAATGATACTGGCAAAAAAAAAAAAAACTAATTCCATATTTTTTTTAAAATACTGTGAAAGATGCTAATATTCTGTTAATATTTACTTATTCTACTTTATTTTGGTATAATTGTCCCTAACAATGTTGTAAAAAAAAAAAAAAAAAACCTGATTAAAGCAAAGCACATCATTATTGTAAACTATTATAAACCAAACAGTTCTTTCCCATGGTGAAATAAGATAAGACTCAACTCACTAGATTGCTTTATATCCTTCAGATATGGATTTACTTGCTTCCTTTGTCTTTGTCCAACCCCCAAAGAAAACGCAATTTGTTCTACAGAGGTAGTTAACATCATCTCCAAAGGCCAGCCCACCTCCACCAGAATGGAAAGGTCTAAAAATAAAGTGTTGCTGACCTTAGTGGCACTTTGCCCCAGAGACCACCAACACATACGGGTAAGAGATTTACAAAGGATTTTACACTTCTCCCCACAACCAAATACCAGATTTTAAACACAAGAAATTATAAAAACATAATTCAGAGGATCTGAAACCCCAGAGAAGATAACATTCTGCCCTCCTCTGCTGGTGAAAAGATATGGATCATGTCTCTAATCAAATAATTTCATTCAAGTTCCTTAGAAGCTAAGTACTTTTCTTTCTAATTTACTATTTCAGAGAGCTGTAAAACGGCAATAGCTAAATAGCACTGCGGGCTAAACCAACTTTACTATTGTTTTTACCTTCAAAATGAGAAATTGTACCAAATCAATTAAGCATACTTGGAAACAATGGCATGTACTTTGAGCCCCAAAGGTGGGAAGAAGAGCCCAGGCTTTGGCCTTAAGAGGCACTGGAGGAACGGAGCACTTCGGGGTCCACCAAGTGCTCTACCTACTCTTTGTACAACACTTAAAAATGTCTTGGGGCAGGGAGGAGCAGCTGGGTAGCGCAGTTGGTTAAGCAACTGCCTTCGGTTCAGGTCATGATCCTGGAGTCCTGGGATCGAGAGCCACATGGGGCTCCCAGCTTCACGGGAAGTCTGCTTCTCCCTCTGACCTTCTCCCCTCTCACGCTCTCTCTCAAATAAGTAAATAAAATCTTAAAAAAAAAAAAATGTCTTGGGGCCTCAGTCCCATAAACCATAAATTGACAGTGCTACCATTTTTTACCTTAGAGGATTGCTTTGGTAGCAAATCCCACATAAAGGACCCATAGGTAGGTAGTTTATATTTCCTTTGCCCCTGCCTTTGGGAAGCCAGAGGAAACAGCAACAAGTTTACGAGCTAGATTACAAATGGAAGAAAACCCGGGACTGGGAAAACCACACCTTCTGGGGTGTCCAGACAGAAAGGAAACACACAAGGCAATGACTCAAGGTTATTCTGCTGTCATGGGGCTCTAAGAACAATGACAGCAGCTCCTACAGCCCAGGAACTATGTTCTCCGTAGGATGACCAAGGAGGCAGACATCATCCCCTCTTCACAGATCAGGAAACTGGCTCCCTGTGTCAATGTGACTTTCACGACTGATAATGACACAGTCAGGATGAGAGCCCAGGCTTAATCAGGTTACAATCACCTTCAGAATACACCCAGAGGTACAACATTGTGTAAAAGTTTCTTTTAATACATCATATCATATTTGATCTGAGGCAAACCTTATGAATCAGAGTGCCACTGAATGCCCCTAATTATAGATCAGGAACTGAGTTCATTGAGGTTAAACAGCCTCCCTTTCAGATGACAACATCAGGGTGGACCCTTGAATACAGGGCTTTCGGTCTTAAATTTCCTTTTCTCATGGTGCCAATGATTTCCCAACTATGTTCTCCAAAGCAGAGGCATCTCAAAACACAGGCACTTGGGGCCTGGCAGACCCTATGTCAGGTCTAATTCTCCATCTGTCCTTGTATCCATACTATTTATACTGTGGTCTTAACCCCACCAAGGGGTGAGGTCTATTTCCCTACCCTTGTTCTAGGGTGGCCCTGTGGACTGGCTTTGACCAAAAGAACAAGGTGAAAGTGACAAGGTGCCCTTCCCAAGCATAACCCTTCCCTTAGCACCCTCCGCAGTCTTTGGAAACACTGCCTGCTAGAGAAGAAATGAGTACACGGAGGAGAGAGCAGCTGTCCCAGCCAAGGCTCTCCTACAGTAGCCTAGAGCCAACCAACCCCAAAATATCAAGAGCCCATCCAAGATCAGCTAAGTAAAAACATACACATGAAGTACGCCAATCCCAGTTTAGATCAGCAGACACATCCCCTCTTCTTTTTTCTAAAACAGAAAAATGGAAAACAGTTTTAAGCCACCAAGTTTTGGGGAGCTTTGTTATACAGCAAAAGCTAACCATCACCCCTTGTTTTCAAACTTGGAGATTTAATCTTCCCAGATAAAATCTTGTTTAATCTTCCCACATGAAATCTTGTTTAATCCAAAGATTTTTTTATGCTTTTTCACCTACATAAAATTTTACTTAATGACAATATCCCAATGTTTAAAAAAAAACAAGCTGGCGAAGTATTAAAGTAGCCTATCATAACCTCCATACCATCTTCCCACTCCTGTGTTCTTCACTTTTAGTGACCTTTGTGTTCTGTGGTGTCACGGGGAAGTAAAAGAAAAGCACACACACACAAGTTGCACTTGGAACACTGACTCAGATGTTAAGATCGGAACTCATTTCTTTTCTGTCACACCACTCTCTTCAACTGGTCACAGAACCTGTTTCTTTCATGGTGAAAGCTCCATTTCCTCACTCTTGTTCCATATGGTCCATATAAGCAGGCCAGATGCCTGGTCTCGTGGGCGGGTCATGCAGAGCAGAAGGTTAAAGGGGAAGCAGGTGATATGACCTGTCCAAGCGAGCTCACTAGCAGAAGGGGTGTGTCCCTTTGGGGCACAGGCTCTCTCTTCCCACTGGGCTTGGAGCTGGAGGCTTCAGCCTATGAAAGATACCACATAAAGAGGAAAGATGCTTAGAGAAGAAGATTCCAAATCCCAATGGCCATGTTGAGCCCCTGGGACCAGCTATGCCTCCCACCACCTTCTCTGTTCCCAGAGCCAACAAAGACTCTGTTTGATGAAGGCCAGCCTTGACTGAAGTTTTCCATTCAAAAAAGCTCTCACTATGACAGAACACGCTTTTGAATCTGGCTTTCTAACAGCCAACATGGAGAAGAAAACTTGATGGGTTATATAATTCATTATTTCCAATGGAAAAAACTAAGTCCACAGTTCCTGGAACTTAAGATCCAGAAGCAAATCTCCCCAGGTGGCCATTATAAAGATTCTAGATCATGTACTGAAACACCACTCAACGTCCTTCTAACAGACACAGCACTCCATCTGAAATGCTTCTGCATTGAGCACACCTCAATACAGACGGATGGCATCAAATCAAAGCATAAATCAGGAAAAAGTAGCTCTGCACCTGTGTGTATGGGGAGGGAAGACACATGGTGCCCATCTCCCTCGCTCAGATGACCTGGCTTTGTTAGAAACGGAGCCAGACTCTCCTCCCAAAGCTTCCGTCAATTTTCATAGTCAAATTTTATCAGCTACTGTGCGGCCATGGGTTTGAAAATATCATATCCTCTCAGCACGGTACCTCACACATAATTAGTGCTCAGTGCATGGCTATTACTTATAACTATCGATTCCAATCCCCTGAAATAAGGCCTAGCTCTGTGGCCACAATTGAGGTAGAAAATCACAGCCTTCAAACTAGTTGCCACATAGCCGTTGACGGCCCCTGCGAATGGCAGATACATTCTCAGGTATGGAGGAAAAGGGCTTCGTTTGTGCAGAGGCAGCCTACGGCAAATGTGGGAAGCATCTTAAAATTGCTCAGTCCTCCCCCTTCAACTTCCTTTTAACAAGCAACTTCATGCTCTGTCATGCACTCTCTTGGATTGGACCCAATGTTCTAGACATTTCTCCCATCCTCCCCCATCAAAAAATAACCCATTGATCCAGGTCTCACCCTCTCAACACCACGCTACCTCACAAATTAATATGAACTAAGATGACAAGCCTCATACTCTTCAAGTGATTGGAGAGACCTTGTAGATCCCTGAATCCAATGTCTTCATTTTTATGAGGAAGAAATCTGACATCTAAGGATATGTCAACTTATCAAGGTGACAGCTAGTTGAGGATGTCATATTAAGATGACTTAATGAGCCACCTCTCCCAGACATGACATTTCAACAAGCACCTTTCTTCCTTGGTCAAAATGATGAGCTGGTGGAAATTTCAAGTGCCTTAACAGACTGATATGCCCATTTTGAGGTTTGTGAGTCTTTTAGGAACTACTACAATCAAAATGCCAAGCTTCTGGGCCCCTTATGGGGCCCCGAAGATCAATTATTCTACAGTTTCCATGTTTCGATGAACAGGAGATAAAGGAATACGTACTGGGAAATATCACTCCCCATGCCATCTTGTCTCATCTTCTTCTATGAGTGAGTCATCCCCAAATGCAGCTCAGAGCTGCAAATTTGAAGATCTAAAGTCATCGTGTTCTGATTACCCTGAAATGTCTTTATTCCTTTATTATATCCTAAAAATTCCAGACAAATAGCAAATTTACTAGAGGTCACCAAGTTAAAAGATGGGTACAGAACAGCCAAGTTGCAATAAAATGCCTTGTTTCATAATTCACTGTCTTCTGACACTAGAAAGCCTCTGCTTCATAAAAGAAATACTCTTTGGTCAGTTAATAATTTGGTCTAAAAATACACATGCTGATCTTTGGATGCTTTCTTAACACTAATCAGAGAAGATGTGATAAGTTCTCCAAAGGGCATGGTCTCAGAGCCACGGCGACTTTTTTTAACGAAAAGTCTTTCAAAGTTTACAAACATCATGATTATCTGGATGTTTCCTGACCAGCTTCAGTGGCCCCTCCCAGAGATTCTGACTTGGCATGTCTGTGGGACCAAGACTGTGAGGACTAGAGGCTCACAAGACTGACTTTAAGGCACGTATGAACACACCACCTTCCATGCTACTGACTACTACAGGCTTTGCATGGTATCAATTCTTAGGGGACCATTTTGTTATTTTCAATTATTTTTTCTCTTTTAAAGCATAATATTGGCCATGTATCTATAACATATATATGTGTACAACCACATCGGCACAAATGTCCCTCCTATAGCTTCCAGACACCACAGGTATCAATGTCCTGGACCCAGAAAGGGGGTCTATTAGCTTGAACCATATGAAACTGTCAATATCAACTCTTTCTGACTTACAACAACAGTGGGTTCACACTGGCTGCAGGACTGGCCAATCCCCTCTCTTCTTCATGCTGAACAGACACAACCCTGTCACCCCAAGAGGTCTCCTAACATCAGGGCATCGGTTAGCCTTTACAATAATCTTACAAGGTACTTTACTAGAAAACAAAACTCAGAAAAAGTAAGTAACATACCCAAGGCCAAGAGGCTATTCAGAAGCTTTGTTGCAAAATCAGCAGCGCCTGATCTGCCCCCTGGGGGGGGGGGGGGCTCTGCTCTTCTTTCGAAACCCCAGGGAACCTGGAGTTGACGTCAGAGCCTTAACATCCTCCAGCTGTCCAATTCCTTCTGTGACTGGGCAACACCCACTGCCACCAAACCTTCCAAGGGTCAGCAACACAGGATTCTGGATAAGCCTGCACAGTGGCTCCCAGCCCACCTAGCAGCCCTGAAAGAAGAGGGAGGGGCTCCCTAAGAAGCCAATGGGATGAACAGTTAACTGATAAAAGATATCAGACAAGAAGCCCCATCACTTACGCACAGGACACAACGCCCATGGATAACTGGGGAGATTCCACACCCTGTTCAGTGGTCTAGATTTTGAAAGTCAAAGAAGCAGAGAACACAGTTTATGAGGCTGTTGTCAGAGTGACCGCTTTTCATGAAGAATCGTCACGTGACCATGTACCACACTGAATGAAAAAGGAACTAGAGGGTGCTGGCCCTACTGAAGATGAGCCAGATGTTCATGGGAGAGCATGAGCTCTGTGTAGGGATAACTAATTTCATTCTGAATCAGAAATTAACCCAGCAGGGATAATATATATTACTCTCTGTTATGGAACCTTCTTACTGGTGATGCCATAGTTCTCTTACTTTACCAGTGACTAAAAGCAAATCCCCCTAGAGTCATGATAAACCTACCACATAATAAATTCCATTTTTAGCAAAATTTTGCTTTATAACGTTAGCTGATTAGTATGTTTCTATTACACATGACAAAATCACAGGCTTACTTTTATATGTTTAAGTAACAAAAAGTAATGCCTTTTCCTTGAAATTTAGCAGCTGAATATCTACATGCCTATAAATTGCAAAGGGTACCAAGCACAAAACCTACAGCCTGGGCCTATTATTAATATTATTCTAAATGCTTTAAGAAGTCAAACTTGATAGATAGAAAAAAAAGTAAAAAGCAGTAAGCAGAAGTACTTTGATATTTTTCCTCCCTAAGGGAACTTGACTTCTGTATTCATTCAACAAATATATTATTAGGTAATTAAGACACGCTATACATTGCTCAGTAATTTGATTTTTATTTTATATATCATCAGTATTTATTTATTTTCTTTTTTTAGAAAGGGTGGAGGGTGAGGGAAGAAGAGAGGGAGAGAATCTTTTTTTCTCTCTCTCCTTTATGAAGTCATTTATTTCAATGTCAAAACAGTTTCAATTCTTTTTATTAGTATTATTTAAATTCAAGTTAGCTAACATACAGTGTGTTATTAGTTTCAGAGGTAGAATTTCATCAGTTGCATATAACACCCCGTGCTCATCACGTCACAAGCCCTCCTTACTTCCCATCACCCAGTTACCCCTATCCATCCCACCAATTCCTTCCCTTATAGTGAAGAGTCTCTTATGGTTTGTCTCTTTCTCTGTTTTTATCTTATTTTTCTTTCCCTTCCTCTATGTTCATCAGCTTTGTTTCTTAAATTCCAAATATGAGTAAGATCATGTGGTATTTGTCTTTCTCTGACTTATTTCACAGAGCATAATACCCTTTAGTCCCATCAACATCATGACAAATGGCGAGATTCCATTCTTTTGATGGTTGAGTAATATTCCATTTTATATATATATAACCTCATCTTTAGCATTGGGGTGCATGTGACCCTTCAAATCACTAGGTTTGTCTCCTTTGAATAAATGCCTAGTAGTGTGATAGCTGGCTCTATTTTTAACATTGTGAGGAACCTCTATACTGTTTTCCAGAGTAGCTGCACCAGCTGGCATTCCCACCAACAGGCAGGAGGGCTTCTCTTTCTCTGCATTAAGCAGGTTCTGCACCTAGAACAGAGCCCAAAGTGGGGCTTGATCTCCCAACCCTGAGATTATGACCTGAGCCGAAATCAAGTGTTTGGTGCTTAAGCTACCCAGATGCCCCATCAGGTATTTATTGCAAATGGACTGTTTTAGGCCACTTTATACTTTTATATCTAGAGAATATACAATGAGTCATTTCAAGCATGTGGTTGGGATATGATTTACAGTTGCTCAAAATACTGCAACTGAGAAGAGAGATCAAACAGGACCATCAAACACAGACTGCAAACAGGGTGTGATCCAATTCCCTGCCTCCTGCTGCCAGAAGTCTACCTGTGAACCTGCCCTGGATTCCACAGCAGGAAGCCGGGAGAGGCAGTGGGGCCCCTGACTTCCGGGGTAATGCAAACTAAAACACATTCTTTTCCTTGTATGCAATAAATCTGCGTTCTGCATATTGAATAGGAACGAGATCAAAATGAATATTCACCCATCTGAAAACAAACCCGTGCTCTATAAGCTTTTATGCTTTGCATCCCATAAAAAGTAAATGCTTCGCTTCTGCTTAGGCTGTTGTATTCTGAAATAAATCAATCTGTTAAACAGTGGCCTTTTCCTCCAAGGAAGATTCCAAAAACACATCTGTTTTGACAAGTGCCTGACAAGTCTGCTCTTACCCATCCTCTCCCTCCCATGCTGCAGCCACTGTTCTGGCATTCCACGTCCCAGCCTTCCCCATCAACCCCAGATATAAACGGAGTGACACTGCCTACCATCAGGTCTCCCTCCCTCCCCTTGCTTCAAGCACCGGGGTTTCAGATACAAAGTTTTTTTTTTTTAATCGTTTTTTTTTTTTTAAGATTTTATTTATTTATTTGACAGAGAGAAATTACAAGTACACTGAGAGGCAGGCAGAGAGAGAGAGAAGGAAGCAGGCTCCCTGCTGAGCAGAGAGCCCGATGCGGGACTCGATCCCAGGACCCTGAGATCATGACCTGAGCCAAAGGCAGCGGCTTAACCCACTGAGCCACCCAGGCGCCCTCAGATACAAAGTTTTTAATGACGTGTTCATCTTCTGTGTTTTAAGCAGGAAAATTAACGGCATCAGATTTCCACTGCTAATTGTAATGACTTCCTCCTGAACAGTATCCTGAAATTGACAACGCCACAAGAGGAATCTCTTGCAGATGTAAGCACAGTACACCAGCCGCTTCCTACCGACGTCACACACCTGCCTGTGGCTCTTCATCCCACTGCCTTCTCTGGCCTCTTGCCAAAAGGCCTGATCGGGAAGGGCCCAGAGGTCAACATGAACTCTTACTTACTTGGCAGATATATACTACTTCTAGCTCCACTGCTATATATAGAACGGCAGCAACAGACACAGCAAAAAAGAAGAAGGAAACGAGAAAGATTATCATGGGTAGATTTAAAGTTGCTTTTGGGTCAGTGCTGAACTACAACCACCTAAAATGATGACTAGGGGAACTACCACTTCCACTCAAGAGTTTAACTTTACAGAGAAGAGTCAGAGGCATGGGGAAGTGACTGAAGGTGCACTGAACAGTATGCCTTCCTTCTGCTCTAAAGAAATGAGCGCTGGAAGCCTTCGGCAGGTAAGGCTGTGCCTCTCCTGGCTTAGGCAGGTGGGTTTAAGGGTGCAGCTACCCCTAGTGATCAGCTTCGGATGGCAGCAGGAAGCAGGCCAGCCTGCCTCTGTGGGAATTACTCTATGACTTGATTCTCTGAAAGTGTGATGACAATTTTTCCCAGATCAATCTGTTCAATAACCTCATGATTGCTTTTATTTACCTGGGGTGTGACATGACAGAGATGGCAATGGCTGTCTTTTGTGAATAACAGAAATACAAGGCTCTATTTTAGGATATGCATCAGCAGTATGCCTAAGCGAGGTATAAAGAAAACCTTTTATTTTCCATCGGGAAGTTGAGTTCATTTCCAAAGGCACAGTTTCACATTTCCACAATAAAATTTCAAATTTCTTGTACATTAATTTCCACTTCTCTCCTAACAAAGTCTTTGTTTCTATGGCAGTGGATTTTGAAACTTTTAATCAATACACAGAGCATTGTAACTGAATCATTCTTAACTTTGCCCACTACCACCCCAATGCTCCCCTATAAAAGGGCTTTACAAACAGTATTCTATAAGTGTTTACTTGAACTAAATGCACTATTTTGTAGGCACACTGGGCTATGCACTTATTACAACAAAACAAGTATCTTCTAGACACAATATCCACCCAGAGAAATTTCCAAATGCTAATCATTACTGCAAAATTTAATTAAAACTTTATGTTGTGGTAAGTAAAATTATAGGAAACTTTTTCTATTTAAGTTTTACAACTGGCTGGATCCAATATCTTCCCCAGATAAGACTATTATTTGAAATGTCACACTGGCGGTTTCACCTAACAGGCTGAGCTGTAACACAGTCATAGCAGCCTCTTCATAATTTTGGCTGTGTTCATCAGGAGACTAATAAGTGCACAAATGTAAAGTCTATTTTTACCCCTGGTTCTCTTTCAACTCTTATTAAGGGAGGCTGATCACACCTAATGAAGATCCCAGTTCTTTCGGGAAAAATAGCTCCTGTGAGCATCAGAATGCCCTTGAGACAGACAGCGCCCACAGACAGCGGTCCGTTCCCCCTCTCCCTTCCTCCAGTTTGAGATTCAGTAGGTGGGAGGCAGGGGCAAGTGATGCTCATGCCCCTGGTCCAAAGACACTTTCAGAACTGGTTTTTTAGATCCACATTTCTCAAACCTGGCCACAAACCAAGGTTCCCTGGGGATGCTGTGAGACCCTCCGTAAACCTTCCACTCCAGAATCACCAGGGCTCCTCCCCAGAAATCAACACCAGGAACGGCCACTCTAGGGGATCCTTGGGCATGCTAAATTTTAAGAAGCACAGGTGTGAACACAGCTTGCCATCAATAGGGGTTCAATAACCCCAGGCCCTCCCCAAAGCCACCTAAAGCCACTAAGGAGCGAGATGTCAGCACCAACTACGTGTACATGTGTCTCTTCTTGTTATCTCCCCTTTCCCTTCCATAGTTCCATCCTTAAGAGCAAAGAGAGTGTAAGTGCAGCGACCCTCATCTGCTAGGACCTCCGAACTCACATCACTGATGCCTGAGCATAAAACCCTTTTCTTCTCATGCCTTTTTTCTTTGATTCATCTCACACACTTCCATACCATGATGGGGGTACTAGAGATTCCCAAGGTTGGTGACTAAAGCTTTCCTGCTTCCCACCCAATCCCAGCCCTCCTTATTTTTCTCTGCTGAGTTTTTCAGAGCTACAGAGTAAGCTCGGGCTTCCTGATGACGAAACTGGCAACCACAGCAGGATTTTAGCAGGATTTTAGGAACCCGAGAAGCTGCATCCTCTTAGGATGGAAGGTTTATATGATTTTGCATCTTTTTAAGTGTTTCACTAGTGAGTCTGAAACACATTAGTCATTAAGCCTTTTCTCACTTACAAAACAGACTTTTTAATGTGTTACAGTCATAAAGATAATAACTGAGATATAAAACTTAAGAAAGTTTATGGGAAAGTTGGTTTTTTAAGAGAAGAATCTCAGAATGAAACTGAAGAGCATTGTGTGGTCGCCACCACCCTTAAGAAAAATGTTATACTGCCAAAAAAAAAAAAAAAAAAGAAAACAAAACAATATGTAACTACTTATTAACATGCCTGACCCCTAGCTGAAAACTGTCTTACGATATTTAATTGATACATGCTCATTCTAGAAAACTTAATAAATCCTGAAACAAAAACTGAAAGGAATTCAAAACAGTCCCTCTACCAAAGAGACACATAAAACCTGTCAGTTTCTACAATGTACTATAGCTGCTACAGAACTATCATGGAAAAATCAAATAAAGCCATCAACTTCTATATAATCGACACAGAAAACTTAAATTCTAAAACCAATTTGTCCAAAACTTAAGGCTATGCTTCTTTCATACATGGTTTATTTAATCTGAAGGCATAGATCAGATTACTTATTAAGGAAAGTTCTCTTAGAATTACTCAAGTTATATACACACTTACCCGTATGTCATGATATGTAAGTAACTTCACTTCCAAAAAGCTGCATAATAACCCTTTGGAAACATGAAAGACTAAAACCTGTAATTTTCCAGATCAGAACAATTTCTTATGCTCAAGCAATAAAAACTTCCCTACATACACATAACACTAAAAATGTTATAGTAATTTCTTGGCATATTTCTTTCATGCTCACTGATTTAAATTTGAAGCATTTTCATCATATGAATTATCAATCTAGTTAAAGCACCATAAAAATGTAAAATTTCATGACTATACTTACTTGGAAAAGAAAAATCACACTGCTAAATAAATCTATTCCCACTTTTTGTAAAGGGTACTTTAATATTTTGTATTTTTATGTAACCTAGACGTAACAGAAAAGTTACAAAAAATATATTGATTTCAAGCTTTACCCACCTTCCCCTAACATTTACATATGACATAACCCTCATAGAATTTCCAAAATTTAGAAATTAAATACTAGTACAGTACTGCTAGCTAAACTATAAACTTTATTCCAATATTGCCTGCTTTCCACAAATATCTTTAACGTATTTTTTAAATAAATTTTTTTCTACAAGAGTCCCAAATTCACAAGGTTATGTTAGGATTTTATTTATTCCAAATACTGTGGAAGAAACAAAGGGCCAAACCTGTTTGTATTTCTATCTCTTCAAATCAAAGTTTGCTTAAGAGAAAACACATTAGATCTATTACAATGTAAAACTAAGCACTTTGTCCTATAATATATATTACAACTCGGCTTTTAAGAAATTGGGTCAAAAAGGAATGACTTGCCAGCTATTTGGCTTCTCACCATGAACAAGAGAAATTCAAACAAAAGTAAAATGATTTAACTTCCTTGAGTCCGCTTCCATTCCTTTTTAACAAAAGTTAATTTTAATGACCATTAAAAGCCTAGAAGGCAGAAAGTGAGCCTCCAATAAGAATACTGGCTTTAATAAGTGGGTAGGAGAAGAATAAATGAAACAAGATGGGATTGGGAGGGAGACAAACCATAAGTGACTCTTAATCTCACAAAACAAACTGAGGGTTGCTGGGGGGAGGGGGTTTGGGAGAAGGGGGTGGGATTATGGACATTGGGGAGGGTATGTGATTTGGTGAGTGCTGTGAAGTGTGTAAACCTGGTGATTCACAGACCTGTACCCCTGGGGATAAAAATATATGTTTATAAAAAATAAAAAATTTAAAAAAAAAAAAAGAATACTGGCTTTAAAAATTCCCAGAATATTAACAAATTAGAAATTGCAAAGACAGAGAACCGTTTTTAAAATGAAATGTTTATAATAAATAAAGTCCAAGTAAACCACAAACTGAATTCTTTCTTTCTTCCAGTAAGTTTAGCACTCTATTTCTGATCTCTGAAATCCAAACTCCCTATAGTCCATCTCCAGAAATGATTAATTAATAACAATATAGATCCCAAACCCTTCCCAAAGAGGACAGGAGATTGAGAGCACTGCATAAGGGGAAGAGGAAAGTCCCGTGTATATAAATCACAGTTGCACACACACACAAAAAAGCACCAATCACATAAAATCTCATAATTTAGGCCTTTGGGTGGCCTAAGGAGAACCCCTTGTGAAAAATGTTCATTTCAAAGTCGGGGAAATGCCAGCCAAGTCTAACTTCCTACAATCATCCCTCTCCCCCTCCCTTCCGTATCAGTTTAATTCAGGTACAATGTGAATGTTGGCAAATAATCGGCATTCACATCAGCATTTTATTCAACCAACTGTGCTTGCCTATTAGATCTAAGACTCTATGATAAGTGTTCTGCGGGGAACCAAGAAGGAAAAAAAAAAAAAATACTGACTTTGCCTTCAAGGGGCTTACAATCCATCTCCTCTATCCCTAAACTGATTATCACATCAAGTGTGTCAGGTGAAAAGTAGCCAATTATTTCCATTTCCACAAGAATCCTAAAAAGAAATGTGTCAAACTTATAAGAAATAAGAAATCAAAACTTTCCCAGCATACACAAAGAAACTGACTTTTCCAAAGCAGTAGGAGCCCCACACCTATACTATCTAAAATGTAAAGTGGAGAGAAAAAAACATAATGCCCAGCAAGATATCTGACTGTTGCACAAACAAAATTTGCCAACTTCAAATATTTACAATTTCAACATTTCAACACAATCTCTCAGATACCGTGCTTCATTCCGCCTTTACCCACTAACATACCAGGATAACTCGGAAAGCACACCCCAGTTAATGGAATAATAACAAACAAATAGGATGATATATTTCCTCCAAAAGAAAAGAATATGGCTAAATTTTAGTAAAAGTCTCTTTGGGTTTGACAGTTTACATCAGCCTCCCCAAGGACACAGGTCAGTACTACCTAATGCTGAAATCCTTTTTAATGACAAAGGACTGGTGCTTTAAATAAGCTACATAAATATTTGTTTCTGTCCCCTTGCACACAATTTAAAAATCCATCCAAACCCTACTTGACAGGCTTAACTTTAAACAAATCCCAGGCAGGGGGTTATGAATGTTAATAAAGAGAAAACCATCACCAAGGCCGAACTTGGCTTCGAACACTAATGAGTTACAAGTTTCTAAAACTGGTGAGTTGACTACATAATCTGCTCCTAAGAAAGACTGAAGGCCAAAATCTGCATCAATTTTATATCGGGCAGCAGTGTACCTGTTTTAAATCCTCTGGAGCACATGCCATTACCAGACAGTTAAGGAAATATTAAACTTAGGGAAAAGGTACTTCTTTATTGAAGTTGACGGTTTGCATTTCACAGTACAGAGCAAACTGCCAACCCCAATCTCATTTTCATCTTTGCGGCCAACTGTGGTCAAGAGTCCTGCAGCTCAGCAACACGCAGGACACAGGCATCTGTGGCTCTGTGTACAGAGGACTCGAAGAAAGTAAAAATGTACGTTTCCAAACACCAGACAGCCAAATGTCTCCAATGTTTCGAATATGCATTTGACAGTGAAAAGCTCCCTTCGTCTAAATAAATAAATAAATATTTAAAAGGTCCAATTTACTCAATCCTCCCTTATAAGCACAGAAACCTATTTTGCAACCCAAGTTTATGGCCAAATAGTGTGGGCTTTTCCATACTAAAACAAGCAGCCCAGGACCACCGTTATACGTGGACCTTAATGAAACTAATATATGTGAGAAATTGTACAAATGTGCACGCCTCCGCCGTGCATCCACGCTGACAATCTAGAGGTAACCCCTGTAACACGGTGCGGCACTGGGCCCCACGCCAGACCCCCACCCCTGGGGTTTACAAGTCCTCTCGGCGAGGGGCTCCTCCAGGCTCCGCACGCCCCCGCGCCCGCTAGCAGACACACACGCGCGCACCCACATACATACACACGCTCACACTTGCACGCACAGTCCCTCTCCTTCCCACCTGGGACCAGGGACGGCGAGGCTGGGTTAACAAGTTGCCACTGACCGCTGCACTCCGCGGGGGACCGAGGGCGGGTAGGTGGGGCCCGGAGAGTGCAAGGCCGCTTTGGCCCGGGGCCTGGGAGCCTGGACGCTCCCTCCCAGGCTGCCGGGTCCTCCCGCTGGGACAGACGAGGAACGCCCGCCTAGGCTCTTCCGAGCTGTGGCGCGACCATCTGAAAAAGCCGGGGTCACCGGCCCCGAGGGCCTGGGGGCGGCGGCAGGAAGGGCAGGGCGCCGGGCGAACGCCACCACTGGAGCTGCTGCCGGGTCTAGACGATCGCCGCGGGCGCACCCGGGCACCCGCGACCCGGCCTGGCGGCTGCTCCGGGTCATAAGGATCGCGCAGCGCCCACGCTCGGCGGCCCGGGGCTGCGGCGCCGAACTTCAAGCAAAGTTTTCTGCTGTTCCTCTAGGAGCCGGCCGGGGACTCGGAGTGGCAGCGGTCCTCCCCAAGCACGAGCCCAGGCCGCGGAGGGGCGGGGGCGAGACTACGGTCCCGGCTTCGGATCTAGTGCTCGCGGCTCGCCCGCTCAGGCCGCCCGAGTCGCCGGTGCCCGCCCTCCCCGCCGGCCCCTCGCCCAGCGCCGGCTAACGGACAGCAGCTGCGCCGGGCCCGCCGCGCCCCCGCCCCGGACCGCTGCCCGCCTCGGGCTCTCCAGGCCCGGGAGCTGCCGGCGTCCCGGGCCCTCGCTCCGGCTCTCGCGTCCCCGGCGGCGGCACAAACGGTCCCACCTACCTGAAAACGTCTCCCCTGCCGCAGTTAGCAAAAGTCCGGCCAAAGTCGCCAAGCACGTCCCAAGACTCCTCATGGTGCCGAGTGCGCGCCGGGCCGCTCCCTGGCAGCGCTGGGTGGGCGCGCGAGGGCAGAAGGCGGACGGGAGCTTGGGTTTCCAGGCAGCCAGAAGAGAAAGGTAAACAGCCAAAAACAGAACCGGAGACCCAAAGTGTCAACAGTTGCAGAAGTCCGAACTCCGGCAGCTCCAGGGGCCCGGGGAGAGGGTCCTGGGTCCTCCTTCCCTGCCGCCTGCCCCACTCGGCGTCTGGCGCGGCTGTGAGAGGGAGCGGAGGGCGCGCCTGCGGAGCCAAAATCCGCCCTCCGTTCCGGCGCCTGCACCCGCCGCCGCTCTCCTTCCCCTGCTCGGGACCCGAGCCGCCGGCGCCGGCCGTGGCCGTGGCCGTGGCGGTGGGCGCGCGCGTCCTGCCCGCAGCCTCTCCGCCGCCAGCCGCGAGCCCAGCCCCGGGGGCGGCGGTGCGCCGATGGCCGAGCCCGCGCCGGCTCTGCGCGGGGCTCTTGCTCCCCGACTGACTGGCGGTGCCCCGCAGGCCGGCTGAAGGGAGCGCCCACGTCACGGCCGCCCGGCGCCGCCGCGGCCCGCTAGAGGGCGTGAGCGCCCAGCCCCGCCGGCCCGCGCCCCGGCGTTCGCTGGCCGCGGTCGCCTCGGGGAGGGAGCTCGACTGGGGGCAGCCGCCACCGCCGCCGCCCGTGCGGCGTCACCCTCGCGGAGAGGAGCAGCGACACCGTATCCACCCTCCCTCTCCCTCCCTCCCTTTCCCAGCCGCGTCTCCTGCTCCGTGCCTGGCTTCCGGGAGGGTGACGGTGTGAGGGCTGCGCCTCAGCCAGAAGTTTGTCCCGGGTCACGAGCCGCTAGGAGTTTGTGCGAGCGGCGGGCGGGACTCGCGGCCTGCGGGCCCCGCGGGCGCGGCCAAGCAGCTCGGTCCCCGGCGCAGGAACGCGCTATCGCCGAGCAGGGCCGGTTGCGCCCCCGCGTCGCAGGGCCAGCACTCCCCGGCCGCCGCGGAGAAGGCGAGCGGGCAGATCGGGGAGGCTCCGAGGGGCCGCGGACGCAGCGAAGTTGACAGGCGCCGGGGACGGAGCGGGCGCCCGCGAGCGCCGCGACCCTGCAGCGCGCTAGCCTGCCCGGCTGGCCCCTAGGCACAGACGCGCCCGTCCCCGGGGGGCCCCACAGTCGCCAGGCTGTCCCGCGTGGGCCGGAGCGAGCCGCGGGCAATGCCCCGAAGGCGGTGATCACGCCGAGGCTTTGGACTTAAGCGGTGATTTTTGTCCGAGGTGCCAAGTGTTAGGGAACCGGAGAGGAGGAGGCGGGGGAGGCGTGGGTAATGAATCAAACCACGTCTTGAAATATTTAATTTACCATTTTGTGCTTGGGATGACTATTTTATTAATTTAAAAGCTTCTGATGCTTCAGGAAGGAGATTCGCTTTATCAAATTACAAAAAGAAAAAAAAAAAAGTGATTCTTCTATCTCCCTGAGAGTAAGCACACTGAGCCAGCCCCAAACAGCTGGAGACGCCACTCCTAGCTAAGTAAACGCCATAGAGGGGCTTGGGAAGAGGTGGAATTGGAAACAGAATTAACTAACGAAAATAACACAGTGTTCCAGCACGGGCAAAGCCACGGGCCAAAAGGCAAACCCACGATGCAGGTTTACTCCAGAGCTCTCCTACACTGCTTCCACTGAGGGCTTCTAAAGGCCCCCAAAGTACATTGATCCCACGCTGACCTCCACGTGGCTTCCAAAGAACCCCGGAACCAACTGACAAGAACCTCTAAGGGCAAATTTAGGGGCTAGAGGACTTTTGCATTTGGTGTCCCAACCCCAAACTCCCCTTCAGGAATTCCACTTACTGGATCCTTAGGAGAAGTGCTCTTTAGAAGACTCCATATTAATCATTTATTTCCTAATGATTTTACATCCTCCTACTACGTCTCACAAATATGTACTTGTTGAGCCTTATCTTTAAGCCCAAAATGAACAGTTGACCTATGGAAGAAGGAAGGGAGCCGCATACCTCAAAGGATCAGCAAGTGAGATGGTCCAATCTGCATCCTGGGCTTTGCATTTATTAAAGGCATGTGCGCACTGTGATGGAACCTAACTTTGCCTTTGTTGAAGGCCAATGGAACTTTTATGCTAGCAGATGCATGGAGCATCCGGATAAGGAGGTAAAAGTCAATCTAGTTGCTTTCCTTCTGAGTAACTTTTTTACATTGGGTGAAGTTAATATTAGTGTAGGATTTCCTTTGCAAACTACATTAATTCGTTCAGCAAATATCTATTAAGGCCATACCAGGCACTACCCGGCTTGCTGAGGTTGTCTTGGGCTGGGCTCCCCCAGAAACAGATCTGGAGGTGAGGATATATGTGCAAGTGATATCTATAAGGGAAATATCCCAGGAAGCAGTACAAGAGGAATTGGGAAGTGAGACAAAGGGGGGGGGGATAAAATAAGCCAATATATGTGTATCAATGAGCAGCCCCCCCCCCAGGCAACTGGGACTCACCCCCCTGGGGAGCCTCAGGAAGAAAGTGTGCAACAGCCTTAAAGTGGATTACTCACAGCCAAGGAATGTGTAAGGTGGCTTGGTGTCGGGTTGGGAGGCAGCTACACTTGTAGCTTTTCTCTGCACCGAGGAGAGAAAGCCCTGCAGAGATTCCAACTACTGCTACCCTGGTAACCTGGAGATACCCTGTCCCTTCTTCCAGTTACTTAAAGCTTAGCTGGAGGGTCAATGCCTTATCTCTGTTTTCTAAACGTTACAATGTTAAGCCTCTACCCTCTACCGGGCAATCCACATTGCAAGCAGTGGCAGGTTTTACCAAGGGTTCCTTACCTTTCCATTTCTTGATAACTGTTTATTTACTCCCTCTTATGGATAGGTAACTGGCCAAAGCAACTCTGAGCTCAAATAGAAGGCTCCTATTGAAAATGAATGGATTAGACTTTCCCTAAGGAAGGGACGCTGTAGGAATCCTCCCAGTGGGACATTTGCTATCACTTCGTTTTTCAGCAGAAAAGATTTTTTATTTTAGTCAAACCACAGGATACTCATGGCTCTCCAACAGCAGTGACATTTACAGAATGGCTGGTCACAGGGCTTTCAAGGCAGCCCCTAATATCGGTGGGCTTGGGGCAATAGTATACAAATGGAGACACATCATAGGTCAATATCTCAAAGTTATTAATCAAGTTAGCATATTGTTATGTATGTGTTGTATTTTCCTACTCTGACAAATTTAACAATATTGAAAGATAAGAAAAATGTATGGTTTTTATATGACAAAAGTCAGCAAAATTATCAGACATCTGAATATATCGTTGTGCACATCTAGGTCTTCTATTGATAGTTTGGCTATATGGAGAAGTAATCAAAGCCTAGATGATTCATACATTATTATATATTTATTTTATAAAATTGATTTTGCCCTTTATTTTAGTAAAATCTCTAATATGTTGCTAGAATCAAGA
This sequence comes from Mustela nivalis, assembly GCF_964662115.1. Taxonomy (NCBI): domain Eukaryota; kingdom Metazoa; phylum Chordata; class Mammalia; order Carnivora; family Mustelidae; genus Mustela; species Mustela nivalis. Next base: position 75,006,439 of record NC_139033.1, on the reverse strand, counting down.
TTGTCCCATGATTTGTGTTCTACTGTCAGCAATGATCTGACACTATGCTATTATGTATGGAGAATCCAGTCACGTTTCAGTTTTATTCCTCAGTGGTACAAACAGGTGCTCAGGAGCCTACATATGACTCGTGGTTGCTGTATTCAATGGCACCGATATGGAACATTTCCATTATGACAGAAAGTTTTATTCGATGGCAATGCTAAAAGATTACTGGATTTAGATTACACAAAATCTGAATATATATTTTCATCAAAAATGTCAATTAAAATTTTTTAATCAGAAAAGTAAAATTACCACCCTGTAATTGTTGGAAGTTATTTTCTCCCAAATGGTTCCAATTTATTAAAATAAAAATGTAAACTACAGATTATGGTTTTGAAAACCAACACTGAAATAAATAAAAACTATTCATAAAAAGCTTTAAGTTTTTACTTAACGTTTGAAAATTCAATTATACCTTATTAATTTTTTACTAAAATGGAAACCTATTAGCAATTCTAGCACTCAACATCGACCCTGGGTTGATGCAATCAGTATCATGTTTCACATGTTATATTTGAAGAGTAATATTATTTAATTTTACAACATACTCTTCAATCACCATATTCCACTACATGCAAGCACTATACTAATGCGTGACTCTTTTTAGAACCATGAATTAGAACACAAAGAGAAGCAAGAAAATTGATTGTTGGCACTACTAGGAAAAACCTCTCATTATTTAAGACTGTTTAATATTCTTGCTATCTGAAAGGAAGAACTTGATTTTTAATTAATTTGACTTTTCTTTTAACTAAATGTCTCTGCCACCAAATCACCCACATGCTTAGGAGTGTCCATCTGCTTTGCCAGGGTACAGGGAAAACCACAGTGCTGTTTCAAGGCCATGAGACAAAATTTGTGAAGTTTCTCTGGGGCCTGAACAGAATTGGTTTTGAGATCGGATATTTAGGGTCATGTTTTAAGCTCTCTCATCACTGAGCACCAGAGCCCTAGTGACAGAGGTGACCTTGTGTCCCTTAATAAATTCATTTGTATAGGGTGATGCCCAGGGTCCTGGGAGGTACACACCCAGGGTGGGAGCCCACTTTGCTGGGTCTGTAGGCAGAAGTGCCAACTGTCCTTATGCAATGATGATGTCTTTGGTAGCAATTACTCTGTTCATGAAACTTGTCCAAACTGCACTAGAGTCAAAATGTAAATTTAAAAAAAAAAAAAAAGAAGAAGAAGAAAACTGATCTGACCATAACCCATCCCTACCTATCTGAAATGTTATGTTGAATTTGAAGGTTAACCTCATGCACAAAGTTCCTAATCCATACAAAGTATCACGCCCACCAAAAAGCATAGGCAGAATCATTTAAATATTTCCAAGGTCACTTAATTGGAGCCATCATGACCCAGCAGAAAGGGAAAAGAAAAGATTGTCCTTGTTTCTGCTACCCACATTCTCATTTCTAGGCCTTTTGCAATGATTAATTCCCATTTTTTTTAGAAGTGTATTTATATTCTGAAAGTGTATTTTGAGATAAGAAGTGTAAATAAGCAAGCTTGTATAGGTTTCCACAATCATGTACTGTATTCTCTTTCATTGATGAAGGGTAGCCTGTCCTAGAGAAAAGGGAAGAATGAAAAGAAGGAAAGAGAGTGGATGCATGGATGAAAGAAGGGAGGGAGGAAGGATGAACAGAGGGAAAGAAGGGGAAGGAGAGCGAGCCAAAGACAGAGAAAGATAGCTCAGACTTCGGAGGCCAACTTGATGGAGTCCTAATGGTGTGATTTAAATTAGTTAATTTCTATTTCCTGGCTAGTGGAAATGGTATCACATGAGAAAGCTCTGTCTGAACTGGCAGACACTGAACAAACCTGATTATTGATGGCGCTGATCTCTGGTTAAGCAAGGCTTTAAGCGAACATCACATCAGGATCTCTGCTCCCCTGCTCTCATTTGTCTTTACTGCCTGGGAGCGTTGAGTCAGGGGGCAGTGGGGAGAAACTGCACACAATGATATTCAGTGCCCTGCCCTACACACACACACTCACCATTGTAGTCTACCCTACCTGGTCATGAGGGGAGCAACTTTTCTTCCAGCACTTCACAGGTTCAGTTACTTTGGAATGTGTATTTCATCACATAGCTCTTTCTCGTCTCCCAACATCACAAGGAGGGTGAGCACAAAACAATAAGATATTTTGAGACACAGAGAGGGAGAGACCACATTCACGTAACTTCTATAAAAGATATTGTTGTAATTGTTCTACGCTATTATTGTTAATCTCTTCCTGGGCCCAATTTATAAATTACATTTTTAAGAAAGGTATGTATATATAGAAAAAAACATAGTACACATAGGATTCAGTACCATCTGTGGTTTCAGCCATGCATGGGGGCCTTGAAAGGTATTCCCATTCCTGGAAGGTAAAGGGTTGGGGGAGACTACCGTACCTGAAACCAGAGAATGAGAGGAAAATGAAGAACACATCATTAGTTTTCCACAGAGGTCAGAAGGAACCTGGTTTTTCAAACTTTCACCAGTGAAGCCCTGTTCTCACCTGAGCAGAAGAAGAATGAATAGGGGCAGGTGCTCTTTTCTGTAAGTGTTTATATCCTACCCAAGGTCAGAACCTGTCACTGACAAAAGGCAAAGCTCATCCAAGCACAGTTCAAAGCCACTTTTGTATAAAGGCTTAAATCACTAGGATAAATTTTTAGATGCCCCAGGAATTCCTTCTCATGGCCTAATTAAAAGGGGAGAAGTAATAGGTTTTAGTTCTTTGCTTTGCCCACTATACCCTGGGAATATAAATTAATCTCCTGAAACGTTGATACTAGGGCAATGCATTTGCATATTCTTTTTAAAAACCTTAAACCTCACACTATTAGTCTGTGTGACACTGAGCAAGTCATTTAACCTTCCTGTGTCTCAGCTTCCTTATCAGTAAAATGAAGGTAATAATTGTGACCATTTCACAGAGTTATGAGAATTAAATGAGATAATAATGGAAAGCATTTAATACAGTTCCTGCTGCCTTATTAGTGACATGTAAGTTCTTATTATTAACCACTGATTTCAAAATCAAATACTAAAGAGAGTCTAGATGTGCAGGGTTCTATGCTGGGGTTCTGTAGGGAGGCATGGGATAGAAATATCTAACTGGGCCCAGATCCCAGTTAGATGGGAAGACCTTCAACAGATATTCCTGTCCCTTCGCACCAGGCTCTTCTTTGGGGGCATAACTATGACTATATCAGCTGCCAGATCCCACAGCAGATTATATGCAATAAAACTACATGGTTTATTGTGGTAGGCTCTTCCGGTTTGCTCCTCTGCAAAATGAGAAGAGTAGCTCTGTCTTGTCTACCCCATTGCATTGTAAGAGAATGGATGTCAGCATGCATGAATGTTTTTTACAAACAAGCCCCTCCATGAATGAACTTAATGAACTTTTATTATGTAGCTCTTCTAGGCCATTTACCATGTGGGGCTGAAAGGTCACAATTTGCAAATAGGTCATTTTTTTTTTTTAAATCTGTTTCTGTTTGGAACTTCTTTTACCTTTCCACTATTTTCGATAAAATAGGTAAGTAGGTTGATTTTCTCGAAAAAATTCCCCACTTAATCACGAGGTCCATAGCAAGATGGATCTTATCCGGTGATCTCAATATACTAGAAGATGTCATTTTTCCAGCAATGTCCAAATTGGAGTCCCCAGAATAGTAGAAATAGGAAGTGACCTGCTGGAGAATCTCTGGAACGGTCTGATGTCTGTCGCCTCCGTGGGGTTTTTTGTACACTGCGCAGGGAGTGATACCTCTTAAGATGACTTCCCTGCTCTGTGTCTGCAGGACACTAGGGCTACGTTATACTGAGGGGCCCTTTGGGGAAACAGGTCAGGCGGTGCCCTTTCCTTCCGTTGCTGCATCCTGCAGGAGGGGAAACTGCCCACACAGAAACAGAAACACCCTTCTGACCAGAATAGTTTGTCAGCCCTGCTCCCTGCCACTTTCCACCCCCCACCCCGCTCCTGGATAGGAGAGCCAGCGGCAGGCTCTTTCCTGTCTGGAAGCTGGGCTCTCTCTACATCACCAGCAGCCCGGGCCAGCATTAGTCTCCGTAAGCACCCTCCCACATGCAAAGCAAGGGTTGTTTTCAGGCTGGTTCCCTGGATATGGAAAAAGACAAAGAAAGAACCCGATTTAGGAGAATTTCATCAGAGTCCTCCAGCGATCACTATCCAGTCACTCTACTTCTTCTGTTTAAGTCACCGAGAAGTCCTAGAAGAAAACGTTTTCCGCGATCTCTTTTTGGAGCTGGGAAGCATCACAGGTCCGCTAGCTCCCTTGGAGAGGAGAGTGTGAAATGACACTTTGCCGCCTGAACCATGGTCAGTTCAAAGACACAGGCTTCAGCCCACCACGCAGCAGCTACTTTCCACATGGAGGTTCATTAAAGGAGAGAGTGACTGTCTTCCTGTCCCTCTCATCTCCCCAGAGGCTTTGAACTAATGCTTTATATTAGTTCTTGTGCCTTTGTATAAGATAACTGTTTTTCTCAGAACACAGTCTGGAGGTTAGTGAGATTTTCCAAAACTTGAGATGGAAATCATGACTCTATCCTGTTCCCGTGGATCCTTATTTCCTTTTTATTTCACTTTCTTTACAACAAATCCTTTGAAGTCAATAGGTATGTTCCTTAAAGCTCTGCTTGACTAATACTATTAAGAAATGTTATGCCAACAGTGACAGTCCTACCTCAGATTAAATTATTGCAACAATGGAGTCCTAGGTCCTGTGATCTGTAATAAGGCTGAGTTTCCCGTAGAATATGGAAAAAAAAAAAAAAAAAACATTTCACTGCTAACATCAAAGAAAAGATCGTCTTTACTTTCTCTTCATCTTAGATATTTTAAAATTTCCAAATGTTGCATTTTGAATTGAAGATTTCTAGACAGTCATTACTGTCAAGTTGAGACAAGCCTTAGAGGAAAACATTCAGACTTATTTCAGTATGATTTGAGGGGCTAACATTTACTGAAGGCTTACTATGAACAAAGCCTTCTCCTAGGGCATTAAAGCTCTGAAAGACAGATATGTTCATCATGCCTATTTTAGAGATGGGGTAACTGAGGACTAAAGTAGAGTGACTTAGATCTTATAAAGATAAGAATAAAATTAGGCAATGGTTGCCAAGCTACTAACTGGAAGAGATGCAATTTATGGGCAAATATTCTAATTTCAGGAGCTCCTTTTCCTGACCATTCTGCCACATTTCCATCTGCATCCTTGTCTTTTTTTCTGACCATAAATTCCTCATCAGATTGTCTAACTTGCCATTTTTTGGCCACACCCTGCACCAATCTTTGTTTATATGATGATCCAGAAGCTTCAATCTAAGTGTTACCTACTCTTAAAGGATGTAAAGTTAAGATTACAGCCATTGGTGGATAATAGAAAACCCAACCAACACTGTCATATAGAATAATGGCTGAAGGTATGAGGCTAAAGGAATGAGTAGCACACTGCCCAAGTTCAAATTTCAACTTCTGCACTCACTGAGTACCTTGGGTAAATTATTCAACTTTCTCTGGCTCAGTTTGCTCATCTCAAAATGGAGTAACAATGGTGCTCACTCTTTTAAGTTCTTAAGAGGATTAACTATGAATTTAAATCAACTGCTTAGAAAATGTTAATAAAATAAGTCACCATAATCTAGTTTCTCACATAAGGGTAGGGAACTCGGGTAGGACACTGTGTCACTGAGGACCCCGGTTCCTGCCATCTTACTGTTCATTCTCAGCCTTGCAAAACACAAGTGTTGCCCTTCTGCATTCCGGGCAGAACGAAAGAGGAAAGGCAGAAAAAAAGAAAGAAGACCGACCTCTAATTCCACCCAAAAGACCCAGCTCATATCCTACCTACATGTCTGTCCTAGTTACCAACTTCAAGGACATGACTTATACTATTCCTTTGGAATTATTTTATGGTTCTTTCTGCTAGGAACCATACTTTTTACACGGTTGGTTTTATCTTAGCCTTCAGGTTGCCGTTAATGCCTTTCCTATGGAAAGCAATCTCTAACCACTTATCCTTTTATCCTTTTATGGAGCCCTTTGTTTATTTCCTTCAAAATGCTTCATTCAATCAGCAAGGTTAAATGGATGATATTTTTATATTGCCAACAAGCAGGGCTTTCTCCTTGCTATAGTACTATGACCCCTACTAAGAGGACAGAATGGTATCACTTCAGGAAAGAGGAGGCTATACTGTGGAAATTCATGTCAAAAAGAACAGGAGGTGGAGAGCCATCCCTTCCTGCCACAGCGAAACGCTAGAATTAAAAAGGACCTGAAAGTAAAGAGGAGGGGTCAGACATCAAGACAGAGGTCCCCAAGAATGCTGGGGTCAATGGCCCAATTTCAGAGAATAGTCTGAGAAGATGGCATACCTCTCATAAAAATCTCACATTTACCATGGCGCTAATCTAAGTGAGTCAGCCACAATCACTCAGTGGGCACACAGCAATGTACCTCAATTTTGATGAATGAATGAATGAATGAATGAATGGTTTTGAATGACAAATTTTGACAGGATGTGCTTATCTTGTATTTTCATGGGTTTTGAGAGCTCGGGCTCACTTAAAGTATAGCTACGATGTGATGTTTCATTTCCTCAAAAGATGATGACTCCTTCAGGGCAGGAATTGTGTTTTTCCTTTTTTTCATCTTCTTTTGGGTACTCCCTAGGTCTTTGTTAATTGATTGAATTTGGTGCTGAAGATAAAAAAAAAATGACAGATTTAGAAAGAAACAAAGGATGATATGTCCCAAAGTTACCTGTATTTTTTCTTCAGCAGAAAAGAGCGATCATAGTAGATACTGTCTGTTCACATCAGGTTTCACTGCTCCTTTAATAGAGAGGAATGGTCACGAAGGTAATAAGATTCCCAGAGGACAACTAAGATAAGAAAATCAGTATTTAACCTTACAAAATAAGGCTTTGTGCTTAAATAATGGCTTATGTCATCTGCATCCTTACCAGGAAATCTAATTTGATGTCTTAAAATCTCAGTTAAATTTCTAGGTTTCATTTTGTTTCTCTAACCATAGATTTACTTGGAATTGTTTTTAACTGTTGGCTTGACAGAAGCCAGGATCTTCTATTCCTGTCAAATACCCTCATTTTTGTCAAATTGTGTAGACATTTTCTGTTTCCAGAATCAACTCTAGTGCTCTTTTGTCTCCTTGTCCTTTGTTCATTCAAATAACTCCATGAGGCCACATGGCACACAGAAGCTGTGGGCCTATTTCCACCCCTTGCTGCCAGGGGGACCTCTGTGCATGTCCCGCCCCCCACCCCCCACTATCCTAGGTTTCCATTCAGGTAAAAGAACCAACAATATCTGTCCAAATTGACTTATGAAAGTATCAGGAGGATGAAATGAAATTTATGTGAAACACTTTATATACTGTAAAGTGATCTACAGATGAGTTTTATTGTATCTCCCCCTCCACCTATGTGAAAAAAGAAAGAAAATTATTGTGTCTTATAAATAGCATCATGAGCTTATATCTCATTTCCTTTTTACAGGAAAAGGTACTGAGAGCAGAAAGGCCGACAGACTAATCAGTGCTTTGGGTTAAAGATGTTATATCAAACCCACACTTTTATTTTTGCCTCTTCCTGAAAGCCCCAAAAAACGATATTGATAATAAAGAAACAAACAAAAAAAAAAGGAATGAAGCCACAAAGACAATAAATGAGAGATAATGCAGCAGCAACTAAATTTTGAAAATGGAAAAGCAGGAAGAAGACTGGCAACTTATCCAGCAAGACAAGGGAAAACTAATCCTGTCATTTGAGAAACGTGAGAAGCTCCCTGATCTGTACCGCTAAAGACCCAAAAGTTTCAGGAAGTGTGGTCTATGTGGCTACAAACAGAAGGATTGGTTAAGTTTGTTTAAATGTAATTAACAGCCCCCTAATCAAGTCATCCTTTCTTCACATGGCTAGCTGACTGCCTCTGATCTGCTCTGGCTAAAGGCTAGAGGTTAATGCCATGGCCAAGTCATGACAAACAGTGTCTGTACTGCTTTGGGACATCAGGTTCAACTTAGGGTGGGAATTACCATGTTGAAGAAGGAGTTTAAGTGACAGTATATGGAATGAATGTTGAAAGCCCTTTTTCCCACTCAGCTTCCAGAACATTCACAACCAGGATTTTACTCTCCAGATAAAGGATGGCAAGATTCTTCTTTGAGGACTCTGACTAGACCAAGAGAAAAGACATAGATTCTGCCATTGAGGTTCCTGCACTGAAACCGTACAAGTAGCTAAATAAATATGACAAGGTTCACCCACATTCTTAGAACTTCCTGTCAGCTTCATAAACCCCCACTTTTTTCTTTTGTCTGTCTAGAGATCTACTGAGGTATAGTTACAACCATAAAATAATGCCCCACTTTTCTTTCTTTCTTTCTTTTTTTTCTTTTGCAGGATTTAAATGGCTTGTTTCACTGTCAGTTTTACAAGTCACCGAGGTTGGGTAAAGCCATGTAGTAAATTAAGTCTCAAACACTTTTGTCCAGTGACAACCTGATTAGCAAGGCCCTGTTATGGAGCAGGGGCCAGTGGAGGGCATCCCGGGAACCACAGCACATGTACCAGTGTTAAGAACCCCTTCCCAGAAGCATCAGGTAGGACTTCAATGCCCCACTTTTAGATATGAGCAGACAACCAGAAAGCTGAGGAAAACATCTAATATGAAACATCATATAAGTAATAAACAGAAGAAAAAAAAAACAGTTATTGGTTAGAGATATGAAAAGTTAAAAAAAAAACTAATAACATTCTTTGTGCAATGAAATAGAACCTCTTTAAGATAAGAACAGGATGTTATAGAAAAGGACTGTTCAGAAGACAAAAATGAATATCTAGAAATTAAAAATATAAGAGCAGAAATTAAAAATTCAGTTGGAAGTATGGAACATAAAGTTAATTAATTTACTTACTAAAGTAGAATGAATCTAATTCCTATTGAAAAACAACAAAAAGACAGGGAGATGAAATATAGGAAAGAAAAGAATGAGAAAATCAAATTAGGCCCAAAATATTTATCATCCAGAAAATGAAGTTCCAAAGGGAAAGACAAGAGAAAACAGTGGGAAAGAAATAATTGGGAAATAAACCAAGAAAATTTCCTAGAAATGAAGGGCATGGCTCTCCAGATTGAAAGAGCCCTTTGAGTGCCCAGCATAACTGAGGGAAATAGACCCAGCCTAAGGCACATGATTGTGCAATTTCAGAACAGTGAGACAAAGAAAAGATTCCACAAGCTTCCAGAAAGGAAAAAAATGGCTTCAGGAAACGATTGTGAAATGGAATGACATCAACTTCTCAGTAGCACTCAGAAGGCTGGAAAACAATAGACCAAAGCCTTCAAAATTCTGAAGGGCAATTATTTCCCTTCTGGAATTGTATTCTCAGCCATCGTACAATAAAGTGTGAGGGTGAAATTAAAATATGTTCAAATATGCAGTTTCAGAACAATGAACTCCTTCCAAGAAAGCTACTGACAGCGAACCAGGATGTAAAAGGGCATAAAATGGGGTGCGTGGATGGCTCAGTCCTTTTAAGCGTCAGACTCTTGATTTTCTACTCAAGTCAAGATCTCAGGGTTGTGAGATCTAGCCCAACAACAAGCTGCATGTGGGGCTTCATGCTGGGGGTGGAGCCTGCTTAAGATTCTCTCTGCTCATCTGCCCACCCCATAAATAAATAAATAAATAAATAAATAAATAAATGGGCATAGAACTTGAGATACAAGGTATTCAACACAGGAAAGACAGAATTTTCAGAATTATAGTGTAGGGAGAAGTCAGGGTGACAGCTGTGCCAAAGACCGAGGAAGACTGGACTGAGTCAGCAGGTCCACAAGAGATAATCTCCAGGAGATGAACTTACTACTTTAAAATGTCTAAACATACTGAGAGGAGGTTCTATATTTGTAGGTAGAGTTTGGAATACATTGGTGATAGAAATTAGATAGTTGGAAAATTAAGCCAGCAAGAAGCAAGTCTATTATTAATTACAAAAACTTAGGAACAAGAAGAAATATGATCATAGAATACAACATGTCTCAGCTGTGAATGGCATTTGGTTGTTATAATGTTAACAAGTACTTACCTGACCAAAATGAGGATGTAAGTGTATTCAGAGGATGGGAGCACAGAAATGTGGTTGTTCTACTGTAAAGGAGCAAGGGGGTGATTGTAGTGAGGGGTGATAAGGAGAGAGAGCTGAATCTTTATGCTCCAAGGTGGGCAACCAATAGCAAAGTCTTAAATTAGCAGTACATAAACATGATATTTGGATATATGAACTTATATATCAAAAGAAATTATCAAGTGTCAAAAGAGATTGCCCCTACTTTATTTTTCAATAAACTTTTGTTGTGTGAAAAAAAAAAAAAAAAAAAAAAAAAACCTGCATAGAGAACACTGCTTTGTTTTCCAATGTTGTAGAGAAAACTAGGGAGAACTTTATTTTTCAATAAACTTTTGTTGTGTGAAAAAAAAAAAAAAAAAAACCTGCATAGAGAACACTGCTTTGTTTTCCAATGTTGTAGAGAAAACTAGGGAGAACTTTATTTTTCAATAAACTTTTGTTGTGTGAAAAAAAAAAAAAAAAAAAACCTGCATAGAGAACACTGCTTTGTTTTCCAATGTTGTAGAGAAAACTAGGGAGAACTTTATTTTTCAATAAACTTTTGTTGTGTGAAAAAAAAAAAAAAAGAGATTGCCCCTAAGAACAGGAAGTGTGTGTGTGTGTGTTTGTGTGAATATGTGTGTGTGTGTTGTCATAATGGGTTCATCATGACAGATTCTGTGCCTCTATAACTGTAATAGATATAAATTAAATATAATAAAATAAATTTCTCAAAAGGTCAACTTAATTGCCAAGCTACATTTTTGTTACAGGGGACAACATTATAGTTTCTCAACCCTAATTTGTTCTTTGCTCCTTGTATTATACAATTTACCTCATTTCTGAGCATTTGAGACACTGAATTTACAAATAGGTAACAGCCAGACCAAATACTAAAAACAAAACTCTGACCCACAATCTGCAGCAACAATTCCAGGAAACCAACCCATTGCCTACAGTACCCAACCTAGAGAGCCAACCCGCTATATATAAGTCAGACTTGTAGAAAATCAGACCATTACCACTTGTAACAATTGACCCCAAAAGGCCAGTACTTGATTAATAACTGACAACTACTCTAATTTTTGTTCCTACTTCCAACTAGGACCAACGAATGAAAGCCAAATTCTTACCCTTACTCAATCACTAAGGATGTCTCTCTTCTAGTTAATCCACTTCCAGCTGCCCCATGCCATGATGGTCCAAGCAGGGCCAACCTGAGGCCATCTTTATTTTCCACCCTAAAGCTTTCCTGTTCCTTTACCTGCCTTGAGTCTTAGGCAAACGCAGGTGATGGCACCTGACACTCTTGCTGTAGCAAGATCTTAGTAAATACCCTTTGTTTTCTTTGGTTGGTCTTCATTTGTTTCCACACACTATTTTGAGGCATCGCAAATTTTCAAAGACTGCAAATAATTTTATTTGTCAAGAATTAATACCTACTTGACATTGCCCTTAGCAACATGTTTCCAGTATATCTCTTTAGGCAAGGGAAACAAAGCAAAACTAAACTCATAAGACCACACCAAAATAAAAAAAAAGCACAGCAGAAAAAACCATAAACAAAATAAAAAGGCAACCTACTGAATGGGAAAAGATATTTGCAAATGATGTATCTGATAAGGGATTAATATCCAAAATATCCAAAACATCCAACTAAACAACAAAAAACTACAACTAGTCTGATTAAAAATGGGTAGAGGGCCTGAATAGACATTTTTTCCAAAGAAGACATACAGATGGTCAACTGACACATGAAAAGATGCTCAACATCACTAGTCATCAGGGAAATGCAAATCAAAACCCTAATGAGATATCACCTTATACCTGTTAGAATAGCTAGAATTGAAAAAACAAGAAATAACAAGTGTTGGAGAGGATGTGGAGAAAAAGGAATGCTCATGCACTGTTGGTGAGAATAAAGTTTGGTACAGCTGCTATAGAAAACAGCATGGAAGTTCCTCAAAAAATTAAATACAGGAATATCATATAATTCCATTACTGTTATTTTCCCAAAGAAAATGAAAACACTAATTCAAAGAGATATGCACCCCTATGTTTACTGCATCATTATTTACAACAGCAAAGATGTGAAAGCAACACAAGTGTCCACTGACAGATGAGTGGATAAAGAAGATGTGACATATACGCATACATAGATATCTAATGGAATATTACTTGGCCATAAAAAAGAATGAAATTTTTGCCATTTGCAACAACATGATGAGCCTAGAGGATATTACGCTTAGTGAAATAAGTCAGACAGAGGACACATACCACATGATTTCACTTACATATGGAATCTAAAAAACAAACGGAGGCCATCTCATAAATAAAGAGAACGAAATTGTGATTGTCAGAGGGAAGGGGGATGGGAGAATGGGTAAAATAGGTAAAGGATATTAGGAGGTACAAACTTCCAGTAATCAAATAAATAAGTCCTGGAGATGAAAAGAGCAGCACAGGGAATATAGTAAACTGGTGGGGAATGGGGGTGACCCTTGTGGGCATGGCATGACACGTGGAGTTTTAGGCCACTGTGTTGTCTACTTGAAGCTAGTGTGGCTCTGTGTGTCAACTATACTTCACTATTAATTAATTAATTAATTAAATATTCTAGGAAAAACAGTAAATCTCTGATGTATCCCAAACACCTATAATGATTGTTCAATGAATACCTATTGAATTAATAAACGATGAAAGGTCATGTATCCCTGAAAAAAGAAAAAGAATTAATGTCAGCTAACCAACAATCAAGTTCAAAAAGTCTTCATAATTTTTTGACAAGTTCTTAGATTTATTCACTTACATATTGTACTCCATTTCCACATGTCAAGCACTGCGCTGGGTTTTATGCATTCTCGAAGATACTAAGATGAATTAGGTAAGTTGATATTTTCACTTAATTGGATTTAGTAATTTTAGAGTTACTTAAATTCAGACAAAGTTATCTCAAACTTGGATAAGTCAATTAAATCTGTACCCATGCTTTTCAGCAAATGAACATAATTTTAAAAAGCAATCTGCCGGGGCACCTGGGTGGCTCAGTGGGTTAAGCCTCTGCCTTCAGCTCAGGTCAGGATCCCAGGGACCAGGGATCAAGCCCAGCATCGAGCCCCGCATTGGGTTCTCTGCCCAGCGGGGAGCCTGCTTCCCTCTCTCTCTGCCTGCCTACTTATGATCTCTCTATCAAATAAATATATAAAATCTTTAAAAAAAAAAAAAAAGCAAGCTGCCAAAAACAGAGATCAAGTTAGTGTTCTACTTTTATACTTTTTTATTTTACTTTTATTTTCCCTCAAATTGCCCGATTTAAATTTTCTTACTTAACTAACTGTCTTGGCATGTGTCTAAAATGTGTTTTTTTAACACCCTTGAAATCTCCTCTTATGTTTGCTAATACAAATATAAATGTTAAATGTCATTTACACACATCTTCCTTTTTGTGCTTTAGAATTGAATTGCAGATGTTCTATTAAGGGGCACATATATGATTATGGAAAATTATTCTATTGAAAATAACAGTAGTTTTTATAATGATGTAAATCTGAGAAAGCAAAAGAAATTGAGGTTGGAAAAAACAGATGTATTCACTAAAAAACTACTGTGTGCACATGGCAAACTAGTTTTTAGCAAGATTCAAATAATGCAATCAGTGGGAACTTGACTAGTCCGTGGAGTTGTGAAAGGCATGTGGGATGTACGAATAATAGCTGGAAATTTGTTGTGGACACGAGGCTATTAAGCTTGTCTCCTGCTGCATTCAATATGGTAGTAAAAACTATTATTAAATAACTGATTTTATAGCAACTGTTAAAATTATTTGGCCAAAGTATAAATTAAAGTTTATGACAGATGCAAATGTATGTCTTAAAATGTAAAATACTAATTTAGGTTCCTTTCCCATTTTAAAATAACCACTCAGACGAGAGAACAGTGATTACCAAAATAAGAGCAAATTAATAAGGCTGCCAGGAAGGCTTCACAAAAGTCTGAAACATTAAATGTGACTTTGCTTTTCAAAGCCAGAGTCCCACAATTATCAAGGATCTCTTCCCTAGCTGAGTGCACAGAACTCACATTAGCAGTAATGGGGTTGACACACGTGAACTCCTGAGGACTGATTAAGGGGACGCAAATGATGGGTCTGATCCCCCAGACCCTCCCATGACACAGGCAGATGTGTGGAGGGTCACTGGACCCCTGCTACCTCCGGAGGGGTAGAATTGTAACTGATTAACCAAGTGGTATTGGTTAACCTTTTAGCCTTTATTTGTACCTAAGCAGTCCCTGAAACAAGACTTAGCTATTTATAAAAGACAACATTCTTTAGCAAATGAAAGGTCTCACTGAATGTATCTTTCTGTGTATCACTGAAGCTTTGCAGAAATGACAGATTCTCAGGCCCTACCCTGTATTTTCCCTCTGGGAGGCTGCAGGCTGGGTGTGGTATTTGCTCAAGCTCTGGAAGGGAGGGGAGGTTGGGGGCTGGGCAGGGTGTGAGAAGCAGGGACTGTCCCCTGGAATTTAACTCAGCAACCAGCAAACACATTGTGTCTATCAGAGGCGGGATCCATTTTAAGGAATGTTTTCAGATACATGTACGGTTCAGGAAGCAAAAATTCTTAGGAACGTACGATAAGCTGGAAGATGCTGTAGAAGTCATACAATCTGAATTTTAAGAATGAATGGGTCTGATCATCACCTGGGGAGGTTTGCGAAAAGATCTGTGTAGCCTCCTGCCTAGCTACGGAATCCAGATTTCTGAGAATGGGACTGAGAACTCTGTATGGTTAAAAGTTTTGAAAGCACATTTTAAGATTTAGGAACTATCATTTTTCTCACTAAGCGTCCCTGTTTTTTCAGTACTACCTCAGATGGCATGGTTTTGTGCCATTCATCACCAGTCGCTGTTTTTTGGACCAAACAGTTCCATGGCTGTCACTGCACCCACAGTGACTGCTATGCAGATGGCGACAGCCATTGTCATTCCCTCAGGTATGGACTCTTGATCTACCAAAGAAACATGATTCAGTTAACTGTTTTGGTAACATTTTTTTTCAAATTTTGGGGTTATGTTAATCAAGAAATTAACCAAAACTTGTTTGTGGGGTTTTTTGTTTGGTTGTTTGTTTTTCCTTAACAAAGGGCTGTAAATCCATCGTACACTCATCTTTGATTTGTAAAGCTGAATATTAATCTAAAACAGAGAGGCCACTTCATATTGGTTTCATTAGATTTAGTTCGAGATCTAATTTGTCAGTTTCATTTTGGATTCTGTCACTCAGTGTATAATCTTTGTCTCTCCCCGCTCATGTTATACTTGCATTTAATAAACACACCATTCTGGCTTGATTGAAGTTATTAATAAACACATCAAATGAAAGAGAACTTTTGTCAAATCTCCTAAGGACCTTTGTCTGGATGAACATTGATTATTAGTCCATTAATCTAATTTTCACCTGGTCACACACCTGTCAAATGTCTACCTGCTCAGCCCTCCAATCTTGTTAATAGAAACACTATGAGACACTTTTTTTTTTTAAGATTTTATTTATTTATTTAACAGAGAGAGAGATCACAAGTAGGCAGAGAAGCAGGCAGAGAAAGAGGGGGAAGCAGGCTCCCTGCTGAGCAGAGAGCCTGATGGGGTATCTATCCCAGGACCCTGAGATCATGACCTGAGCGGAAGGCAGAGACTTAATCCACTGAGCCACCCAGGCGCCCTTGTGAGAGCCGTTTTAAAAGCCACCTTCTAAAAATGAAATCTTGAAAGCTACACTGTTTCACATTATCCCAAATCTCTGTATCTGCAAATTATATTTTACTTTATATGCTCAGAAAATTTGATAACCAAAGTGTTAATTGTCAATGGAAAGAATAAATACAAAAGAGATAAGTTTAATTGTCAATAGCTACTGGCCTATTTGCCAACTTAACTTTTAAAAAATTATTTTCTCTTCATATAGAACTTGACCAAGGTGAAATTGCTTGCGATTCTTTTTTTTTTTTTTTCGAAACTTTTACCAACATACGCTGTCTCCTCTCACGACAAGATTCTAGCTGGTCCAAAGGTTACGGTGTCTGACAGTAATTCACCGAGGTACCACATTTCAATTGCTTCAGCACATTTCAATTAGGAAACCTTTGAAGTGAGAAAGGAAAAGAAATAGAGTGGGAGTCAGGTGATGCGGAAAGAAAAACAGCGTGAAAGGAGAGAATAAGAAGTGTTTCTGGACAATGGAAAAAGCAAAAAAAAAAAAAGCCCAACAGGGATAAGGAACACCTGGATCCTATCTTCCACTCTGAGTCAGTGTTTGTAAAAGGCACACACGTATATTCCCAAATATTGGGTTTAAATAGGAAAATTTTCAAGCCCTTATGATTATGAAATGGCCCTAATGTGAGGTACTTTTCCGGAAGATATACTCTAATAGTGAGATGTAATTTATGCTAGTTCCTCTCTTGGCAAAGAAGAGAAAAATCTGGCTCAAGGAAAAAAGGAATTTATAGGTTTAAATAACTTGTAGTCCAGAAGCTGGCCTAGCTTAGGGCCTGAGAGAATCCTGAAAGGATGTCATTAGGCCCTCCCTCTCTCTGTGTTCGGCTCTGCTTTCTCCTGCGGGTCATTCTCAGGCAGGGATTCCCTTGACGGCAAGATGTCTGCAGGCCACACACTCAAAGCCCAAGTCCAGAATACAAACGATAATGTTTTGTCTCATTAATTCTGCCCAGGTCTAGCAGGCTGAATAATGGCCATCTAAAGATTTAAGGGCCCAATTCCCCAAACCGGGAAATACTATTTTATAACAACAACAACAACAACCACTACCACCAAAAAAAAAGAGTCTTTGCAGATATGATTGTGTTACAAATCTTGATATGCGGTCATTATCCTGGATTTTTCAGGTGGACCTTAAAAGCCATCCTAAGTATCCTTATAAGAATGTAGAGGGAGACCCCCTCCACACACACACACACACACACACACACACACACACACACACACACGAAAGGAAAAGTGAGGTGACGACAGAGGGAGCATGGGGTTGATGCCGCCAGAAGTCCAGGAACACTGGCAGACATCAGAAGCCAGGAGAGGCAAGGAGCAGTTTCTCCCCTAGAGCCTCCCAAAGGAGCATGGCCCTGCTGACACCTTGATTTTGGCCTCATGAAGCGGAGTTCAGAAGAACTGAGAGCGAGCGCGTTTTCTGTCGTTTTTACCAGGTTTGAGAGACCTGGTTACAACAGCCTGGGAATCTAATCCAACGAGTCCGCTCTGATTTGGCCATCCTGAGTCACATGACACACTCTGAACCAATCACTGAAAGCGGACGAGTCTGCCTGGGTCGCTCCTCTTCTTCCTGGAGCCTGGGCAACACCTTATGGGAGATGAATCGACTCCGAGTGCTGGAGAGGGGCATTGCTGGAAGGAAAAGCGTATCTGCAAATAGACAATGGTTGGGGAGAGGACACCTCAAAAACAGCAGATACCCATTTTATGTTCGAAAGGAGAAGACAGAGGGAAGTGCAAATTATTAATTTAGATTCACGACTATTATAACATTAGTGCACTTGAATTTGCTTTGTTGTTGTGATGATGTTGTTAAGCGGCATGTGATGAGAGATACGCTGAATTGAACAGACATCCCTTCCTAAGAGCAGATTTGTTTTTACTGGCCATCACTGGACCTTTTCCAGCTTCAACGTATCTTGTTTTGGAAGAGATGTACATTAAGATGCCATAAATCACTCCAAATAAAACTGTACCATGATAATAGATTTCTTTACTTTCTAATATCCCCTCCAATTATGTCTAAAAACGTTTATAACGATGTTTGCTAGCGTAAAAGCTTGTGCCAGAGTTTGTGATGTGAAGTCTATAATACTTTCCACACCTTTTCTTAGATGAAAACCGACAGGTCTATGAAGACCATTCAAAGATGGCTTGGCCTCTTATTAGCTCTATGACCTTGGCTAAATGACTTATACTTTCCTAACACCAGTTTTTTTATATATAAAATGAGAATACATAATTTTACAGGATTTATTTTGAGGATTATGTAAAAAAATATGTGTGAAAGCAGCTAACAGGGGGCACAGCATAAAGTAAGATGCTAATAGGGTTCCATGATAAATCTGTAACCCAACAAGCACAGTGTGGGTCATTATTCCTATAATTTGTCCTTCCCTATCCAGACTAAAACTCTCCCAATGACTCATTTAAGCTTTAAATGATCTACCTCTAGTTTCCATTAACTTAGTGCATTGACTCACAGGAGAGCCTGATGTCAAGTGCACATTTAGATATTTTACCATATTTCCATGTTTTTGAAACTTTGTAAAATTTGAAGGATCAGTTTCAGTGCTGAACCATGCAGAGCTATGCCTGCTTATTTATGCTCCAACTGTTTCCAATGCTAACAACATTTCTTTGTTGGGATGGAGTATCACAGCCTCCTGAACTTGAAATGGCTCATTTGCCTTTCTTTTGAAACAGTCAGATTTCATTTTGAAGGTTTAAATTAATTGAATCTATTAATTTTCCCTTAGCCTTTTCATTATTTACTCTCAAAAACTCTTGTGGGTAAGTTGGGCATAATTTCCCTTTGTGTAATTTTGCTGGAGGGCGGAGGAAAGCTGGCATTGTTTGATCCCTATGGAGGAGAGGTTCTCTCTAGGGTGTAGATTAGCCTCTGAGTTCCTATGCCTGCAAGCCCCTGTCTCCCCTAGTGAGCAATACCATGTGAGCTCCCCTAGTGAGCTCTGAGTTCCCTCAGGCCATGTGGGGAAACTGTGGCCAGGTTGGACACATGACACCATATTTGCCCAGGAAATTTTAGAAATTGGTTGCAAGGCCCTCCTAAACCTTTGATTGCCAACCATTGTTATCTAATGAATAGCTGTTTATATTCAGAGTAGTTGTCATTCCAAATATAAACCACATCTAAAATGACTAATTTTACTGGGCTTGAGGGAGTTAGGGAGACATAGAGGTGAAATACCAAGAGATGACTTTTATAGATATAATTTAAATGTTTCCTAAAGTTCAAATAATGGAAGCTTACTATTTAATGAGATATTTTATCCACCTTATATTTATAATTTACATCCTGTTGAGTGTTATAAAGTTTCAATTGAGAATACCAAGCATTCTGGAAATAAGTATGCCAGAGCCCCAAGTTTTATAAATGGTGAGATTATGAGCAATTTTTATTTTTTTCCTTTTCTTATTGTGTTATGTTAGTCACCATACAGTACGTCATTAGTTTTTGATGCAGTGTTCCACGATTCATTGTTTACATATAACACCCAGTGCTCCATGGGAAATGTGCCCTCCTTAATACCCACCACCAGGCTCATCCATCCCTCACACCACCTCCCCTCTAAAACTCTCAGTTTGTTTCCCAGAGTCCATAGTCTCTCATAGTTCATCTCCAGCTTCGACTCCACCCCCTTCATTTTCCCTTCCTTCTCCTAATGTCCTCCATGCTATTCCTTATGTTCCACAAATAAGAGAAACCATATGACAATTGTCTTGAGCAATTTTTAATTTTTTCTTTTTTCCCAAGCATAGTACCTAAAATTTTCATATTTAACAAACATATTCACAATGTGAAAGATTGGCATACCTCATTTTATTGTGCTTTGCCTTATTGTGCTTTGCAGATACTGTGGTTTTTACAAATTGAAGGCTTGTGGCAACCCTGTGTAAGCAAATCTGCTTGCGTCATTTTTTTCCACAGCATTTGCTCACTTTGTGTTTGTGTTACATTTTGGAAATTCTCACAATATTTCAAGCTTTGTCATCATTATTACATCTCTTATAGTGATCTGTGATTATTATCTATGACTCCTTGAAAGCTCAGATGATGGTTTGCATTTTTAGCAATAAAGTATGTATTTTTCAATTTTTTATTTATTTGTCAGAGAGAGAGAGAGAGAGAGCACAACCAGGGGGAGCAGCAAGGAGGGGTGGGAGAAGTAGGCTCCCCTCTGAGAAGGGAGCCTGATGTGGGGCTTAATCCCAGGACCATGGGGGATGGTGAGCTAAGCCAAAGGCAGACCTTGACTGACTGAGCCACCCAGGTGCTCCCAGCAATAAAGTACTTTTAAATTAAGAAATATGCATTGTTTTTTAGACATAATACTATTGTATACATAATAGATTCCAACTCAGTGTGAGCATAACTTTTATATGTGCTGGAAACCAAACTATGCATTTGACTCTCTTTATTGCAATATTTATTTTTTGTTCTGGCTCAGAACTGATCCATCAATATCCCTAAGGTATGCCTGTAAGTTTGTTAATATTTTTTAAAAAGAAAGGACTTTTAAAAGAAACAACCATGAATGTGCATCACAGTGTTAGTTTTATAAGTTAAAGCTAGAAATATATCCAATAACAGAAAACACTATACTGAAGTTTATATTCATATAGTGAACTCAATTGTCCCCTACTTCCCAACTATTTGCATGTATTTGGGGGTGGGATGGGCAGACACTACTTTAGAAATTTATACCCATTTTCCCAGTCATCTGATTTTTTCATTGTTTGGCCAATAAGCCATCCTTTTAACTCAGTTCCGGTCCTCACCAAAAACTATTGTCTTCCAGTTTCCAGATGGAAGGCTTACATCAATGAGAAGCAAGAATGATGTTAATTAAAAGAATACTGATTTACATTTTCATTTGGTTCTTCTAAGAGTCTGACTTTCCTGCTAAGAGCCCAAATGAGACTGAGAAGAAAGAACTCTTTGAATGGTGAAGAATTAATACCATGGACATAGGGACATTCCAACTATAGCCCAAAGTATCTGGAATTCAAAAGTAAACCTGAGTATGAGAGGGTAGAATATTCATAAGTATTTTTTATCTCTAAGGTTGGATAATAAAAATATGATTCAAAGGAAAAAGGAAGGGCAAAACTACATTAGGATAAAAAGTGTGTAAAGCACTGTGAATGATTGTAATATACAGGAACTCAAGATTTAACAAAGCAATTCCCATCATTAAGCACGTTTCCAGTGAACACATTCCATCTAATGTGTAATGAGTGAGCAGAAATGAAAAGGTTCTGGGCATAGATAGAAACTCAGACTGATTGCAGTGTTTATTTTCCATTTAGCCATCATGAGTAAAATAAATTTATATTAAATGTATTGAGCAAAGTTTGATGATTATAAAATTCATTCTGCCTTCATGTGAACATTTTTTAATGCTTTCCCATGTTTATCCTATTTTTATACCCAGAAATTAGTATAAATGAATATACATATTTATGCCATTATTTTCATAGAGTTACATGCATAAAGAAAGATCACAATTAGATACATCATGTACTATATTCTTGCTTATTCTTACTTGTTCCCACCTGAAAAATTTAATCAGTGATCTCTGTTACCAAAGCCAGACTCCATCATTCACCCAAAGGGAGTCTGGGCTACATATCAGAAATGGAGAGTAGTTAATCTTCCTGGTTTTATCAGTGTGGCCTCTAAGCTAGCAAGCCCCTTTGGAAGGGATCTAAGTAATTCATTCTCTGTGATCTTTTTAATCAAAACTAAAAGACTTAGGTTTGAAGAGAATGGCATGGAATTTTTAACCCACTATGGCTATGTTTTTACATTGTTCATATAATCTTTATTCCCTAATTCAGAATCTATTCCTTTCTACTTGATCAGGGCTGCAAACCAGTAGACCTCTAATGTGAAATAGAAGTTCAACACAGCATGGAGAAAAACCTCCAAGTGTGGCATGGTTCCAAAGAGAAACTTCTATTCAGTTTAAATATCAAAAGAGACTAAACTTGGATTCCACATCTACCATGTCTATAAAAGACACACTTCCATATTAAGTCATCTTTTGTATTTTTAGGTTCTATTCTTTGTTACTGAAATAGGTTCAGAATTATATAAGACTGGCCCTAGACTGGTCTTGGTTTCTTTGCAGGAGCTGAGTCTAGAACCCATGTGGGTGCCCTTGGCTATAGAAAAATGTGTCCTTTAGGAAGTACATTGTCAAGGCCCATTCCAGGCACAGGTAACAGGAGGGACCATAAATCTACCACCTCTTAGATCTATTTACTCATACTTCAAGTTTTTCTCTGTCCATGCTTCTTTACCTTCTCTCCTTATCTTTCCTTGTCCAAGTGGCTCTGAATAATTTTTTACATAGCAGGCATAACTAGATTTGGGCCTCATTTCCCGGAGTGGTTATAACCAACTCTCTACTACTGAGTGGTCTTTTTTACCATATGGTTTCTTCATAGAGACAGGACCATATCTTTTTGAAACTTTAAAAAATTATCTTAAAAAAAATAAAATCAAGGGGGTTTCCTCTTACCTTATTACTAAATGTTATTACTTTTTGGAGGTGATTGTGTCCATTTGATCCTTTCTTTTTTGGTCCTACAATATGTGTAAATATGGGGAAGACACATACAAGTAAGAGTAATCCAGGATGAAAAGTAATACAACAGGGTCATGACCAAACACTACTGAACAAAAGGAAGAAGAATTTAAATTAGTGGAGGGAAGACAGAGCTGATGAGAAAACCAAAACAGGGCAATTGAGGCAGGCCTTAACAAATGGATAGAGAAACTTAAATCACTGTATATCTTGGTGTTTTTCTCCTGTCAATATTGGGTATATAAACAGTGTGTGTGTGTGTGTGTGTGTGTGTGTGTGTATGAGAGAGAGAGAGAGACAGTGAATAAATAGACTATAAATATAAAAACTGAACTGTTTTGTTTTTCCATTTCTCCAACTCTGTAGGACCTTGAAAATTAGTTGCCCTATACACCCCAGAGGAGTCAGACTGGGTTTGAAGCCCCTCATGATGTCCCCCACCCACAGCTTTGTCACTGTTTGACTTGTCCCTCTGCCTCCTGGAAGAGCTCCATTCATAGGGTGCTGTCATTATATGATCTTACACAGAACCCCCAAAGCAATTTTCAAAAATAAACACTAGTAATTGTTTAATATCACCTCTACTTGAGGCTGTGATGCTTCACAGCTGGACCATACAAGAGGTGGTCAAAAAAAGAGTTAAAGGGAAGATCTGGGGAAAGGGATGTCCAAGGAGCTTTGAACCAAACCTTTGGCATGTTGAAGACCACACACACACATGGACAGGACAGGGTGTATGTCCAGGAAAGATCTCAGAGAACGGCAGTTTCTAACTTATGGCCTGGAGGCCTGCACAAACAGAAGAAGGGTAAAGCAGACTTTTAAACTGTCTGAGTGGTGAAAGTGATCCCTATACACACACACAGAGCTTCTCATGAATGGGTGGAAATGTGTCTGTTCAAACCAAACATAGGTTTAAGCCAACTTTCTCAAGTCTCTGACCAGCATCACCTGAGCACTAACCTCACTGAGCAAATTTCAGTGGCTGCACTCCACAGGGAAGAAAGAATTAGTCAAGGGAAGTCATTAAACAAACAAACAGCAAAAACAGCAATGGTGAGAACAACAACAAATACTCTGTAACAGCAATAAATTCTGGTGGGTGTAGGGAAGTAGTTTATTTCCAGAGTTACCACATTATATTACATAAAATGTCCAGGTTTAAAAAAAATATATATATATGTGTGTGTGTGTGTGTGTGTGTGTATTTGTTGAAAAAAATATATATGTATATATGCATATTTTCCTGTGTATGACCACACCTTCCTATTTCTTCACTTGTTTTATATATATATAAATATAATATATAATATATAAATACACGTGTTTAATATAATATATATTATATATGTTGATGTATATGTATACATTTATATATTATACATTATATATTTATACTTATTTACATATTTATATAATATAAATATATGTGTAAACATATGTATGTTTATATAAACATACATGTGTTTAATATATGATATATATTATAATAAATAACATATGTTCTTATATATTTATATATTATATATATTTTATATTTAAAATATATATATATAAAAAGCAGGCAAAGAAATAGAAAGGTGTGGTCATACAGGAAACCAAGCAGTCAGCAGGTCTGCCCCTGAGACAGCCTAGATGTTGGCCTTACTAGACAAAGACATTAAATCAGCTAAAGTTAAGTATGTTCAAAGAACTAAAGAAACAACATCTAAAAGAACACACACACACAAAACACCAAAACAAAATAAACCAACAACAAAAACCATATCTCAATACATAGAGAATATCAATAAAAGAAATTATCAAGAGAGCCAAATAGAAACTTTGGAGTTTAAAAACACAACAGGTAACATTAGAAAGTCATTAGAGGGTTTCTACAAAAATTTTGAGCAGAAAGAAGAAAGAATCAGTAAACCTGAGGATATGTCTATTGAGATTGTACAGTCTGGGGAATAGAAAGGAAAAAGAATGAAGAAAGATGAATAGAGCTTCAGAGACCTATGATATAGCAAGAAATGAGTACTTTGCACTCAAAGTGCAAAATAAGAATCTCAGAAAGAGAAGAGAGTGAAGCGGTAGAAAGAATATTTGAAGAAATAATGGCTGAAAACTTCTAAAATTTGATTTAAAAAAAATTAAAAAGCTAAGCTTCGCATCAATAAAGCTCAACAAATTCAGACTTGATCAAATCAAGGAGATCCAAACATAGTCACATGGTCAAATTGTTGAAAGACAAAAACAAAGGAACCTTGAAAAGAGCAAGGTAATAATAAATCATGATGTCCAAAGGATCCTCAATGAGATTAACAGCTGCCTTCTCATCAGAAACTATAGAAACCAGAAAGCAGTTGGAAAATATATTCATGTGCTAATAGAAAAAGACTGTCAATGTAGTCTTATATCCAGCAATGCTACACTTCAAAAATGAAGGAAAAAATAAGACATCCTAAGACAAACAAGAACTGAAAATTTGTTCCTAACAGATGAATTCCTACCCTGCCAGAAATAATAAAGGAAGTCATTCAGGCTGATGTGAAAAGGCACTTGACAGTTACTTGAATCCACATGAAGAAACAAAGAGCATCAGTAAATGTGATTGCATAGGTAAATATAAAATATAAAATTAGTGTATTTTTGTAACTCTTTGCTTCTATCTGATTAAAAAAAGGACTGCATAAACAACATTTACAAATCTATAATGATGGACTCATAATGCATTAAGACATAATTTATATGCCAATTATAGCCCAAAGGAGGGGAAAAGGAATATAGATATATTCAAGCAAGTTTCTGTATTTTATTGAAATTGACTTAGTATTAAAACCAGCTTGATTTTTTTTAAGTTATGGCATACAGTTAAAACAATGCCTAAAAGGAAATTTATAGCTGTAAATGCCTATATTTAAAAACAAAAGAGGGGCTCCTGGATGACTTAGTAGGTGAAGTATGTGACTCTTGATCTTGGGGTCACAAGTTTGAGCCCACGTTGAGTGTAGAGATTACTTAAATAAATAAATACTTAAAAAATTAAAAAAGAAAACAAAAGAAAGATTTCAATGACCTAAGCTTCCACCTTAAGAAACCAGAAAAAGAAGAAGAAAAACACACCCAAAACAAGTACAAGAAAGAAAATAATAAAGGTTTGCATAGAAATGAATGAAATAGAAGGTAGAAGAATAATCATGAAAATAAACAAATCAAAAGTTTGTTTTTTGAAAAGATCAACAGAATTGACAGACCTTCATCAAGACTGGCTAAAGAAAGAAAGATAGAAAGAAAAACTTGGAAGACTTAAACTACTAAAATCAGTAATGAAATAGGGGACGTCATTACTGTCCTTACAAAATAAAAGGATTATAAAGAAATCCTATGAAGAACTATAAGTCAAAGGAACTGTAGGGTGAGTGACAATGGATGACACAGTGGGAACAAGAGTGGACAGATAACTACATGATGATGGGGGGGGAGGTTCTAAACATACACACACACCCACACACCTTAATATGGCCTAAGGCCCAAAAGCTTAATTAAACATGGGCGGTGCTCCAGAGTAATTGAGGAAGAGTTCCTGCTAGATAGGGCTGTTGCTTATATTAGACTGTAAGAGAAAATAAAGAATTATATTATTTCTTCCACACTTGAGATTTGTACATACTCCATTATCTTAACAAATGGAAATTATAATTTCAAGCAATAAAGTCAAGATCATGCATGATGGAACACCTCGAGTGACAGCTACCATCACTGTTACAGAGTATTGGACTTCCAGTCTTTATCTGTATGTTGTGTCTATATCTCAGATATGCAAGAAATGTAATTTGATTTTCCATAATTCATCTTAATTTTTATTTCTAAGTCTACTGGTAGCAGAAACTAGCTGTAGTCAATTTATGATTTTTCCCTGCCATCGAGTTGCATCTAAATTTTCCAGGGAGCTTACATGGATTTACATTCCTACCTGCCAGCTTCTCCTATTGGTCCATGTAAGAATCATGACCACACAGTCTTTCCAGGTCTGGATCTACCTCAAGAACCTTGGGCAGGTTGCCTGTGTTGTTCTGGAGTTTTGGAAACCTCTTGTGGTTTGAAGTCTTTCACCACAGCTAAGTCACACCAGGGATGGGGAAAATTATACTCCCTGGTTGATACTAGAACTTGGTCCAGATTCAACATGCAGATGTCTTTTCTGTCCTATATTTATTGGGCAAGGAAAAATCTGGACCCTATCTAGCTTTCCTGAGGTTTGACTCTGATTTGGAGACACAGGTCTCCTATGAGGTCAAGTCTCCAAACTTGTCTAGTTCTATCATAAAACATTATTTCATTGTATAGAGGAAGTATAATTTACTGCCAGTTTCTAGTTGTTCTATATTTAGATTGTATTAATTATTTGCTATCACATTATGTTCTCTTGAACATCTTTATAGTAAAAGCTGTATCCATTTTCATTGTTATTTCTTTAAAAGACATTCCTAGAATGTCAATTTACATGCTAAAAAATATGCATATTTTGGGGCTTTTCTGTATGTTGCCAGATCAAACCCTAGGAATTTACCTCAACAAAGATGTATGAGAATCCCTACTTCCCTACATGGTAGAAGATTTAGCAATACATTAGTTACACAAGTTGTATCTGTGTTATATATTTGTGTGCAATTTCTGTACTGTTCATGATTCTTTAAGTTAAAAAAAAACACTTATAATTTTTTAAATAGCCAGTGGAAAACCACTAACATAGTTAAGGGTTGAAAAGGAATTTTTTAAAGGCTAAACTGTGAGGTTGTTCATGAAGCATGTGACTAAGAGACTAAGAGACCACTTCCTGGCAGGTTAACAAGATTATCGATCAGCCCTCCTCCCCCATTTATTGAGATAAAATTCATTATAAATAAAAAAGGCCCATAACAACAATAACTATTGTTTGTTGTAGTAAGCAGAATGGCCCCCTAAAGATGTTCACACCTAAATCCCTAGATGTGAATGTGTTACATTTCATGGCAAGGAGATTGAATGAAATAAGGAAGGTTATGAACTTTAAGATAGGAGTAGGCCCTGTCCCAAATTATCCTGGTAACAGGAAGTTGGAGAGATTCCAAGTATGAGAAGGATTAGTGCCTTGCTATTGGCCCTTATATGTAGAAGCCCACATCCAAGGATGAGAGAGGGACATCTAGGAACTAAGGGAAGTTTCCAGCTGGCAACAAGGAAGAAAATGAGAACCTTGCTCTATATCTGTAAGGAACTGAAATCTGCCTGAGTGGGTTTACAAGTGATTCTTTTCTGAGTCTCTACATGAGATCCCAGCCAGGGGATACTTCGATTTTCATCTGTACTTCTAACCTATGTAATTGTAAGATAATACATTTGTGTTGTATTAAACTGCTAAATTTGAAGTGTTGGTTACTGCAGTGGTAGAAAACTAATAAATATTTATTTATTGGCTGAATAAATAAATGAAAAAACATACATAAATGAATACAAATGAATGAATAAATGAATCAAATATGGCTTAACAGTGGAAATTGTTATAAACTTTTCTAAAAGAGTTGTGGATTCTGAGAGCCATTTTACTTCCAAAGTCCTTTGAATCTTTCCTTTCACTCTGTGGATCCACGTCACAGTTTTGTCCCATCTGTGGCTTCCAAGAGGAGACAATTACATGCTGGAACCACTATCTCTGCCCTCATATAATAAATAAGATTTATTATAATTTTTAGTGTGTGGCAGGTACTTGTGATTTCTCATAATTATCACATGAAGAATGTGAACATTCCCCATCCAGCACACAAACTATTACTATTCTCACCCAGTGAATTCAGAATTAAGCACCTGCATACATTCATTCTTTTTCCAACAGGTATTTACTAGACACCTGTCCTGAGTATAATTTTCTGCTAGCCTTTGAAGCCATTACAAAATAAATATAGATAGCTTCCAAATGAAAAAGTGATTTATGTTCTATAAGTTTATTTCTAAATTAGGGCTTTGACACTCAGAACACATTTCCACATAGAAACAATTCTAAAAACATTGACTTGGCACCTAAATCAGCCCACAAAAGCCCATTCAACTCAAAAGTTACTTGAATGACTCCTTAAATAATTTAACAGTATTTATGTTTTTCTGTGGGAAAAAAAAGTTTCAGTTCTTCAATTTGTAATGTTAGGAGCTCAACATTCCTCCTGGAAGAACTGACTCCTTCAGCAGTGGTATTGTGTATCAGAGGCTCCATTGTATAATCCATTTAAGAAAAAAAAAAAAAACTTTTCTCTATATGTTTGCACCATCTTATTTTGTTTTGTTTGTTGTAGTTCTCTGTGTCTAGAAAACCAGTTATTCTTATGTTGGATCATCTTATTCTCTCTTCCATGTCTACTATCTTCTCTCTAGTTGCTTTATTATATCAGATTGTGTAATCATCATTGTTAACCAGGCATCTGTACATCTGTCACATTAACTATTTCATTTCTTAGAAATTCTAAATGGAAATAAAGGGCAATTAATACTACAGAGAGGTCAGTGCACAGATCCAGAATCTAAGTCTTCTTAACTTTTCACATATTGTCATTAGTAAAGGTGACTTTATAAATGTTACAGTCAGAGGGACTACCTGTGATTTTTAAGACATCCCACCCATGCCAGGAAGTGTTCTTCTACTTGGAGACAAGTCATGTACATGAACTATTCCAGTATGTAGGTTGATAGATGACTTATAGAATATTGTAGCTATAGAGAGATGACATGGTATAGACAGAGATAATAAGTTACATACAATAGTAAGTAGAATAGACTGGAAATATTTTAGAAGTTAAGAAAATAAAATTCAGCTTGTGCTTGCCTCAACCTTTCAACAATCTCCAAATGTATGGATAATTTCCTTGCTTATAATTTTATCTCTTCTTTGTAGACTCCTTTCCCCCTATCTTTGTCATCTCTGTATATCTAAATCTTACCTGCCTTTATGGCCCAATATTGTGCACCTTTTCTAGGAAACCTTCCTCACCTTGAGATAATCTGCCCTTTCTCTCGTTTCCCCTGACAACTCATCACTGACATAGTAGAATGCAAATGTATAGGTGTGCTGAGAAGACTGCAAGGATGGACTTTAAAAACAATTTTTTAAGCAAATGATGAGATAAGTTGAGATATCTATAAAAGAAAGAAGCAGGGAGAACACTTCAGAAGTGGTAAAGGTGGTAAGAGAAGATGATGAACAAAGCATCGGGGCTGGAAGTTAGAGGGATGGCTTTCTGGAAACAGAGGATCCCTATTGAAAACAGCAGGAGGCAAAATGTTCAAAAGTAGTTGGGGAGCAGATGGTGTGGGACCTTTCACAATGCCTCAGGGATGAAGAGCTTGGACTTCATCCTGAAAGCAACAGGAAGCCATCACATGCACTGTTAAAGTAGGCATTTAGGAAGATTAATTTGACAGTGGTGTGTAAGATGGATGCAGGGAGCTTATTAAAAAGATATTTTAGTAATATGAAAGTAGCAGGTACAAATTCTAAAGGTCCTAGTCAAGTGTGCAACAACATAAACAAGACCCATAACTGTCTTCATTTTCTATAATTCATTTTAATTCTGGAGCTAAGCCTCCATTTTACTTGCTGGAGAAAATTTACTCCAGTCATTTCTAGGCAGAATAATGTCTATTCTGTGGTTTTTTTTTTTTTTTCAGGGTTTTTAACTCCTTTATTTTAGGACATGGTGAAAGCAGTGCAAAGGTAGACATGGGAGATACTCCCACACCACACTTTCTCCACACCACAGTGAAGCCAGGAGGTCACTCCTCTTGTCCTTAATGTGGGTGTGGGACAGTCATTGGGAGAAGAGACTGTCCACACAGAATCCTCCTTATGAGAAGTTCCCTTATTCTGATGGTGAGGATATTTGCAGGTCCCTCTTACCAATGACCCCAGTCTCCAGAACTGGGGGGCTGTGGCAATTTCAGTTGCCATCCACACCACTCCAGCCTGTGACACTAGGTAGATTGTCTTTAGCTAGCATTCGAATGTGAGCCACCTTGCGGGTTCTTTGCGATGATGGCAGCATGAAAGGAGGGGGAGGGGAGTTTGTCTCCCAGTTTTACAGTTTGCTATCTTCCAATCCTATTCTATCAGAACAACTTTCTATTTATGGGTCCCCAAACTTAAATAAGAAGATCAGTGATGTCTTCTCTTAGGCCTTATCATGAAGGGACAGAAGGCAGGACACATATCTCACACACATATTTATTTCTTTTTCTCTGGCAGCTTCTTCCTTTGTTGCCCTCTTTTTCAGCTTGAAGATTCTTTTATTCTTTTATTAGTCTAGGTAGGAAGGTCACACTTATGGATCTGGATCTTTCCATATCACCTCCAGGGTTTTAAACTCAAGAATCAAGACTTTCTACCTTTTCTGGTTCTACAGTCCGTCCATAGCAGCAATGGATGTCTCCTAACTCTCATCTGGAGGGGGGCCTCTTAGGGAGCAAATGAGTGACTTAGGTGGAGGTCATCACCTCAATTCGTACTTGGAAATACTTTGTCACCACATAATTATGATGTCCTCAAGCCCTAGACTTTTAGAAGGAAGAATAAGAAGGAAAATTAATTGGCTGTGATTAGTGTTAGACTATGATGTAGATAAGAGAATTCGAAGAAAGCTTTTAATATCTGGGGCCTGAGTGGGTAGAAAATGAATGAAGTTGAAAGGACTAGGAAAAGAATGACAAACAGGCAGACAAACTAGTTGTTTATGCTCTGTTGCTTGAAATAACTGAATCTGAATAAGAGCCACACATGTAGAATGTACATCAATTTTACGAGCGATCTAAGATGAACAGATTCTAGAGGATCAAGCCCCTTAATCTGACTCACTAAATGGTTTGACAATGAGCACATCCATTCATTAATTTACCTTGGGAATTATGTCTAAGAGGATGACCATTAACGCCCATTTATGCATGACTACTGGACCACTTGGATGGGACTTGATGCTTGGCCATCAGCTGGATCAGCAGGTTGATGAGTGAACATAGAATAACGAACAGACTCAGCTGTAATTAAGAGCTATCCAACTATCAAACAGGACGGATTGCTCTTCTTGGTCCTAGGAATATTTCTAAGATATACCCTAATAGTTTTTAGAATCAGCAACTTTCCTTCTCTGGAGATTGTGACAAATATACCACTGATTTTCTATACTTTTTATCTGTCATCCAAAACCTCTGTCATTTCCTTATGACAGTTTGCAATTTCTTAAATTACTACTAATCTTCTACTAGTTACATTTTAAATTGATGACTTCCCTTTTGGGAGAGCATGCTAGACCCCTAGTGAGATTTAGAAAGCACCCTCGAATAGCTAGCAATATGTTTGTGAATCATCTCTTAGGTGGCTTATTTCCTGCCATGATTCCTGCAGATGGCTAATCTTATCCATTTTATGTTGATTCCTGTTAGTACTAACCTCCAAGCATGATAATATCTGACTCTGTCCTAATTTTAGATTAAGCTTTTTGAGTTTTTTGTTGTCATTGTTACCCTTCAGCCTTCCTTTCTAAATTTCCATATTTCTGGTGTTTGCCAGAATTTTAAAAAGAAAGTGGTGGGGATTACTGCTTTCAGTTAAGGGTATGCTGAGAATTTGATATGTATTCCATACTGAGCTAATTAAAATAAGAATATGTTAATTGCAGTCCTGCTTCTGTTCATACCACAAAATCTATCAATTATAATGTATTGAATGTACTCGCTGGTGTTTCTTTTTTTTTTTTTTTGTCAGACTTGGAGCTTCACAAAGACTGTTGTTCATCTTAGTGACTGGATTATAATAGGAACTTAATATATAGTGAATAAACAAATATTAGTAAATTATACATTAAAAGAAGCTAACTGTAGAGGCTTAAGGGGTTCACTACATAACACGTTTTCCTTTCCTTCTGCAATTTGGTTTTCCTTCCCCAATGAAGATCCAGGAATTGCACAGATAAAGATAAAAATAGCAGCTCATTACTCTGTCCCAAGTTCTCAGAAGAATGCTTGGAACACATAAGTAGTCAATGAATATTTGGTGGATGAACAAATTAGGAAAAAGCTAGATTGAAGAATGTAACATAAGGGCCAACAAAGTTGGCTTCCTGATATTTCATTTCAGAATTTAAGTAACCCACCCAGTTTAAGGAAAATCTGGAAAACCCCAAACCTCTCCTGCAGGCATCTGCAGACTTCTTTCTACAGCAGCCTCCCCTAGGCAGGCTGCTTCTAAAGGTGAGTGAGAGCTTGCCCGAGCAGGGAGAGTGGGTGAGAAAGTGAAGAGAAGCCGCCTCATAAAATAAAAGACCATGTGATGAATTCTCCTTTGTAACATTTATAGCTTCTGGCTCCTTTAAGTCACTGAAACTTACATTTCAATGTATGATCAACAGAAGCTGTCCAGCCCCGGGGAACATAGGCAAAGGAACTAGGAGGAAATTATATTTTCTATTTTTTTATTGTGTTTAAATATGTAATATCACATAAAATACATAGCACAATACAAAACAACAGAAAATTTACCATATTAACCATTGTTAAGTGTACAGTTCAGTGGCCATACTTAAGTGCATTCATTTTGTTGTAGCTGTCACAATCATCCATCTTTAGAATCCATTTTCATTCTGCAAACCTGAGACCCCACATCCATTAGACAATAACTTCATATTCTCCCATGGGCATAAGCCTTAGCAATCTCCATTCTACTTTTTGTCTCTATGGATTTGACTACGGCAGAAGGAGGATTTTAAACAATCAGTATTATCACAAATAAAGCCTCAATCGGAGGATGAAATTTAGATGTGTGCCTACAATAGGCTTCTTAACTCTCAATAACTCCAGTATTAAGCTCACTCAACCACCTGCCAAGCACACTTTCCTCCCATGCACTTGGCTTCCGCCACAAGGCCACCTAGGAAATGAGGCTGCAGGTTAGCTTGCTCTGTGGACAGGCAGTCCCTGAAAGGCGTGCAGAAGGATCTGGACTGAGCATTCTTCCTTCAAGCTGCCCAGGGAGGTGTGACAAGACTTCCCATGGAGGAGAATGTGGGAGAGGCCAAGAGCCTTAATCTGACGGAATCCCTCCACAGGTCCGTAAGGCCAAAGAATGTCAGGAAATGTGGAGAGGAAACCTAGTAATCTGATCTCACTTTCACAATAAGTACTGTCCAACCAAAAAAAGGAAATCAGAGTCAAAACTAGGATATGTTTGGAGGACAATGGCAATTAGCTGCAAATTATATCATGTTATCATCAAGTCATATTCATCCATTTCATACTATTAAAAAAACCTGACGGCCTTAGAAGTTTATTGCTGACAACTTTTATATACATGTTTGTTTCTAAGTTGATTTTTTTTGGTATTGCAGAAAGAGAGAGTAACAATTCTACAGTCGCAGACTAAAGAGATTGTTATCCTCCAGAGATCACTTTTTTAACCCAAAGTGAATCAGTGGCCTGTGTCAATCGCTGTCTAGATAAGCTATGGTAAAGCATTTGCAGAAAACGGAGACAGAGCTGGGAGAGGGAGGGAAGGGGCCGAGCGGACTCTTCTTCTCTATTTGCAGGCCTTCCTTTCCCACCAAGAGTAACGGACTCCTGAAACACTCTTTCGCACATCTTCTCTCTCAAAGTTATTCAAAATTGCGGCTAAAGCTGAAGTCAACAAAAGACATGCTGGGGTAGGGTACTTTATATGGGCTCTAATGAAGCAGGCATTTGCACTGCAAGAAGCAATGTCTCTTTGTTTAAAAACAAAAACAAGGGGTGCCTGGGTGGCTCAGTGGGTTAAGCCTCTGCCTTTGGCTCAGGTTGTGATCTCGGCATCCTGGGATCGAGCCCCGCATCGGGCTCTCTGCTCAGTGGGGAGCCTGCTTCCCTCTCTCTCTGCCTGCCTCTCTGCCTACTTGGATCTCTCTGTCAAATAAATAAATAAAATCTTCATATTAAAAAAAAACAAACAAAAAACAAAACAAAACCAAACCTCTGATTCCTTCTGTTACCAACATGCTAAGAACAGATAACCTAGGTGTTTGGGTTTTGGCTAACTTTAACTGACTGTACATTTTTTTCTGAAAGCTTTTGGGGTCTTAAAGATTTTTTACACCTGCCTAAGTTAGAACGCACTAACAGTCTAAGGTTGGAGATCTGACAAGCAGCAGTTGGAGGACTGACTTCCCTGGAAAATTGCCCAAGGACCCTAAGTCTCGACAACCCTTGCACAGGTACTTAATCAGCTCTCCTGAGATTTTTCTCCCCTCATCTCAGAAGATCTTATTGCATTTGGCATTCCAAGAATCTTAAAAAGAATAGGGGCTTTGCTGAGGCAATGATGTAAAAAATATATATTTTGCATACAAGGAAAGCTGCTCCCTTGAAATCCACTCTTGCAGGCCACCTATGGTGTCACAAAAAGATTTTTTCTGACTGGTGGCCCTTAAATATAGTTCCCACACACTTGTGTAGAAACAGAGGCTATTTTATCTTTAAACAGAAACCGATGCTTTTATACCTGGAACATTACCCTGGGAGAATAACTCTTGCCCAAGACCTACTTTAAGAAAAACCAAGTGGAATTTGCAGCTTCTCTGCTCTTCAATGCTGATTCTGTTCTCTTCTTGGAGGATGAGTTTCTGTCTGGCTCTTTGTTCCTTTCTCAGGCTGAGGAGGAGGGAGGGAGCATAAGCAGCTGAGCAAGCTCCACCCCCACCCCCCCACGCCCCCCCTCCCGCCCAGCCTATCCTCCTATCCTCCTATCTCAGAAATGGCTTCCTGCTGCCCATCACCCCCTTATTCTCCCAGCCTTGGGCTCTGCTTCTTGTTCTTCCAGCCCTTCTTTGGAAAACTCTAGAAAGCTGCAAGGGAGCTGACCTGGTAGGTCCTGCCAGCAGATGTGCATTGCCTCTGTAGGCCTGAATTTCAAAAATCTCTGAAGGCAAATCTTCTTATTAAGCATTTTGTTTTCTTTAAAAGCACTGATGCATTTTGTACAATTCCCCTTCTGACAAAGGTTATTTCACCATTAGTGGACTTTTGAAGCCGATATGTCATTCAGCTAAATAAATAAGTGGTGACAGAAAGCAGGCTTAAAACACATGACTAGTAGAATCAAATTAGTAATTTGAAAATTGGCTTTTAGGGGGTTGGTCTCTGCATTTCTATGTCCTACCAAGCTGAGACCACAACTCATTAATAATTGCTGATGACATTGTTTCACCTGAAGATGTATTTTTTTCTAGGCTTGGGTCTATTCTTTCTTTTGCAGGTAGTTAAAAGTTTTCATTTAATATAAACATTATGCTCGGAGGGTCGGTATCCTTAGATCTTAGAAACTTTCTGCTGACCTTTGTGGAGGCAGGTGACCTTTCGCTCTGATGAGGTGGAATAGGAATCCCACCTTCAGTAAAAAGAATGACCTTGAAATCTTGCCAGCTTACAGTTTCCGAGAATAACAGTGTCCTTACTTCTAAAGTGAGGAAAGTGATATTTACAGCAGGTGTCTCAAGAGTTAAATGGAATCATACGTGGAAAAGCAGTCAGTTCGCTGCATAATCAAATCCAGTAACTCTCAATTCCAACAGTGAACTGGGAATCAGATTTCCTGCTCTAGTTGTCTTTTCCACTTCCTCACAGGGTGACCTTGACATAGCTACTTAAACATTTGAAGCCTCAGTTTCCTCACCTTAAAAAAGGGAACCTAAAAATGAGACATTGGTATGTAGAAATGGCTAGTGCTGTTAGGCTTGTGGTAGTTTTCTTTTTTTAACAGCTTTATGGGGATATAATTCACAATGCATACAATTCTCTCATTAAAGCATATAAGTCAGTGCTTTTCATGCATTCACAGATACAGGCAACCATTAACATGTCAATTTTAGAACATTTTCAGCACCTGAGAAAGAAAATCCTGGCGCTTTTCTTATCAACTCTTTATTCTCTTACCCTTAATCCCCCAGTCCTAAAAAATCCCTAATCTCCTTCCTGTACCTACAGATTTTCCTGCTCTGGACATTTTTTATGAATGGAATCATGATATGTGGTCTTTTTGTGACTGTGTGTTCTTTCACTTAACATAATTTAATCAAATTCATCTAAGTTACAGCATGTATCAGTACCCTAATCTTTTTCCAGGCCAAAGAGGATTTCATTGTATGGATATACCACATTTCAATTAGCCATGCTCCACATATCCATTCAAACGTTGGGTTGTTTCACCTCTTAGCTACGACTATAAACAAATGTGTAAAAACTTTATGCAGACCTACGTTTCCATTTCTCTTGAATAGATACATCTGAGGAGAAGGATTGCTAGGTTGTATGCTAACTCTACATTTAATGGTTGAAAAAAAAACTGCCTAACTCTTTTCAAAAAAAGGTTGCACCATCTCATATGCTCACGGGCAATGTACAAAGGTTCTTTTTTTTTTTTTTTAAGAACTTATTTATTTATTTGACACAAAGAGAGAGAGATCACAAGTAGGCAGAGAGGTAGGCAGAGAGAGAGGAGGAAGCAGGCTGCCTGCTGAGCAGAGAGACAGATGCAGGTCTCCATCCCAGGACCCTGAGATCATGACCTGAGTTGAAGGCAGAGGCTTAACCCACTGAGCCACCCAGGTGCCCCAATGTACAAAGGTTCTTAAGGGGTTTTGGAACAAGTCTCCCAGAATGTGGCACTTCGGCATATGGATTATTTTGAGCAGAAGACAACCAAGGCCCAAAAAGCTCAGGAAGAATGTTTAACCTCCCCTTTAACTGCTTAAGAAAATTTAGATAGAGGGCTTGGTTCAGGAGGAGAGTTACCACCAGAGATAGCTGCAAAGAGTACAGGCTAGGTATGAAAGCTGGAGGGAGCTCCATAGGGCCTGTTTGTTCAAATTCTTTTCTGTGTTCCATTGTCTCTGCACCGCATATCAAACATTTGCTCACCAAAACATTCACTCTTTCCATCTTCCTGTGAATTGTCTTCCTTCCTTTTGAAGCTCTGGTCTTCTTTCCTCTTCTCCTTAGCTCAGGATGGCCTGTAAACCTTAATTGCCTGACTGTCTGAGAACCTCTCCTATCTCTGTGAGGCTTCCATACTTATGAAATTAAATTTGTTTTCCTCCTCTTAATCTGTTCTATGTTGATTTAATTAATAAGCCAGACAAAAGAACCTAGAGCTTCCTCTCCAACAGCTCCAGTTTCTTCACATCCTTGTAACCACGCATTATCTGACTTTTGATTCCAGTCATCTCAGTGGGTTCAAGGTGAATTATTTCTCATTGCATGTACACTTGATTTGCATTTTCCTGATGATTATGATATCAAATATCTTTCTATGTGCTATTTGGTCATTCTTCCTTGAAGAAATGTCTGTTCAGATAGATATGTCACCCATTTTTAAATTTGGTTATTTGTCTTTTTTGTTATTAAACTATAAGGATTCTTTATATATTCTAGATGTAAGTCCTTTATCAGATATATAGTTTGTAATATTTTCTTCCATTCTGTGGCTTTATTTTCACTTTCTTGATAATAGTCTTTGAAGCACAAAACTTTTACATTTGATGAAGCCCTCCAATTGATTTATTTTCTCTTTTGTTACTCACGCTTTTGAATCATATCTAAGAATCACCTACCAAATCCAAAGTCATTAAGATTTGTCCCTATGTTTTCTTGTTAGAGTTTTCTAGACCTTACATTTAGGCTTTTGATCCATTTTGAATTAATTCTTGTATATGGTGTGATGTAAAGGTCCAATTTCATTCTTTTCCATGTGAGTACCCAGTTTCCCCAGGGCCATTGGTTAAAAAGACAGTTTTTAGCTCCACTGGTTGATCTTAGCACCCTTCTTAAAAATTGGTTGACAATAGATGTATGGGTTTATTTCTAGATTCTCATTTTTACTCCATTAATCTCTATGTCTACTGTTGTATTAGTTCTACACCAGCTTGATTAATGTTACCTTGTAGTAACATTTTGAACTGGGAAGTGTGAGTCTACTTTGTTTTTCTTTTTTCAAGATAGTTTTTGCTATTCTAGGTTCCTTGCAATTCCATATCAATTTTAAAATCGGCTTGTCAATTTCTACTAAGAAGGCAGCTGGGATTCTGATTTAATTTGCATCGAATCTATAGATCAGTTTGAGGAGTATTGCCATCTGAACAATACTGTCTTCCAAGTCATGAATACAAGATATTTTCTAAGTATTTACATCTTTCATTTCTTTAAACAACATTTTATAGTTTTCGGAGTATAACTTTCATTCCTCTTCTGTTAAATTTATTCTAAATATTCTAATTTTTATAATGCTGTTATAATTGGAATTGTTTTCCACATTTCATTTCAGATTGTTCAAGTATATAGAAATACAACTGATGTTTGTACATTGATCTTGAATCCTAAACCTTATAGAAGTAGTTCACTGGGTTGTTTTGTTTTAGTGTATGCCTTAGGATATTTTTGTATACAAGATTATGTCAACTGCAAATAAAGATAGTGTACATCTTCCTTTCTGATCTAGATGCCTTTTTTTCTTTCTCTTGCCCAACTGCTCCGGTGAGAACTTCAAGAACAATGTTGAATAGAAGAGATAAGAGCAGACATTTGTTCCTGATAGCAGAGAAAATATCCAGTCTCTTTACCATTTACCATACTTAATTTACCATTAAGTACGATGTTATCTGTGGGTTTTTCATATGTGGTCTTTATCATGTTGAGAAAGTTCCCTTCTATTCCTAGTTTATCAAGTGTTTTTATTATGAAATGTTGATGAATTTTTGTCAAATGTTTTTGGCAATTATTGAGATAATTATGTGATTTTAAAAAATTCTATTGATATGATGTATCATGTTAATTGATTTTCAGATGTTGAACCAATCTCACATCCTTGGTTTAAATCCCAATTAGTCATGGTGTATAATTCTTCCTCCTATATGCTACTGTATTCACTTTGTTAGTATTTTGTTGATGATTTTTGCATCCATATTCGTAAGAGATATTGGTCTTTTGTTTTCCTGTGTTTGTTTAGTTTGGTTTTGGTATCAAGGTAATACTGGCCTCATAAAATGAATTGAGATGTATTCCCTTTTCTTCCATTTTTTGGAAGAATTTGTGTGAAATTGGTATTAATTCTTGAAGTGTTTGGTAGAATTCAGCAGTGAGGCTGCTGCTAGGTGTGAGCTTTTCTTTGTGGATAGTTTTTGAATTATCAGTTCAATCCCTTTACTTGTTATAGTTTATTCAGATAGTGTATTTTTTATAGTCAGTTTTAGTTATTTTTTATCTTTCAAAGAATTTGCCCATCTACTTAATTTGTCTAATTTGTTGCTGTAAAATTGTCCATATTATTACTTTATGAGCCATTAAAACAATTCTGTAAGATCAATAATAATGTCCTCTCTTTTATTTCTGATTCTAATAATTTGACTGCTTCCTTTTTTTGTTTTCTAGGTTAATCTAGTTAAAGGTATGTTAACTTTTTTAATCTTTTCAAAGAACCAGCTTTTTGCTTTCATTGATTTTCCCTGTTATTTTTCTATCTTCCATTTTGTTGATTTCTATTTTAATCTCTATTATATCCTGTTTGCTTTATGATTTGTTTGCTTTTTTTCCCCCCTGTGTCTTAAGCTGTAAGGATAAAGTTACTGATTTGAAATCTTTTTTCTTTCTTACAATATGTATTTGCAACTACAGAGTTCCCTCTAAGTTGTGCTATAGCTGCATTCCATCAGTTTCATTTACATTAATCTCAAAGTGTTTTCTGATTTTCCTTGTGATTTCTTCTTTGAGCCCCTTGTTATTTAGAAATGTGTTGTTTAATTTCCAAATATTTGTAAGTTTCCTAAATATTTTCCTGCTATTATTATTTTTTAAAGATTTATTTATTTATTTGACAGACAGAAATCACAAGGAGGCAGAGAGGCAGGCAGAGAGAGAGGAGGAAGCAGGCTCCCTGCTGAACAGAGAGCCTGATGCAGGGCTTGATCTCAGGATACTGGGATCATGACCTGAGCTGAAGACAGAGGCTTTAACCCACTGAGCCACCCGGGCGTCCCTCCTGCTATTACTTTCTAACGCCATTTCACTGTGGTTGGAGAGCATACTTTGTATTTTATTATGTTTACATACTATGTATTATTTGCCCTTTAATTTGCCTTATTTTTCTTCAGAATATTATGAAGACTACCTGAGACTGTGGACTATTGAATCTTCTTTCCCAAAAGGTTACAATGTCTTTTTTATGGACTAGCATATAGTTTATCCTGGAGAATGTCTCATGCTCCACTTGAGAAGAATGTGCTGTTATTGGGTGGGATTTTCTATAGAAGTCTATTAGGTTTAGTTAGTTTATAGTTGTTCAGGCCTTCTATTTCCTTGTTGATCTTGTGCCTAATTTCCTATCTGTCATTGAAAGTGAGATATTAAAGCCTCCAACTATTGTTGAATTATTTGTTTCTTCTTTTAGTTATGTCACTTATTGGTTCATGTATTTTGAGTTTCTGTTTTAGGTGCCTGTATGCATGCAATTTATATATCTTGTCAATTCATACATATCATTATAAAATGTCCATGTTTATCTCTAGAAACATATTTTTATTTTAAAGCCAATTTTGTTTGCATTCAGTATAGTGACCCATCTTTCTTACGATTGCTGTTCACATGATATATCTTTTTCTATCCCTTCACTTCAATCTATTTGTATCTTGAAGTCTAATGTGTATGTCTTACAGATAGCCTGTAGTTTGATCTTACTTTTTAAAATTGAGTCTGACAATTTCTGCCTTTTGATTGAATTCTTTAAGCCAGTCACATTTAACATTATTGTTGATATAATTGGATTGATGTCTGCCATTTTTCTTTTTGATATTTATGTCTTATGTATTTTTCTTCCTCTAGCCCTCTTCTGCTGCTTCCTTTTATAATAAATCAATATTTTGTAGTGCAGCACTTTAATTTGTCACTCTATTTCTTGACTTGTTTTGGTAGTTGCACTAGGGTTTACCATATACATCTTAATTTATAAAATGATGCTAGAATGGCAGTGACATTGA
The DNA here is from genome assembly GCF_964662115.1 of Mustela nivalis. Taxonomy (NCBI): domain Eukaryota; kingdom Metazoa; phylum Chordata; class Mammalia; order Carnivora; family Mustelidae; genus Mustela; species Mustela nivalis. Next base: position 74,964,775 of record NC_139033.1, on the reverse strand, counting down.
TAAGGCCTTATTTCCCTATTTCTCTGACCATACTCAGTTGTTAAACTCTAGTAATTATTGATGGTTTACCTCTGTAGTGCTTTCACAATGTCCCAGTGCATAACAATTTGGTTAGTATTTTGAATCTCTTTTCAATTGCCTTTCATCACAACCTCCATTGTTCTTGGGATCATGTTAGGTTTAAATATATCCATCTGGTTTGCAAATGAAATCGATATATTTCGGAAGAGACTAAGAGCTGGGGTTTTAGAGCCTCTTTTTCCCCTATGCAAAAATCTCTAAAACAGGAGTCTGGCACTTGAAGTGGGGATAATGGCAACCTTCTCTCTGATTCTGCTGCTCCAATAGCTGAGTGTTAGGTGGAGGGAGAGTTGTGTGGAGAGGCAGCAGCCTGCGCTTCTCTTGGCTTGTTTCTCCTCTCATGGAACCACAGGGGAGGCAAGAGCTCCCAGGGCTCCAGAATGCTCTGTGAGCTATGCCCAAGGTAGAGCCTCCAACTCATGAGTCAAAGCTCTTCAGAGGATGGGAGTCCACACCTCTCAATCACACTTGCCTAGGGCTTAGCCTCAGTGCAGCAGACAGTGTGTGTGTGTCTGTGTGTGCACGTGCACGTGTAATACTGTGTCTGTCCTCTTGGGAAGAAAGCCCTCTTACAGGGATCCATGGGGAGACAGAGGCCTGCCCTCTTGGCTGCAGCAGGGACAGGAAGGGAGAACTGTCTTGGCTCAAATACCACAGACTTTCATCTTTCTCAGCAAAACTTCATAGATTTTCTTGAATCAATGCTTTCTTTATTTGCTCTTTGCCCTTAGGACCATTTGCAGAGGTTTTAATAGTTGTCTTTTCATGGTAAGTATTTAATAAATGATAGTTATCCTTCCCTTTACCCCTGTTTCCTCACAAAAGATGGAAAGGATCTTGGAAGCCTCCTCTACCCAACTCTTATTTTAGGGTTTCATAATTACTAACTGCCTTAGAAAGACTTCTTTGAGAAGTCTTGAGATCTTCTTCTATTTTCTTGTGATATAATTAGGGTTCAGCTTCCTTCTTTATACCAGGTAGAATCAAGAACACTTTAACAGATGATGAGGAAAGATAATTTAATGCCATCTTTTTTTTCCTGTCGTCCAGAACCTTCACTAGCCCTAAGCCTTTATATTTTACCCAGCTCCTGGGGGTATTTCTAAATAAATAATGACTCAATGTTGCCCTGGGGTCCTATGAAAAGCAAGCTGGTTGGATATTTATTCATAATGGCAAATTCTCAAGAATCTTAGTGAATCATAATAACATTTCATAAGCACCTTTCGCTCATCCCACTACTATCAGATTTCTTCCACAATACCCCTTCATTCCCATCAACATCTGAAGTTTATACTTTGTGGGGCATCTGAGTGGCTCTGTCGTTAAACATCTGCCTTTGACTCAGATCATGATACTACGGTTCTGGGATTGAGCCCTGCATCGGGCTCCCTGCTCAGCGGGAAGCCTGCTTCTCCCTCTCTCACTCCTCCTGCTTGTGTTCCCTCTCTTGCTATCTCTCTCTCTCTCTCGGTCAAATAAATACATAAAATCTTAAAAATAAATAAATAAAGTTTATATTTTGGTGTATTCAAGCTGCTGATACAATTTTCCTGCACTCTGGCTTAGTGGTTTCAAGTCTTGGTCATGCAGGTCATGCTCTAGTCCTTCTACTTTCTGCATAAATGTGGGGTCCCTTTATTACACGATCAAGTCAGAGCTCTGAATTAGTGGTGTTCTGTTTTGAGGGTCTCTTTGGACTCCTACCAAACACATCGAAGTCTACAAGAGCTCAAACAGGACTGTTTTGAGTATTCCTTTTCTCACTTCCAGATTTGATTATTTGCCATGTTTTTACTTCAGAATATCATGAAGACTTCTTGAGAGTATGGACTGTTGAATCTTATTCAGGGTTACAATTCAAGGGTCCATTATAATTGAGAATGGGGAAAAACATAGAAAATAGATTTATGTACAGTTGGAAGAGATATAGACTCAGAAAACAAGTGAGATTCAGAGAATAAAAAAGAAGAAGAAAACTCATGAGAGAAGAGAAAAAATATTCCATCAGCTGAAAGCTAAAATTAAAAACAAAAAAATCGTCTGAAATTTTACAATATTTTCTAAAATACAATCTTTTGTAATATATACTGTATGATTGCTAATCTCTGTTTATGACATTTATCTTTATGAATTCATCGAGTTCATAAGGGAGAAAGGCTAAAATAGTATTGGCATTATCTTGCTGCTCTTCATGAAGAGAAATGTCAGTGTCATAATAAAAATGAGATATTTTTACTGATACTCCTTTGATATTATGTAATAAAATTACAATTAAAAAATCAGCCAAGTTTTTAAATGTTCTGATTAATAAATGCATAAGGAAAAATATCTTCATTTTTATTGAAAGGCAATGGCATGGATATTAAAGATTATTTTATTTGGTTTTGGAAAATAAATTTTGGACTATAATATGAAAGTGGATATACTTGTTATTCAGGGAATTCCTATCAAATGACATACCAAGGCCATGTTGTGAAGATCTACTTGGGGGGAAGTGATAAATTCTCCACGTTATACTTCCGGTTCTCTGATACGTTGCCTCCACATTTCTGTATTTGCAAAAGTTGCCAACACCTTTCCCTCTTAGGCAAAGCACATTTGCCTTTCTAAGCTTGCTTGTCTGTCAGCCTCTGAACTTTCCTTGGGATTAGAAGAGATAAATAAGTGTTTTTTTGTTTCAAAAAGACATTTTTGATAGTCGGAAGTAAGAACCCGAAATATCTTTCCTTCTAAGATCTGCAGGCTGCATATGTAATTGGGGACAGTGACAAGTCGATAAAAGAGTTCAAAGGATGGGGCGCCTGGGTGATTCAGTAGGTTAAGCCTCTGCCTTGGGCTCAGGTCATGATCTTAGGGTCCTGGGATCAAGCCCCACATTGGGCTCTACTCAGCAGTGAGCCTGCTTCCCCCACCCCTGCCTGCTTCTCTGCGTACTTGTGATCTCTGTTTGTCAAATAAATAAATAAAAATCTTAAAAAAAAAAAAAAAAGAGTTCAAAGGAAAACAGGGCCAGTGGGAGAGAGTGTAAGGCTTCTCCAGAAATGAAGAGTGGATCGTTGTTCTCCAAACCAGTCTGTAACTTTTGTTAAGCTGCTACTATACATATACTCGCATTTTTGGTTATGTTCATTTCACCATTTTGGATAGTTTACACCTTCTACAGCTCTGGATATTCCTCATAGCAATGACAGAAACAAACAGATGGATATGGACACAGTGACCTGCCCAGCATGGCAGAAGCCTTCACAAAGGGGCCGACTTCTAGGGGTCATCCTGCCGAAGAGCTGTTCTGACTTCAGCTCGCTGAATCTCTCACTGCCCGCTAATGACCACAATCAAAGATATTTCCCATTTGTGTAAGACACACTCAAAAGTAATACGAAACTCCAGAGTCATCGCATCAAGGACAAATTCTAGTATTCTGTGGATAGCTGAGTATTGTTATTATATCAACAGAATGAGAATATCATTATTATGTTTGATTTTCCTCCTGATGGGTATCTTACCATATTTTTCCAGGCTATTTTCCCGCAAGCATATGCTTTTCATTTGCATCAGAAGTTCCCTCATTAAGATGATCGTGTCCAGGGTTCGCTCCAGCTGGTGTTGAGCAACAGACCCACCGACTCACCGCATGAATAAGGCTTCGTTCAGGCAGAAAGATGAGCTCCTTTTTCTTTTTTCCTCACTTTTGTGACTAAAGGAGGAAAACAGTGATATGCAGCTTATGTTCCTGGTGATTTGAAATTGAAGCACATAACGCAGGCAGAAGCTGAGTCTGAGAGCAGAGACAAAGGGTCTATAAAGCATGAAAGGATCAAAGGAGAATGTCAGCGTGAAGTAGATTGAGAATAAAGAAGAAAAGGGAGAAGTGGGAAGAAGAAGAGGCTGCTAAGGAGAAAGGAAGCAACCTGCCTGCAGCTGGGGAGAGCAAAACAGTGGGGACAGCGGGTGGTCCTGGTGGGAGGGATGCCCAGACTCGGAGCAATCAGACAGAGACTCAGGGTAACAAATGAGGAGAAAGTCACTGTTCCTCCATGTTAATACCCCATTGAGCAAATAGTTCATTGAATTAGACTTGCAAAATGAACACCATATATCCCATTATAATAAGGAAGAAAATGACTGTATTAAAACTAAGACCAGATCTATGAAACGGAGTGGGAAATACTTAAGACCGGAAAGATCTAGATTAGCTCCGAGAGATGGAGCATGAATCAGTGTTTTCTGACTTTGTCACTTTCAGAACTTGTCCACATGAAGTCGAGATGGGAAACGTTTTATCTCATAACAAATGTGGGGAAGTGATTTACCGTCTTCGGTTCCTGAGAAAAGATGGTTATAGATCATACCCAGTAGGCATTAGGAGGAGATAAAGTGAGATGTACCTGCACAGCTCAGTTTGGGGAAACTAAGGGGCACCCTATTTCAAAATACCAACTTACTTGAAGACTTTCTGTTCTTAAAACTTCACTACTCTGGTTCTGTTTTCCTTTGCTGTTAGCGGGAATTGATGGGCTATCTATGCAAATAAAACACCAGGTAGTGGGTTGAGGTGCCTGGGTGGCTCAGTGGGTTAAAGTCACTGCCTTCGGCTCAGGTCATGATTCTGGGGTCCTGGGATCGAGCCCCACATTGGGCTCTCTGCTCAGCAGGGAGCCTGCTTCCTCCTCTCTCTCTCTCTGCCTACTTGTGATCTCTGTCTGTCAAATAAATAAATAAAATCTTAAAAAAAAAAAACAAAACCCAAAAAACAAACCAAAAAGCACCAGGTAGTGGGGAAGGAGGAGGTGGAGGGCAAATGGGGAGAAAGTCACTTAGAAAAGTTTAGGGGGTTTCCTGGGACTTAGGAAGGGTTCCAAATGTTAAACACTTTCCTTCTATCCTTGGCCTGAATTAGATCATTGCCACTATCCTTTTTGTGATAAATATTTTACAGGAAAGCCTGGAAAGTGAATGTTCAAGGGTCTCAACAGGGGTTATGCCCTCTTTCCCCCTCCAGCCGCAGGGGGCGATGTCTGAAAACATTTCTGGTCCTCCCGCTGGGAAGGCGGCACTACTGGCATCTGATGGGTAGAGACCAGAGAAGCTGCTAAAACGTCCAACAACTTCCAGGACAGCCCCCACCACAGGGAATTATCTGACTTAAAATGTCAAAAGTGCTAAGGTTGAAAAACGCTGAGGGACTGCCCCCGTCGTATAAATGAAAGACAAATAGTTTCGGGCAAATTCATTGGTTCATCCATTCATTCGTCAGCAAACATTCAGGAAGTATGTCCGAGGCAGAGTTCTGGGAGTTGGGGTATAATGGCAGGTGCATACAATCCTTGCCTTTAGGGATTTGCCACTTTCAACACGAACATCTTCTAAAGATTTAGAGCAAAGAGAGAGTCATCCCAGGCGTGTTGACAGAGAGAGCTTCAGGCCCAAGTGGTGTTTAAACGGTGGGGTGGTGGACACTCAGAGGAGGGGGATCCGCTCTCTGAAGGCAGCAAAGGAGGAAACATAGTGCAGAACAGGAAGCAAACCCACGGGACAAGATCTGAGCAGACTGGAGCAGAAAGAGGGAAAGATGGTGTTGGAAGGCAGGCAGCCGCTGTATCAAGTCTTGAAAGTCAGGCTGAGGTTTTGTTGCTGTTTGTTCATTTGTCTGTTTGTTTTTACTGCACCTTGTAGAAAAGGGAATCTATTGAATGGTTTTTTTGTTTGTTTGTTCTAGGATGTGTGTGTGTATGTGTGTGTGTTTTGTTTTTTTATTTTTTTGTTTGTTTGTTTGTTTTAGAGAGAGAGAAAGAGAGCATGTAAGAAAACATCTTCACATCTCTCGTGGAGCCCAATGAGGGGCTCAGTCTCACAATCCCGAGATTATGAACCTCGCTGGACCCAAGAGGTGGGGATTAATGTACTGAGCCACCCAGGCACCCCACATGGGTTTTGTGCAGGGGTGTACCATGATCAGAGAGCTGGACTTGAAGCACTTACTGAGTAAAAGTGCATTAGTGGTAGCCTTTGGAAAGTTCCTTGAATGTCCTCACTGCTCCCTGCATCAGCGGCCTTGTGAAAGTGCTGCTCAGCAAACACCCCGTTCTCAGCACTGGGGCCGGCAGGCCTCCCCAGCCTTTCCCAGATGCTGATCTTCTCACTTATCTCCCATTTCCTTCCTTTCTTCACTGTTAGGATCTCATCTTTATTACTGTTTTGTGAGTCATGGCTCTAGGTCCTTCTAGTGACAGAATTTGTTTCACATCCCCTGTGGTTCTCACACATCAGCCTCAGAACCACCTGGGAACAGTGTGGGTGGGGGCAGAGGGGAGGGATTACCAAAGGGTGATTAAGATGTTCATTATTAACCGTGGTGATGGTTTTATGGTGCATGCGTATGTCAAAACTAACCAAATTGCGTATTTTAAACAGGTGTTATTTACTGTATGTCAGTTACACTTCAACAAAACTATGGAAAAAAAAGAATCCCCTGGAGGGAGTGAGACTTTTCATTTCTAACAGTCTTCAAGAGGCACCGATCTTGGATAAACCAATTCCCTTCCTCTTTCTGCGTGATTTCCAGATCTTCGGTCACTATCCCTCTTGAGGGGTGGTTCAGCACAGGCTGACTTTACTTCATCAATTGCCATTTATCTCTGGTCATCTTAGTCTGGCTTCTGCCTTCAACTACTCTTAACAAAATCGTCCCTTCAAGGGGTCCTAGGCGATAATCCTCATACACATAGTTCTCCCGTGCTAGTTTTGTTCTAAATACTTTACACATACTTTACACATTAGCTCCTCAATCTTCATAACCAGCCAATGAGAATGATACTATTATAGTTTCTATTCTAAGGTGGCAAAACAAAAGTACAGGGAGGTTTGTCAATGGGCCCAAGTCACAGGGTGAAGTCTAGACTTACATCCGGGTAGTCTGGTTCCTGAACCATGTTCTTATCCTCTACTTGTCTTCCCCTGACTTTCTGAAGCTGACTGGTCACTCGTGGCTGAGTCATGTTATTCTCCTATAAGACATAAACAGCCTCCCAGAACAGTAACCTCAGACAAGGCTACCCTTAGACCATGGTAAAATGAGCCCAAACAAGGCCACTTCATAATTTTGTTTTAAAAACAGATAATAGCAAGGTCACTGTGCCACCACAAACTATGAAACACCCTCTCTCTCAGCCCAAACAAGTGACTGCTTCTTCTTGACCATTTACAACTTTGTCCTCCTTCTAGCTCTCCTGCCCTGTAGATAAGATTTACTGAGATAGCCAATCACAGAACCATCCCTGCTCTCCGACAGAATCCAGTTCACAGTGAGCCTGAGCCCCTGCTTCCTTAGACTCCCCCCAGTCAGTCATCTAAAGCCCAGTTCCCGTCTTAGCTTCTAACACCATTTTACCATTTTACCATGGTTCCCATGATGCGTGCCTTCCCTCCTACAACAAGTAATACACCCAACTAGTTCAATTACATGGCGACTTTTGGCGGGAGGGCACTGACACCTCCATGCTATGGCTTGTCACTCTTTGAAATCCTCTTCTTCCTTGGATTCTAGATAATATCGTCTCTCGATCCCCTCCTATTTTTGATGAGTTCTAGTGATTTCTACTTCTTGGTAGTCATGTCCTGTATAATCTCTTCCCTTTGCGGAGGGGCTGGACCTAATGACTCCCTACTAACGAACAGAACATAATACGATGTCCCTTCTGAGATTAGTTGATAAAAAGGCTTTACCTGCTCTCTCAGTTGTTCATGCTGATGGAGCCAGTTGCCAGATGATGAGCTGCTCCACGGAGAAGCCAGCAGAACGTAGGCATCCCACAGAAAAAAACCCAGATAGAAGTGTCAAGGAACCAAGTTTGACCTCCAAGCAATAGCCAATGAAGAAATGAGTCCTGAGCCCAGAACCACGTGAGTTACTTTGGAATTGGATCCTCCCCTAGTTGAGTCCCCAGAAGACCGCCATTTCCTTCCTTTCCTCACTATGGACTGACACCTGGACTGCAGCCTTGGGACAGACTTTGAAGAGAGACATTCAGGTAAGTCATGCTGGATTCCTCACCCACAGAAATGATAAGATAATAAATCTTTGTTATATGAAGTCTAAATTTTGGAATGAGTTGTTACACGACCATAGATAACTATTACAGACCTCTGTAATACAAAGATGATTCTACACCATCAACCTAATTATGTCAATGGTAAGGAATCTTCCATGGCTGCCCACTGCCTCTAGGATAAAGGTTCACAGTCTGACCCAAGGTTGGATGTATCCTTTGTTTAGCCACAATAAACTGCTCCTCGGACTTGGAACATACCAAGTGACTTAGATTATCCTGTTTCCTTTCCTTAGATCATCCTGTTTCCTTTCCCTAGAAAACTGCCCACTCTGCCAGGTCTTCCCACGAGCTTTCATATTAAAATGAATTCCTCCTCCCCCCACTTTCCAAAGCTCAGAGGAACACGTAGAAATGGGCAGGAAAGATAGAGAAAGCACACAGACAGGAAGAAAAATAAATATAACACGTGAGACAACAGCTCTAAGAATGATAACAGAAACTCATTGGCTCCGGAGAGAACAGACTGCACACCTGCTACAAAATTCAGACCAGCCCATCAAGGGGATGGAAGACTTCTCTGTAAGGGAATCACTTTGATCCTTAGGCTGGGAGTTTACATTTGTAGCTGGGGGGAATGAGGGTCGAAGCCTAGGTGAAAACTTGCTGTTGCTATTTTTGGCCAATCAACACAAGCAGCCCGAGGCACAGGCAGACGCCTAGGGCACTGTTCCTATGGGTGCCCATCATTTGATAGCCTCTGGCTACGTTTATAAATACAATTTTCAGATGTCATTTTTGGCTCTCAGAACTTCTGGCTCTCGGAGTGACTTCACTCTCCAGCCTCAAATTATGTTTCTTCCCTGCAGAAAATCTATGACGAAACCAGATCAACTCTGCTGAAAATGGCTCTCAAATCTCTTCAGAATCTTGTTTTTTATTTTTCCTGTTGGAGTGGCCATTTGCTCTGAGCAAGTTTATATGGGAGAGACCATTGCTAAAGACAGCAGAGCTGAGATCTATTTAATAGGAGGCGAATCCAGCAGGCCCCTCCCAGATGACAAGGGAAGGGAGGGGGCTCTTCTACTCCTTTGAAAAGGCAATGTATTAAAATGCAGTCATTGACGGGTGGAGTGTTCTAGAATTGATGCTTACCTACTGGGAATTTGGGTTAAGTTTCTCTGGGGGTGTAACAAAACTGTGTATCCTCCTGGGAAGCTGGAGAAGAGGACTAGAAGCAGCAGAGTGTGGATCTTTTTAGCACCGTGGGGCTGAGACAGCAGAAGTGATGCCTTCCCCTTCATTATCCTGATGGTGGGCGGGAAAGGTTGCCTGTGGCTGAGACAGGTAGAAGTTGTAGTTAACAGCAGGAGAGTGGCTCTGCTAGGGCTAGCCTGTGGCCATGTGTTACTCACTTATCTTGCAAGAGTTTTGACACTGTTAAGAGTCTGGGTAAATTTTAAAGGAGTGCCCTCATCACTGTTTAGGGCTACAGGTAGTTGATTAGAAGGAGAATGCATTAAAGGAGAATAAGATACCCAATGTATTTAACTGTCACCGCGCCATGGATTTTTAGGTCCTGGAAAAGGCCTGAGCCCTGATGGTCATAAGATTTCTCACTTTGCCTAAGGTCATAATGAGACTTTTTAATATGAAAAGCTTGCTAACATTTTATTTGGTTTATGAATTTCTAGAACTAATATACGTAACCCAGAGTTGTCATTTTAACTTTTATTTACATGGGTTCTTGGTTTGTCTGTCTGCCTTGCTCCCCCTCTCTCCCTCCTTCTGCCCCTTCCTCTGTATTCCAGGAACACATTCAAGATTTAGGCAGTCCCTGTCCTCTGCAAGTTTACTCCAGAACAGATGCAAGCCAGCCCAGACCCCAGAGATGTTCACTGCTGCATGTTCTCGTGCACTGGTCAAGGACAAGTCAGATTTCCAAGGTCTTCAGTTGCTGTAGGCTCCTGTAGGTGCTGTAGCACCTCCTTGCATAAGGAGCTCCCCCAGCCTGGTGTGACCTAAGGGTCCAGCTCATCATGCCTCTCCCCTCCCTGGCTGCCTCAGTCACCATTAAAAGTCCAAGCCTCATGCTCACCATCGTTGGCCAGGTTGCCCTTGGGTGCCCTCATTTTTCGTCCTTTTTCTCTCCTACCAAATCATTCCAAAAGTTCCCTTCAAAATTCATAGTCCATCACCCACAAAGTCCCGGTGTATTCAACCTCTTGCCCTAACATTCTACTCCCCTTCTTGCTCTAACTCAGGTCCTTAAACATTTCCTGTGTAGAACCACATAGTAGCTATTTTAGGCTTGGGGGCCAAGTAGTCTCTGTTGCAGCTACTTAACTTTGCCATTAGAGTGCAAAAGCAGCCATAGAAAATACGGAAACAAAGTGTTCCAATAAAACTTTATTTACAAAATCCAGGGCCGTCCAGACTTGGCTCGAGGGTGATAGCTCTGTAATTCCCATCTAACAAAAACCTGGCCACCACCACATGACTCCTGTTTTCCTCAGCTTTCAGGTGAAGGTGATTTTTCCCCTCTAACAACTATCCTAGATCACAGCTGTGAATTGCCAGTGTCTCTGGTATGTTCCTCTCTTCTTCAGTGACTTGAATACTTGAGTCACTCCACTTGCCACCCTACCACCATTCTTGGAGACCTCAGAATTTAATCAGTGGTCCATCCAACACTCTGGTCTCTCAGTTTCTCAATCTTTTGCAACCACTAATCTTATCCCATTTCATCTCAGCCACCCACTCACAAAGCCACACCCCAGATGGTACACATTCCTGGCATCACAATTTCAAAGATTTCCTCTCCAAATATCACTTCCAAGTTTCTTGAATATCTAGTAAGCCCAGGCCAGGAGTTCCCGGATTTTAATGAGACCTCAAATCACACACCACTTCCTGAAGGTCCCCACTTCTCTCCTAGACTTGATCTCATGGTGTAACCATTCCCCAGAAAACACACAGCCCTCCTGCCCCTCTGACCCCTCATCCTGGCTAAACCCAGGATATGTTCTCAATGTGTACCTGTTGCAGAGTGATTCAGTGTGGCAGACTGGATTTGCTCCTGAATAAATAGAGCAAATCTGGGGCACCTGGGTGGCTCAGTGGCTTAAGCCTCTGCCTTCGACTCAGGTCATAATCTCAGGATCCTGGGATCGAGCCCCGAATAGGGCTCTTTGCTCAGTGGGGAGCCTGCTTCCCTTCCTCTCTCTCTGCTTGCCTCTCTGTCTACTTGTTATCTCTGTCTGTCAAATAAATAAATAAAATATTTTTTATAAATAAGTAAATAGAGCAAATCCACACAAATCCCATTCTTCACGGAGCTATCATTCTAGTGAGAGAGAAAAGACAGTAAGTAGGATAGATAATTAAAGTATGTTGTAAGTTATAGGATGATAAATTCCAGGGAGAAAAAAAAAGGCAGAGAAGGAGGTTATAAAACGAGGGAAAACCATGAATTTTTAGATAAGCTGGCTAGAGAAGGCCTACTGAGAAGATGCTTTTTATGTGAAAACAAGAAGTAAGTGAGGGCAAAAAGCCATGCGTATATCCTCAGAAAGAACATCTCAAGCTGAGGGACACAGCAAATGCAAAGGCCTTCTGATGGGCATGTGCCTGGCTTATCTCAGACACAACAAGGAGGCCCATGTAGCTCAAGCAGAGTGGATGATAAGGACAGTAGGAGGAGATGTGTTCAGAAAAGAAATGGGACTACATTTGTCATGTATCGCTGCTAACAGATTACCACAAACTGTCAAGCTTTAAACAACACCCATTTGTTAGTTCAGTTTCTTTGGGTCAGGAATCCATGCTCAGCCTAACTGGGTCCTCCTCTGCTTAGGTCTCACAAGGGTGCAGGCCAGGTTGTCCGCTGGGCTGTGTTCTCATCTGGAGGCTCAACTAGGGAGGGATCCACATTCAAGCTCGCTCAGGTCATTGGAATTCTTCCGTTGCAGCTGTTGGACTGAGAGATGTCAGGGTTTCTTCTGGGGTCTCAGTGAAGCCCGCCCTCAAGCTTTGGGCCTACCAGATGGCCTACTCTATAGGAAGTTCACAACATGGCAGCTTGGTTATTGAAGGTCAGCAGGAAAGTGAGAGAGAGTCTGCAAGCAGGGGGAATGTAATTACAGGAGTGACATCTGGCATCTTTTCTGTATTCTGTTGGTTGGAAGCCAGTCACAGCTCCCACCAACACTCAGAGGGAAGGGATTACACAGAATCATGGACTCCAGGAGGGAGGATCACAGGGTCTCCTGGGAGTCTGTCTGCCACAAGGACTCAGATAACATAGGGATATATGGGTCCTTGTAAGGACTTTGATTTTTTTTTCCTCTTATCGACATGGGAAGCCATTAGAAAGTTTTGAACTGAGGAATGGCAATGATTTGTGTTTTAACAGGATTGGTCCAAATGACTGATTGAGAATAGGCTTCAACAGGCCAGAGACAGAAGTAGGGAGACCAGTTAAAGGCTATTCCAATAATCCAGATAAAAGTTGATAGAGGTAACTTTGGGGTAACAACGAGTTAGGAGAAACTTTACTGTGGATACATTTTGAAGGCAGACCCAACATGATTTGCTAGTTCATCAGAAAAAGAGAGGAGTCCAGGCTTATCCCAAAGTTTTCAGGCTAAGTTTTTAGCTTTAGAAGAATAAATTATGATGAGGAAGATGGAAGGAAAACAAATTTGAGGGAGAATATCAGGAGCTCTATTTTTGATGTGTTTGAACTGCCAGCCACTTGAACACAGGTAAATTAAACACTGGACACAGTCAACTCTGGAAGGAGAAGAAATACATCTTTATGAAATTGATGATGGTCTTAGATTTGGGTTTTCATTCCACACCCGCAGCACATCTGTAAGCACAGTGGTCTGTGTGTTTAGGGTGCTTCATTTATAGGCACAGGATGCCAGATAACATTGTCTTGAACCAAAGGGCCCATTTTATGGCAAAGGAAGTATGACAATGGGCACATGACCAATCCACCATACAGTGGATTCTTCCACATACCTCATTACCTGGAAGCAGTAAGAACATTGGGATGGCTTATTCAAGGTTTTGAAAAGGCAGGATCCTGGGCATTCTGTCCTTCAGGATGGGATATCTGCAGTGAACTCTTGGCTGGTACAGAGTGCTACATTTATGATATCTAGACTTCGGGGTCTAGGAACTAAGGGAAAAAAGTAGGATTGAACTTCTTACCATCACTCTCAGCACCCATCCATCCAGTGAATCTTTCTAATGGATTGAAAATTCTGGTTCCAGGAGATTGCTTTGGCCTAGACACAGTAAGTATTCTGTAAAAGTGAAACTACAGTGAGTCTGCAGCCTGGGCAATTTGGGTCTCAAGACTGGAGACTACCAGGAAAGAAAGGAGTTCCTCTACTGGCAGGAGAAATCAATTCTGATTGTCATGAAGAGCTAATGTTGTTACTAGAATGCGACAGGGAGATGCATATCTGGAATTCAGAGAATTCACTGGGGCATTGTGTAAGTGCTCCAGGACGGGTGAATCCAACTGAGTGCATTCAAAGTGGACATGAGTAGATCTGACACCTGCAAGAGGTTAACCAGCAGACACACATGGTGTCCATAGCATGCCCCACCTCCCACCTCTGGTTTTAGCTGCAGGAGCTGTGAATGCTACAGTGCCCTATCTCAAGCACCTTTTGGATCTCTGTTTCTGACCTCCAACCTTCCTCTGAAGCTTCACGTGCTCATTCAGGTGGGGATGTTGTAGCTGGAAAGCTCAAGGGATTTAATGCCTTCAGGAACAACCCTGGAGCAACAGAAGATGGGAACACATTGATATGTCCAGCCTCTTGTCTTTTCTTTTTCTCTTTTATTGGGATATAATTGACATTTAACATTGTATTCATTTTAGATTTACAACATGATGATTTTATATATAGTGAAATAGTTATAATAAATTTTACATCCATCACCAAGTGTTCACATTTTTTCTTGTAATAAGAATCTATTCTCTTAGCAATTTTCAGATACCTGATATAGTATTGTTAGCTATAATCACCAGGCTATACATTACACCCCCAGGACTCATTTATCTTATAAATGGAAGTTTGTACCTTTTGACCATTTTCATCAATTTCCTTCACATTCCCCCCCCCCTGCAACTCTACCTGTCTCAGACAACCAGCAACCTGTTTCTATGAGTTTGATTTTGAAGATTCCATACACTTGTGAGATCATGCACTATTGTCTTTCTCTAACATTTCATTTAGCATAATGCTTTCAAGGTCCATCCAGTTTGTTGCAAATGGCAGAATTTCCACCTTTTTTTATAGCTGCATAATATTCCTGTGTGTTTGTGTGTATGTATGTGTGTGTGTGTGTGTGTGTGTGTGAGAGAGAGAGAGAGAGAGAGAGAGAGAGAGATCTCCATTATCTATTCATCCTCTGATAGATATTTAGGTTATTTCTATGTCTTGGGTGTCATCAGTAATGCCACAATAAACATGAAAGGGCAGATATTTCTTTGAGGTTCTATTTTCATTTCCTTCAGGTATATACCCAGAAGGGGACTCATGGATCATATGATAGTTCAATTTTTAATTTTTTTGAGGAAGCTTCATACTATTTTCCTTAGTGGCTGCATCCATTTATGCTCCCACCAACAGGGCCCCAGGGCCTCCTTCTCTCCACATCCTCACCAACTTCCTGTGTTTCGGTGGTAGCCATTCTAACACATAAGGAGTGATATTGTGGTTTTGATTTGCATTTCCCTGATGATTCGTGGTGTTAAGCATCTTTTCTTGTGTGTTGGCCATCTGTATGTCTTCTTTGGAAGATGTCTATTCATGTCCTCAAACTTTTTTTGGCTATCGAATTGTATGAGTTTTTTATTTATTTTGACTATTAACCCCTTGTCAGATACATGATTTGCAGCTATTTTTCCTATTCAGTAGGTTGCCTTTTATTTTGTTGATAATTTCCTTTGCTGTGCAGAAGCTTTTCATTTTGATGTATTCTTTTCTTTTTTCACTTTTGTTGTTTTGGCTTCTGGTGTCAAATTCATAAAATCATCCCCAAGATCGATGCCAAGGAGCTTACTCCCTATGTTTTCTTCTGGGAGTTTTATGGTTTCAGGTCTTACGTTCAAGTACATAATTCATTCTGAATTGATTTTTGTGTATGGTGTAAGATGGTCCAGTCTTATTTTTTTGCATGTCCTATTCAGCGTTCCCAGCACTGTTTATTGAAGAGACTGTCCTTTCCCCATTGTGTGTTCTTGGCATCTTCCTCATAAATGAGCCTCCCATCTTTGGGTGGGACAATTTAGAGCTACTTTCTGCATGGGGCCTCAGGAACTTTCCTACAATAAGCCTGAGTCTCAAGTATCCAGAGAAACAATTAAGCCAATAGCACACATTATAGTGGTCTGTACTCCTCTTGTCTCTCCCACTTCGCTTTCCTCACTTTTTCTTCTGGGGCTCGCCTCCAGAGTGTTCCCAAATGCAGCCTAAGACACTAGGTTCTCCGGTCTCCAGCCTCTGGCCTTCACAGGCCAGGCGAGCTCCACAGGGGCAAGTGTATGTCCTCTCTGGACAATCCAAAGAACAGGGCTCTGTCTCTTCCTTGTTTCTAAGAAGAAACAATAAGGACCCTTTTCTCGGGTCATTGTTTCAAATCACATTTTTCTGTTTAAGGTACACAGTTATGGAAAATCCTATGTTGGTTAGAAAGAGTTGAAAATTTCTCCCTCTTGACTAGAATTAGAACTGTACCCCCAGCCTCCCTAGTCTTACCTCAGATAGACTGCTATTCCTAATCCCTAGCCTTAAATCATTTTTGACTTGAATTTGATGTAAATAAGGCACTGCATATTCATGAATTAGTTTATTGCTCTTGTGCTATACTTCCTGTTTCATTTACATGATTTCCATTCAGAAAGGGCAGCTCTTGAAAGACAAGAAATAAGATGTGTAACTCTCTTGGATATGCAGTTAGGTCCTTACATATATATCTTTTTTGCTAATGAAGAAAATATTTCTTTCCTCACTTGATAATGAACACGTTTTCTTCTTCTCATTCAGTTATGTGACTATGGATAAATATATCATGCATGATAAAGAAACCTTTTAAAATTATATGCATTCTTTCTTATCTAAATCAGTTCAGAACCATCATTTTGATAAATGTCTTAAAGTATTAACTGACCTAATTTTCCAGAGGTCACAATGCGGCGAAAAGAGGAATGAGCTAGAGGACATTGGGTTAATGGCCTCACAGGCTTGAGTGGGAAAATGGAGGGCCTTGTATGCAGCAATGACACAGAGGTGCCCATCTTCCCACACTTCATCCCAGCTCAGATATTATAAAAAATGCCAACTGTTATTCGATCTCTAATGGATTGTCCATGGTTCAAGCAAGGGAGTATCCCTTCTCATGGTCTTTCTTTCAAACAATATATTTCTTTTCTTTCTAACTAATTGCTCTACCTCATACGAATGAGGTCAGTGGTTCATAGAGCAGTGTATCTCCTGAATGAATTAAATCAATAAAGAATCAGAAGATTTCCCTAGGGCATTCCAGTAGCCTTTCCAACTAAAACAACTTTTTCTAACGACTGACAATGGTAGTACAATTTATGAGCAGAATCCTCTCTTCTATCTCAGCACTTTTTCTCATGTCTTTAACATGTCATGCTGGGTTGCTAGATGTGAGAAGTGAGAACAGCACCAGACATCCTATCCAGAGAGCCCTTTTGTTCACTTGTGTGCACTGATTCTCGGAACTAAGAACCCTATCCAACTAACAGAGACTTTTTTTTTTTTTTTTAAATTATGCCACACCTTGGTTAGGCTACAAGACAACTGAAAAAGGTACTATTTTGGGGGTGTCTGGGTGACTCAATCTGTTGGGCATCCAACTCCTGATTTTGGCTCAGGTCCTGATCTTGATCAGGGTCATGAGGTCAAGCCTTGTCTTGGGTTCCATGCTCAGCAATGAGTCTGCTTGTCCCTCTCCCTCTGCTCTCTCTCTTTCTCCCTCTATCTCTAGAATAAATAAAGAAAGAAAATCTTTTAGAAAAATAAAAATAAAATAAAAGTACTATTTCTGGGGGCACCCAGTTGGCTTAGTCAGTAGAGCATGTGACTCTTGATCTTGGGGTTGTAAGTTCAAACCCTAAGCTGGGTATAGAGATTACTTAAAAATAAAATCTTTTAAAAAGTATTATTTCTTGTTTTCTTTTTTTAATTTAATGATACAGATTTATTACTTAACAGGCATACATGTAAAATAAATATTAGGTTTATTTATTAATCAGTATAAGGATGTGCTATTGGGCTTTTCCTAGCTTTGGCTGCTACTTTCATTTAAAAATAATAAAGATTAAGTCAATGAAAGAAGCACTGTTTTT
Source organism: Mustela nivalis (assembly GCF_964662115.1). Classification (NCBI taxonomy): domain Eukaryota; kingdom Metazoa; phylum Chordata; class Mammalia; order Carnivora; family Mustelidae; genus Mustela; species Mustela nivalis. Next base: position 74,947,243 of record NC_139033.1, on the reverse strand, counting down.
TGTTTTGTTTGTTTTTTAATACTTTATTTATTTGAGAGAAAGAAAGAGAGCCTGAGCAGGGGGATGGGAAGAGGGAGAAACAGATTCCCTGCTGAGCATGATGCCTGATGTGGGGCTCAATCTCAAGACTCTGAGATCATGACCTGAGCCAAAGGCAGATGCTTAACTGACTGAACAACCCAGGTGCCTCAATGCATTGTTTGTTTTTTTGTTTGTTTGTTTTTAAATAGCTGGTGTCAAGGCAAACTGATGAATTCTTCTGACTGCCTGTTAGACAGGCAGTAAAGCCTGTTAGACATGGAGGCTCTGTAACCTTGTGGAGATTAGGTCAGATTTGCACTGGAGAGAAACTCTGATGTGGAGCCCAGGACTGAGAAAATAATAGAAACTCAACAGTAGCTGTTTGAATGGACAGATCAATGAGAGGAGAATGAACATATGAGACTGAGAAATGGAGTGGCAGGGTTTTATGGTGATTTAGCCTGTTCAGGGACTTCTCTTCTCAGCTGAGTTAACCTGGGAATGGTGGAGAGGGTTCTGTGCTCTGAGGCCACCAGCAGTTAGGAAGATACTATCCAGCAGATGGTTATTGTCGCTTATTGTATTAAAGGGACCTGCATTCAGCATGCTCTCAAAATGAAATCTTAGTAACTGTCAAAGGAAACAGACCAATTCCATTTCTTTTTTCAATTTGGAAAACTCAAGTAATATGCATAATAATTCTTCCTGCTGTATTCCTCATATTAACAAAAGATAAAATAAAATTCAAAAGAGCAGGAGTTTAGATGTCAAGGCCAACGTTCTCCCAAGCCGTCATAACACACTTGGAGATGTTCAACAGATGGTCCTGTCACCCTGTTATACAGTTTTACTAAGGTTGGTTCATGAATTTGAAGTGTCTATTGTTTGAGAGTCACATTGATTTCAAAAGTTCACTTCTTTAAAGATTAGTTCTTGATCTCAAATTCCTAGGCTCTCTTTGCTTATCCTAGTGAGATAGACTTGGCTTAAATCACATAAGTCCTCTTAATTATATATCACATTATTTTTAATTATTTTATTAAAGAATGAAGAAAAGATTTCCAACAAGTAAATGTGATCAAATGAAATATTTACATAGCAGTTACTAATAAAAAAGCTTCTGGATTTTCATTTTTAAAAGATGATGTGAGGTTTTTTTTTTTCTTTTTTTGTTAAAGTATAATGAATGTACAGTGTTATATTGGTTTTGGATGTGCAACAGAGTGATACAACAATTCTATACATTACTCTTAAACCCCTTCACCTATTTTACCCATTTCTCCCACTACTCCCCTCTGGAAACCACCAGTTTGTTTTCCGTATTTAAGAGTCTAGTTTTTTGCTTGTCTTTTGTTTTTTTCTTTGTTTGCAATTTAAGAAACAAAAAAATGAATAAAACATATGAGATACTTTTTTTTTTTAAGATTTTCATTTATTTATTTGTCAGAGAGAGCGAGCACAGGCAGACAGAGTCAGAGGGAGAAGCAGGCTCCTGGTGGAGCAAGGAACCCGATGTGGGACTCCATCCCAGGATGCTGGGATCATGACCTGAGCCGAAGGCAGCTGCTTAACCAACTGAGCCACCCAGGCGTCCCTGAGATGCATTTTTTAATTAAACCTTGGTCTGATTCACATCTGGCTTTGGATCCATTTCTCCAATATTACTAATTAAAACATCAGGAGTTTAAAGTTGCTAATAACCATTTTTGGGGGATCTTACATATTTTGAGTTTGAACTACCTGAGGAGAGACATATATTCTCTATGTAATGTGATGAAGTATTCACCATATTACTATGATTAAAACTTGTCTTGAAAAATAGCACTTTCGTATATCACTGATGTTTCAGTCCAGTCTTACTTGGTCTTGGCCATCTATGTTTTGGGGCCAAATCTGACTCCTAGTCTCTTTTGCATGATATGTGGGCTAAGAGCAACATTTACATTTTTAAATGATTAAAGAGAAACTGAAGAATAACTTTCTGTGAGACATGAAAATTATATGAAATTCATATTTCAGTGTTCACAAAGTTTTATTGGAACACAGCTCCACTCATCATTTTATATATTGTTCATGGCAGCTTTCACACTCATGGCCAAGTTTAATAATTGGCAACAGAGACCGTATGGGCCATAGCTCCAAATATTTACTATCTGGCCCTTTCTAGAAGAAGTTTGATAAACTTCTGCTCTACTCCATTAAGTTTTTTCATGTTTATAGCCCTGTCCATCTCCTCCTGTCTACCAGCGCCTAGCACTGGTTATCTTTGAGCATGAGTTTAGCTCCTAACAGTCTGTGAAGCTTTTGTTCCTCTAATAAGTCCACTCTGAGTTTTCCTTTCCTCAACACCAAAAAAGCCATTGCCAAACAGATGGTCTGAAACATGGGACCTCTGGCAGCCAGGTTTCAAGATGGTCCCAGCAATCCTGGCCTTTACACCTCTGTGTGTCCGCCTTTCAGCTGTACTGGGGGTTGGTGTTTGTGACCAGAAGAATATGGTAGAAGTGATCATATGCCATTTCTGAGATTACATTATAAAGACACTAGTGTTTCATTTTGTTCTCTTTCTTGCCCTCTCACTCTCAGATCACTTGGTTTGGGGAAATCACATTGCAAGAAATCCTATGGAGAAGTCCACGTGGAGAGGAAGATTTCTGCCAGTGTTATGTGAGTGAGCTTGGAAGTGGACCTTCTGGCCCCCGTCAAAAATTCAGGGACTATAGCCCTAATCAACAGCTTGATTGCAACTCATGAGAGACCCTGAGCCAGGCCATCCAACTAAGTCATTTATAGCTCTCTAACCCTCAGAAACCATTGAGAAAAAAACGTTGTTTCAAGCAGCTACTTTAAGGGTAATTTGTCACATAGCAATGGAGGACCGACACAGAACGGGAAAAACCTCATATTGTCCACCATGCCACCATCCTTTTTCTTACTGTGATACCCACTTTATTTCTGGTCATTTTGGAAGTGTGATTTCCTTTCACCTTCATGGCCTTGCCTCATCTGTGGAACTTGACTTTGGGCTTGTGCTCCTCTCCTAGAACTGGAATCCTATCTGTCCCCTTGGCTATTGTCCTCTCAGTGGCTTGACAGCTCAGTGCAGACTCCTTGGTTTACTTGGACCCCAGCATGGGAATCCTTTCTAGACTGTTGACCTCAAGTTCTCTTGATCAATATTTTTAACAGGAAAACAAAGTGAAGAATTCCTCAGGGAAAAATACCTGCTATATTTTTATAAATTATTCTTACTCATATCATTACCTTATGTTAAGCCTCTCATAAAGAAATTTTAGAGGCAGGGAGGAGCTTTAGAAATGGATTAATCTGACTACCTGATTTATTTATACATGATGAAATGAGGCCCCCGAGGTTAGGTGAGATTCCCAACATCACTCAGCTGATTAGTGGGTCCTATGATAGTGAGATATACTATTTAAATGCTATAGGTATGTAGACCATAATCCAAGCTAAATAGTTCTTTTGAGGGATGGGAGGCTAGGGTGGGGTTTTGCTGGGGATATCTATTGAGCTCTTCTGCCTGAGTGAGTCCTCGCTCATTAGCAGAGATTGGACACTGAAGACAATGGACCATTGATATGACTCAGGATGGTTGGGTCAAGTAGCCGCTACTAGATGTGAGCCCCAATTGGAAGATATAAAAATCTTTTATCTCCTGATTATGAACTGCATTTGGATTATATGGAACTGTATTTCTTCTACTGCTACAGAGACAGAGAAAATAAGCTCTCAGTGAGTCTTGGGGGAAAAAAGTCATATCAGGCTGACAAGGTGTGGGAACTGGGTGGATAGTGTAGACGATAAATGGCTTCTGAAATCAATGTGGAGAGATGTGAGAGGAGGTGTTAGAGTTCCAGTTGATATACTTTAAAATAATAATAATATACTTTAAAATATATTTTAAAATCTTCTTTGGTAAGAAAGTATTTATGCATTTCTTGTGTACTTTTTATAAAGTTTTACAAATTTTTATCAAAAATTTTAGAAACTGGGCTTGAAAGTAGAATTGTGGTTATGTATTATGTGCACATAACTCAACCATTGTTTCTGTCAAACAAATAAACTCAAGTGAATTATATACAAGGAAAAGCCAAAAACAGTCTGGAAACTCAGACAAATGCTCTGATAGAAGCGAAAGTCACAGGCAATAGATTCAAATACAACTGATCTCATGAGAAGAAATGGGGTGAAGTTATGGCTTAAGAGATTTAAATGAATTGTAATGAAAAGCTTCTTTATGGTAGAGCTATTCAGGGCAGGAAGGAAATTTAGTAACAGATTATGTAGGCAAAGTAGGAATGTTTTCTCTTGGATATTTTATAAATGGAATTAAAAATCACTTGTTTCTGACTCGTTGGGTATAGTTCAGCCTGTAGGTTGAATTAGTCACATCTTCTCTATTTGGTTAATAATAGAGGAAAAAACTAGTAGCAATGTTGATGGTCCCAGTCAACATGAAATCATTTTATTTATTCACTTATTTATTTTTAAATTAAATTAAATTTGTCTTTAAAATTTTTTTAAAGATTTTATTTATTTGAGAAAGACAGTGGGAGAGAAAGTGAGTGAGAGAAAGAGCCTGTGCACAGAGGGGGAGAGGGAGAAGCAGACTCTCTGTTGAGCAGGGAGCCCTATACAGGGCTCTACCCCAGGACCCTGGGATCATGACCTGAGCTGAAGGCAGACATTTAACCAACTAAGCCACCCAGGTGCCCCAGCATGAAATCATTTTAAAATATTTGTTGTTGTTTTGTTTTTTAAGATTTATTTATTTTAGAGAGAGAGTGGGGTTGGGGGACAGAGGGATAGAGGAGGGAAGAGAGAGTCTTAAGGTAGACTCCATGGCTCAGCATGGAGTCAAAGTCTGATGCAGGGTTTGATCTCACAATCCTGAGATCATGACCTGAGCTGAATCCAAGAGTTGGACACTTATCCAACTGAGCCACCCAGGTGCCCCGACAGGAAACCATTTTAAAATAAAATCAAGGTGTGTGATAAATCTTTGTGTTCTAAGTACCTAGCTAAGTCCTGGGAAATAAAATTAAATTTCATTTTAATATCTTTGGTAGATATCTCTACTTTATTTCTCACATATGGTTTGAATTCAGACCTCCAATTTTTTTTTCAGACCTCCAGTTTTTTGTTTTTTGGTTTTTTTAAGATTTTATTCATTTATTTAACAGACAGAGATCACAGGTAAGCAGAGAGGCAGGCAGAGAGAGAGACAGGAAAAAGCAGGCTCCCCGAGGAGCAGAGAGCCCGATGCGGGGCTCGATCCCAGGACTCCGGGATCATGACCTGAGCCGAAGGCAGAGGCTTTAACCCACTGAGCCACCCAGGCACCCCAGACCTCCAGTTTTTTTTAAATGTCTTAAAACTTAGCTATACTGCTTATTTTTCTATAATGAACACGTATTATGAGTAATTTAAAAAGTATATAAAAACTACAAAAGAAAAAAGGCAAATTCTTGGGAAATTTGATACAGTTAAAATGTCACTATTTTGACTCATTTGGAAAATCACCCTCTATCCACATGTAACCACAGTTTTCAAATAGAACCTATATTACCCTGGTGGTTTTACTTCCTTGTCTTCCTTCTGTCTGTGAAGTGACAATCTTAATCTCTGATTGTCTAAGGGAAGGAGACTGAGTCAAAGAAAGGAAGGGGCAAGCATCATCATAACTTCAGGAGCTCAGCAAATCTAATGCCAAAGATTAAATGAGACCAGATTTCACACATGATAATTATTTAGCATAGCCCATTTACTTTAAAATTCATCTCTCAAGGAGTATATTTATCACTCCCAAATGCTTACAAGAAAGGACACTGAGTCAGAGAATCTTATGTTAGTCCAAATATCATATTAGGGGGTCCCTGGGCGCCTGGGTGGCTCAGTGGGTTAAATCCTCTGCCTTCTGCTCAGGTCATGTTCCCAGGGTCCTGGGATCAAGCCCCACATCAGGCTTTCTGCTCAGCAGGGATCCTGCATCCTCCTCTCTCTCTGCCTGCTTCTGTGCCTACTTGTGATCTCTGTCTGTCAAATAAATAAATAAAAAAAAATCGTATTGGAATCTTGCTTATTAAGAAATATTAAAATCACTTAAAATAATGGCTATTTTCATTTGAGACATTCTCACCTCCCTTTTTCTTTGTATTGTGATTTTTAGATGTGATATTAACTTTTCTGTTTTGTTTGCTTTCCTGTATTTTAAATTATTAGCTCAAGAACGATATTACTCTTTAAGGATTAAACAATTCAACAAATGGTGGAATTTACAACTATTTCAACATTTATTTTTATCTTTCATATCTTGAAATATGTTCTGCCAAGTTTTCACCCTTAATGTGGAGTATCTATTACTATCACAATAAGAAGGAAACTCCACATTAAGGATTAATAAAAGACAAATTGATTCAGATCTTTCATGGGAAAAGAGTGACACCCTGAAATCATATCTGAGGAGAGATGTGGAGGAAATTTATGTCCAGCGATCTCCCCCCAATCATGAAGTAGCCAGATGATCTGGGAGGGCCCCACGCTAGAGTGCGTCCTTTTTAGGCTCTGCCTGGGAAAGCCAGATCTCACTTGCATTTCTCAAAGATTCATGAGAAGGAAAAGGAAAGACCTGATGGATTCACCCAAGACTCCAGTAGATTCCTGAAATCGCAGAGAGTACACATACAGTTGACCCTTGAACACCATGGGGGTCAGGGGCACCGACCCCTGCATAGTTGAACCACTGTGTACAACTTCTCACTTACCAGAAACTTAACTACGAACTGCCTGTTACCTGGAAGACCTACTGATGTCATAAACCGTCTGTTAACACCTAACGTGTATATTGCATGAATTACCTACTGTATTCTAACAACAAAGTCAGCTAAAGAAAAGAAAATGCTGTTAAAGTGCCTGGGTGGTACAGTCAGTTAAGCATCTGCCTTTGACTCAGGTCATGATCCCAGGGTTCTGAGATAAGAGTCCTGCATTGGGCTCCTTGCTCAGCGAGAGACTGCCTCTCCCTCTCCCCCTGCCTGCTGCTCCTCCTGCTTGTGCTCTTTCTCGCTCTCTCTCTGACAAATAAATATATAAAATCTTTAAAAAATGTTATTAAGAAAATCATAAGGAAGAGGAAACACATTTACAGTACTATACTGTTTATTGAAGAAAAAGTGTGTAAGTCGACCTGCACAGCTCAAACTGGCACAGTTTGAGGTTTAACTGCACACATCTATGATGAAGTTTAATTTCTAAATTAGGCACAGTGAGAGGTTAACAACAATAATAAAATAAAACAGTTATAACAATGTATTGTAGTAAAAGTTACGTGAATGTGGTCTCTTGGAATAACTTACTATACTTATGTGCATCCTTCCAGTGATGCTATGAGATGAGAAATTGCCTATGTGATGGGATGACGGGAGGGCAATGACATGGGCATGTGAGGAGTCTTCGGCTGCTATTGACCTGATCATACATCAGAAGGCCGATCCTCTGCTTCTGGACCTTGGTTGATCGTGGGTAACTGGAACCTCCATGAAGAAGTGAGTTTAATCAAAAAAATTTTCATTAGACACGGCGAAGGAAATCATCAATAAAACAATTTCTCCCTACTATGTGGGAGAAGACACTTGCAAATCATACATCCAAAAAGGATTAATGTCCAAAATATATAAGGAATTTATACAACTTACTATCAAAACATAAACGACCTGATTAAAAATGTGCAGAGGACTTGAACAGACACTTTTCCAAAGAAGACATCCAGATGGCTAACAGACACATGAAAAGATGCTCAACATCACTCATCAGCAGGGAAATGCAAATCAAAACTGCAGTGAGACATCACCCTACACCCGTCAGAATGGCTAGAAAGAAAAGGATAGGAAATGAGATTCTTAAGTAGAGAGAACAATCTGAGGGTTGCTGGAGGGGGTTGGGGGATGGGCATTAAGGAGGGCTCTTGTGATGAGCTGGGTGTTACATGTAAGTGATGAATCACTAAATTCCACTCCTTTTTTTAAAAAAAAGATTTTATTTATTTATTTGACAGACAGAGATCACAAGTAGGCAGAGAGGCAGGCAGAGAGAGAGGGGGAAGCAGGCTCCCCGCTGAGCAGAGAGACCGATGAGGGGCTCAATCCCAGGACCCCGGGATCATGACCTGAGTTGAAAGCAGAGGCTTTAAACCACTGAGCCACCCAGGTGCCCCTAAGTTCCACTCCTGAAACCAAAATTACCTATATGTTAACTAACCAGAATTTAAATAAAAACAAAAAATAAATAAATAAAATAAGTAACAAGTGTTGGCAAGAATGTAGAGAAAAAAAGAACACTTGTGCACTGCTGGTGGGAGTGCAAACTGGTGAAGGCACTTTGGAAAACCTTATGGAGGTTCCTCAAAAAGTTAAAAATAGAAATACCATGTGATTGAGCAATTCCACTTCAGGGTATTTACCTGAAAACAAAAACACCAATTTAAAGAAATATAAGTTTATCTATGTTTATGCAGCATTACTTATAAGGGCAGAGAGGTGGCATACATACATGGAATATTGCTCAGCCCTCAAAAAGGAGAATGCCTTTTACAATAACACGGCTGGATTTAGAGGGTATTAGGCTAAGGGAAAAAAAAGTCAGACAGAGAAAGACAAATACTATATGATTTCACTTCCATATGGAATCAAAAAACAAAACAAACAAATCAAAACAGAAACAGACTCATAGATACAGAGAACAACTGATGGTTACCACAGAGGAGGTGGGCAAAATAGGTGAAGGGGCTTAAGAGGTACAAATTTTCAGTTATAAAGTAAGTAAGTTGTGGGATGTAATTCACAACATGGGGAATATAGTCAATAATATTATAGCAACTTCGTGACAGATGATGACAGGTGGTGATTAGACTTATGGCGAGGACCATTTTGTAATACAGAAAAATATCTAATTTCTATGACATACACCTGAAACTAATTGGATATTGTAGGTCAGTCATACTTCAGTTTAAAAAATCCATTAGGAAAGCATTGTAATAAAAAAAAAAGCATATATGTGCATTCACTCATGTATTAATTCATAGTGGTTGTCTCCAGGGAGGGGAACTGGGTAGTATCTGGAGATGGAGGAAGATTTACCTTCCAGTGTAGGCAGACCATTTTGTACCTTTGCTCTTTCAACCATATACCTGTAATACCTAGTCTACAGGTAATTTCCTGAAGAAAGTGTGACGGAAAAAAATCCTTTGTATTTTTAAAATTTTCCTGAATAACAACATAAGAGGACTAAGGTAAGAGCACAAGAAAACAATGGTACCATACTGAGATGTAATTATTTGTAGGCAAAGATTGAGATTATTTTTCTTTTTTTCTCTTTTTGCTTTGTTGAAATTTACCTCTTTTCTAAAGGGAAACTATTTTGCTTGTATATTAAAATAAAAAGGAAGTAGAGAAAGTGCAACAATTGTAAACACAGAAAACTATTGTGAACACTTCCCCTGCATAGGGAGACTTATTTAATTTTATGAGGTAGGTATTGTTTGTAGTATCTGTCTATGGCAAATGGGAAGTAAGAGAAACTAAGTACCAACCCCATGTCAGAGCAAGTCCAGTCATGCCCCAGAGTCTGTGCTCTTTTTTTTTTTTTTTTAATCTTAAAGATTGTATTATTTTCTTGTCAGAGAGAGAGCACAAGAGAGGGGAGGGTCAGGAAGAGGGAGAAGCTGACTCTGAGCAAAGCAAGGAGCTGGAAATGGGACTTGATCCTAGGACCCCAGGATCATGACCTGATCGGAAGGCAGATGCCCAACCAACTGAGCCACCCAGGCATCCCCAGAGTCTATACTCTTATCCACTATACTCCACTGTCTCTCAGCAATGTACTGCAGCAACTGATGATTATAAGTTACGTGAGAAACAAACAAAAAAAGGAAACATAATATGACTTTACAAAATGATTATAGGGGTCTTTATAAAATAGACCAAATATATAAATATATATATGTATATATATATTTGAAATGGGAGAGAAAATCCACAGTGTACTTCTTAGCTCAAAGAGAGAAGGAAGTTTTTCTTTAACTGATCAAACTGATTGTCTACAAGTGACACATGATCATTATAAACAACTCAAGTAATGTGGAAAAAGTATGAAGGTGAAATGTAAAACACTACTTTAAGTCCAAAAATACTGCTAAGTGTCATTCAGTGAACCTCGTTGCAGACATCTGTCCATGCCTATGCTGGGGAGACAGAAAAATGGAGAATAGATAGAATATTTTTGTTTTCAATAAAAATAGTACTCTTAATTTTACCTGAATTTAATTAAAAAAGAATGGAACTGAAGGAAAGCCAAAAAGAATTGTTGGCTTTTTATAAATAGGTCCATCTCTTAACATATATTATGTTTTATGACATTTTTCTCTGGAATTAAGAAAAGTAATTATGACAACCATTTTGGCATTATTCTGCTATTAAAACCCAATGTGTTTCAGATGTAGAAAGGATCAGTGGATTGTCCCCTACTTCTTAGCAGGATGAAGATGAGCCTCGTCCCATCTCCTCCTGTGTCTGCTCCCCATCTCCCCACTTCTTCCCAGTAGGTGTTTCTGTAGTTCTTCAGTCAGAAAAAGAAAAAGATTTATGATACTGTTTGCTTCTCTCCAGATCTGGAGACATTTCTGAGACTTTTCAGGAATAAACTGACTTTTCAGTGTGGCATCTGGTATATTGGGCAGCATTAGAAGCCTGGTTCCACCTCTCTCCCTTCCTCCTACGGTCAATAGATTTGGAAAGTTTTGCATTAATGTGTGATTACGCATGCATGTATATTCACACAGTTGTATGTGTGTGTGTGTGTGTGTGTGTGTGGTAAGTGGCTAACATTGAACTATTTCCCCATTGATTCTTATAAAATCGTCTACTTGATGATTATTGTACCACAAATTTATAAAAGTCTTTGCCTTCCTTTTCAATATTTATATATTCAATTGATTTAAATTATTTTATGATGCTGGCTAGAGCCTCCAAAACCCCCAGAGATGGTTATATAACAATTATTGCTTTCCAGTCTATAAAAAAATCTTTTAGTAGTAATGTAAAAAAGGCTGCAGTGAAAAACTATGGTTCCCTTAACCACCTACCTTAGATACACACTATCCTCCCAGACCTTCTTACTTAAATTTATTACATATATGCATGCACAGATAAACATGATTCTAGTTATTTATTTACAAAAATTAAAACTCACAATATATAGTTCCATGATTTGCTTGTCTTACTCAATATTTCATGGATATCTATAGCATTCTACAAAAATCATTCTTTTAAACAGTAACACAATATTTTACAATATAGATGTTCTATAAATTGTCTGTTTCTATATAGATGGACATTTCAGTTGTGTTTAATACCTACTACTGAAGGCAATGATGTCATGTTCAATTCCATATGATAATCTTTGTGTATGCCCATCAATATTTGTGTAGGGCAGTGTCCTAGAAGCGGAAATTCTGTGTTACAAAATATACACATTTGAAGCTTATACACACATATGATTTTGGTATTGCCAAGTAGTCCTCGAAACTGGTTGTATCGGTTTACTTCTTCTCTGAGTTTGCATAAGTTTGCCCATTTCCTCATCTCTTGCCAATGATTTCTTATTTTAACCACTGAATAAATAAAAATTAACCAAGTGTTATTAGACATTAGCCTTCTCAACGAAAGAAAAAAAAAAGAGTTGTTTATAGGTAGTTAAATTAACTTGCTCATGATTTCCTTGCAGATTCCCTACTGACAATCCAATAATGACATTAATAGTTAATGGAATCATCAGTGACAAGTTACTCAAATAGATGGAGAAGGATAAGAGACAAAGAGTAGGCAGTAGGCCACTAACTCCATTCATAGGAGAGCACATCAGAGAACAGTGGGACTGTCACTAACCACTTACATGCTGTCACAGCATGTCTCTTCCTTTTATAGCTCTCCCCAAAATATTTTGTTTGTGAATGATTCTTGGATTTGTAAGTCTTAGAATCTAAATATCTGTGTAGGCTCCATGAGGGCAGAGACATTCTCATCTTGCTCATCCTTTTCCCTGGCACGGTGGCTGTTACAGGGAAGAAAAAGTTTAGACTTAATTCAGTGTGTCAATTCAAGCCCTCGTTGTTATCTTTCCCATAACAAACAGAGTTACATGTCACATAGTTTGAGAAGAGAAGCCTGACATACTGAGACCTTTTACTCTCTTTTTTAAAATTATGTTCACTAACATATAATATATTATTTGCCCCAGGGGTACAGGTCTGTGAATCATCAGGCTTACGCAGTTCATAGCACTCACCATAGCACATACCCCCACCAGTGTCCATAACCTAGCCACCCTATCCCTATCTCCCCACCCCCCAGCAACCCTCAGTTTGTTTTGTGAGATTAAGAGTCTATTATGGTAGGGAAGGAAAAAATGAACAAGATGGGATCAGGCAGGAGACAAACCATAAGAGTTTTACTCTTCTTCGACAAGATTACGATCCTTTTGATGTGTTTGTCAGCACTGCATCACAAGCTCTTCAAGTTGACTATCTTCTCATCAATGTCACATACCTTGCCATGTTATAATCCTTTGCCATGATGAACTATGACTAAAAATATCCATTGCCTTTCCCCACTACTCACCTCTTCCCATACTTGTGGATATAGACTCCCAACCTAGCAGGTGGTCAAGGAGATAGAGTGCAGTAGTCTCCTTGGTTCTTCCTGGAGAAGGCTTCCCCCTGCCCTCCAGCAGTCGGCTTTTAGGAAATGGCAAAATCCTACTCCACATTTTGAGTCTGTGGTGTTTTTTTTTTTTTTCTTTTCCTTCAAAACATAGGTAATAGAAAATCCAACTCACATTGGCTGAAACAATGAAGGTTAATTCATATGACTGACTTAAATGTTGGCTTAATCCTAGTAAATCAAATATGTCATCATGGGTCTGGTTGCATTCCATCTTTCCTTTCTCTCATTGTGTCAGTTTAATCTTAAAACTGACTCCCCTCATGAATTCAAGATAACTTCCAAATGCTCCCAGTTGACTCCTTGTGGAGAGAGAGAAAATTAGAAGTAGAATTAGTACTACCAAAACCACATGGTGTCTGCACGGTGGGGAAGAATTGGAAGGAATCCAAGGTGTAACAAGATTCTGTAAGTCAATTATAGATGGCCTAAAATCACCTTAGTGAGCACCTACCTTTGGTCAGGGAAATATTACTATCCCCATTTTACAAAAGAGGAAATTGGAACATGTCCAATTTTTATAACTCCACTAAGACTGGAGAAGGTATTAGATCAACTGAAGAGTCCAGGTATAGAGTTCACAATTAAAACAAACTCATTACATGCTGAGAGTGACTGAAAGATTTTTAAGGTGGTGTGGTATGTGTAAAGCAATGTTTTAGCTTCCTTGGAAGCACTCCATTAGACTGCTAGATCAACCATCCAATTTCCTATATCATCAACCAAAGCACGTTCATAGCTCTGAGACGTGTTCTTCCCTCTCTCACATCATCTCCCCACCACTACTCTAAAACAGACATTCTAAAGTATTTAAAATATTGAATTTTCCCATCATAATTTAGCCAACAAGAAGCATTAGATACAAATTCAATTTAGGTAAAAATAGAAAGTGTAGATAACATTTTGAGACTCCGTTATTAGCTTGAAACAGGAAACAAGTAAAACCTAAATAATCCCTCAAATTATAAGATAAAATTGTCTCCTTTCATATAGAGACTAGTGGATGTCTGGAACCTGTTGCCTCCTCTCTATTCAAGAAGTGTTCTCTGGTAATTATTTCTTCTTGCTTTTGTGTTGTCAAAATTCCTCCTCTACTAGACCGTTCCTGTCAGTATAAAAGAAGCTATCATTTCTCTCATTAGCATGTCCTATAAACCCCACATTCCCTCCAAGGAATAAATAGTGCCTGGCTTGTGGTGAGTACTTACTATGTATTTGATAATGAATGAGTGAGTGAGTGAGTGAGTGAGTGAATGAATGAATGAATTACTTGATTATCCTCCTTCGCCTTTGCTTTCTGCATCTGCTGAGTCACTAATATCTGTAGATTCTTCATGATGCCTTTCATGTCTTGCCTTGCCTTCTATTTTCATTACCACAACCCCAGGGAACCTTCTCCCAACCTCCAGCTTCCCCTCAGTCCGTTCCTCAGATCAGCTCAGTTCACTAACGTTGGTTTAAGTTCCTAAAGTCACTTTCACTTACAGATAAAATAGGAAAGTATTTAGCCTCTCTCTCTTTCACTCTCTTTATTCAGCCTAATTTTTGAAAAGGCAAGTTCTTCTCTGTTGACTTTAATATATGTATAAAATCCTTAGCTCAATTTTTGACGGACTTCATGTTATAATATTAAAATATTTTCTAAAGTTTATTCACATAATGTCATGTTATGATATTAAAATACTTTCCAAACTTTATTTCCAGTTATTCTCCTAATAGAACCTCTCTTTCCACTCTTTTTGCACCACCTCAAGTCCATCCTTAATTACAGATCCATACTCACATTCTGGCTACAGCCTCTCCAAATCTGGCCTAAATCACAAGGCTTAGCTTCAATCTCACTTTCTCTTATGAATCTTTCCTCCAGCAAGCAGCCCAAGGACCCCTTTTCTGAGCCCTTACTCATTCAAGGTTCACCTAGTCACATGATACGGGCTCAAGAAACTCCTCTGCTGTATTTTGAAAACATTGTTCCATCAATTTCCAATGATAGTTATCTTCTCAATTTTGTTTTGCTCCCTCCAGGATGTGCTGAATTAGGTTCTTCATTAATTGGGTCATTCAATTTGAATATTAGTCAGTATAGACTAGGTTATGCTGCCATAACCAGGTAACCCTCAGATGTCAGTGGCTTAACAGAGCAGAGGTTCCTTTCTCATCTGCCCTCCTTCCCAGTGGGGAGCTTGCCCTTCATGGGCTCTCAGAGACCCAGGCTGCAAGAAACTCCAACACTTAAGAGGTGAGTCCATACTCCAGGTCTTAAGGCCCTTTAATTAGATGTGACATTTGTCACTCTCACTCACAGCCTTTTGGCCAGAAAAACTTACATGGCTCCATCTAAGTACAGGGAACTGGGAAATTGGGACAGCATGTAGATATATTTTTTAAACATTGTATTTATTTCTTTGGCTGAGAGAGAAAGCACACAAGCAGGGGGAGAGGCAGAGGGGAAAGCAGGCTGAGCAGGGAGCCTGACAAAGGGCTTGAATCCAGGGCCCTTGAAATCATGACCTGAGAGGAAGGCAGACATTTAAAAGACCAAGCCACCCAGGTGCGCCTAGAACACGGATATTGAAGCAAACTATTTATATCATGAATAATGCAACAGATAGTTACATAAATTGGGACTTTATCTAGTATGGACCTCGCAGAAGATAAGTTGCAAGATAGTAGCTGTTTCATGCAGCTGAAAGATATCCTATAATTTATTGGCAGATTGAGAATAAGCACCTTGTTATGGTGATTGTAATTTAAGGTGAAAGCTCAATCCTGTGCCAAACCTTAACAAGCTTATTTTTGTACCTTGGCATTAAGTATCAACTGATGATGATTCCTGTGGCACACAAAAAACTAAATGGCACACAAAGCCCTTTATTTTTAAAACTTATGTGCAAAGTCTTAAAAGATTTTCATAGACTCCAAGATGCCTATGGAAAACATCTTTTTTATACGTGATGGATGCCCGGTTAGAAAGAAATGTCAGGTTTTTTTTTTTTTTAGCATCTCTTACTAGCAACCAAACAGGGAATTGATGTTTGGTATGTCACTCACTCTGTACGAAAGGATTTTCAGGTCAGAAGTGCACTTCTCAGTTCCCCCGCGGAAGCGACAAGATCTATAATCAGTTAATGAAATGTTTTCATGAATCATGACTAGGGTATCTCACTCAAATGGAACTGAAATAGCACAACCTATTCTGACTTGAAAAGATAAAGCTGTGTGCGAAGTTATTATGCAATAAAGAATAGTTTCGTGTTCATTACCTTCAAATCATGCTTGGTAGACTCATGTTTGGATATGTCAAAGAGTAAAGTAAGAGTAATGGCTGGGTTACTTTTGAAGATGTAGATCTGTGGGACGTTAGGTGGGCTTTTGGTAGGCACTGCTCAAGTCCAAAGGATTGATCCTGACTATGTATCAAACAATGTTGCCATTGCCTTTCAAAGCAGGAATTTCTGATTGCAACTTTCCAAACTTTCCAACTTTTTCTCATCAGGGGATATAAGGCTTCCGAAGGAATCTGGAGTATCCAACCCTCCCTTCCTTCTTACCTCTTTCTTCCTCTTCCTTCTCTCCTCTTTCCTCCTCCTCCTCCTCCTTCTCCTCCTTCTCCCCTTCCTCCTCCTTCTTTTTCTTTTTTTCTTTCTTTTTTTTTGCCTTACATACCCAGGGTTGATGCAAGCATTCCTTAAGCATTAATGTTCATGGACTTCATTATCACCGGCCCTTATAAGTCTTTTGTCTCATTTGTTGGTGAGCAAGCGAGTTTGTTTATTTTTATGTTTGATGTATTTTATCAGTAGACTTCACTACCCTTCTAGTCTCACTTTTATAGGCAACTATTTAAATTTAATCTGCATTTTCATATTTACATGCCTTCTTACAAAATGCATATTGCTTTTTATAGGTGACTCTAGTTTGCGTAAATAGTGTTTTCAAACGCATTCTAGTTACTACCTTGTTTCTTAAGTCCACATACTTTGGGGTGGTGGCCTGCGTGGATCAGTCCGTTAAGCATCTGCCTTCTGCTCAAGTCATGACCCCAGGGTCCTGGGATCAAGCCCAGTGTCTGGCTTCCTGTTCAGTGGGGAGCCTGCTTCACCTCTGCCTGCTGCTCCCCCTGCTTGTGTGCGCTCTCTCTCTCTCTCTAACAAATAAATAAATAAAATCTTAAAAAAAAAAATTCATGTACTTTGGTGTGTGAACTGCCTTTGGTTTTACTTGCTACCTGATAGACCATGGTGTGTATCTGCTGCAGACTGCTTTCCCAGTAATGGGCACCGGCTCAGCTCCAACAC